>NC_058521.1:381398527-381998527 GCF_904849725.1 Hordeum vulgare subsp. vulgare
TTCAGAACAGAATTGATCAAGGCGAATGACGAAGATTTTAGTCGACCCGAAGTTTTATCAATCCCAGGAGTAGGACCAAGATCAGAACGACTCGACAAGAACTCGCGTCGACCCCTTCCTCACTCGAACCTCCATCCATTCGGGGGATAATGATGGGGATATGTATCTAGGATAGCGTCATAGGCCTGACATAAATGTCGTACCCAAGGGCACCTCATTATTAGGCTAAGGGCCACACAGAAGATTCCGATTGGATGAATATGGTGCTTAATAGTCACTCGGTACGAAGGCACTTGCATTGTATTTACATCCACTAGACAACCCATATACACTCAGAAGGATTCCAGTCGGTATTGAAGATCAGAAGTCACACACGAGGGCCAACGGACACACGTTCAACCAATGGTCTTTAGTAGCATTTATTACCCACTTACGTTATGAGTAACGTATATCTTTAACTCATATTGGTCGAGTCCTTAGATGTTGAGGTATTGATGATAGGTGGTGCACTCTATATAAGCAACCCCTCCCCTCTGGCACAAGGGTTCGCACCCCCTGCATTACACAACCCACACTGCAAGAGCTCCCAAGCACCTGAGACATAGGGTTGTTACTTCCAAGAGAGGGGCCGGAACTCATACATCTTGCATACAATCTTGTCGTAGCTAGGACTCTGCCCTCTCCATTCATACCCTACACCTCTACTGTCAGGTTTATTCCCGCGACATCAGGCACATGTCATTTCCTCGGACGATCCTTAGTCTGTTGGTCCATGAAGAAGCAGAACAGCGTATCACTCTCCACTACGGAAGCTGAATACATTGTTACTGGATCATTTTGTGCTCGACTGTTGTGGATGAAGCAAACCCTCAAGGACTACGACATCAACATGAAGAATGTGCCCCTTTAATGCGACAATGGGAGTGCAATCAAGATTTCCTACAACCAAGTACAACACTCGAAGACCTAGCACATCCAGATTCGTCATCATTTTCTTCGTGATCATGTACTCAAGGGCAACATCATCATCGACCATTTGAAGACTGAAGGCCAACTAGCACATATCTTCACTAAGCCCTTGGATGAGAAAAAGGTTTTGCAAGTGGTGGTGTGAGCTAAATATCCTAGAATCTCGAATGTTCAGTGAAAAGGCACACATCCTAACACTTATGCAAAATTGATGACTTAGATGTGCAACACACGAAGTAACGTTTTTCTTCTATCAATGAAGAATAACACTCTAAGTGTGAAGAAATTAATGAACAAATTGATTCTCACGGCCCTACGACAATTGTACGCGGCACCTGAAATCATTATTCTTATACGGTGTGTCATGCCACAACCAAAACTTCAAATTCTTCAAAGTCGAAATTCTTCAAAACTGAGACCTTTTGCAGATTCCTAAAATTTTCGAAGTCTTCAAAATTTTGTGATGATCTTCATTGACTATATATATATACATATATACGAGCTTTCAATGTCCTCAACAAAATTCACTTATTGCTAAGTCTTCAAGTTGGTTTTTGATCTAAGTGAATGTGATCGGACCCGTCTCCCCTCTATGCTAAGCTCAACCCAAACTATTCTCAATTCATCATATGCATTCCAATCGACACTTGTTAAAAGTCCTCACTGAGTCATTGTCAGTTGAAGACTTTGCTACAATATAATCAAAAAATTTGAACTTCAATTTTTCTGCCCTTACCGCTCTAATTGCACCCACTACTCACGATAGGATAACCACAATATCCACTATCTCCACCGCTTCATACGTGGGTAACGCGTGTCAAGCAGAGAGGAATGAGCAGGATCATTTTTGTCCGAAAGTTTCGCTTCGGACCGTTTTCACCTGAGCTATAAATAGCCCCTACCCCCTTTAGTGAAAACTCTTCCTCTCGTTTTCATCTTCCCCCGTTCAAGCTCTACCCTAGCGCCACTGCTGGAAATCTTCGTTGCCGGTGAGGAACTGCTTCACTGGCTCGACCTTGCCGTCACGGACTCACGCCGATTGCGGATCATCTCCCTCCGCCGTCGCCATAGCTATCTTCAGTCGCCAAGTTAGGGCACTCAAGATCTGAACTGGCGAGCTTCCATTTTCACTTCCTCAGTTCGTCGTGTTCTTCACACATAGCTACCTTCAGTCGACAAGGTAGGACACTCAAGATGTAATTCTTCTGCCCGTGTCGATCCATATATTTTCTTTAGATCTGTGAAATCTATTATTCCTGAGAAAATCCTTGAGATGAACACATCCATGTCTAGAACACCTAATGAATTTATCAAGGTTACTAAATTCTTCATGAGATTCCTCAATTGTATAAATTTTCGAATATGCACAACTCTGGAACCCAAGATTAGAATGCTTAGCGAAATTCGTTAGCACTTTATTGGTCAAATTCCTCACTTCGAGTCATTTTTCAAATTCCTCAAATCCAAGAACGCATATGACCTCTCCAAATTCTTCGCACCTATACTCTATTCACAGGTACAAAATGTGATCTGATGAATCACTAGGTTGTCATGAACTTAACTCATTTGCAGCGTTTCTTGAAAAAAATCTACATGTGTCATCAGATTCCTCTAGTATTCAAATTTCTAAGCAAAGGCCTCAACTGAATAAAATGGAGGATGACAAGAAACAGAAGGGTGGCAAGAAGCCAGAGCAGAACACTGCCTTTGAATTTCCCGTTGACATCTATGCTGATTATTACACACCTCATGAAGCAATTAATTGGAAGGAAACCTGTGTGAAGCGCAAGATCAGGCTTCAAAGTATTGGAAGGAGATGGGCTCACGAGTGGGAGAAATACAAGTATGTCACTCCCAAGTATGCCAGGAAGTTTGCTGTCAAGCCTCCTTGCACCAGACCTCCTCTGGGAGAACAACAAAGTGACCATCCCTGAAGCATGGTCACTATTGAAGACTATCCTAAGGAAAAAGCCAAGTATTTGGCAAAACTAAGGAAAAATGCCAAAGAAGCAGTTACGAAGTTCAATGAGGATTCTGCTACTGCTGCTGCTGCTGCACTCCTCTTCTGTTGCTGAGGCTTCTGCCACTGAACAACCTCCCAAGAAGACACTGATGAAGAAATCAGGTGTCAAGCCAAAGTCCTCAACAATAGTATTCAAATAGCAAATTCCTCAGACAGCTCCAACTATGGCTGCAAAGCCCTTAACGTCTGCAAGGTCCTCAACTGCAACAAAGTCTTCACTTCCTCTGCAGCCCCAGTCGAGTCAGCAACCAAGAGGTACCTCAATTCTCTCAAAATCATCTGCCTCTAGCACGCTACACAAGTCCTCAAGTGGCATAGTGAATACGAAGATCACTGGTGGGCGAGGAACAAGGCCCAGTCCAAACAAAGTTGTCCTCAATGTTCCCTCCGCATCAAAGGGAAGTGATGAATATGATGATGAAACTCTTCGAGCCATCATCAGAAACAAACAATAAATGGTTGCACAAGCTAAAGGTACCACAATTCCCCTCACACTGGATCCGAAGGTGATACTGTATTTCACCAATCTTTGCTACAAAGATCCCAACACACCCATTGATGATTTGAAGCTTCCACCTAGGCCCAGTCACATGGTGGCCTCATTTATCAATGAACAAAAGTGGAAGGCCCAGCAAGCCAAACAAGCTCACAAAGCAAAGGTTCAAAAGGATAAGTACTTGCAACAAAATTTCTGACCTTGATGCCAGAGCAACTTGTCTCCACTCAAGATGAGTTAAGAACCCTCACTGAGAAATACACAAGCCATCATGATGACAGTAAGGGAGTCAAAGTAAGGTTTGTCAATGCTTCTACACAAGCCATTGTAGAGTACAACAACATGGTTGCGGCCCCAACGCATACATCTATTCCTCAAGCTAGCTACATTGTACACCTAGCTAATGAAGATGAAGAACCTCTTGTTGATACACCCGCTACTGATGAACCTGCAACTGATGAAACTGCTGATGAATCTGCCAGGCCTGCAACTGAATTTGCAATGCTTAAAGAAAATGATCCTTCACCGAAGACTTCAGCGGTGAAGAAAGTCACACTACCTTCTGCATCAGAAGTGAAGAAACCCAAAGCTTCGGAGAAGGAAGCCAAGAAGACTTTGACTACTTCTTCATCTGCTCCAATTGATGCAACACCACCCAGTGTTGCACCTTCCTACATGATTGTACCCTTTGGTGAAGAAAATGTCATTCAATAAAGGTATGAGGAAATGGAAGAAAATCAGCCAACTTCTTCCACACCCATTGATGAGGAAACTGAAGCTGATCAAATTCCTCAAGCTTCAACTCGTCCTCCTCAGAACCATGAGATGACTACTAAAGAAAAGGAGGATGTTGTGGACACTGGCTGGAACACACTCGTGATTTATGATGACTTTTGAGAACAGACTCATCCAAACACACCAATGGCCCCCAATTCCTCAAGTATACGAGTCCCCTGCAGCCATTGAAGTTCTGACTGGCTTTGAAGAAAAGAGCATTCCAGTAAAGTCTGCTCCTGAACAGGAATCTGCTGCATCAGCTAATGAAAATGCAAATGTTGAAGGAATTGCTGTGCCCGCAACTGATACACTGACTCAACATATTCCTCAGACTAAAGAACATGTGCCTGAAGACACTGCTCTGGCACAAAATGAAGAATCTGCTGGTGAACCACATATTTCAAATCCTCAAACAGGAAATACCCGAAGACTTGGAAGCCACTTCAAGCGAAATCTTCAGCCGAAGGGTATCAAACCATACAATGGAAAAGGGCCAAAATTTGACAGGGCCCAATTCTTCGATGAAAATCTTTACTTCATAGGCCTCAGTCCATATGAATCTCCTCAGTTCAAGCGCAGTAGATTTTGGACTCAAATCTAGATGAACTACTATAGTATTGTGCTCTCCGACAAACAAAATGTATTTCCTCACATGCATATTCCTCATGCAGATATGGGGGAAATTCCTTAATACGAACCGGTACTGAGAGTTCTTCATGATTCTTGATTGTTGCCTTTCAGCTATGACATGTGTGACTGGAATGAAGAGATCGTTCTTCAGTTCTATGTTACACTGCACCTCTCAGGAGATCACAAAGATGTCAACACATGGGTTCTATACGAGATGACATAGGATACACAATTCAAAGCCCCTGAAACTGAATTGCTTCAGGCTCTTCCTGTGTCAATACCCTCAAATGGAGCCAGATGCGTCTATGAGGAACCTGAACTGGGCGATCATTATATGCAAGTCCTCATGAAGACATTGACACCTAGTCAGCCACCAAGGACCAAATTCCTCTCGAAGGAATTGATCTATGTGCCAAGTATAATCTATCGCATCTTGGACAAAACCTTCTATCCAATCAAGAGCCATGACTCAAATGATGAAGAAATTGTGGGCATCATGAAGAACTTGCTCTTTCACATCATACATGGAATCCCCATAAACCTTCATGATTTATTCCTTGAGAACTTTGTCCCACTCTGCTCTCTCACCATTTGATCTAAAACCTTACAAGGCTGACATTCTGAATCACCAGATTTATCTCCTCAAATTGAAGTCGTCAAGAGCTCCTTTGATGAAATTGACGGCAAAGAAAAATCGGTGATTGATGATGGCACTCGACCCCTTGATGGACACTTTCCCAAACCAGCATCATACTCCACTAATGATGACACTGTATCACAAGAACCACCAAGCCCACCTATACTGCACGTGAAGACTGACCAGGAACTCCCGTTAAGTCTTTATCAGAACATTGATCGAAACCACAACTGGAGTCAGGTTGGAGAAATTGTAAAAGACCTCAATGAAACCAGGAATGCAGTGAAGATCTTTGATCGCACATGGTCCATTCTGTCTCATCACCAGACCCGGAGGAATTCACTGAGATCAAGTTCCAACAAGACTTTGACTGGTCCTGGCCTCCAAAGAAGAAGTTCAAGAAGATCCCTGTTCCACAACTAGTGGCCAACTCATTTTCTTCAACCCGCGCCACCAACGAAGCTGAAGACGTTGATGACACTGCTGCATCGGCCGACCCCAATGCTCCTCCTCCAACTCAGAAGTGAATTTCTTCAAGGGCGTTAGTCCTTAGTTTTTGTCCCTTTTCGTCACTTGATGACAAAGGGGGAGAAATTTGAGTTAGTCTTCAAGCGAGTCTACTTTATGGGCTTTTATAAACTTTATTAAGTTACAAAATCTTGTTTCTGTCAAGTTTTTTGCTATAATGAGTTGTAATTTAAAAACGGTTGTGGTCTCACACTTTTGAACATTTTTCCTCGCATGCATATTCCTCAAGTTGATTAAATGCATACATGCTGAAATTCGTCAGACACCATTTTTCATCTTGCATTTCAAATTCCTCATACTATATGTTAAATGCATGCATAAATTACAAGATATAGGGGGAGATCTCCATGATATAAATCATCAATGTGCATTTGCAGTCCAAAGCAAATTCCTCAAACATGCACATCTTCAGGGGGAGTTTCTCTTATCTTGCAATCCAATTCCTCAAACTCTGTACTTACATTTCATATTTTTATTCCCGTTGATAACTTAAAATATTTGTCATCAACCACCAAAAAGGGGGAGATTGTCAGTGCATCTAGTGCCCCTTAGTAATTTTCGTCGATTCAAGACTTATAGGTTAAGAGACTCATATGTTTGTGAGTGTACACATGCTCTATAAGTCGCTAAGTAGTTTGAGTTAGTCGAAGAATATCGACCCCTAAAAATGTGTGTCTTCGGGTGAAGACTTCGATAGCGAAGAAATTATTATTCCTCATGAAGACATTGAAGATGAGGAATTCGTTCTGTCCCGAAGAAAATGTTGTGAAGACTTTGAAGCTTGAAGATTTACTCTTTCTGTTTCATTTTCTTCACTCTTGAGTCATAGTTACACCATACTGTTAAAGGGGGTCAAGGTAAAACTAAGGAAATAATTTACTCATTATGCTCAACTCAAACCTACACATACCAAATCCTTCAAGTGAAAAACATGAGAGACATGAGGACTTCCACAGCTGAAAGTTCCGACCGTTGCCACGCCACGCGCCACCCGTCCCCAATCTTATCAACACAACCGTCATATCATTAGGGGTAATAATGCCATATCATGTGGGGGAACTCCCAGGCTATAAATAGCCGCCCCCAGAACCACTAGCTGGTCGGATGCTCCGAGAGAAACTGACACTTTTCATTTAGAGCAACCCAATTCCTCGAGGTCTTTGACCGAAAATCATCTAGTGAGGAAAAAGCCCAAACACCCAAACCAAAACCAAAAACCCAAAGTGATTGAGCATCATTGAAGAGATTGTTCATGTGTGGAACCGACGCTTGTTACATTTGAGGACTATGCATCCTCCAGACGGTTAGGCGCCATGGTTTAGAGCATCCAGCAGTCAATTGTGGATCGTCGGATGACCATATTTGTGAGGGTTTAGAAGTCTGCCCTGAAGACTTACCATGAGTGTTGGGCGAGGACTATATGTCCTTCGCTCAACGATACTACAGTAGGGATTGTGTGTCCTTTGGTTTCAATACCAGGCCGCTCCAAACCAGACGTACAACTATCACAACAGTTGGAACTGATTCATCAACCATTGTCTTCATCGAGCTACGGGTTCTATTTCTTCAGTTCTTTTCATTTCCTCAATTGCATGTTGAATACTTTCATCTGTACTATTTGAAGAATTTGAGTGAAGAATTTCTCTGAATTCCTCACCTTAAATTATACACCTGAGTTATTCCAACCTGTCAACTCACTCTGAGTACTTAGGTGTAGTCGCTTTTGTTTGAAATATACCCTATAGGCAATAATAAATTGGTTACTATTATATTTCCTTGATCATGATAATCGTTTATTATCCATGCTAGAATTCTATTGATTGGAAACTCAAATACATGTGTGGATACATAGACAACACACTGTCCCTAGTGAGCCTCTAGTTGACTAGCTCGTTGATCAAATATGGTCAAGGTTTCCCGGCCATAGACAAGTGTTGTCACTAGATAACGGGATCACATCATTAGGAGAATGATGTGAAGGACAAGACCCAAACTATGAACATAGCATATGATCGTGTTAGTTTATTGCTACTGTTTTCTGCATGTCAATGTATCTGTTCCTATGATCATGAGATCATGCAACTCCCGGACACCGTAGGAATACCTTGTGTGTATCAAACGTCGCAACGTAATTGGGTGACTTTAAAGGTGCTCTACAGTATCTCCTAAGGTGTCTGTTGGGTTGGCATGGATCAATACTAGGATTTCTCACTCCGTGTGAGGGAGAGGTATCTCGGGGCCCACTCGGTAATACAACATCACAATAAGCCTTGCAAGAAATGTGACTAAGGAGTTAGTCACGGGATCTTGTATTACGGAATGAGTAAAGAGACTTGCCGGTAACGAGATTGAACTAGGTATGGAGATACCGACGATCGAATCTCGGGCAAGTAACATACCGATGGACAAAGGGAACTGCATACTTGATTGATTGAATCCTTGACATCGCGGTTCAACCGATAAAGATCTTCGGAGAATATGTAGGAACCAATATGGACATCCAGGTCCCGCTATTGGTTATTGTCGTAGAGCTGTCTCGGTCATGTCTGCATAGTTCTCGAACCCGCAGGGCGTGCACCCTTAATGTTCGGTGACGCTAGAGTAGTATTGGGATAAGTATGTTGGTGATAGAATGTTCTTCCGAGTCACGGGTGAGATCCCGGACGTCACTAGGAGCTCTGGAATGGACCAGATGTAAAGATTTATATATGGGAAGTCTTATTTTGCCTATCGGAAAAGTTTCGAGTTTTATTGGTATTGTACCGGGAAGCTTTTGGAAGGTTCCAAAAGGTTCCAGAGGGTTCCGGAAGGGTGCCACCAGCCCCTAGGACGTGCATGGGTTGTAAGGGGGCGTCCAAACCTTTTTGGGCCAGCCGCCAAGGGCCCATGGAGTTGGGAGGTAAGAGTCCCTAAAGGGGAAGGCACATCCTAGGTGCCTTGGGGACGGAGGACACATCCCTAGGCCCACGCCCCTCCTTCGAGGAGGGGATAGGGCTGCGACCAACCGTCCTCCTAGCCTCCTATATATAGTGGCGGAGAGGGAGGGGCTGAAACATCAATTCCCACGCCCCGGTGGAAGCCCTACCTCTCCCATAAGTCCGTTTTCTCCTCAGATAGGTTCCAGTAGCGCTTGGCGAAGCCCTGCTAGCACTGCTCCACCATCATCTCCACCATGTCGTAATACTGGTTGAGATCCCATCTACTTCTCCTTCCTCTCCTCTTGGATCAAGAAGGAGACGTCATTGAATAGTACGTGTGCTGAACACGGAGGTGTCATCCGTTCGGCGCTAGATAGGGAAGGATCACGATGAGATCGCGGGGCGGATCATGATGAGATCGTGGGACGGGCTGCGATTTGGATCACGAAGATGTTCCACTACAGCAACCGTGTTATATACGCTTTTGCTTAGCGATCTACAAGGGTATGTAGATTCATTCTCCTCTCCCGTAGATAGGTATTGCCAGTGCGTAGGAAATTTTTTGTTTCCCTTGCAACGTTCCCCATCAGTAGCATCATGAGATAGGTTCATGCGTAGAACCTATCTCGAGTAGAACACAAAATAGTTTGTGGGCGCTGATGTTCAACTTGCTGCCCTCCTTAGTGTTTTCTTGATTCGGTGGTATTGTTGGATTGAAGCGGCCCGGACCAACTTTACTCGTACACTTATGAGAGACCGGTTTCGTCGATGGACATGCAACTTGTTACATAAAGATGACTGGCGGGTGTTTTTTTCTTCAACTTTAGTTGAATCGTATTTGACTGAGGCGGTCCTTGGAGAAGGTTAAATAGCAATTTACATATCACCGTTGTGGCTTTGCGTAAGTAAGATGCGATCATACTAGATACCCATAGCAGCCACGTAAAATTTGCAACAACAAATTAGGGAGCGGCTAACTTATTTTTGTAGGGCATGCTTGTGATATGATATGGCCAATGACATGATATGATATATAGGATGTATGAGACGATCATCTTGTAATAGTTAAATATCTACTTGCACGTCGATGCTACGGCAACCGGCAGGAGCCATAGGGTTGTCTTTAAATTTATTTTGCGTTTTCAGATGCTCTTGCTATATCGCTAGGTAGTAGCTTTAGTAGTAACAACACAGATAGCACGACAACCTCGATGGCAGCATGATGATGGAGATCACGGTGCAGCGTCAGTGACGATGGATATCATGCCGATGCTTTGGTGATGGAGATCAAGAAGCAAAAGTTCATGGGCATATCATGTCACTTATGATTTGCATGTGATGTTAATCCTTTTATGCACCTTATTTTTCTTAGGACGACGGTAGCAATATAAGGTGACCCCTCACTAAAATTTCAAGATAAAATTGTGTTCTCCCCGACTGTGCACCGTTGCGACAGTTCATCGTTTCGAGACACCACGAGATGATCGGGTGTGATAGAATCAAGGTTCACATACAACGGGTGCAAAACAGTTACACACGCGGAACACTCGGGTTAAACTTGACGAGCCTGGCATGTACAGACATGGCCTCGGAACACAAGAGACTGAAAGGTTGAGCATGAATCATATAGTTGATATGGTCAACATGGAGATGTTCACCATTGAAGCTTAACTCAACTCACGTGATGATCGGACTTGAGTTAGTGAGTTTGAATCAAGCGTCACTCGAATGACTAGAGTGATGTCAATTTGAGTGGGAGTTCTTAAGTAATATAATTAATTGAACTCATTATCATAAACATAGTCAAAAGGTATTTGCAAATTATGTGGTAGCTTGCACTGTACCTCTACTGTTTTAAATATGTTCCTGGAGAAAATTTAGTTGAAAGATGATAGTAGCAATTATGCAGACTGGGTCCGTAAACTGAGGATTGTCCTCATTGCTGCACAGAAGTCTTATGTCCTTAACGCACCGCTCGGTGTGCTGAACCTCGAGCCTCGTCTGTGGATGTTGCAAATATATGACATACACGTTTTTGATGACTACGTGATAGTTCAGTGCGTAATGCTTAAACGGCTTAGAATTGAGGCGTTGAAGACGTTTCCAACGTCACGGGACATACAAGATGTTCTAAGAGATGAAATTGGGATTTCATGCTTGTGCCCGTGTTCATAGGTACGAGACCTCTGACAAGATTCTTTATCTACAAATTAAGGGACAAAAGCTCAATCATTGAGCATCTCAGATTGTCTTAGTGCTACAATCACTTGAATCGAGTGGGAGTTAATCTTCTAGATGAGATAGTGATGGTTCTCCAAAGTCACTGCCACCAAGCTACTAGAGCTTCGTGATGAACTAGAACATATCAGGGATAGATATGATGATCCTTGAGCTATTCGCGATGTTTGACACCGTGAAAGTAGAAATCGAAAAGGAGCATCAATTTTTGATGGTTAGTAAAACCTGTAGTTTCACGAAGGGCAAGGGAAAGAAGGGATACTTCATGAAACGACAAACCAGTTGCTGCTCTAGTGAAGAGACCCAAGGTTGAACCCAAACCCGTACTAAGTGCTTCTGTAATAAGGGGAATGGTCAATGAAGTGGATCTACCCTAGATATTTGGTAGATGAGAGGGCTGAAAGTCGACAAAAGTATATTGGATATACATAATATTGATGTGTACTTTACTAGTACTCCTTTAGCACCAGGGTATTAGATACCGGTTTGGTTGCTAAGTGTTAGTAACTCGAAATAAAAGCTACAGAATAAACGAAGACTAGCTAAAGGCGAGGCGACGATGTGTGTTGGATGTGTTTCCAAGGTTGATGTGATCGCCATCGCACGCTCCCTCTACCATCGGGATTAATGTTAAACCTAAATAATTGTTATTTGGTGTTTGCGTTGAGCATAGATATGATTGGATTGTGTTTATTGCAATAGGATTATTCATTTAAAGAATATAATGGTTATTCTGTGTTCTTGAATAATACATTCAATGGTCCTGCACCTAAAATAAATGGTTAATTGAATCTCGATTGTTGTGATACACATGTTCATAATATTGATGCCGAAAGATACAAAGTAGTAATGATAGTACCACTTACTTGTGGCACTATCGCTTGAGTCATATTGGTGTAAAATGCATGAAGAAGCTCCATGTTGATGGATGTTTGGACTCACTCATTTTTGAAACATGTGAGACATGTGAACCATATCTATTGGTATAAACATATGAAGAAACTCCAAGGAGACGGATCGTTTGGACTCACTTGATTTTAAATCACTTGAGACATGCAAAACATACCACATGAGCAAGATGACTGAAGGTCTCGTTTTCCAGTGAGATGGAACGACAAAATAACTTGTTGGAAGTAATACATTTTGATGTGTGCGGTCCAATGAGCGCTGAGGCACGCAGTGGATATCGTTATGTTCTTACTTCACTGACGATTTGAGTAGATACAAGAGTATTTTCTTGATGAATCACAAGTCTGAAATATTGAAAAGTTCAAGCTATTTCAGAGTGAATATCATCGTGACAAGAGGATAATATGTCTACGATGTGATCGTGGAGGTAAAATCTGAGTTGCGAGTTTGGTAAACATTTAAGACATTGTGGAAATTGTTTCACAACTATAGCCACCTAGAGCACCATGGTGTGATGGTGTGTCCGAACGTCATAGCCGCGCCCTATTGGATATGGTGCATACTATGATGTCTCTTATCGAACTTCCACTATAGTTTTTGGGTTAGGCATTAGAGACAACCACATTCACTTTAAATAGGGCACCACAGAATTCCGTTGAGATGACAACGTATGAACTACGGCTTGGAGAAACCTAAGTTGTTGTTTCTTAAAAGCTTGGGGCTACGACGCTTATGTGAAAAAGTTTCACTCTGATAAGCTCGAACCCAAAGCGGATAAATGCATCTTCGGAGGATACCCAAAACTGTTGGCTATATCTCGTGTCTCATATCCGGAAACAAAGTGTTTGTTTCTATAAATGGGTCCCTTCTCGAGGAAAGATTTCTCTCGAAAGAATTGAGTGGGAGGATGGTGGAAACTTGATGAGGTTATTGAACCGTTGCTTCAACCAGTGTGTAGTAGGGCATAGGAAGTTGTTCCTGTGGCGCCTACACCAATTGAAGTGGAAGCTAATGATAGTGATCATGAAGCTTCAAATCAAGTTACTAAAAACCTAGTAGGTCGACAAGGTCACATAATGCTCCAGAGTGGTACGGTAACCCTGTCTTGAAGGTCATGTTGTTGGACAACAATGAACCTAAGAAATATGGAGAAGCGATGGTGGGCTCGGATTCCGACAAATGGATGGATGCCATGAAATGCGAGATAGGATCCATGTATGAAAACAAAGTGTAGACTTTGGAAGAACTACTTGGTGGTCGTAAGACTGTTAAGTACAAATGGATCTTTAAAAGGAAGACGGACGATGATGGTGAAAAGTCACTATTAAGAAAGCTCGCCGTGTCGCAAAGATGTTTCCGACAAGTTCAAAGAGTTAACTATGATGAGACTTTCTCACTCGTAGCGATGCTAAAAGTCTGTTGGAATTATGTTAGCAGTTCCTGCATTATTTATGAAATATTGCAGATAGGATGTCAAGACATTGTTTCCTCTACGGTTGAGGAAAGGTTGTACGTGATAATACCATAAGGTTTTGTCGATCCTAAGGATGCTAACAAGTATGCAAGCTCCAGCGATCCCTCTATGGACTGGTGCAAGCATCTCGGAGTTAGAATATACGCTTTGATGAGATGATCAAAGCTTTTGGGTTTATACTAAGTCTATGAGAAACTTGTATTTCCAAGGAAGTTAGTGGGAGCACTATAGAATTTCTAATTAGAATATGTGATCGAGATATTTCTCATTGGAAATAATGTAGAATTTCTGGAAGGATAGAGGGTTATTTGAAAGGAGTTTTTTAAAGCAAAACCTGGATAGAGCTACTTGAACATTGATCATCAAGATCTATAGAGATAGATCAAAACGCTTAATAGAAATTTCAATGAAATTGCAACGCCCAAGATGCGGTCATATCCTTATTTTGACGCGAGGGCCTCGACAGGGATAGAAATGCATCTCGTCGTTTCGCAAGAACGGATATCGTTACAAGTACATGTACTGAAAAGATGAGTATATGGAATAGGCCTACACTCGCCACAAGCTACATCAAAGTCACACTAGTACAATTCATACAATCATCAAGAAGAAGAGTAGGGTCCTACTACGGACGAAAAAAACGATAAAAGAACGACGTCCATCCTAGCTATCCCAGGCTGCTAGCCTGAACCCATCCTAGCTCGGGTCAAGTAACTCTTTATCTGTACATGCAACTGGTGTTGTAGTAATCTGTGAGCAATATTATTTCCAAATGTTTCAAGACTAACAAAGCTTAATGGTGAGGTACGATTAAGTGGTGAGGCTGCAGCAAGCGACTAAGCATTTATTTGAGGTGGCTAACTTACGAATACAATAATAAAAGAATGGGAAGATCTACGCATTACGGACGTGAACTCCAAATGAAAGACACTGAACACCTACTTACGTCAGACATAACCCTACCGTCTCCTCGATCGGAGAAGGAGCTCACGGAAGAGACAGTCACGGTTATGCACTCAGTTGGCAAGTTTTAATTATGTTTACTTCAGGTTATCTAGAACCGGATGTTAAACAAAGTTTCCATGTTGCCACATAACCGCGGGCACGACTTCCGGAAAGATTTAACCGTGCAAGGGTACTCCAACTAGTCCATCACAAACTACCACACGCTATGACAGAATGACCTCGACCAGGGAAACCCATTATCTCCTCGGGTTCCTATTAGAAAACCTCAACCTCAAGATAATCCAAATCATCCTAGGATTCCCTCACACAAGACGCTTGAGAAAGGTAAAACAAGTCTAGCAAGGCCGCCCGGCATGTTGACGATCCCAGTAGGAGCCGCGTATCTCGTTCTCAAGACACGTTGAATAAGCAAAGTGTACGGTGGCCTGATAGACATCTCCTGAGTTGCCCCTGGTTGGCCCCGCACGATGCTCTCTTTTGGAGCAGTACCGAAAGCACTTGCCCTCCCTATATTATGTTGAATTACTCCTCGGGTTCATGACGACCTATGTTTTCAGTATTAACAGAATTATTATGTTGGGCAATTATAGTACCAATGCTGGGCCATGCCAGACGAGCTTTATCCCAAAACAAGAATCTAGGGGGTCCCCATAACAACCCCAAGCATGTTAGGAGCGCTCATTTATGGAACATAACATCGGTAGCCGAAACTAAGGTGGCAAAGGTGGAACAAGACACCAGGCTAGAAAGGCCGAGCCTTCCACCTTTTACGGAGTATATAGATGCATTAAATTAATTAACAATAATATGGTGATATAACAAGGAACCCATGTTATCACATGGAAGCAACTGCACCTACAACTAGCAACGCTATCAAAAGGTTAAGCAAGCAGTAACATAGCCAATCACTGGTTTGCTAGGTTGTGTACTGGTTGAAGGTATTTCATGGCATTGTTGGGAGGCTGATTTTAACGGTGGTAGGCAGCAAGACATAACGAAAGAAATGAAACAACTAGCATGGCAATGATAGTAATGGTATCTGAGGAAATGATCATCTTGCCTGAGATCCAGCTTGGAAGAAGAACGACTCCGTGAAGGAGACGAACCGACAGAGTCGAACGGGTCCTCACATTCGAACATGCTCGCGGAACTCTATCGAGACGAAGCAAACCGGAAAGAAGAATCAACACACGATATTCACCACGGCACTTGCGCGACATAATGCAATTCACATATGATGCATGAGCAGTTTTAATATGCAAGGCATGGCACGGATATTCACATCATGCAAACACTACACATTAAGTGAAGCTCAATATGCAAGGAGTTGCATATTAACGAAACTCGACTTATAATTATTAGTTCACTCCCATTTATTTACATGGAAATATTAAATGTTGTTAAACATGGCAGGGGATGAAGCACAAATTAAACTACCTATCTAGGCATTTTAAATGAGGCCGGAGACGACATATAGCATCTCCGAAAGGAACCCATGCGTTAAATTCTAAATATGTCTAGATTTGTGCTAATCACCTTTCATGTTTGTTAAACGACAAAACAAAGTGGTTCAAATGATTCTACTCGTCGTTCTAGTCCATTTACATATATGGCACATCTCCAACGAAGCCACGGTTAAATTACTACGGGTTAAACCGTTTCTATTATGTCGACACGCAAACCGATGCAAACAACACGTTTAAGTATTATTTTTCATGCATGAAAGTTGAAAATTATTAATCTACACAAAGTTGTAGCCAAGTTACATATATAAACTATTCGGATCCGACGCACGGTTTGAAAATTATGGACGTTTGAAAATATGCAACTTGTGTGAAAATAAATAAAATCGTTGGTTAAATAGGAAATCCTAATCCGGCCGAATGTGCAGCTATTGGGCTGAACGGGGCATGGGTGCTAATTAACTAAAAGGCGCCACGGGCACAAAAATAGGGCAGCCGGGTCACTCACCACAGCGGGCCATGGCCCAGGTCGGAGATGGGCTCGGGGGCGAAGGGAGGAAGGCCGACTCAGGGCTGCTTGCTTGGCCTCGGGCTAGCGCCTAGGCCGGCTCGGAATAGACGGGCCAACATCGGGTGCATGGGCCTGAGCCGATGAATGCTAGGCGAGGCTGGGCCAAGCAGGAGGCCGCAGGATGGGCCGAGGCAGATCCAGCCCACGCGGGCAAGCAAGGGAAGCAATGGTCTACGGTCAACCGGCTGCTTCATTCTCGTCCCAATGCATCACACGAGGCAGCCATGGCACGGGACGGGGGCGACTACAGGCTCGCCAAACGGCAAGGCTAGCAAGGACGGCGGTGCCTCGGCCAGATCCAGGGGGATCCATTCCGGACGGATCCATGGTGAGGTGACATCCGGTGGAGGTCGAGCCGACCTCCATGGGTTCCTGGTGGTAACACACATGGAGAGAGATCTAGGTGAGAGAAGAATGAGAAGAGAGGAGGGAGACGAGCATTGGGCGGCGGGCACTGGCCTAGGCGTGGTGCTGCTCCGGCGGCAACGCTCGCCGGTGCGGCTGTCGGTGGTCAGACGAGGTGGTGGCACTGGGCAAGCCCCCGGGAGGAAGCAGTTGCCTCGATCCTGATCCGACCGAGGGGGTTGGATGTTGGCGTTGGCTCGAGCTGCGGGGCTACAGGAGACTGTGGTCGTTGGAACCAAGATGTGACGGACCAGATCAGGTAGGTTGGCTGTGGGTTGGGTTGGATCGGTGGCTAGTGTGATCGAGGTGGCTGGCTAGCGGCGCAAGAGGTTGGAGGGCACGAGGTTCGAGGGGAATGTCTAGGGTTTCCACATTTGGCATGAGAGGGGTCTATTTAAAGGCAAACGAGGCTAGGGTTTGTTGTTTTTAGCCCCGGTTTCGACCACTTGATCGCTATCGGACGGCCTCGGTTGCGGGTAGGGCTAGGTTAGGCTTAGTGGTCGTGCAGAGGCGTGTTGGACCGATATGAGAGGGAAAGTTGCGACCCGGCATAATATTTTAAAACACCGAAAAAACGTCCGAAGATAAACCGATGAGTGTGCCGCTACGGTCGACCGTTCGGGTATCAAATGGACTCCAATTGCATCGAAACTTGGCAGACGACCTACCTATATTAAAACAAGACCGCATGCCAAGTTTCGACCCAATCCGATAATATTTTATACGCAATTTTAAAAACAAATATTTCAACGATGACGCGGGTGCGTGCGTGTGGTTGGTCTCGAAACGGTCAACGACGAAAATGGAGAAAACCGGCAAATACTAACAGATGCAGGTTTAGAAAACTGGCGGCAACGGAGTGTGAATGCAATGCAGATGATGTGCACGATGCAATGATGAATGCAACTACCAAACAAATCACACGACGAGAACACAATGAGAGGGGCATCTTCTGGAGCGTCGATCTCGGGCTGTCACAACTCTCCTATACTACAAGAGGATCTCAACCTGAGATCCAAGAACGAGAGGGGAAGGGGAAGAGAAAGAGCAAGAGGTAAAACTTAATTGCTTCTTTGACAAACGAGTGAAACCAATGAATCTTGAAGGTTGAAAAGAGATGAAGAATGATATGAGGAACAAGCAACAATTCAAACAAAATTTCGGCAGCACTTCAGTATGAAATTGAGGACAAAATTTGATAAGATGGAAAGATCTTGACAAGATTCACAACAAACCAATTAACTTGAAAAACAAGGAAAGAACATGATCTTGATAGAACAAGATGATAGATTGAAGAGAGCAACATCACCACAACTATGGGACAAGAGAATAGAAACTAGATCATTGGGAAGAAAGAATGAAGAAGAGAATGAAAACTACAACCACAATTGAATTTGACAAGTAACCTTGCAAGAAGAATTGAAAGGAGTTGTTGGAAAACCAACAACGTAAATAACAAGCTTGTAGTGGACTTATGAAAACCATCTCAACAATGAGATGACAACCAGCCACTAACGGAACAAGGATTGATTGCTTGGGAGCAACAAGAAAGGCAAACTTCTTGCATCAAGAGGGAACATTGAGAACTTGGTCAACGATAATCACCATAATAGTAACAATCCTTAGGAAAGGCTATAGCTGAAAGCTAAACCAAGATAGCTCAATGAAGAAATTATGGGTTGAAATATCTTATGATTGAAGGAATTGGTGGGTTTACATATTTACTCTTGCAAGAACTTCTCTTTGATACTCCTCCACTAACAAGAATTCTATAACACCACTTCAAAGGATAAGGAAAAGAAAAGTTGAAGCAGGTGAGAAAAGAATTGATATCATGAGCCACTCCGGAAGAAAGATTGAAATCACTATGAAACAAGAATAAGAATTATGTTATGCTTATCCTTCATCAAGTTAAATTGATGACATACAACGGATTTAGCATACCACTTGTTCTTCTTGAAAATCTTGAGGAGAGATATGAGCACAAACTTGAAGAAGTCTCAAAAGAAACACCAATAAGAATTCAAACGAATTAGACAACCATGAATGAATGAATATACTTTAGAATGAAGATATCATGAGACACCTGAGAGAAAAACTTGAACAAGGCATCAGAATAGTTGAGAGACGAACGAAGAGACAACAATTAAGAAGAATTTGAGGATGAAAGAAGAAAGATGAGAACGAAGAAATCTTATGAAATGAAGGCCTTCGGAGAATCGAGAAATGAAAACATCTGTGAAATGCACCAGATAGAAATGGATGGGATTTCTGATGATTGGGAACAATTGGGAAGATAACACGAGCTGAGATGACAATCTTCAAAAGAATTGACAAGATTTGAGAGAAACACTCCTTCGGTCTTCCAAGCTGAAAATGATGAGGAGAACACCATCAAGAATAACTGAGATTCCGGAATAAGAACAAGGAAAAGTTGAGCCAGTGATGAAAATAAATTTGAAGCGATCTTGAAGAAGGAATATGACTGATGACATTCATACTTACATCATAGATGAAAAGAATTAGAGATCTCCAGAAAAGATTAGAAGAGCCAGATAAGATTCTTGGAAAGAAACTATGGGTTATGGGCCCACTCAAAGAAACCAATTTTTCATACAATATCTTAGGAAGAGATATATTGCACCAGCACAAATGAAAACTTACTGAGGTGGGAACCTCGAAGTAACTGAAATGATTGAAGACAAGATACTTTTGAGACATCTTCAGCACACCGGATAGAAAAGGGATTGATGAATGACAAGAGAGGATTGAAGAGAATTTCCAACATGGGTAAGAATTTAAAGGATGAATAGGATACGATGAACATAGATAACTTGAGTTGGATTCACCGGAACATAGAACACAAATGAAAAATGATGAACTCGGAACTCCTGAGAATCTTCACAATGAATCACCGGTTTAGAGGGAAAAGAAAAGATAGAGGAAACAACAATGAAATGAAGTGCACTTGGATGACAATTTAATAGGTCCAACAAAAGGGTGGGAAGGTGGGAAAAAACAAAGATAACTTGGGATATATGAGATGAACTCTGGAAAGAAATGAGATATTGATCTTGCCAATTTTGAGAAGGATAGAATTGACTTGAAGATAAGCACACCGGATGAAAAGAATTGACATGACGACTTCGGTTGAGAAGAATTGAAAAGACAACTTGTGTGAGAAAAAGAATCAGCATTCCCATAAAAATATGAGACCACCTCTTAGAAAGATATGAATTCACCACTTGACATCGAAGCAACTTGAATTACCATTGTCCAACAAAATGAAGGATGAGGCTTACGAAACAAGCCGGAACAAATTCATGACAGAGATTTCATTCGATACTTTCGTGGACCCATTCGCACGGGCTCAATCCTACAGTAGCCACCATGTACAAGGAAGTGCACACGACTTACGAAACGTTCCCGAGTCGTAGCAAGCTACAAGGACTCTTTAAGACACAACGAGAACCGCTGTAAGACGTCCGTGAACAAACGAATCCACTAGATGTCGAACCCCAACCCCACATCATGCATCTGTTGGAGGATTAACCTATAAGTGACTACTTGAATTCACACCTAAGAACTCGCGAAATTTTCTGGCCATGCAATCGGGTCCATGGATACAAGGAGTAAAATTTCACTCAACTCCTAGCATCTAACCCGTCCAGTGTACAAAATCCGTCAACACATAACCAGAATCTCAGAAACTCATCTATCTAAGATCCTCGTAATCACAACGATACTAAGTATGGCGATACATCCGGATCTATCTGCACCAGTACTGGGAAGCGAGACTCCTCTAGCCACTACTAGTATTGCAACAATTTTGAACATCCTCTGTCCTGAGATACTAAGAAATCTGAATGATAACGATGTGCTCAAGAATCCCCTAGAGCTCAACTCCCCGGAAGAAATCAAGTCCGACAGGAGGCACCAAGACAAAACTCCATCACATTGGCGTCATATAGATGCCAAAAATATCCGTGTGATCCTAAAAAAATTGAGTGAGAGGAGGTATAGAATTAAAATTATTATGTCAAGATTCCTCACCAGAGCATAAAAGAGGAGAAAAAAGAATCCTACTCTTCGATATATAACTAGACTCAACGTAGGTTTTCACTAGACTCGACTCGACCATGTTCGATCAATCAAGGGGGCTCCTAGGCCGGTACTACACTGATACCAAGTTGTAACGCCCAAGATACGGTCCTATCCTTATTTCGGCGCAAGGGCCTCGACAGGGATAGAAACGCATCTCATCATTTCGCAAGAATGGATATCGTTACAAGTACATGTACTGGAAATATGAGTATATGGAATAGGCTTACACTCGCCACAAGCTACATCTGAGTCACATCACTACAATTCATACAATTATCATGAAAAAGAGCAAGGTACGACTACGGACGAAAACAAACGATAAAAGAACGATGTCAATCCTTGCTATCCCAGGCTGCCAGCCTGGAACCCATCCTAGATCGAAGAAGAACAAGAACAAGAACAAGAACCTCCAAATGAATAATCAACGCGCTCGCGTCAGGTAACTCTTTACATGTACCTGCAACTGGTGTTGTAGTAATCTGTGAGTCACAGATGACTCAACAATCTTATTTCCTAAGGTATCAAGACTAGCTAAGCTTAATGGGTGAGGTATGGTTAAGTGGTGAGGATGCAGGAAGCGACTAAGCATTTATTTGAGGTGGCTAACTTATGAGTACAAGAATAAAAGAGGGGGAGATCTACGCATTATGGACGTGAACCACTGATGATCAAACGAATGATCCTGAACACCTACTTACATCAGACATAACCCCACCATGTCCTGGATCCTAGAAGGAGCTCACGGAAGAGACAGTCACGGTTACACACTCAGTTGGCAAGTTTTAATTAAGTTTACTTCAGGTTATCTAGAACCGGATGTTAAACAAAGTTTCCATGTTGCCACATAACCACGGGCACGACTTTCCGAAAGATTCAACCCTGCAAGGGTGCTCCAACTAGTCCATCAAAAACTACCACACGCTGCGACGGAATGACCTCGATCAGGGAAACCCATGATCCCCTTGGGTTCCTATTGGAAAACCAAAACCTCGAGATATTCCAAAGCACCCTCGGATTCCCGCACAGAAAATGTTCGAGAAAGGTAAAAGAAGTCCAGCAAGGCCGCCCGGCATGTCAACGATCCCGATAGGAGTTGTTTATCTCGTTCTCAGGACACGTCGGATAAGAAGCGTACGGTGGCCTGATAGACATCTCCCGAGTTGCCCCGAGTTGGCCCCGCACGATGCTCTGTTTCGGATCAGCACCATCAGCACTGGACCTCCCTTTGTTATGTTGAATTACTCTTCGGGTTCATGACGCCCTATGTTTTCAGTATTAACAGAATTATTATGTTGGGCAAATATAGTACCAATGTTGGGCCTTGCCAGACGAGCTTTATCCCAAAATGAGAATCTATGGGGTCCCCATAACAACCCCAAGCATTTTAGGAGTGCTCATTTATGGAACATACCACCGATAGCCGAAACTAAGGCGGCAAAGGTTGAACAAGACACCAGGCTAGAAAGGCCGAGCCTTCCACCTTTTACCAAGTATATAGGTGCATTAAATTAATTAACAATAATATGGTGATATAACAAGGAACCCATGTTATCACATGGAAGCAACTTCACCTGCAACTAGAAACACTATCAAAAGGTTAAGCAAGCGGTAACATAGCCAATCAGTGGATTGCTATGTTGTGTACAAGTTGAAGGTATTTCGTGGCATTGTTGCAGGATGATATTTAACGGTGGTAGGCAGCAAGACATAACAAAAGAAATGAAAGAACTAGCATGGCAATGATAGTAATGGTATCTGAGGAAATGATCATCTTGCCTGAGATCCAGCTTGGAAGAAGAACGACTCCGTGAAGCAGACGAACCGACATAGTCGAGCGGGTCCTCACATTCCGACACGCTTGCGGAACTCTATCGAGATGAAGCAAACCGGAAACAAGAATCAACACACGATATTCGCCATGGCACATGCAGGACACAATCAAATTCACATATGATGCATTAGCAGTTTGAATAGGTAAGGCATTGCACGGGAATTCACATCACGCAAACACTACACATTAAGTGAAGCTCAATATGCAAGTTACATATTAACGAAACTCCACGTTTAATTATTTAGTTCCCTCATGTTTATTTTTGTGGCAATATTAAACGTTGTTAAACATGGCAAGGGGTGAAGCACAAATTAAACTATCGATCTAGGCATTTTAAATGAGGCCTCAGACGACATATAGCATCTCCGAAAGGACCCCATGCGTTAAATTCTAAATCTGTCTAGATTTGTAGTAACCACCTTTTACGTTTGTTAAATGGCAAAACAAAGTGGTTCACATGATTCTAGTAGTCGTTCTAGTCCATTTACATATATGGCACATGTCCAACGGAGCCACTGTTAAACCGTTTCTATTACGTCGACACGCAAACCGATGCAAACAACACGTTTAAGTTTTTTTTCATGCACAAAAGGTCGAAATTATTAATCTACGCGAAATTCTAGCCAAGCTACATATGTAAACTATTCCGATCCGACGCATGGTTGAAAATTAAAAACGTTTGAAAATATGTAACTTTTGTGAAAATAAATAAAATCACTTGTTAAATAGGAAATCATAATCATGCCGAATCTGTAGCTAGTGGGCCGAACAGGGCATGGGCGCTAGTTAACTAAAAGGCGCCACGGGCGCAAAATAGGGCAGTAGAGCGGGCCATTGCCCAGGACGGAGATGGGTTCGGTGGTGAAGCGAGGCAGGCCGGCTCGGAGCTGCTTGGTGGGCCTCGGGCTGGCACCTGGGCCGGCTCAGGACGGACGGGCTGAGGGTGGCTGTGCGGGGCTGGGCCGGTCAACGCTGGGCACGGTTGGGCCAAGCAGGAGGCCGTAGGCTGGGCCTGTCAACGCTGGGTACGGTTGGGCCAAGAAGGAGGCTACAGGCTGGGCCGAGGTAGATGCAGCGCACGCGGGCGAGCAAGGGAGGTAATGGTCTACGGTCAACCGACTGCTTCGTTCTCGTCCCAACAAATCACAGGAGGCAGCCTTGGCATGGGACGACAGCGACTGCAGGCTCGCCAAATGGCGAGGCCAGCAAGGACGGCGGTGCCTCGGCCAGATCCGGGCGTGGTGTAGCCGGGGGGATTCATTCCGGCCAGATCCATGGAGAGGTGACATTTGGTGGAGCTCGAGCCGACGTCCATGGGTTCCTGGCACTAGCACACAGGGAGAGATCGAGGTGAGAGAAGAACGAGAAGAGAGGAGGGAGAAGAGCACGGGGAGGCTTGGCACTGGACTAGGCGTGGTGCTGCTCCGGTGGCGATGCTCACTGGTGCGGCTGCCGGTGGTCAGACGAGGGGGCAGCACTGGGCAAGCCCTCGGGAGGAGGCAGTTGCATCGATCCAGATCGGACCGAGGGCGTTGGATGTTGGCGCTGGGTGGAGTTGCGGGGCTACACGAGACCGTCACTAGTAGGGAAATGCTTATAGGCAGGACCTGAGTAGTAGCGCTAGAAAAAAGAAAATGCTGCTGCTAATTAGCAGAAGCGCTGATCCAGTTAAGTGCTACTATTAACACTTTAGCAGTAGCGCTGGATATATTTCCAGCGCTACCGCTAAAGGAGGCCCAACGAGGTCACCAACGGTAGCACTAGTAGCAGCGCGCGCTTGTGTAAAGCGCTACTGCTAAGTTGAATAGCACCAGCGCTTGCCTTAAACGAGCGCTACTGCTAAGTATATCTTCTTCACCTTATCCAACCGGCCGCCCCTCCTAGTCCCCTCTCCACTCGAATTCACTCTTCCGTTAAACCCCGTTGTCCGCCGCCGCCGCCGTTCTCGTCGCCCTCGTTCGCCGCCGTTCCCGTCGCGTGCCGCCCGCCGCCGCTTCTGGTACTCCTCCTCCCTCCTCCCTCCTCCCATCCCCGCCTCCCCCTCTGCGCCCCTCCCTCCTCCTTCGGCCGCCCCCTCCTATCTCCTCCCTCCTCCTCTAGCCAAGCCCTCCGTCGGCAGCCCTCCTCCCACCGCCCTCCTCCCGCTCCTCCTCTCTCCTCCCTCCTCCCACCCCTCCTCATTCCTCCTTCTTCTCCTCCTCTCTTCTCTCATAAGATGTTCTCATTTTTTTTCTGAGTCGGATGTATATAGACATGTTTTAGTGTGTTTGTTCACTCATTTCAGCCTGTATGTAGTCCATATTGAAATATCCAAAACATCTTATATTTGTGAATAGGATTGCCATGCCAAGAAAAGAATGCAAAGCATAGTGTTAACAGTAGGATGATGAATTAACCTCATTATTTTGAATTTGTGAAACTGTCTATCGATGTGTTATAAAACTACCTTTTAAGATGTAGCTATAATCATTTTTTAGTGAAAGAAGAGAGGTAATATTTTAAAATGTAAAACTGTGATATTAATCACGACTGATATTTTATATAAGTTGTAAGGCAGAATGCTAGCTCGGTTATCAAAACTTTTGAGTGTGTGAGAAATGTACCTTCTGGGAGTAAATAGCCTTTGCTTAATGCAGGGCGTTCATAAGGAGCGACCTGCCAAGATGAAAGGACGTGGATGTTGCCTAAAGGGGGGGTGAATAGGCGCTTTAAAATAATTACGATTTAGGCTTGAACAAATACGGAATAAAACTAACGTTTAATTTGTCAAGCCCAAAATCTACAACAACTAGGCTCAGTTATGTGCACCAAGAACTTATGCTAAGCAAGATAAACAACTAAGTGATAGCAAGATATATGACAATAAACAATATGGCTATCACAAAATAAAGTCCATAAGTAAAGGGTTCGGGTAAGAGATAACCGAGGCACGCGGAGACGATGATGTATCCCGAAGTTCATACCCTTGAGGATGCTAATCTCCATTGGAGCGGTGTGGAGGCACAATGCTCCCCAAGATGCCACTAAGGCTACCGTAATCTCCTCACGTTCTGGCACAATGGAAGATGTCGTGATTACACTAAGGGACCCTTGAGTCCGGTCACCGAACCCATACAAATGGCAAACCTTGGGGGCGGTCACCGATACCCGTACAAATTGCTCGGGGCAATCTCCACAACCTAATTGGAGACCCCGACGCTTGTCCGGAGCTTTACACCACAATGATTGAGCTCCGAGACACCACCGAGATTCTAGGACGCCAAAGCATCCACGAAGAACAATATCTAGGGTACTAAGTACCAAAGGTAATAAGCTTCTCAAACTTCACTTCCACGTATCACCGTGGAGAACTCAAATGATGCAACTAATGCAATGGCAAGGGCACACGGAGTGCCCAAGTCCTTCTCTCCCAAATATCACCAAAGCAGCTAATGCTAGGGAGGAAAATGAGAGGAAGAACGAGGAAGAATACGAAGAACTCCAAGAACTAGACCCAAGGGGTTCCCCTCACTTACAGGAGAAAGTGATTGGTGGAAATGTGGATCTAGATCTCCTCTCTCTTTTCCCTCAAGAACTAGCAAGAATCATTGGAGGGATTGAGAGTTAGCAAGCTCGAAGAAGGTCAACAATGGGGGAAGAACACGAGCTAAAGAGATAAGGTACTACCGCTAAGCCTCACAGCCCGCACAGAGCGGTACTACCGCTCATGGAGCGGTACTACCGCTCGGTAGGTTGACCAACCATCCTGAGGCCAAAAAGGACGCAAAAAACAGTCCGACGAATCGGTACTACCGCTCGTGGAGCGGTAGTACAAAATTACTACCGCTCTGGA
The DNA here is from genome assembly GCF_904849725.1 of Hordeum vulgare subsp. vulgare. NCBI lineage: Eukaryota > Viridiplantae > Streptophyta > Magnoliopsida > Poales > Poaceae > Hordeum > Hordeum vulgare. The sequence goes on from NC_058521.1 coordinate 381,425,299, forward strand.
GGCGGTACTACCTCTCCGGGGGCGGTACTACCACTACAGGACTAGTACTACCACTCGCACGAGGAGCGGTACTACCGATGGATACTGAAACTGCTGTAACTTTCGCTTGCGGACTCCGAATTCAACGAAACCAAGTTTGTTGGAAAGCTAACGACATGGGCTAACACAATCTTGATAGACATATCAATAAGAATAAAGTGAGAAAATTCCCATAAGAGAAGGTTGAGAACCCTTCTTCGAATAAGACCGGTAAAAACTCCCAACATCGAAAACATCATAGAAGATGCATATGGACTCCGTTTTCGATGAACTCGAGCGTGTCATGAAGAAGACCATAAGCTCTAAAACTGACAAAGAGAAATACCAAACAAGAACCAAGAAGTATGATGCAAGGATGCAAATGGTTTGAGCTCTCAACGAACGATACGATCAGGCTACTCACTTGAGAGCCCCCCTTGACAGTACGACAATCTATCCTAAAACAGAAAACCTATCAAGGGCAAACCTATACCTTGCACCTCGTCCTCTTGAGCTAGATGACGATGATCTTGGCTTCCTCAAGATGGACCACCTTTCGTGCTTGCGTTGGCTTGATGAACACTAGTTGATTGCTCCCCCATACACACTATGGGTGTGCCCCTCTTCAGCGTATCTTCAGAAGTCCATTGCCACCATCTTCCATCACTTGAATTCATCCTTCATGGGTTTTATGAGATATTCCTCTTGCTTGCGTTGGCTTGGTGAAGACTAGTTGATTGCTCCCCATACACACTATGGGTGAGCCGCTCTTCACCATATCTTCACAAGTCCATTGCCACCATCCTCCATCACTTGACGTCATTCTCCATGGGTTGTATGAGATATTCCTCTTGATGCAAGCCATTGGAAACACACCTAACCCCACAACGAACTCTCAAGAAGACCATGGGTTAGTACACAAATACGTACTGGACAATTCTTACCATACCATGGGATCACTTGATCCCTCTCGGTACATCTTGTACGCTTTGTGTGTTGATCATCTTGATTTACTCTTTCTCTGACGATCTTGATCAACCTTGTGTCTCTATGACCATTCTTTGGATAATACCTTGGATACCACCTTGGTCATCATATAAACTCCTTGAACCCAACAGATGGACTTCAAGAAGTGCCTACGGACAAATCGTATAAATATAACTTAAGGCAACCATTAGTCCATAGGAATTGTTATGAATTACCAAAACCACATATGGAGATATATGCTCTAACAATCTCCCCATTTTGGTAATTGATGACAACCACTTGAAGAGAGTTTATATAAGGAAATAAGCATACACATATCCAAATGCATGCGTGCAAGATGTAAATGCTTACGCAATAAAAGCAAAGCCCTCTAAACATATCCAAAGTAAACTCTCTAAACTTCTCCCCCATTGGCATCGATTGCCAAAATGGACGAAAAGTTTAGAAAGCCAATATAGTAGGTGGTCCTGCAAAAAGTGTGTGCTTCTCAGCAAACGAGTGCAAAGAAATACACAAATACAATATTAAGTAGTTGGAGCAAAAACAACTATATTGAGGACCCAAAGATTGCAAAAAGAAGGATCGTATGGCACAAAGACATACAAAATAGAAGCAAGCAATCAAAAGATACCATATGGAACAAACAATCACATGGTCCTTCGAACCACATGAATAAAAGATACTATAATAAAAGCAAAGGAGTGTTTTATCAAAACTAGAGAAGCTCCCCATGATTTGTGCACTAATAAGAGATTTTTGTATTTGATACAAGCGAACAAAATAGGATCGTTGCTCCCCCCAAATTAATAAAGACACACAACGAGTGCAAGAAGATAGATCAGACAATAAGCATATCACTTGAACAAAACAAATGGTTGAGCAACATGTAAAAGAAGCAACTTAAGAATAGGCTCAACCAAAATAATGTGTGTGAGTCATGGCAAAGCACTTGAGAAGACTAAGATGAGGATGAGCATTACTCATCAACATAGTCTTGATGAAATGAGAAACAAAGTGCAAGACATATCATTCCCACACACACATACTAGAAAATGGGTTCACAAGCTTACTAATAAACAAAATAAGAACCAATGCTTGTGACAACCCATGGTTAAGATAGGAAATAAGAACCTTGTCAAGAGGAGGAATACCAATCGAAATGGCAAAACCCTCATCAAGACAAGCATGAGGAATAATAGTCTTCACGGCAAAAGAGTGCATCCAGATGTAGGAAAATAAGATCTGCACTCAAGACAAATCCTTTCACGAAGCCACCAAAACTAAAAAAGGAAATGCAACGGTGGACATGAAAGAAAATAGGATATCAATTAGAGATGTAACTTCTCTCATGTGTAAAAGATTCTAAGTAGAATACAATCATGATGATATATATCCACAAAGAAGGATGTACACACGAAATGGTTACAAGAAGGAACAAACAAGATATCCAAAAGGAAGTCATAAATATATCAATAAGATCTTTGCTTGGAAGCATAGCACATAGCCTAATATTTTCTTATTGTACAATATGAAATTCCAACATACGAACATCAAAGACATCCCAACTAGCAATAAGACATCATCGTTTGGATGCTTTGAGAAAGGAAACAAGTAATACAAGAACGAATCAAGAGATTCATGCCATGATGCAACCTAGAAAAGAAAAGACAGGTTTGGGCCTTTGCAAGAAATGAATGCATGAAGTAGATACTTGTTACTGAGATAACAATGGATTGATGTAGTAGATAGTTGTTCGTTGATCATCCTAACTTGGCTCCAATAATCACATGGTCTCAACACCTTCCTTGTAGGTGAGCCGAGCATCCAACGCATCTCCAATTGTTCCTGGAACAACAAAACAAACAAAATGGTGCCCAAGCTCATTGGGACCAAAGAGTTAGAAAACCAACAATACATAGGACAAACTCCACATACATATGTGCACAAGGATATGAATTTGAATTTCATGCACACTTTAGCCAATTTATGACAAGGTGGAGTTTCCCCTATATATTGGGTCAAAGAAACAAAGCAAGCAAAAGAAGCTATATATAGTAAATATGCATGCTCAAGGCTTTGAAGAATCAACTCAACACAAAGTTGATAATACACCAAAAGACAAGGTATCAAGTGATAATAAGATACCAAACGAAAACCTATCACTTGAAGGATATCAATTAAAAGATACCTCAAGGAATGAGATACACATTGAAACATGCCAAATAAAAGGAAACAAGATACCAATTGAAGGAAAACAAACACGAGGTATCTAGTTTCCAAAAGAGAGCTAGGTTCCAACAAACCAAACCCTCGACAAATTTTCATGATGGCACAAAGCATCATAAAGAGAAAGACTTGCCTCCCATCAACACACACTTGATGGGGATCAAAAGATTTTATGACGGCCGAATAAAGAGAGTGTTCTAAAGAAAATATGATAGCTCCCCCAAGGGATGTGCATTATTTAGAATTTGCATTTAAATACAAAATGCACAAGATGGGATCATCACTTTCTCTATATCTATAAAAACACTAGACATGTTAAAATAGATCCACAAGAGGCAAGGAAGACAAACGAAACACAAAATCCAATGTAAAGACGATTAGCAATTCCTACCACATGATGGGAATACCAATTATCAAGGACAAGAAGTATTTTGGAAATGATACTCATTGGTAGATCGCAAATATATCCATGATCACCTTTACCCATAAAACGCAAGCAAATGACACTTGTAGAGCAAACATGCCACCTAGGAACAAGATAATTTACAATATCAACACTAAGTGGCAATACCTAAAATGTACACATTCTCTAGGCTTGTAATATGCACATAGCATATTACTCCCCCATAATGTGATAACCCAACAATATTAACAAGTGGCAAATTAAAACCAACAAGAGATAATTAATGGACCATATAGAATTTGAATTTCTCATGAGTAAGACATACCACATAGAAACTAGATAATCTTGAAATATCAATCCTAAGTGGTACTCCCCATGTACACACATTTATAGGATTGTGAGGTGTGCAAAGCACATCACTCCCCCACAATGGGATAATCCATTAATCTCTCACAAGAGCCAACAAAGATACAAACAAGATGCAAAGAGGCTCAATACAAGACTCACATGTACATGATATGAAAACCAACATACACATACTTGATTACACAACATAAGCACGTTGGAAGCACAACATGTACAAACAAATGCAAGGTACAAAACCACAACATGCAAAGGGGCAAGCAACTAACAATGTAAACAGTTTAAGTACAAGTTACCGTAAGGAGGCACATTGGATATAAGATAGAAACTTGATAATCCAAATGACTTGGCTTGAGAAAATATGAATGATGAAGACCCCTTAATTCTTCATTATCTATCCAAGTCTCTAATGTCCTCCACAAACACCTATTGATCAAGTTTGAGCTTGTTGGTCCCCAACCACGTTGGGTCCTAAGAGGTTAGTCACAATAGGCTTGGCAACCCAAATGGTACTTTTCTTAACACCACTTTGAGTACCAACAAACTTGGCAAACACATTGCCAACCTTATCCTTCTCAAGTGAATAGATATCATCAATAATGATTGGGTTGGATAAATTACCTCTCGTGCAAGATGAAGCGAAGTAACCCTTCTCACGACATAAGTAGCAACATCTACCATTTAATTTCTTCCCTATTGATTTCTCAACATGAGGAGTGTTGGCTTGGGTCTTCTTGGGAAGAGGCCTTTCTTCAACTTGTAGTTGAGTATGTGAGTGCACTTGTGGCCTTTTCCCTTGTTGCTTGTGACTTTGGGGCTTCTTCTTTAGTGGGCAAGATCTAACATGGTGCCCTTCAATTTTGCAATTGAAGCAAATAATCTTGGCCGAATTCTTGACCCTTTTGGACTTATTCTTCTTGTTGGAGTTGAATCCAAGTCCATATTTGTCATTTGGGGATTTTTGCCCACACAAGACATTGTTGAGTGTGGACATTCCTTCATGACTCTTTAACAAGTCTTTCTTCAAGGAAGTGACTTGGGCCTTGAGCTCTTTGATTTCCTCTACATGGTTAGTATCAACACAAGTACTAGAGGAAGTATAAGCTTCATTGTTAGACCAACAAGGCATGGAAAGTAATTCATCACAAGATGTAGCAACATTGTGAGTAGATGAATTACGAGGACTAGCACATGGCAGTATAGTTTTTTGACTAGAAGTAGTGCTAATGTCCACATGAGTCTCACTCGATGTTACCTTGGTAGTAATAGCCTCATGAGATAATTTTAGCACATTATGGGATACTAGAAGATCATCACGAGAGCTTGTGAGCATTACATAACTTTCTTCCAATTTCCCATAATTGCTAGATAGCAACTCGAGTTGATCCCTTAGCTCAGCATTCTCCTTTAAAATGGATGCTTCACAAGAAGTAGAATTAGTAGCACAAGCATCATTATTAACAATAAGAGGAGAAGGCAACTTGGCAAGCTCTTTAGCATATGAAGCTTCAAGTTGAGCATGAGACTCGGTGAGTTCGATTAGCGAACTCTTAATAGCCTTTGAGCCATTTTCGAGGTGCTCATAGTCCTCAACGAGTTTAGCACGTGCAACTTCAAGCTTATTGTTTTTAGTTCTAAAATCATTAGCCACCTAGAGAGCTCTATCATGGGATTCCTTTAATCTAGATAATTCTATAACAAAGGTTTCCTCAAGAGATTCCTTGGTGGTTTGTTCATTTTCAAGAGCTTGAGATAGCTCCGCGATCTCGTTAGCGTATTCACGCTCATGACCTTCCATTGTCTCAATGGTGGCCTCATCCTCCTCGAGATGAGCTTCCAACTCCTCAATGTATTTCTTGCCCTCAGTGGCAATAGACATGATTTCCAAGAAGTTGGAACAAGCAAGTTTATTCTTATAAAGACATTTAAAAATCATTTCACCCTTAATTCTTAAGGATTCAATATTATCACTCTCTTCATCATTATTCTCATCCCCATTATCATCAACATCATCATCATGAGATATATTGGGATTCAAAGTAGGAGATACCTTTGAAGCCTTAGCCATAAGGCAAAAGTGAGTCACAATAGATGATGATGTAGGATCCCTTGAAGCATCAATCAAGGCCACATCTTGTTCCGTGGAGTGATGAATTTCCTCTACATTGTTAGCACAACAACTCAAGGAAATATATAAATTTTAATCATGGCAACAAGATATATGAAGCATATCATCATGAGATTTAGTCAAGCAGTTTTTACATGATATGCAAGGACTATCAACACAAGCATGTAGAACATTCAGAGTGCTTGAAGTGTTAATGCCCAAAGATGAAGCATTGCAATAATATAGTGATGAAGGATCACCAACAATAAACCCACTATCATCGTTGCAATGATCACCACTACTCACCATATCATTACCTTGTGGCAATCCACATGTAGGTGAAGTAGATGAAGTTGAGAAGACCACATGACCGGAGGTGGAGGGAGAACAATCGTTCCCACAAATCTTGGGCATACCATATTTATCTTGAAGCTTTGTCCACAAATCATGAGCATCCCGGAATGGCATGAGTTGAAATATAACTACATTGCTCAAAGCATCAAAAAGCACATTAGAAGCTTGAGCATTGAGATAAGAGTTTTTCTCATCCTCTAAAGATATATTTTGAGAATCCTTTGGAGGAGAAAAACCAATATCTACAATTCGCTCTAAATTCGGGTCCAAGACCCGAAAGTGATTAAGCATGTGAATTACCCAAACATCAAAATTTGTGCCATCGAAACTAATAGTGTTAGTGAATCCTAAACCCCTAGTCGACATCCTTACTCTCTAGGTGGTTAAACCTAATAAAGAGAGACCTAGCTCTGATACCAATTGAAAGGACGTGGATGTCGCCTAGAGGGCGGGGGGGTGAATAGGCGCTTTAAAATAATTACGGTTTCGGCTTTAACAAATGCGGAATAAAACTAACGTTTCATTTGTCAAGCAAAAATCTACAACAACTAGGCTCACCTATGTGCACCAACAACTTACGCTAAGCAAGATAAACAACTAAGTGATAGCAAGATATATGACAATAAACAATATGGCTATCACAAAGTAAAGTGCATAAGTAAAGGGTTCGGGTAAGAGATAACCGAGGCACGCGGAGACGATAAAGTATCCCGAAGTTCACACTATTGTGGATGCTAATCTCCGTTGGAGCGGTGTGGAGGAACAATGCTCCCCAAGATGCCACTAAGGCCACCGTAATCTCCTCACGCTCTCGCACAATGCAAGATGCGATGATTCCACTAAGGGACCCTTGAGGGCGGTCACCGAACCCGTACAAATGGCAAACCTAGGGGGCGGTCACCGATACCCATACAAATTGCTCGGGGCAATCTTCACAACCTAATTGGAGACCCCGACGCTTCCTCGGACCTTTACACCACAATGATTGAGCTCCGAGACACCACCAAGCTTCTAGGACACAAAAGCATCCACGAAGAACAATATCTAGGGTACTAAGTACCAAAGGTAATAAGCTTCTCAAACTTCACTTCCACGTATCATCGTGGAGAACTCAAACGATGCAACTAATGCAATGGCAAGGGCACACGGAGTGCCCAAGTCCTTCTCTCCCAAATCCCACCAAAACAACTAATGCCAGGGAGGAAAATGAGAGGAAGAACGAAGAAGAACACGAAGAACACCAAGAACTAGACCCAAGGGGTTCCCCTCACTTAGAGGAGAAAGTGATTGGTGGAAATGTGGATCTAGATCTCCTCTCTCTTTTCCCTCAAGAACTAGCAAGAATCGTTGGAGGGATTGAGAGTTAGCAAGCTCGAAGAAGGTCAACAATGGGGGAAGAACACGAGCTAAAGAGATTAGGTTCAATGGGGAAGAAGACCCCCTTTTATAGGTGGGGAAAAATCCAACCGTTAAGCCTCACAACCCGCACAGAGCGGTACTACCGCTCGGTAGGTTCACCAACCATCCCGAGGCCAAAAAGGATGCAAAAAAAAACAGTCCAACGGAGCGGTACTACTGCTAGGGAGCGGTAGTAAAAAATTACTACCTCTCCGGGGGCGGTACTACCGCTACAGGAGCGGTACTACCGCTGGCACCAGGAGCGGTACTACCGCTGGATACTGAAACTGCTATAACTTTCACATACGGACTCCGAATTCAACGGAACCAAGTTTGTTGGAAAGCTAACGACATTGGCTAACACAATCTTGATATACATATCAATAAGAAGCAAGTCAGAAAGTCCCATAAGAGAATGGTGAGAACCCTTCTTCGAATAAGACCGGTAAAAACTCCCAACATCAAAAACATCATAGAAGATGCATATGGACTCCGTTTTCGATGAACTCGAGCGTGTCATGAAGATGAACATAAGCTCTAAAACTCAACAAGAGAAATACCAAACAAGAACCAAGAAGTATGATGCAAGGATGCAAATGGTTTGAGCTGTCAGCGAACGATACGATCAAGCTACTCACTTGAGAGCCCCCCTTGACAGTACGACAATCTATCCTAAAACAGAAAACCTATCAAGGGCAAACCTATACCTTGCACCTCGTCCTCTTGAGCTAGATGACGATGATCTTGGCTTCCTCAAGATGGACCACCTTTCTTGCTTGCGTTGGCTTGATGAAGTCTAGTTGATTGCTCCCCATACACACTATGGGTGAGCCCCTCTTCAGCATATCTTTACAAGTCCATTGCCACCATCCTCCATCACTTGACTTCATCCTCCATGGGTTGTATGCTATATTCCTCTTGCTTGCGTTGGCTTGATGAATACTAGTTAATTGCTCCCCCATACACACTATGGGTGAGCCGCTCTTCAGCATATCTTCACAAGTCCATTGCCACCATCCTCCATCACTTGACGTCATCCTCCATGGGTTGTATGAGATATTCCTCTTGAGGCAAGCCCATGGAAACACACGTAACCCCACATAGAACTCTCAAGAAGACCATGGGTTAGTACACAAATACGTGCTCGACAATGCTTACCATACCATGGGATCACTTGATCCCTCTCGGTACATCTTGTACGCTTTATGTGTTGATCATCTTGATTTATTCTTTGTCTAACGATCTTGATCAACCTTGTGTCTCTACGACCATTCTTTGGATAATACCTTGAATACCACCTTAGTCATCATATAAACTCCTTGAACCCAACAGATGGACTTCAAGAAGTGCCTATGGACAAATCCTATAAATATAACTTAAGGCAACCATTAGTCCATAGGAATTTTCATCCATTACCAAAACCACATATGGAGATATATGCTCTAACACAAGATACAAAAGAAATCATTAAGAGAAATACACATTCAATGATAGAATCACACGGCATGAACTGAGTGATAATTTTTCCACAAGCAAAAAAAAACTTATTATCCCTGTTTGTTTTCAATTCACCCAGTCCCTCCTCCACTACTACATTATATTTCAATATATGTATAATGTAGTTTTTTTTACTGTTTTTACTAAGTGTTCAATAGAAATATTTTATTTAGTAAGTGCTTAATAGAAATAGTTTAATCGGTGAGGGAGTGTCCACCATATATGAGAGAAGAAGAATGCCGACTGTTGTTGTGGGGGTCGCTTCTCCTTCTTCTCCTTGTGCTAGATATTTGTTATGCACTAGGGGAAGTAGGAGTAGCGACCATCATCGACGGTCGAAAAATCGGTGAGGAAGTGCCCACCATACATGAGAGAAGAATAAAGTCGACTGTTGTTGTGGGGGCCGCTTCTCCTTCTTCTCCTTGTGCTAGATATTTGTTATGCACTAGGGGAAGTAGGAGTAGCGACCATCATCGACGGTCAAAAATCGGTGAGGGATTGTCCACCATATATGAGAAAAGAAGAATGCCGACTGTTGTTGTAGGGGTTGCTTCTCCTTCTTCTCCTTCTGCTAGATATTTGTTATGCACTAGGGGAAGTAGGAGTAGCGACCATTATCTACAGTCGAAAAATCATATGTCGTTTATTTAAGTTCCTCAACCATATTTATTAAGTAATTTATGTTGTTTATTTAAAAAAAGTTGACAACTAATTTCTATTGACAACTTATTTCCATCCCCGCTCGGCGATTCTCATTCTCCTAGGGTTAGCGCCGCCGCCTCCGGCCACCTACGACATCGCCACCGGATGATACGTCTCCATCGTATCTACTTTTCCGATCTCTTTTTCCCTTGTTTTGGACTCTAACTTGCATGATTTGAATGGAGCTAACCCGGACTAACGCTGTTTTCAGAAGAATTGCCATGGTGTTGTTTTTGTGCAGAAATGAAAGTTCTCGGAATGACATGAAAATTTACGGAGGATTTTTCTGGAATTAATGAAAAATACCTGCGCAAATATCCATCGGAGGAGGTGTGCCACTGGGCCACAAGCCCCTGGGCCGCGGCCACCCCCCTGGTCACGCCATAAGGGCTTGTGGGGCCCACGTGGATCCACCGCCTCCAAACTCAGCTCTATTTATTCTGTCTCGCCCGAAAAAAAATCAGAGAGAACGATTCATCGCGTTTTACGATACGGAGGTGCCGCCACCTCCTGTTCTTCACCTGGAGGGCAGATCTGGAGTCGGTTCCGGGCTCCGGAGAGGGGAAATCGTCGCCATCGTCATCATCAACCTTCCTCCATCGACAATTCCATGATGCTCTTCACCGTTCGTGAGTAATCTCATTGTAGGCTTGCTGGACGGTGATGAGTTGGATGAGATCTATCATGTAATCGAGTTAGTTTTGACGGGGATTGATCCCTAGTATCCACTATGTTCTGAGATTGATGTTGCTACTACTTTGCCATGCTTACTGCTTGTCACTAGGGCCCGAGTGCCATGATTTCAGATCTGAACCTATTATGTTGTCGCCAATATATGTGTGTTTTAGATCCTATCTTGCAAGTTGTAGTCTCCTACTATGTGTTATGACCTGACAACCCCGGACTGACAATAGCCGAAACCACTCTCGGAGATGACCATAGTATGAGGAGTTCATGTATTCACCACGTGTTAATGCGTTGGTCCGGTTCTTTATTAAAAGGAGAACCTTAATATCCCGTAGTTTCCATTAGGACCCCGCTAACACCGGAGGGATGGAAAATAGATGTCATGCAAGTTCTTTTCCCTAAGCACGTATGACTACATGCGGAATACATGCCTACATTAGATTGACGAATGAGAGATAGTTACTTATCTCTCCGTGTTATAGCCGTTACATGATGAATCACATCCGGCATACTCATCCATCGTCGATCCACTGCCTACGAGACATTTACTACTGGTCCTTGCTACATTACATTGCTGTGGCTGCTGTCACTGCTGTTACCGTTGCTTTGCCGCTACCGCTGTTACTCTGCTGTCACTACTGTTGTTACTTGCTACTATTGTCACTACTGTTGTTCCTTGCTGCTGTCACTATTGCTGTTACTTGCTACTTTGCTGTACTTGCTGCAACACTTTACTGGCGCCATTGATAGAACAAGTTAGGAATAGTCTGCTGTCAACAGACCTGTTACTGGCACCGTTGCTATCATACTACTTTGCTACTGATACTTTGCTTGCAGACAATAATCTTTCAGGTGTGGTTGAGTTGACAACTCAGCTGCTAATACTTCAGAATATTCTTTCGCTTCCCCTGAGTCAAACCAATAAATTTGGGTTGAATACTCTACCCTCGAAAACTGTTGCGATACCCTACACTTGTGGGTTATCAAGACCTTTTTGTGGCACCGTTGCCGGGGAGAACAACTATATTCTCTGAGTCACTTGGGATTGACGTCTGCTGATCACTATGAGGAATCTGAAAGATCCAGGAACTGAAATCTGGCCTTCCACTACGAGGAGAGGTAAGGAACTGCCATCTTGCTCTGCACTTGATTCACCTTCAGTTTTGAGTAAGTTTGCGACATCGCCTCCTGCTAGAAATCTTGATATGTCACCTGTGCTTTATACTACTATGCTTGATGATGCTACTTCTGCTGCCCATGATGCTTATGATGATGCTATGCTTGATACAATGCTTGATGATGCTATGCTTGATACTATGCCTGATGATGCTATGCTTGATACTATGCCTGATGATGCTATGCTTGATACTGCTTTGCCACCAGGTGCATTCCTTGATGCACAAATTGCTAGAGTGTCTACTAGACGTGATGATACTTCTGAAACTACTGATACTATTGAAGTAGAACCTGCTACTATGCCTGCTTTGCCTGTTATGCCTGAACGCTATGTTATGGAGGGAGAGATAGCCGAGGATTTTCTTGCGTGTAAGGATAGCTATGATGTTGAGAAACTATTGCTCAAGTGGAAACAAAAATCTCTGAACGCTAGGATGAAATACGACTCGAAGTTTGCTACTTTGCCTATCTTTGTGACCGATAAGGATTATGAATTGTCTGTCGACCCTGAGTTAATCACTTTGGTCGAATAAGATCCTTTTCACGGTTATGAGTCTGAAACGGTTGTAGCACATCTTACCAAACTGCACGATACAGCCACCCTATTCACTTGTGAGGAAAAGATCTGCCACTACTATATCCACAAGATGTTTCCTTTCTTGCTAAAGGATGATGCTAAGACTTGGTTCACTTATCTTGCTCCTGGATATGTGCGTAGTCCCCAGGATATGGTCTACTACTTCTGTGAAAATTATTTCCCTACCCATAAGAAGCAAGCTGCCTTACGGGAAATATACAACTTTGCTCAAGCTGAAGAAGAGAGTCTCCCACAAGCTTAGGGGAGGCTCATTCAGCTACTGAATGCTTTGCCTGATCACCCTCTTGAGAATAATGAAATACTTGATATCTTCTATAATGGACTTAACGATGCTTCTGAAGACCACCTAGATAGTTGCACTGGTTGTGTTTTTAGGGAACAGACTGTAGAACAAGTTGAGATCCTATTGAATAACATCTTGAGCAATGAGAATGCTTGGACTATTCCGGAACCACCTCCTAAGCCAACTCCGAAGAAAAGAGGTATTCTATTCCTCAGCCCTGAAGATATGCAAGAAGCCAAGAAATCTTTGCGAGACAAAGGCATTAAATCTAAAGATGTCAAAAATCTACCACCTATCGAAGAGATCCATGGTCTCGATAATCCGATACACGTAGTAGAAATAAATTCTCTGCGTAGGTTTGATGAGAGTGATATTCCTTTTGATAAACCTGCTAGCTTATGCCTGGATGAATTTGATAACTTTGTTGCCAAACAACAGAGTTTCGATGATTATGTTAGCAGACAATTGGAACAGAATGCTCGTATGCTTAGTCATTTAAGTGCTTGTGTGGACAGAAATGTCAATGATCTTAATCTGCTCAGTAAACATGCCTCTATGGTTACTACTCAAGTAGAACAAGTACTTAAATCTCAGAATGACTTGCTCAATGAGTTGAATGACAATTCCATTAGAGTTGTCACTAGAGGCGGTAGAATGACCCAGGAACCTTTGTATCCTGAGGGTCTTCCTAAGAGAATTGAACAAGATTGTCAAGGAGTTAGCACTAATGCACCTAGTCATCCTAGAAAGAAGAAGAAAGATGATAGGAACCTGCACGCTAGCAACCCTGTTGCTGCTACACCTGAGAGTCCAAACAATGCCTCTGTCTCTGATGCTGAAACACAATCTTGCGATGAACATGAACCTAATGATGATATCAATAGTGATGTTCATGAAGATGCTCAACCTAGCAATGATAAGGATATGGAGATTGAACCTGTTGATCTTGATAACCCACAACCTAAGAATAGAAGATATGATCAGAATGACTTCGCTGCTAGGAAGCATGGTAAAGAAAGGGAACCATGGGTTCAGAAACCCAGGCCCTTTCCTCCTGAACCATCCAAGAAAAAGGATGATGAGGATTTTGAGCAATTTGTTGAAATGATCAGACATGTCTTTCTGCAAATGTGTTTGACAGATATGCTCAAGATGTCTCCGTATGCTAAGTACATGGAAGATATTGTGACTAATAATAGGAGGATACCTGAGGTTGAGATTTCCACCATGCTTGCTAATTATACTTTCAAGGGTGTAACTCCTAAGAAACTAGGTGATCCTGTTGTGCCCACTATACCTTGCTCCATTAAAGGTAACTACGTTAGAACTGCTTTATGCGACCTTGGAGTCGGTGTTAGTGTTATGCCTCTCTCTCTTTATCGGAGACTTGAACTAGATAAGTTGACACCTACTGAAATCTCTCTGCAAATGGCCGACAAGTGAACGGTTTTCCCTATCGGCATCTGCGAGGATGTGCTTGTTGTGGTTGCTAATGTCACCATCTTAACAGACTTTGTTATCTTGGATATTCCTGAGGACGATGCCATGGCGGGCATCCTCGGAACACCCTTTTTAAACACTGCAGGGGCTGTTATAGATAGCAACAAAGGCAATGTCACTTTCCATGTCAACGGTAATGAGCATACGGTGCACTTTCCGAAGAAACAATATCGAGTACATTGCATCAATGTTATCGAAAAAACTTCATCGATTCTTATTGGGAGCTTTGAATGGCCTATTCCTCGTGTCAAGATGAAGTATGATTTTCCTGTTGGGGAGATACACATCCCCATTGAGGTGACCTAGTGGCTACTCGAAAATTTTCTGTTCTCTTTCTGCGATTCGAAAAAGTTTGTCAAAGAGACTTGATCAACCTCACTGACGGATTTCTTTCGATGACCATGAGATGGATGAATCGAGGAGTCACAATCCTCTGTTCCAAGATTTCACCTTCGGTTGCTTAGAAGAAAAATGATAGATTTAGTTTAGTTTTCCCTGTTTTCTGTTTTAGCGTCCGGTACAAAAGTACCCCGAAAATAAAAACTGCGAACGTCCTAAAAATCAAGTATGATTTTTTCTGGATTTTTGAAAAATTCTGAGACAAAGAGCTTGTCTGGGGGCCACACCAGTGGGCCACAAGCCCTTGGGGCACGGGCACCCACCCTGGCCGCGCCACCCAGGCTTGTGGGGCCCAAAGGCACCCCCTCCACTCATTCTTGCTCTTATCTCCTTCTTCTACCTCCAGAAAAAATCATTTCACAACTAAAACCCGTGTTCTTGCTCCTCTTGCTGGGATTTTCGATCTCTTTTCTCAAATCACCGTTCTTCGAACTGTTTTGGGGAAATTACTCCTTGGTAAGTGACTCGTCCATTGGTCCAATTAGTTTTTGCTCTAGTGCCTTATACTCCGCGTATTTTTGCTGCCTTGGTGACCATGTTCTTGAGCTTTGCATGCTGATTTTAGCTGGTCCCAAGTAGTTTTGATGCGTAATATGGCCTCTAGGCACTTGTGGGAGTAGTTGCTACGAGTTTCGTTGAGCCTTATTCACTTTTCCTTAGAATCAGCAAAAATTTCAGAAATTTTCAGAGATAGAAAAGGGAAAAGATGAGGAGGTTCTTAAGAGGCTCTTCAAGCCGTGACCCCAAGGATGATGGGAGTGAGAAGAAGCCCAAGTATCTGGTCCCTCGAGTCGCAGAAGTTCGAGCTTGCGAGTGGCCAAGCGACGTGTTCTTACGCTCCGCTGGCATTTATGACGACTTTTATCACTTGGTGGAAAACGCAGGCCTTACCGCCTTTGTTGAAGATAAGTGTCCGCAATACCTCCTCCTCACTAATATCTTCGTACAAAGCTTTAACTTCTATCCGAGGAAGAATCCTCCTATGGTTGAGTTCAAACTTTATGATATCCCCCAGCGCATGTCACTCCAGGATTTTTGCAATGTTTGCAAATTACCTTATGTTGGGGATATTCATGAACCTCGTCCACGGGACTTGGAAGCTTTCATCGGTACAATTGTTGTAGGAGAGGAGAGAGGAGTGTCTTGCGCTAGAGCTGCTAGCATTCATTTTCCCGTGCTTCGATACTTCCCATTATTTGTGGGAAAATGTTTGATTGGCCGTGGGAAAGCTGGGTCACTTAGTTCCCCAGATCTTGCGGTCTTGCGCGAAGCCCTTTATAACGATAAAACTTATAGCTTGGGCGCCATAGTAGCTCAACGTTTCAACCTAAACCGTTCTCAAGGTGTTGTCTATGGAGGTATCTATGCTACCCGTCTTGCCAGACACTTAGAGATACCCATTAGACTGGAGGAAGAAGAAGAGGTTCTTCTTCCCGAGAGATATCTAGATTATGATAGCATGGTTCGCCATGACTTTCTTGATAGAGATATAAATCGAAGGACGATTTATAACCTGGTATTTAGTCAGGGTACTCGTGAGACTATTACTTTGCCTGCTCCTTCTTTGTTCAATCTTCATGCAGACAGGTACACTATTATGCCCTCGGACATCTACGCATATTGGGGCTTAGCCCAACCACAGGTACCCGTGCCCGAGCCACCAGTCGAGTACCAGACGCTAGTTTATCAGTGGGAGCCGGAGGAGCTCACACAGCAGTGGCATCCTCAGTCCACCCCGGAGTACCCCGGAGATGGTTATTTCCCTCCTTGGGAGTATACCAACTTAGGCCAAAAGCCTAAGCTTGGGGGAGTACGTGTTCTCACCGACTTTACATTCTTGCTTATGTTTTCACTTTGTTAGCCGGTGTTCACACTTTGCCACTGTATCATCCATGCTAGTTTATTTTCTTTTTCTCGTTTTCTTTTTGTGTGTCTGTCTAGTTTGAGAAAAAACAAAAAGATTTTCTTTTTCTTCTTTTGCTTGTTGGGAGCTTTCTCGTGTAAATAGTTTTCTTTTTCTCTGGGTCAAGGGAGAAGATATTGGTTACAATGTTTAGTGGCTCTTGCATGCATACCTGTTTTGCTTTCAAAGAACCATATTACTTTGTCTTCTCCTTTGTGTTTGCATGCAAATTCCAGCGTAGTCCAATGCACGAGCACTCTTATTATTGTTCACAACGTTCGGTCGTGCAAGTGAAAGGCAATAATGACGATATATGATGAAGTGACTGAGCCTGGAAAAGCTGGTATGAACTCGATCTATTTTGTTTGTGTAAATATGACTAGCTCATCATGCCTGATTTAGCTTTGTTGTGAGAGAAATATGTTTGCAATGAAAACATAGAGATCATAGTTGCTTATGCCATGCTTACTTAGCTAGGAGCTTATAATGGTTTGTCTTGGATGCCCACATGAATGTTGAGATGACTGTGCTGTAGTATGATAGGACGGTATCCTCCTTTGAATGATTCAAGTGGCTTGACTTGGCGCATGTTCACGCATGTAGTTGAAATAAAATCAACATAGCCTCTATGATGTTCATGTTCATGGTGATTTATGTCCTACTCATGCTTGCACTCAATGTTAGTTAATCTCAATGCATTTTGATGACTGTTGTCGCTCTCTAGTTGGTAGCTTCCTAGTCTTTTGCTAGCCTTCACTTGTACTAAGCGGGAATACTGCTTGTGCATCCACCCCCATAAACCCAAAGTTGTTCCACATGAGTCCACCATACCTACCTATATGCGGTATCTACCTGCCGTTCCAAGTAAATTTGCATGTGCCACTCTCTAAACCTTCAAGAAATAATCTGTTTTGCATACTCGAACCGCTCATGTGGTGACAGGGAGCTATTGGTATCTTCCATGCTAGGCGTGTTATCCTCGATATGTGTTTATTCACTATCATTCACGAGAAAGGGGCCGACAATTGGAATTCCTAGTTCCATGCTCAAATCGAAAAGGTAATTGCAAACAAAACTCCCCCAGGATTGATGTTGGTATGGACGGTACCCGAGGATTCGGCTAGCCGTGGAGTGTGATTGATTGGTGGTGGGGGAGTCAAAACTTTACTTTTCTGTTTGGGAACCGCCTATAGCATGTGTAGCGTGGAAGATGTTGAGAACTCTTAGTCATTGCGTTGACAATGAAAGCATGCCACCCAAAATTATTATCTCAGTTTTCAAGGCTTGAGCTCTGGCACCTCTGCAAATCAATGCTTCCCTCTGCGAAGGGCCTATCTATTTATGTTCCTGTCGAGTCATCCTCCTCTTACAAAAGCACCAATTAGAGAGCACCTCTGTCATTTTTATGCTTTGCTTTTAACTGTGTTGACTATGACTGTGACTGGATCTTCATTGCCATGAGTTACAATGTTTAGTCAGCCCTTGGTCTTTGAAGGTGCTCTGCATTTATGTTTTGCGGTCTGAGAAAGAGCTAGCGAGATACCACCTGTTCATACCGCTTCATGTTCTTTTGATTGAAGTGTTGACATTTGAGGCTTATTATTATTTGCTCGCTAGTTGATTATGCCATTGATATTAGTTTACCATGAGGCCTTGATGTCATTTGCTTATGTGGTTTGCTTGTGATCTTACTGAAATTCTGGTTATGTGTTAGACATAGTTGCAACAACAAGATCAAACAGAGTTTGTCAAAGTTTTTCTTTTGTCTCTTTCAATTTGTCAACTGAATTGCTTGATGACAAGCAAGGCTTTAAGCTTGGGGTAGTTGATACGTCTCCTTCGTATCTACTTTCTGAACTCTTTTGCCCTTGTTTTGGACTCTAACTTGCATGATTTGAATGGAACTAACCCGGACTAACGCTGTTTTCAGCAGAATTGCCATGGTGTTGTTTTTGTGCAGAAATAAAAGATCTCGGAATGACCTGAAAATTTACGGAGAATTTTTCTAGAATTAATGAAAAATACCTGCGCAAAGATCCACCGGAGGAGGTGTGCCAGTGGGCCACAAGCCCCTGGGCCGCGGCCACCCCCTAGTCGCGCCATGAGGGCTTGTGGGGCCCACGTGGATCCACCGCCTCGAAACTCAGCTCTATTTATTCCGTCTCGCCCGAAAAAAATCAGAGAGAAGGATTCATCGCGTTTTACGATATGGAGGCGCCGCCACCTCCTGTTCTTCATATGGAGGGCAGATCTGGAGTCCGGTCCGGGCTCCGGAGAGGGGAAATCGTCGCCATCGTCATCATCAACCATCCTCCATCGACAATTCCATGATGCTCTTCACCGTTCGTGAGTAATCTCATCATAGGCTTGCTGGACGGTGATGAGTTGGATGAGATCTATCATGTAATCGAGTTAGTTTTGACGGGGATTGATCCCTAGTATCCACTATGTTCTGAGATTGATGTTGCTACTACTTTGCCATGCTTAATGCTTGTCACTCGGGCCCGAGTGCCATGATTTTAGATCTGAACCTATTATGTTGTCGCTAATATATGTGTGTTTTAGATCCTATCTTGCAAGTTGTAGTCACCTACTATGTGTTATGACCCGGTAACCCCGGAGTGACAATAGCCGGAACCACTCCCGGAGATGACCATAGTATGAGGAGTTCATGTATTCACCACGTGTTAATGCGTTGGTCCAGTTCTTTATTAAAAGGAGAACCTTAATATCCCGTAGTTTCTATTAGGACCCCGCTGCCAGAGGAGGGATGGACAATAGATGTCATGCAAGTTCTTTTCCCTAAGCACGTGTGAGTACATAAGGAATATATGCCTACATTAGATTGACGAACGGGAGCTAGTTACTTATCTCTCCGTGTTATAGCTGTTACATGATGAATCACATCTGGCATACTCATCCATCACCGATCCACTGCCTACGAGTCTTTTACTACTGGTCCTTGCTACGTTACTTTGCTGCTGCTGCTGTCACTTCTGTTACTGTTGCTTTGCCGCTATTGCTGTTACTCTGTTGCTACTGTTGTTACTCTGTTGCTACTGCTGTTACTCTGCTCTCACTACCGCTGTTACTTGCTACTGCTGTCACTACTGCTGTTCCTTGCTGCTGTCACTACTGCTGTTACTTGCTACTTTGCTGTTACTTGCTGCAACACTTTATTGGCGCCATTGATACAACAAGTTAGGAATAGTCTGCCGTCAACAGACCTGTTTCTGGCACCGTTGCTATCATACTACTTTGCTACTGATACTTTACGTGCAGACACTAATCTTTCACGTGTGGTTGAATTGACAACTCAGCTGCTAATACTTGAGAATATTCTTTCGCTTCCCCTGAGTCGAACCAATAAATTTGGGTTGAATACTCTACCCTCGAAAACTATTGCGATCCCCTACACTTGTGGGTTATCACCGGCCACCTCCGACATCGCCCCCGGCCACCTCCAACCCTGCCCCCGCATGGTACTACCACGCTCTTGCTCCCCTCTAGTTCATACTACCAGCATATGAAAACAAAACTTTACGAGATTAGACTTTAGTGTTGTGAATTTTTTGCTGCCTCAAACTTGCAAACATGCACAATCATTATTTACAGTTGATATAAAAAAGGTGGGGAAGTAGTACATTGCACTATGTTGTTGACTGGAGGATCATGCTCATGCATCCGTGAATCAAGAATAAAACCTTGTGTTTGGGTTTGGGTTTGGGTTACCTACGTGAGCCTTGATCCCCTGAACATGAGCTAATTAGTTTTTGTAGGTATATAAATTACCTAAAAAAAGAGTCATACGATGTTGCCATGTCATATTTGGTTGAAACATTAAACAATAAGAAAATTTCACACAAGAATTTGTCTCGGCTTTGACAATGCCCAACCCGCATCCTCGTCGTCGAGTGGTCGTCGAGAGCCTACTTGATAGGCGCCATGTCCGGGACTGGGCTCCGCCGGGCTGGCACTGGGAGGTGCTACCTTTCGGGGGGCGCACCTTGGTGCGGAATTCGGGTCTCATCGTTGACCCGGAGCTTCTTTGGTTCCAGTCGTGTGGGCCATTATCGGTGCCGAGGGAGCCGGCCCCCATGGAGGTGGTACATCGCCGTGTCATGGAGGAAGACGAGCATGTTTGTCGCTACATGGCTGCGTTGGATGCCAGGTTCTCCAATACGTGGCAGGTTCTCCACGGACATCACCCGAGCTATGATCTGGTGATGGTTCCTTATCTTTGGGTTGCCACCGCCTGCACCATGAGACGTCAACCGGATTATTATTAGTGATATTGTATGATAGTATTCGAGATGTATTAGTGATAATATCGGTTATCTTTCTGTTTGTCATTGCTGCTTGTCTGACTTTCATGAGTTGTTAAATGAGTATGAGTTATATGTCATTGATTTGATGCCGGTAATCCCCATGTTTATATAGATGATAATGTGTTGTAAATGTGATGATGAAAATGCAAGTGCTAGTCGCCATGTCATTGATGTCGATGATGATGCATTCTAAATATTGCATAGAGATTGTATAAATATATCACAAATACGTAGAGGGTGCAAATCTGTGAAAGCAGTAAAAGTTAGTAGTAGCGCTTGAAAATATTAGCATTAGCGCGGCTTAGCAACAGCGCACCATACGTACAAGCGCTACTACTAGTTACGAGTAGCGCTGCCCGTACCAGCGCTACTACTAGTGTTTAGCTGTAGCGCGATAGGAGTAGCACTTGGCCCAGCGCTACTACTAGGGTTTTCCCTAGTAGTGCGTGGTCATTGGATCCAAGATCTGACTGGTGGGATCGAGGTGGCTGGCTGGCGGCGCAGGAGGCTAGAGGGCGCGAGGAGGGAATGTCTAGGGTTTCGATATTTGGCATGGGAGGGGTCTATTTAATGGCAAACGGGGCTAGGGTTTGTTATTTTTAGCCCCGGTTTCGACAATGCGATCGCTATCGAACGGCCTCGGTTGCGGGTAGAGCTAGGTTAGGCTTAGTGGTCATGTAGAGGGGTGTTGGACCGATATGAGAGCGAATGTTTCGACCCGGCATAATATTTTAAAAACCCGAAAAAAAATTCCGAAGATAAACCGATGACTGTGCCGCTACAGTCGACCGTTCGGGTATCAAACAGACTCCGATTGCGACGAAATTTGGCATGCGGCCTACCTATATTAAATCGAGAACGCACGCCAAGTTTCAACCCAATCCGAGAATATTTTATACACACTTTTAAAAACAAATATTTTAACGATGATGCGGGCGCGTGAGTGTGTGGTTGGTCTCGAAACGGTCAACGACGAAAGCGGAGAGAACCGGCAACTACGAATGGATGCAGTTTTAGGAAACTGGCGGCAAAAGAGTTCCGTTGCAATGCAGATGTTGCGTGTGATGCAATCATGAATGCAAATAGCAAACGAATCACACGACGAGAACAGAATAAGAAGGGAATCTTCTACAACATCGTTCTTGGGCTGTCACAAAAGTGCATGCCTTGACAAGTTTTTGAAGGAGTTAAAAATAGATCAGCAAAGAATTAGTTCTTAGTTGTGTTGTAAGTTGTGATTCTGAGTAAGACTCAAAGCCCGACCACGGCAGAAGAAAGTGAAAGGACGAAGGTCGTCCCCTATGCATTAGTTGTAGGATCTATAGTATGCTATGTTGTGTACCGCACCTGATATGTGTATTGCCATGAATATGTCAAGGGGTACGAAAGTGATCCAGGAGTGGATTGCTGAACAGCGGTCAAAGATTATCCTTTGAAACTAGTGGACTAAGGAATTATTCTCGATTATGGAGGTGATAAAAGAGTTCGTCGTAAATGGTTACGTCGATGGAAGCTTTGACACTAATTTGGATGACTTTGAGAAGTACACCGGATTCATATAGTGGACCAGTCATTTGAAATGGCTCCAAATGGCGCGTGGTAGCAGCATCTATAGGATGAAATAGAGAATTGTAAGACACACACGGATCTGAAAGGTTCAGACATGTTGACTAAAAACCTCTCTCACAAGCAAGACATGAGCGAACCCCAGAACTGTATGGGTGTTAGATTCATTACAATCACATGGTGATGTGAACTAGATTATTGACTCTAGTGCAAGTGGGAGACTATTGGAAATATGCCCTAGAGGCAATAATAAATTAGTTATTATTATATTTCCTTGTTCATGATAATCGTTCATTATCCATGCTAGAATTGTATTGATTGGAAACTCAAATACATGTGTGGATACATAGACAACACACTCTCCCTAGTGAGCCTCTAGTTGACTAGGTCATTGATCAAAGATGGTCAAGGTTTCCTGGCTGTAGACAAGTGTTATCACTTGATAACGGTATCACATCATTAGGAGAATGATGTGATGGACAAGACCCAAACTATGAACATAGCATATGATCGTGTCCGTTTATTGCTACTGTTTTCTGCATGTCAATGTATCTGTTCCTATGACCATGAGATCATGCAACTCCCGGATACTTAGGAATACCTTGTCTGTATCAAACGTCGCAACGTAACTGGGTGTCTATAAAGGTGCTCTATGGAGATGTTCACCATTGAAGCTAAATGCGTCACGTGGTGATCGGACATGAGTTAGTGAATTTGGATCATGCGTCACTTGAATGACCAGAGGGATGTCAATTTGAGTGGGAGTTCTTAACTAATATGATTAATTGAACTCATTATCATGAACATAGTCAAAAGGTCTTTGCCAATTATGTTGTAGCTTGCGATGTAGCTCCACTGTTTCAAATATGTTCCTGGAGAAAATTTAGTTGAAAGATGATAGTAGCAATTATGCGGACTGTGTCTGTAAACTTAGGATTGTCCTGATTGCTGCGCAGAAGGCTTATATCCTTAATGCACCGCTCGGTGTGCTAAACCTCGAGCGTCCTCTGTGGATGTTGCCAACATGTGACATCCACATTTTTATGACTACGTGATAGTTAAATGTGTAATGCGTAAACGGCTTAGAATTGAGGCACCGAAGACGTTCCGAACGTCACGGGACATACGAGATGTTCCAAGATATGAAATTGGGATTTCATGCTCGTGCCCACGTTGAGAGGTACGAGACCTCCGACAAGATTCTTTGTCTAAAAAGTAAGGGAGAAAAGATCAATCATTGAACATGTGCTCAGATTGTCTGAGTGATACAATCACTTGAATCGAGTAGGAGTTAATCTTCCACATGAGATAGTGATGGTTCTCCAAAGTCACTGCCATCAAGCTACTAGAGCTTCATGATGAACTAGAACATATCAAGGATAGATATGATGATCCTTGAGCTATTCGCGATGTTTGACACCGTGAATGTAGAAATCAAAAAGAAGCATCAATTGTTGATGATTAGTAAAACCACTAGTTTCAAGAAGGGCAAGGGCAAGAAGGGATACTTCATGAGACGACAAACCAGTTGCTGCTCTAGTGAAGTGACCCAAGGTTGAACCCAAACCCGAGGCTAAGTGCTTCTATAATAAGGGGAATGGTCACTGAAGAGGTTCTACCCTAGATACTTGGTAGATGAGAAGGCTGGCAAAGTCGACAAAAGTATATTGGATATACATAATATTGATGTGTACTTTACTAGTACTCCTAGTAGCACCAGGGTATTAGATGCCGGTTCGGTTGCTAAGTGTTAGTAACTAAAAGTAAAAGCTACAGAATAAATGTAGACTACCTAAAGGCAAGCTGACGATGTGTGTTGGAAGTGTTTCCAAGGTTGATGTGATCGCCATCGAAGGCTCCCTCTACCATCGGGATTAGTGTTAAACCTAAATAATTGCTATTTGGTGTTTGCGTTGAGCATAGACATGATTAGATTGTATTTATTGCAATACGATTATTCATTTAAATAAAATAAAGGTTTTACTTGAGTAATACCTTCAAAGATCTTGCACCTAAAATAAATGGTTTATTGAATCTCGATCGTAGTGATACAGATGTTCAAAATATTGGTGCGAAAAGATACAAAGTAGTAATGATAGTACCACTTACTTGTGGCACTGCTGCTTGAGTCATATTGGTATAAAATGCATGAAGAAGCTCCATGCTGATGGATATTTGGACTCACTCGTTTTTGAAACATTTGAGACATGCGAACCATGTCTATTGGTATAAACATATGAAGAAACTCCATGCAGATGGATTATTTGCACTCACTTGGTTTTGAATCACTTGAGACATGCAAATCATACCACATGAGCAAGATGAATGAAGGTCTCGTTTTCCAGTGAGATGGAACGAGAAAATAACTTGTTGTAAGTAATACATTTTGATGTGTGCAGACTAATGAGCACTGAAGCGTGCAGTGGATATCATTACGTTCTTAGTTCACTGGCAATTTGAGTAGATACAAGAGTATTTTCTTTATGAATCACAAGTCCGAAATATTGAAAAGTTCAAGCTATTTCAGAGTGAAGATCGTCATGACAAGAAGATAATATGTCCATGATGTGATCGTGGAGGTAAAATCTGAGTTGCAAGTTTGATAAAGATGCAAGACATTGTGGAACTTTTTTCCCAACTAAAGCCACATGGAACACCATGGTGTGATGCTGTGTACGAACGTCATAGCCGCGCCCTATTGGATATGGTGCATACTATGATGTCTCTTATTGTCGTGGTTTTGTCACGGAAGATGTCCTCGTGAAAGTACTTAGTGATGGAGCCATCGCACCTTGGTGGCGACTCAAAGAGGGTGAGCGGATGCGAGACTGAGGTTTACCCAGGTTCGACCCCTCCTACGGAGGTAAAAGCCTTCGTCCTGCTTTGTGTATATTGATGGTGGATTGGATTACAAGGAGGGCGTAACTCGCGTGACCTAGCACTCGATGGAGTCTAACTTAGCCTATCTGCCCTAGAGACTTGCCTTTATATAGAGGTCGAGGCCCTAGGGGTTACAAAGTCTTAGCCACGTTACAAACCGTGGCTTTCCATATCTCTAAGTCATCGTGTCTCTCAAGTCAGGAAACCTCCTTGGCGACTTATGTTCTTTCTTAATCTTGAACCGCCATCTAGCTCACGGGGCCTGGCAACCCTTTGTCAAGGTCTCCAGGCGCATCTCAGACCTTGGGCCAAGGCTTATCTTGACCGTTAATGTAGAGTCGTCGTTTTCTCTGACCCGACCCAAAAGGGCGGGTTATACCGTAGGTAATATCCCCAACATTAGGCCCTAGATAGACTTGAATTTGTTCACGCCAATAAACCTTCACATTTGTCTTCGGTGACTCATAGATGATCTTTGACTCTTCTTCAATAAGTGACGAGCCGCCCACTCTGATGAATTGTCTGAGTCGCGAGGTTCTTTATTGGTAGCGTCATCTTCCCCACAATTCCTGGGATCTTGAAGACATCACTCCCAACGGATCTTTTGTCTTATCCTGTCATCCCAAAAATCTAGGCGCCATCATTTCCGATATTCAATGTCGCTCCCAATGGGCCTCCTCGATTCCCGCGCTTTTCGTTTTGATTCTGCCCTAGGTCTTCAAATAGCCGCAGGGGAAGGAGGGGCATCCCCACCTACCTCTATCCATTTCCTCGGCTGCGTCTTCTTCCTCGAGCTCGTGTCACGACCAGCACGCCATCACCGAACCTCTGTTGTGGACCAGCCGCTTCTAAAGGTGATCGGGGGCTCGGTCTCCGGCGCAGAACCTCCGCGGCCTTCTTCACTCGTCGTCTTCCTTCTTTAGGTAACTTCCCTTTCTTCATTATACCTAGATCTCGAACCTTCTTAGGGTAGCATCAAAACTCCATGAATGCTAGTTCCTCGCGCCGTTAGACCGTTTAAGTATGGTTTTAGATCCTTCCTCTTAGCAATAAACTGCGGTAGTTCCATCATAATCTCCAGCAAGTTGTATTCTTCCTTCATTGTTTTACAGATCCACACACTGTTTCACAACGTTTTCATGTTCTTAGCACATGAATTTTTGCAAGTATTATTCTCCTCAATAGAAGCACCGGTAGATCCGTAAATTATCTCTCGTATTGAAAACATGTTTGTCCTCGATTAAGAATATTCCAAGGAAATTTTTAGTGTCACAACCCGCCCTCAATGTTGTGGCGAGTCACAATTCCCTTTTAGTCATGCTTTAAGTTATTTTTCCGGCGAGTTACCATTCTATAGGTCCTGACAACCTGCCAATCCTTCTTTTGTAGATCTCCATGACCTCATTTTCACTTTGCAATTATGGGTACCATTTCTAAGTGCAATTGTATGTCAACAGAAGTCAATGATGCTTATCTCGGAAAATTCGTGAAAGTGGGTAACCTTGCACCCAAAGAAGCAATCGGGTGGCGAAGTGCCTTTGGGGAGAAAATTCCTCAACCCGTCGAAGGAGAAGTAGTCGTTTTTGCCGATCTCCTCGAGCAAGGATTCACCCGGCCCGACCCAAAGTTCTTCAGGGACGCCTTGCATTTTTTCAACCTCCATCCTTAATACTTAGGGCCAAACTCCGTCAGCAACATGTGTCAATTCCAAGTGTTCTGCGAGGCTTGCCTGCAGATAGAGCCTACTGTGCTTTTGTTTAGGAAACTCTTTTACCTGAACCGCGAGACTGAGTTTGCCAGCGGGCCCTGCGTAGAGCTTGGGGGAGTTAACATCCAGCGACGGCGAGAATTTGGGTTCCTTGCTGTTACTTTGCCTAGTCATCCCAAAGGTTGGGAAAAGACTTGGTTCTACTGCCGCGAAACTTCTCCACCCAATGAGAACCCTTTACCAGGCTTCAGGGAGGAATGCCTTCCCATGGATTTCAAACTGCGTGAAAAGATAACTGAAGAAGAAGCCACATTCGTCCCTATCTTTGCAAAGCTCAAGGCTCTTATTGTCAATGGTCTCACTTGGATTGACTTGATCCTCTGTTGGGTGGAGTGGAGAATCATACCTTTGAGCCAACGGGGACGGCTTGATGTGTGGATATAATGGCGACTTCAACCATCCCCAATGCTTTTATAACGTGAGGCTTGAAGAGGCAGATATTGTCGAAATCATAAAAAAGCTGAGTGGCGAGCCTGTTGAGAATTGTTCCAAAATCGGGCTCAAACCTTTCTTCATTCTTAACCCGGCTCCAGAGGTAATAAATCAAAAGTCGTCCTTCTAGATTTTTGATATGTTCATGGTTGTTTCTGATCTGAGCTTTTTTAATCATGTCAATCAGAGGAATTCGGCCTTTTGGACCCGAGGACCCAGGACAGTCGTCAAGAAAACGACCAAACCTTCCCCGAAGAAGAATAAAAACAAAGGCAAGGTGAGTGCAAAGGAGTCATCCATTGTGGGCGAGTCTCGAGCCGCCGACGAACAATCAAAGGTAATGCTCTCATGTCTTTATTGTTGTAATTTGACTTGTACTCATGCTTTACCACCTATGTTTATAGGATGATGACTTGGAGAGACAAGACGAAGATGTCGAGGTAATTTCCATTTCTTCCGACTCAAACTCTTCTCCTCCCAAGCCGGCCCCACGAATTTGTGGGAAACTTTCCTTGTCTCACTCGGATGCTTATCTAGATCCCAATTTCCTTTTGAAGAAGGCGAGTTATATGCCCAATCATCATACTCGAAGCAACTCCGGGGACCTCTTGTCCGGCTTGCCCGAGAAAACAACCGGTCGCAAACGTCAAAGCAAGGTATGTTGATGTAAACACCTTTCTTCGAGTGTAAATTGTTCTCGTGATTTATTCAATTTTTGAATCCTTCACCCACCAGGTTTCACCTCCTTCGTCTGGCGACTCAGCCTCCTCAACTCTTCCCCCTTTGATCCATCTTCAGGGGTAAGTTCCTTCATTAACGTATTTCTTCGTGTGTAAATGTTTTTGTTTTAACATTGATGGCATCATTCCTCAGGGCTCAAGCCAAAAAGAGAAAAACCGGTGAGTCGTCTTCTCCTCCCAAAACTGCTGAAGTAGTTGGCATGAGTACCTCCATACGAGAGGCTCAAGAAGAACCAGTTGAGACTTATGATGATATCTTCGATGATTTCCCTGGCATCCCGGTCAACCTTCCAAGCCCTCAAAAGAAAGTTACTGAAAATGTCAAGCCGCCCAGTCCTCATAAGGCGCCTGAAGATCCTAATTCAGTTGTCATTACTAGTACCGGTTATTCTAAGCCTACAGCCGCGATGTTAACCAAACATGCAACAAAAGATGACCAAGTCTTTGCAGAGAAAGATATCACCAAGCTGAACCTCCCCAATTATGAAAAATTGGAGTTTGAGGAACTATACACTGGTTTTGTGAGCCACCTGGAGACGAGCCATGAGATGGAAAAGAGCTTGGCCAACATGATGCGGATAAAACATGAGGTATGATATCTTTTAACCTTATTGACATGTCCTCCCATTAGCCCTCCAAAGGACGAGTCATCCATGACGAATCGTGCGTTTGTGTCATCTTTCAATGTGTAGCCCCCAAGGGCCGGGTCATCATTGTAAAGATGAGCGGGGACTTTAATTTAAAACTTGGAATAAAATCTTCAACCTGTAGCCCCCAAGGGCTGGATCATCATTTGAAAGATGAGCCGGGTCTGTAGTTTGTATGTGAACAAAAGCTTCAACCAGTAGCTTCCAAGGGTCGGGTCATCTTTTTAAAGATGAGCCGGGTATTTAACTTTTATTTGAACAAAAGCTTCAACTAGTAGCCCCCAAGGGCCGGGTCATCTTTTTAAAGATGAGTTGGGTCTTTAACTTGCATTTGAACAAAAGTTTCAACCAGTAGCCCCCAAGGGTCGGGTCATCTTTTTAAAGATGAGTCACGTCTTTAACTTGTACTTGACGAAAATCTTCAACCTGTAGCCCCCAAGGGTCGGGTCATATTTTTAAAGATGAGCCGGGTCTTGTTTGAATGTATGACCTTAGAAGAATTGAATCATACATTAGCCCCAAGTGTCAGGGATGTTGCTTCCAATGGTCCTGAAACTTGCTTTCCTGATGTTTGTTGCAGGAATCATTGACTCGGGTCGACTCAACTGTGGCCGACTTGAAACAAAGCCTAGCAGAGTAGCAGGATGATCGAGCTAAGTTTGAAGTGAAGCTTTGCCTTGCACTAACTAACATGGAAAAGATGAAAGTAGAGCACAAAAAATTTGAAGACAAGGCCCAAGCCGAGCAAGTTGCCATTTTGAAAGGGGCAGAACAAGCCGAAGAGAAACTGAAAGCCGTCCTACAAGATCTCTCTAGACTGAAAAATCACATCTCCAATATGACCCAGGCTGTGTTTGGTAAGTATCAATTACTTCCTTCTGAAAGTGTATTGCACATCCTTGCACAACTTATGATCCTGCTTCTTATCTGTAGGTCCTCGAGCCGCCACCCTGCAGAATGATAGTATTCTAAAGCTTAAGGCGATCTACACTTTGATGGAGCAACTGTACACTGGTGGTGTGATGACCATGAAGGCTGTCATGGGGAACAGAGAGCCCGTAAAAGCCATCAAGCATATGCTGGGCTGTTAGTGAACACTGCCACCTGCTATCCCATAGACAACAGTGTGAGAAATTGACACGTTGACAGAGGCTGGGCTTGCGTTGTTTTTTCCCTTGAAGAGGAAAGGGTGATGCAGCACAGGAGCAGTAATTATTTCCCTCGGTTTGAGAACCAAGGTATCGGTCCAGAAGGAGGGTCTCGTCAAGTCCAGAGTACCTGCACAAACACAAACAAGCTTGCACCCAATGCTTCAAAGGGGTTGTCAATCCCTTCAAGTTTGTTTGCAAAGTGGGATCTGAAGTCAGAAAGTGCAACAAAGTAAAAAGTGTAAGGCTCAAAATATGGTGTGGAGTAGACCCTGGGGGCCATAGTGTTCACTAGAGGCTTCTCTCAAAATAGAAAGTATCACGGTCGCTGAACAAATTACTGTCGAGCAATTGATAGAACCGCGCAAAGTCATGATGATATCTAAGGCAATGATCATACATATAGGCATCACGTCCGAGACAAGTAGACCGATACTTTCTGCATCTACTACTATTACTCCACACATCGACCTCTATCCAGCATGCATCTAGTGTATTGAGTTCATGACGAACAGAGTAATGCCTTAAGCAAGATGACATGATGTAGAGGGATAATCTCAAACCAATGATGAAAACCCCATCTTTTTACCCTTTATGGCAAAAATACGATATGTGCCTCGCTACCCCTTTTGTCACTCGGTGAGGTCACCGCACGGTATGAACCCGAAACCAAGCACTTCTCCCATTGCAAGAATCATATATCTAGCTGGCCAGACAAAACCCACAACTCGAAGAGAATTACAAGGATATGAAATCATGCATAAGAGAGATCAGAAGAAACTCAACTAAGATTCATGGATAATCTGATCATAAATCCACAATTCATCGGATCTCGACAAACACACCGCAAAACAAGATTACATCGGATAGATCTCCATGAAGATCATGGAGAACTTTGTATTGAAGATCCAAGAGAGAGAAGAAGCCATCTAGTTACTAGCTATGGACCCGTAGGTCTATGGTGAACTACTAACGCATCATCGGAGAGGTCATTGTGTTGATGGAGAAGCCCTCCGTGTCCGAATCCCCCCTCCGGCAGGGCACCAGGACGTGCCCCAGATGGGATCTTGCGGAGACATAAGCTTGCGGCGGCGGAAAAGTGATTGCGATGATCTCCTCATTTTTTCTATAATTTATGGGAATATATAGGCGAAAGTCCTAGGGCAAAGGGCGACCAGAGGGCCCACAAGCCTGGATGGCGCGGCCCCCCTGGCCGTGGGGTGGGGGCTTGTGGGGCCCCTGGAGCTCCTCTGCCTTGGCTCCCAAGTTCCCCGATCTTCTTCCGTTCCAAAAAAAATCTTTTCGGGGATTTTCTTCCGTTTGGACTCCGTTTCAAAATCTCCTCTGAAAGGGGTCAAAAACATGGAAAAAACAGGAACTGGCAGTTGGCACTGAGTTAATAAGTTAGTCCCAAAAATATATATTTAAGGCATGCAAAACATCCAAAGTTTGACAAAATAATAGCATGAAACCATCAAAAATTATAGATACGTTGGAGACGTATGAAGCATCCCCAAGCTTAACTCATGCTCGTCCTCGAGTAGGGAAGTGATAAAGAATGAATTTTTGATGTGGAATGCTACCTAGCATAGTTGTCCTTTGCAACTTCTTTCACGTGACATGAATGTTCAGATCTGTAAGATTCCAAACAATAGTTTGCTATTGATGTGAAAATAGTAATACTTCAAGCAAACTACCAACGTAATCATGAACTTTCAAAATAACAAGGCCAAAGAAAGTTATCCCTACAAAATCATATAGTCTGTCTATGCTCCATCATCCTCACACAACTAATGTAAATCATGCACAACCCCGGAATTGGCCAATTAATTGTTTTCGCACTCTTAATTTCTCAAACTTTTTATAACTATCATGCAATACATGAGCACGAGCCATGGTTATAGCACTATAGGTGGAATAGAGTGTGGTGGTGGTTGTGGGACAAAAAAGAGGAGATGGTCACATTGACTCGACGTATCAATAGGCTATGGAGATGCCCATTAATATATGTCAATGTGAATGAGTAGGTATTGCCATACAAGAGATGCACTTGAGCTATAAGTATGTGAAAGCTCAAAAGGAAAACTAGTGGGTGTCCATCCAACTTGCTTGCTCACGAAGACCTAGGGCAATTTTGAGGAAGCCCATCATTGGAATATACAAGCCAAGTTATATAATGAAGATTCCCACTAGCATATGGTGGTGACAAAGCAAGAAGCTCTCAATCATGAAGAACATGGTGCTACATGAAGCACAAGTGTGGAAAAAGATAGTAGCATTGTCCCTTCTCTCTTTTTCTCTCTTTTTTTTATTAGGGGTCTTAGGCCTCTTTTTTTTCTTTTCTCTTCTTTTCTATTTTTTTGGGCTCTTTGGCCTCCTTTTTTTATTTCCTCACATGGGACAATGCTCTAATAATGATGATCATCAAACTTTGTTTTACTCACAGCTCAAAGATCACAATGATGGTAACTCCATAGGAAATGCCTCCAGCAGTGTACCGGGATATGCAACGATCTAGCATGGCGTATGATGTTGAAACATCTCGCGAGCTATCTGACGATCATGCAATGGCAATATGAGAGTGACGACACAAGTCATGAGATGGAACGGTGGGAGTTGCATGGCAATATATCTTGGAATGGCTATGAAAATGCCATAGTAGGTTGGTATGGTGGCTGTTTTGAGGAAGGAATTTGGTGGGTTTGAGTACCGGCGAGAATTGCGCGGCACTAGAGAGGCTAGCAATGGTGGAAGGTGAAAGTGCATCTATACCATGGGCTCACATTAGTCATGAAGAACTCGTATACTGATTGCGAAAGTTTTTATTAGTAATCGAAACAAAGTGCTAAACGCATACTCCGAGGGGAAGGGTTGGTAGGTGTAAACCATCGCGCGATCCCGACCTCAACACAAAGGATGACAATCAATAGATCAATCATGCTCTGACTTCCTAACATAGAGGTTCATCATACGTGTATGCTACGGGAATCACTAACTTGAACACTAGTATTTCTAGATTCACAACACCCTACTAACATGACTCTCAATATTACCGAATCCATGTCTCAAAACTAATTGAGAGGAATTGAAATTTCTCTTTCTACTCAATGCACATGAAGATGGAGGTTTTCGCATCCTCTTTGGGTACCTAGCACATTTCGGACTACTTTCATAGCATAAGCCGACTACCAAATCACGCACCGTCGTGCTCTAAAGATATAAGTGAAGCACAAGAGCAAAAGTATCTAGCTCAAAATATATAAGTGAAGCACTATGAGCATTCTAGTAAAATCACGATGAGTGCATGTCTGTCTCTCTCTCTCAAAAAGGTGTGCAGCAAGGATGATTGTGACACGACAAAAATAAAAGACTCCTAAGATACAAGACGCTCCAAGCAAAACACATATCATGTGGTGAATAAAAATATAGTTCCAAGTAATGTTACCGATGGATTGAAGACGAAAGAGGGGATGCCTTCCCGGGGCATCCCCAAGCTTAGGCTTTTTGGTGTCCTTGAATTTGGCTTGGGGTACCTTGGGAATCCCCAAGCATGAGCTCTTTCCACTCCTTATCTCTTTGTCCATTAGAACATCACCCAAAACTTGAAAACTTCACAACACAAAACTTAAACAGAAACTCGTGATAACATTAGTACAAGAAAACAAACTACCACTTCTTTAGGAACTGTAGCAAACTTGAATTCCATCTATATTGATGATGGGATACTGTATTCTCACTTTTCCATGGCTAGTACCCCCCGATACTAACCATAGTTTCATCATAACAAGCAACCAACCCAACAAAAACAGAATTTGTCAAAAATAGACTAGTCTGTAGCAATCTGTATACTTCGTATACTTCTGATACCTCCAAAAATCTGAAACATTACGGCGGCCTGGGTAAAAAGCATATCAATCAGAAGAAAAAAGAATCAATTCAAAATCTGTTTCTGAATAAAAATGAAAAATCATCTCGTGAGCGAAAAGTTTCTGTCTTTTTCCAGCAGGATCAAACAACCATTACCAAGACTAGTCATAAAGGCTTTGCTTGGCTCAAACACAAAAAGAAACAAAAAAACACAATAACAACAGAATTGTGATGGTGCGGATGCAACAAAACAGAAAGAAAACGATAAATTCATTGGGTTGCCTCCCAATAAGCGCTATTGTTTAACACCCTTAGCTAGGCATAGAAGCGATAGAATCACGTATTGTCGTCTTTGGTGCTCAAACCATAAGTGGCCCTCCTCATGGATTCATAAGGAAATCTTATTTTCTTTCTAGGAAAGTGTTCCATGCCCTTCCTCA
Source organism: Hordeum vulgare subsp. vulgare (assembly GCF_904849725.1). Classification (NCBI taxonomy): domain Eukaryota; kingdom Viridiplantae; phylum Streptophyta; class Magnoliopsida; order Poales; family Poaceae; genus Hordeum; species Hordeum vulgare. The sequence continues at coordinate 381,459,716 of NC_058521.1, forward strand.
AAGGAAATTGCAATCTAATATTCCCTTCCTTCATATCGATGATAGCAGCGATAGTCCTTAGGAAAGGTCTACCAAGAATAATGCGGCATCAAGGATTGCAATCAATGTCAAGCACAATGAAATCCACGGGTCAAGAGATTTTATCATAGCTTCGCCGATATGATCGGTAAAGGCTTTGTTTTGGCTATAAGCGTGTGGAGAGTTCAACATGGATTGCATCAAAGAAATGCATTCAATCAAGGAGCAACTATCATAATTGAATTCCTTGAAATCCATGGTAGTAATTTCATTACTACTCAAAGTTTTAACGTCTTCTACTCCACTTTTAATGCTTTTAGCATAAAGATAGATGGACTCCGAATCATTGGGGCACTTTTCAACCAAAGTGGATTCAAATCCAGCCCCACAATCATTAGGTTTGTCACAAGAAAAAAAAGATTCAATGGGAGTCACACCAAGCACTTTAAGATCTTCGTGATTCTCATCAGGAGTTTCGGGTTTAGCAGCTATTTTGTTGACTAAAGTAGCTTGCTTATCATAAATCTAGCCCACTAGCTTTTCAAGCCGAGCAAACTAAGAATTTAGCACAAGGAATTCTTTGGCCATATTATCAACTTCTCTACTCATGAAAGCCAGAAAAGAATTTTGCTCCTTCAGCTCTATACCGAAGTAACTATTATATTCAAACTGTATAGACATGAAGCCTTTAACACTAGTTTCAATCTCTTCTATCTTCGCAAAGTGAGCATAAAAATCCCTTAGAGGGGTCATTCGGGCTTTAGCAGGAAAGCAAGCACACAAGCAAACATAGAGCAGGCAAGGAAAAGGGCGAACGAAAAGGCGAACGAAAAAGGCAAACGAAAAAGGTAAATTGGTGAAGTGGGGGAGAGGAAAACGAGAGGCAACTGGCAAACAAAGTAAATGCAATATATGAGTTTGCGGCACCTACTTGGATGAGTTCTTTACTTGATCTTCCTCCCCGGCAACGGCGCCAGAAATCCATCTGCTATCCCGCAGACAACTGTGCCAGAAATTGACACGTTGACAGAGGTTGGGCTTGCGTTGGTTTTTCCCTTGAAGAGGAAAGGGTGATGCAGCACAGGAGCAGTAAGTATTTCCCTCAATTTGAGAACCAAGGTATCGATCCAGAAGGAGGTTCTCGTCAAGTCCAGAGTACCTGCGCAAACACAAACAAGCTTGCACCCAACGCTTCAAAGGGGTTGTCAATCCCTTCAAGATTGTTTCCAAAGTGAGATCTGAAGGCGAAAAGTGCAACGAAGTAAAAAGTGTAAGGCCGAAAATATGGTGTGGAGTAGACCCTGAGGGCCATAGTGTTCACTATAGGCTTCTCTCAAAACAGCAAGTATCACGGTGGGTGAACAAATTACTGTCGATCAATTGATAGAAACGCGCAAAGTCATGACGATATCTAAGGCAGTGATCATACATATAGGCATCACGTCCGAGACAAGTAGACCGATACTTTCTGCATCTACTACTGTTACTCCACACATTGACCACTATCGAGCATGCATCTAGTGTATTGAGTTCATGATGAACAGAGTAATGACTTAAGAAAGATGACATGATGTAGAGGGATAATCTCAAACCAATTATGAAAACCCCATCTTTTTACCCTTGATGGGAACAACACGATACGTGCCTCGCTACCCCTTCTCTCCTGGATGAGGTCACCGCACGGCATGAACCCAAAACCAAGCACTTCTCCCATTGCAAGAATCATAGATCTAGCTGGCCAGACAAAACCCACAACTCGAAGAGAATTACAAGGATATGAAATCATGCATAAGAGAGATCAGAAGAAACTCCAATAAGATTCATAGATAATCTGATCATAAATCCACAATTCATCGGATCTCGACAATCACACCGCAAAAGAAGATTAGATCAGATAGATCTCCATGAAGATCATGGAGAACTTTGTGTTGAAGATCCAAGAGAGAGAAGAAGCCATCTAGTTACTAGCTATGGACCCGTAGGTCTATGGTGAACTACTCATGCATCATCAGAGAGGTCATGGTGTTAATGGAGAAGCCCTCCGTGTCCTAATCCCCCTCAGGCAGGGCACCAGGACGTGCCCCAGATGGGATCTTGCATATACAGAAGATTGCTGCGGTGGAAAAGTGATGGCGATGATCTCCTAATTTTTTTCTGGAATTTATGGGAATATATAGGCGAAAGTCTTAGGGCAAAGGGCGTCCAGGGGGCCCACAAGCATGGATGGCGCGGCCCCCTGGCCGCGGGGTGGGGGCTTGTGGGCCCCCTGGAGCTCCTCTGTCGTGGCTCCCAAGTTCCCCGATCTTCTTCCGTTCCAAAAAAATCTTTTCGGGGATTTTCTTCCGTTTGGACTCCATTTCAAAATCTCCTCTGAATGGGGTCAAAAACATGGAAAAAACAGGAACTGGCACTTGGCAATGAGTTAATAAGTTAGTCCCAAAAATATATATATAAGGCATGCAAAACATCCAAAGTTTGACAAGATAATAGCATGAAACCATCAAAAATTATAGATACGTTGGAGACGTATCACCACCCAGATAGAGGACCTGAAGAGGTCAGCCGCCCGCAAAGGAGGGCTAACTGCCCTAAGTCGGTGCTTGGCCTATGCTCGAGAACTTAATCCGGAAGAAGTGACTGGGGGATTTCCGAAGCTTAAAGACGACGGGTCAGATTTCACCGAAGAGGTTTACCATCGGTGTGTAAAAGAATCTTGCTTTGCGGCGACTCAACTAGCGGCCGGCGTGGATTTAGGCAAATATCTGGCGGCTTATGATGAGCACATCAAACGGGTTACTCCTCCTTTGTATGAAATCACCATCCTGACTCCTCGGCGCCGTAAGAATCCTTTTGACTTTGATGTCGATCTGTCCACCATCTTGACTGACGAAGATGAGTTCCACGCCTTGACCAATTGCAATTGGAAATTGGGCGACTTACCGATCGAAGATGGCGAAAGCTCGAGGCAGGATAACCCGGAGGCGGCTTGAGTCAAACTGACATGAAGATTACCCGTAGAGAATACTTTGATCCTTGATGGTCGGGTTATGTTTCCTGGTATGGCTTGCTGAGCCATGTAATAGTCTAGGATTTTGAAAACAATAAATTTACCTTGTGATGGCGTTAAATTCTTCACCTTTTATTAATGTGAATCACCTTGCCCCATGCTTTGGCATGTTTGACAAGAAAAACTTATTTCCCTATTTATCAGAGAAAAATAATAAGCCGGCTCAATGAGTCATGGCGGTTTATGATGGAGTTTTTATGAAATCCTTGGGCTATGCCACAAAGATAGTCATAAAGTTCATCGGCTCAATGAGTTACGATAGGATATGACGAGTTTGCAAGACTCTAGTGCTACCCCGGGAAGGATTTTGCAACATCCCAATTTGTTTAGGTCGGCTGATCTGGCACAAGTCAAGCTTAAGTGAAGCAGGTTCAGTGAACCCATGGTTTGTCTATTTTCCATGTGCCGGCTCCCGCTAACACCCTTCATGTTTTAACCAAGGAAAGTTCAGGGTCCAAAAAGTGGATTGACTCACCAAGAGTACATGGGACCATAGGGCGAGTCGCCAAACACAAAGTCCAGTATAACCATTGTAATGCGTTAAATTTTCGCTAGACAAGATGGTATTCATGCTGAACTCAATGAGCAGAAGCCCCCAAGTGACCTATGATTAGGGAAAAGTCGGACATAGGTTTGCAGAAGCATGTACGCTCTTACTGCAAAACGACTTGGGAGCTAGTAGCCCCCAAGTAAGCCGGCTTAATTCTCAAAACCATATAGGGTGCCTATGTTTGAACCGTGCAATGTGGCAACTTTGGTCCTCTTTGGCGTACCAACATCCAGTTTTCAAATAAGCGCAGCGTGGCGACTTATGCTCTTTGATGCTGATAGCATCCATGCTTGGACGACTTATGAAACAATAATGACTCATGCTTTCAAGAAGCTGAACTGGCAGAAACCCCGAAATTCGTGGGCGCCGGTTTTATTCCTTTATATATATGAAAAGAGATTACAAACACTAAAATATATACATAGATAAGGAGCCAGTGGATCTAAGTATAGTACGGTCGTAAGTGGGCGATGTTCCATGGCCGGGTCGTCTCAACCTCTATTGTTGGCCTATGTGGGCGAAGATCCACCAGGTAGTATAAACTGTTGTGAATAGTCTTTGTGACGACAAAAGGTCCTTCCCACGGAGGGGATAACTTATGCATACTAGTATGAGCCTGAATCAACCGGAGCACTAAGTCGCCCTCCTGAAAGACTCGACTTTTGACTCGGCGGCTATGATAGCGTCGCAAGTCCTATTGATAAATCGCCGATTGTGACGCGGCCAACTCGCGTTCTTCCTCCAGGGCGTGCAACGAATCTTGACGCGCCAGCTCGTTGTCTTGTTCCACATAAGCGACGACTCGTGGCGAGTCGTGTCTGATGTCACTTGGTAACACTGCCTTTGCTCCATAGACCAAGAAAATCGGAGTGTAACCAGTAGACCGATTAGGGGTGGTTCTGATGCTCCATAAAACCGAAGGCAACTCTTCAACCCAACATCCCGGAGTACGTTCTAGAGATACCATAAGCCGGGGCTTGATTCCCCGCAATATTTCTTGATTTGCCCTCTCTGCCTGTCCATTAGATTGGGGTAGTGCAACTGCAGAAACATCAAGCCGGATGTGCTCCCGTGTGCAAAACTCTTGCATGGCGCCTTTTGATAGATTAGTACCATTATTAGTAATAATACTATGAGGATACCCGAACCGAAAAATCAACTTTCTGAGGAACTTGACGGCCGTGTCTGCATCGCAACTGCTGACCGGTTCTGCTTCAACCCACTTGGTAAACTTGTCAACTGCCACCAATAGGTGAGTCTTTTTATTAGATGACATCTTGAAGGGACCAACCATGTCCAGCCCCCAGACCGCAAAAGGCAATGTAATTGTGATCATTCGTAATTCCTGAGCCAACACATGCATTTGACGCCCAAATTTTTGGCATCCATCACATCTGCGTACTATATCCTCAGCATTTGCATGGGCTGTCAACCAGTAAAATCCATGCCTAAAGGCTTTAGACACCAAAGATCGTGACCCGGCATGATGACCACAATCGCCCGCATGTATCTCGTTGAGAATTGCACACCCTTCCTCGGATGAGACACACCTTTGAAAGATTCTAGAAGTGCTTCACTTGTGTAACTCGCCTTGATGTATGATCATGGACTTGCACCGATGGATAATTTGGCAAGCCAGGAACTCATCAGTAGGTAACTCGCCTCGCGCTAGATACACCATGTAAGGGACCTTCCAATCTGGGGTAGCACGGAGAGCCGCCACAAGTTGAGACTCAGGGTCAGGAACCTCTAAGTCCTCCTCCGAATGAAATTTTACTGACGGGTTATGCAATACATCCAAAAAGACGTTAGGGGGAACCGTCTTGCACTGTGATCCGAGTCGTGAAAGTGCATCAGCCGCCTCGTTGAGCCGACGATCAATATGATCAACCAGAACCATGAAAATGACCCGCCATGTCTGACACAACACGACTATAAGCCGCCATCAGGGGATCTCTAGAATTCCATGTGCAAGAGACTTGTTGTGCCACCAGGTCTGAGTCGCCTGAGGATCTTACTGGACTGTGGTTCATCTCTTTGGGGATTCTAAGCGCATGGAGCAAAGCTTCGTATTCTGCCGCATTGTTTGTACACGAGAACATGAGTTGGAGGACATAGCAAAACTTGTCACCGCGAGGTGAGGTCAATACCACGCCAACCCCCGAGCCTTCCAGCTGCCTAGACCCATCAAAATGGATAGTCCAATACGTGTGGTCAGGTCTGTCCTCTGGAATTTGTAACTCGGTCCAATAGTTGATGAAATCCAATAAGTCTTGAGACTTAATGGCCGTGCGAGGGGTATAATTCACATGATGGGGTCCAAGCTCAATATCCCACTTAGCAATCCGCCCAGTTGCTTCATGGTTTTGTATAATATCACCAAGCGGCGCAGAACTGACCACCTTGATTGGATGTTCCTGAAAGTAATGCTTTAATTTTCGACTCGCCATGAAGATCCCAAAAACTAACTTCTGCCAGTGCGGGTAACGCTGTTCGGAGAGGGTTAGGACTTTGCTGACAAAGTAGACCAGCCTTTGAACCGACTAATCCTTCCCTTCCTCTTTACGCTCGACGACCACTGCTACGCTTACTGCTTTAGAGTTTGCAGCAATGTACAGGAGCATAGGCTCTTTGTCAATTGGAGTAGCTAAGACAGGTGGCTCAGGCAGTTGTTTCTTCAAGGCCTCGAAAGCTTCATTGGCTTCATCCGTCCAGACAAAACGATCAGTTTTCTTGAGCAGATGATAAAGAGGGATGACCTTCTCCCCAAGGCGACTTATGAAATGGCTTAGAGCCGCAATACGACCCGCCATGCGTTGAACTTGGTTGACATTGGCCTGCTTGCAAATTGAAGTGATTTCTTCGATTTTGTCCTGGTTAGACTCGATACCTCGTTCGGACACCAAGAAGCCTAATAATTTTCCTACAGGAACGCCGAAAACATAATTGGTCGGTTTAAGCCTCATCTAATACACGCAGAAATTGTCAATGGTCTCCTTGAGGTCCTCCAAAAGTGACTCTTTCTTCTAGGATTTGACCACTATGTCATCAACGTAGGCATGAACATTACGCCCAATCTGACCGTGCAGGCAATTCTGGATGCAGCGTTGATAAGTCGCCCCCGCGCTCTTGATCCCGAACGGCATAGAGACATAGCAAAGGATCCAAAGGGAGTTATAAATGACGTCTTCTCCTGATCCGCCAGAGCCATCTTGATCTGATGATATCCTGAGTAAGCATCCATAAAACACAGTCGCTCGCAACCTGCCATAGAATCAATGATTTAGCCAATACGAGGGAGGGCGAAATGTTCCTATGGGCAGGCCCTGTTGAGGTTGGTGTAGTCAATGCACATGCGGAAGGTACCGTTCTTCTTGAGCACCAAGACCGGATTGGCCAACCACTCGGGATGAAAAACCTCAACAATGAATCCAGCAGCCAAGAGCTGGATGACTTCCTCCCCGATTGCTTTACGCCTTTGTTCGTTAAACCGGCGAAGATACTGCCGAACCGGCTTCATCTTAGGGTCAATGTTAAGGTGGTGCTCAGCGAATTCTCATGGTACACCTGGCATGTCAGAAGGTTTCCATGCAAAGATATCCCAATTCCCACAGATGAATTCGATGAGCGCGCTTTCCTATTAGGGATCTAGACCCGTGCCAATGGTGAATTGCTTGGAGGAGTCGCCAGGCACGAAATCTATCAACTTCGTGTCCTCTGTCGTCTTAAATTTGAGGGGCGGCTCTGAATCAACTGTGGGTCTCTTGAGCGGTGTCATATTTGTCGGGTCAACATTATCTTGATGAAACTTGATTTCATCAGTTGCGCAAGCCGACTCAGCATAAGTTGCATCTCCTTCCTCGCATTCTTGAGATATCTTCCGATCTCCGTTGATCGTGATAGTTCCCTTGGGGCCCGGTATTTTGAGCTTAAGGTAGACATAACATGGGCGGGCCATGAAACGAGCGTAAGCCGGCCGCCCGAAAAGCGTGTGGTAAGGACTCTTGATCTTGACTACCTCAAACATGAGGGACTCGCTCCTGTAATTAGACTCTGTGCCAAAGGCCACATTAAGCTTGATACGTCCAACAGGGTACGCCGACTTACCCGGGACAATGCCATGGAAGACCGTGGAGGATGGCATCAAATTGCCCTCTGAGAAATTCATCCACCGAAAGGTATCGAAATATAAGATGTTAACGTTGCTGCCTCCATCCATAAGGACCTTGGAATGGGTAGAGCCCCCCAACCTGGGACGCCATGACCAAAGCTAAGTCGCTTGGGTTATTAACCCGTGGCGGGTGATCTTCCCTACACGAAACAATGGGTTGCTCAGACCAGTTCAGGTATCTGGGAAGCGCATGCTCAATCACGCTTAAGGATCTGTGCCTCACCTTTTGGTTCCTTTTGCAAGTACTCGTAGTGAACACATGATATTGCCCGCTTTTAACTCCTTAGGATTATTCTAGAAGCAGCCGTTGTCATCCTGCCGCTGGGAGCCGCTGTTGTCATCCTGCCGCTGGGAGCTGCTTTGCGGAGGCTGCTGCTGAAAAATACCCTGCGCATTGTATTGCTGATTGTTCTAAACCTGATACTGCCCGGCATTAGCCTGTGACCCGCCCTGCGGGCCCGGGTTAGGAAAACCACCGAACGGGTTTCTATGTGAGCCGCCCGCACCAAATTGATCCTGGTGTCTATCATGGTTGCCTCCTTGCCCGTTTTTGAGTGCTTCAGCATGGAACTGCTGCATCACATAACAATCCTCCCAAGAGTGGGTAGACGGACCTTCCGCGATTGCGTGCTGTGGGTAGGGGCCCTTGAGCATCTCATGATAGTTGCATGGCTTCTTCCTGCTGAAGCCCCTTTTCTTCTGACGCTGGTTCCCGTTCCCAGTGTTACTATTAGCAACGAAATCCTTGACGCCTTGCTGCTGCCTCTTTTTCCTTTGTCCCGCGGGGTTGTGGTTGCCTCGCCCCTAGAACTGAGGGTGGCCTTTTGATGACTCGCCTCTCCTGGCGGTGCTGAATTTGTCGTCATCCTCCCCGGGATCTTTGGTGTCGTCTGATTCGGCATACCTGGTCCGGGTTTCCATCAATTCCCCCATGTCCTGCACCTTACATTTGAGTCGCCCAAGCTTCAGTACCAAAGGCTCATAGTGAAATTTTTTTCTCCAAGATCAGCACACCCTGAGCCGTCGAGATGCCATCTGATGAATGGATCACTTTTGCGACTCACCGCGTCTAGTGGTGGGCCGATTCATCTGGACGCTGGACATAGTGTTGTAAGTCGACGATGGTCATCGGGCGCTTGCAAGTCCCTCTAAACTTTTTGATGAAACATTCCTTCAACTCAGCCTAGGTGTTGATGCAGTTGGGTGGCAGGTTCTTCAGCCAAGTGTGTGTTGTCCCTGCAAGCATCATTGCGAAATATTTGGCGTAGACCGCCTCACTCACATCGAGCATATCCATTGCAAGCTCGTAACTCTCAATCCATGCACCTGGCTCTAGATCCGGTGTGTAATTGGGGACCTTTCGTGGACCTTTGAAATCTTTCGGCATACGCTCATTGCGAAGGGCGGGTGCTTGACAATGTATCCCAATGTTCCTGCCACCTGTCTCAGCCCGCGCGGGCGAAGGCGAGGTATAAGCCGGATAACCTTGACCTGCCATGGCCGCTGTCTCCATTAGGCCGGCGGCTCGTGCTGTATCCACAAGCTCTTGAGCCCTCGGGTCGGGAATTCTGGGCGGATTGATCTGTGGTAACCGTCGTTGTTCATTGGACACTGCGGGCGGGTAATCATGCGACTCCTAGTGTGACTCGCCTGGGGCGTGGAGTGTAGAAGCTCGCGGCTATATGAGTATTGCGCTTGTTGCACTACCGCTGTTTTCAGCATCTCAATAGCGTTCCTTACCTCTACCTCGGTCGGAAGTTTCCGTGAATGGGGAAAGATTCAAGGTGTCGGGTTGCTGCTAACATGTTGTCGACGGGGTTTGAGAAGTGACCCCGCGGTGTCTGGAAACGGGGCGCATGATCCGCGTTGGCTGAGGTGCCTCTGGGTTAGGAGGTGGCTGAGCCGGATCGCCTCGCGGGGCAACTTGCCATGGCCGGTTCGGCTCCATCCCAGGGGTATGTGGACTGTCAAATAGCCGAGTTGGATTTAAATCGACCTGCAGACGGTTATGATGCCTCCTATGGTGGATCGCATCGGAGGCGCGTTGTTGTCGCTCAAGCCGCCATCCCTCAGTATTCGGCCGTTCTATCTCCGCGGTGATCTGGGCCCGCTATGTTGCCATCCTGGCGTCTTCTCCTTCTATGCCGCGCTGGATTTTGGCCATCTCTTCCCTTAGTTTTGTCAACTCGCTCTTGACCACTTCCTGGTTCTCCGCCGTCACGGTGATCGCCGTGAGTTTGGCCATCTATGCCACCAGATCCGCCATAGCTTGAGCCGTGGTCTTCCCCGATCCGTTGGCTTAATTGCTACACGCCGCGTTTGGCTGACGCAGCGCTGCTCCCACCATGTAGATGGTGACTTGACGGTAGGGTCCTTCAACATCCTCGGAGATTACTGCTTCGGGCAACCCCCACGAGCTGTCCTCCATGGAGAGGGTAGATTGAATCTGTGTCACCTATGGACGACTCATCGTCCGAGTTGACAGGCGCGATCTCCTGGATCACCGGCTCGTCTGGTAGGTCAGTTCCTTGTGTAAAACCAACAAAAGCATGTTGTTTCCGGACCTGATGTTTGGCGGGATGGGCGTACCGGGCCGACTCTACGATGTCGGTGAAGGTGTCCGTCTCAGGTACGGGAGTCCCAATCTTTCCAATGAAGACGTGAATCTTGCCGAAGGGGACCCTGTATCCAGATTCGATCGAATCAGCCTCAGGTCCCCACTGAGAGTTGTCGATGTACTTCCTGCGGCGGCTCTTCGTCATGATGCCGACGGCGTAGCTTCCTAAGCCGGGAATGACTCCCTTTGAGAACTCAACTCCACCGTGCGTAGGCCCCACGGTGGGCGCCAACTATCGTGGTTTGGTCATGGGAGATGTTCTCGTGAATGGAGCCATCACACCTTGGTGGCGACTCAAAGAGGTTGAGCGGAAGCGAGACTCAGGTTTACCCAGGTTCGGCCCCTCCTGTGGAGGTAAAAGCCTACATCCTGCTTTGTGTATATTGATGGTGGATTCGATTACAAAGAGGGTGTAATTCGCCTGGCCTAGCACTCGATGGATTCTAACTTAGCCTATCTACCCTACAGACTCGCTTTTATATACAGGCCGAGGCCCTAGGGGTTACAAATTCCTAGCCACGTTACAAACCGTGGCTTTCCATATCTCTAAGTCACCGTGTCTCTCAAGTCAGGAAACCTCCTTGGCGACTTATCTTCTTTCTTAATCTTGAACCACCATCTAGCTCACGGACCCTGGCAGCCCATTTTCAGACCTTCGGCCAAGGCTTATCTTGACCGTAAATGTAGATTTGCCGTTTTCCCTGACCCGGCCCAAAAGGGCGGGTTATATCGCAGGTAATATCCCCAACACTTATCGAACTGCCACTATCGTTTTTGGGTTAGGCATTAGAGGCAACCGCATTCACTTTAAAAAGGGCACCACATAATTCTGTTGAGATGACAACGTATGAACTATGGTTTGGAGAAACCTAAGCTGTTGCTTCTTAAAGGTTTGGGGCTGCGACGCTTATGTGAAAAAGTTTCAGTCTGATAAGCTCGAACCCAAAGCGGATAAATGCATCTTCATAGGATACCCAAAATTGTTGGGTATATGTCCTATCTCATATCCGAAAACGAAGTGTTTGTTTCTAGAAACGGGTCCTTTCTCGAGGAAATGTTTCTCTCGAAAGAATTGAGTGGGAGGATGGTGGAAACTTGATGAGGTTATTGAACCGTCGCATCAACAAGTGTGTAGTAGAGCGCATGAAGTTGTTCGTGTGGCGCCTACACCAATTAAAGTGGAAGCCGATGATAGCGATCTTGAAGCTTCAGAATAAGTTACTACAAACCTAGTAGGTCGACAAGGTCACGTACTTCTCCAGAGTGGTACGGTAACCCTGCTTGAAGGTCATGTTGTTGGACAACAATGAACCTAAGAACCATGGAAAAGCAATGGTGGGCCCGTATTATGTCCAATGGCTGGAGGCCATGAAATCCGAGAGAGGATCCATGTATGAAAACAAAGTGTAGACTTCGGAAGAACTACTTGGCGTTCGTAAGACTGTTAAGTACATATGGATCTTTCAAAGGTAGACAGACGATGATGTTGAAACGTCACTATTAAGAAAGCTTGACTTGTCGCAAAGATGTTTCCGACAAGTTGAAAGAGTTGACTATGATGAGACTTTCTCACTTGTAGCGATGCTAAAAGTTTGTTGGAATGATGTTAGCAGTTGGTGCATTATTTATGAAATATTGCAGATAGGATGTCAAGACATTGTTTCCTCGAAGGTTGAGGAAAGTTTGCATATGATACAACCAGAAGGTTTTGTCGATCCTAAGGATGCTAACAAGTATGCAAGCTCCAGTGATCCTTCTATGGACTTGTGGAAGCATCTCGGAGTTGGAATATATGTTTGATGAATGATCAAAGCTTTTGGGTTTATACAAAGTTTATGAGAAACTTCTATTTCCAAGGAAGTGAGTGGGAGCACTATAGAATTTGTGATTAGAATATGTGATAGACATATTGTTGACCGGAAATAATGTAGAATTTCTGGAAAGCATAGATGGTTGTTTGAAAGGAGTTTTTCAAAGGAAAACCTGGATAGAGCTACTTGAACATTGAGCATCAAGATCTATAGAGATAGATCAAAATGCTTAATAGGACTTTCAATGAACTGCATGCCTTGACAAGTTTTTGAAGGAGTTCAAAATAGATCAGGAAAGAACAAGTTCTTAACTATGTTGTAAGGTGTGATCGCAGACAAGTCTCCGAGTGCGACGTTTAGTGCACGCTCGGAGAAAGTTAGTACTTAGGCGATTCTGGATCGCGTCTAAGTCCCCGAGTGCGACGTTTAGTGCACACTCGGAGAAAGTTTGTACTTAGGCGATTCTTGATCGCAGCTAAGTCTCCGAGTGCGACGTTTAGTGCACACTCGGAGAAAGTTTGTACTTAGGCGATTCTTGATCGCAGCTAAGTCTCCGAGTGCGACATTTAGTGCACACCCGGAGAAAGTTTGTACTTAGGCGATTCTTGATCGCAGCTAAGTCCCCGAGTGCGACGTTTAGTGCACACACGGAGAATGTTAGTACTTAGGCGATTTTTGATCGCAGCTAAGTCCCCGAGTGCGACATTTAGTGCACACTCGGAGAAAGTTTGTACTTAGGCGATTCTTGATCGCAGCTAAGTCAATGAGTGCGACGTTTAGTGCACACTCGGATAAAGTTAGTACTTAGGCGATTCTTGATCGCAGCTAAGTCCCCGAGTGCGACGTTTAGTGCATACTCGGAGAAAGTTTGTACTTAGGCGATTCTTGATCGCAGCTAAGTCCCCGAGTGCGACGTTTAGTGCACACTCGGAGAAAGTTTGGACTTAGGCGATTCTTGATCGCAGCTAAGTCCCCGAGTGCGACGTTTAGTGCACACTCGGAGAAAGTTTGTACTTAGGCGATTCTGGATCGCAGCTAAGTTTTTTTTTGAGACCGGAGTCTGCGACCGCGGAAGAATTTCGAATCTGCAAAAACTCAATCTTCTTTGTATTACTTCAATGATACTTGTTCTTTACATTGCTTCAGTCGACGGTCACGTGTAGAAGCGCTTCAGGAGATCTCAGTTCCATGCTCGCGGCTCGTCCATTTCCCTGTCGAGGTTGTAGAGGCGATACGCTCCGTTGTTCAGCACCTTGCAGATGATGATGGTTCCTTCCCAGGCGGGAGCCAACTTGTGAGGTCTCTGCTGATCCACTCGGAGCACCAGGTCGCCTGCTTGGAATGTATGACTCTTGACGTGTCGCGCGTGAAAATGCCGCAAGTCTTGTTGATAAATGGTTGAGCGAGTCAGTGCCATCTCGCGCTCCTCCTCTATAAGATCCACTCCGTCTTGCCTTGCTTGCTCTGCTTCAGCTTCGGAGAAGAGTTCAACTCGTGGAGCGTTGTGAAGCAAGTCACTCGGAAGGACTGCCTCTGATCCGTAAACGAGGAAGAACGGGGATCTCCCTGTAGATCTATTTGGGGTTGTGCGGAGACCCCAAAGCACCGCAGGCAGCTCGGTGACCCATGCGCTGGCGGCATGCCCCACTTCTCGCAGGAGTCGAGGCTTCAAACTTTGCAGACTAAGTCCATTCGCCCGCTCTGCTTGCCCGTTTGTTTGCGGATGCGCCACAGATGCAAAATCCACTCGGATACCTTGGCCTGTACAGAAACCTTTGAATCTGTCTGAGTCAAAGTTTGTTCCATTGTCAGTGATTATGCTGTGAGGTACTCCGAATCTGGAGATGATGTCCCTGACAAACTTGATGGCCGTAAGGGCGTCGATCTTTTTGATGGGCTTGGCTTCAATCCACTTTGTGAACTTGTCGACTGCCACCAACAGATGTGTGAATCCCCCTTGGCCTGTCCTGAATGGACCGACTCTATCTAATCCCCATACTACAAACGGCCAAACAAGAGGGATTGTCTTCAATGCAGATGTTGGTTTGTAGGACTTGTTAGAGTAGAACTGACAGCCTTCACATCGTTCGACCATATCTTTCGCCATTTCATTCGCCTGCAGCCAAAAGAAGCCAGCTCTGAATGCTTTGGCGATGATTGCCCTTGAGGAGGCGTGATGACCGTAGGTTCCCGAGTGAATTTCTTCTAGGATTAACTCTCCCCCCTTAGGGGAGATGCATCGTTGAAGGACGCTTGAAACGCTTTCTTTGTACAACTGGCCATCAATGACAGTGAACGACTTTGACCTGTGGACAATCTGTCTTGCTTGGACTTCGTCTTCTGGTAATTCTTGCCTCAGGATGTATGCAATAAACGGCAGAGTCCAATCGGGGATGATAGCAAGAACCTCCATGATCAAATCAACCACAGCAGGGACTTCGACTTCAGTCGGATCTGTCGAGCTCTTTGGTTGTACTGGTTCCTCTGTGAAAGGATCTTCTTTAATTGAGGGAAGGTGGAGGTGCTCGAGGCAGACATCACTCGGGACTGGTCTCCGAGTGGATCCGAGTTTTGCCAACTCATCAGCTGCTTGGTTTTTCAGTCGCGGAACATGATGGAGTTCCAGACCTTCGAACTTTTTCTCGAGCTTCCTCACTGCCTTGCAGTATGTGGTCATGGTGGGGTTCCTGACGTCCCACTCCTTCATCACTTGATTAACCACCAAATCCGAATCGCCATAGACCATCAGGCGACGGACACCGAGTGTGATGGCCATGCGCAGTCCATAAGGGAGAGCTTCATACTCTGCCTCGTTGTTGGAGGAATCAAAGTGTATCTGCAACACATACTTGAGTTTGTCACCCTTTGGCGATATGATCACAACGCCAGCACCGAAGCCATTCAACATCTTGGACCCATCGAAGAACATTGTCCAATGAGCCGAGTAGATGTGGGTCGGTTGCTGTTGTTCTACCCATTCTGCTATGAAGTCAGCCAGAGCTTGAGACTTTATAGCTTTCCTGGCCTCGAACTTCATGTCGCAGTATAACATCTCCATTTCCCACTTCGCCACTCGGCCCGATGTGTCCCGATTGTGTTGGATTTCCGACAACGGAGCATCAGAAACGACGGACACCGAGTGGTCTTGAAAATAATGAGCCACCTTCTTTGCAGTCATGTAAATCCCGTAGATAAGTTTATGATAATGGGGATACCTCTGCTTGGAAGGAGTCAGGACTTTAGAGATATAATACACTGGCCGCTGAACCTTGTATGCTTTGCCTTCTTCTTCCCGTTCGACTGTGAGAACAGTGCTGACAACTTGATTTGTAGCCGCGATGTACAGAAGAAGGGGTTCTTTACTGAGCGGAGCAGTAAGAACCAACTGGGTGGAAAGTAGGACTTTGAGGTCGTCGAATGCGATTTGGGCTTCGTCTGTCCACTCGAAAGTACCTGATTTCTTCATGAGTCGGTAGAGAGGAAGTGCCTTCTCGCCGAGTCGACTGATAAACCTTCTCAAAGCCGCTAGGCAACCTGTGAGTCTTTGAACATCGTGTATTCTGACCGGCCGCTCCATTCGGACGATGGTCCCGATCTTTTCGGGGTTGATATCGATCCCTCGTTCGGAAACGAAGAAACCAAGTAACTTGCCCCTGGGAACGTCAAATGAACAATTGGCTGGGTTGAGCTTGATATCGTACCGACGAAGGTTGGCGAATATTTCTGCCAAGTCAGTCAGCAGGTCGGAACCTTTGCGTGACTTGACTACGATATCATCCATATAAGCCTCCACATTCCGACCGATCTGGTCGAGGAGGCATTTTTGGATCATGCGCATAAAGGTTGCTCCTGCATTCTTCAAACCAAATGGCATAGTGATGTAGCAGAAGCACCCGAATGGGGCGATGAAGGCTGTTTTTAATTCATCGGGGCCATACAGACGGATCTGATGATAGCCCGAGTAGGCATCAAGGAATGACAACCGCTCGCAACCCGCAGTCGAATCGACAATTTGATCGATGCGGGGGAGCGGAAAAATGTCTTTCGGGCAGACCTTATTGAGATGCTTGAAGTCGATGCACATTCGGAGGACTTGTCTTTCTTGGGCACCATGGCAACATTGGCGAGCCACTCGGAATGGTGTACCTCGCGAATGAAGTTGGCTGCCAAAAGTTTAGCCACCTCTTCTCCGATTGCCTTTCTCTTGTGCGCGGCGGACCGACGCAGGCGTTCTCGGACAGGCCGAGCGGCGGGATCCACATGCAGTCGGTGCTCAGCCAACTCCCTGGGTACACCTGGCATGTCAGCGGGCTTCCATGCGAAGATGTCCCAGTTCTCGCAGAGGAATTGGGTGAGATCGCCTTCCTATTTAGGATCGAGGGTGGTGGAGATGTTCGTCGGGGCAACGGTGTCGTCCGTCGGGTGGATGCTGACCTTCTTCGTCTCTCCCACCGACTGGAATGCGGACTCCGAAGCTGGCTTCTTCAAACGCATCAAATCAGCGGGGTCGACTGTTTTCTTGTACTCGTTAAGCTCGAGGACAACCATCTATTGATCGGCGATCCTCGATCCCTATTGCAGACACTCCTCGGCCCGCTGCCGATTGCCTGTGATAGTGATCACACCTTTTGGGCCTGGCATCTTTAGCTTCAGGTACACGTAACATGCGCGGGCCATGAAACGCGCATACGCCGGGCGGCCCAGAATTGCATGGTACGCACTCTGGAAGTCCACCACCTCGAACGTCAGCTTTTCCTTGCGGAAATTCTTGTCAGAGCCGAAGACGATATCCAACGCGATCTGGCCGAGTGACTTGGCCTTTCGTCCAGGGATGACTCCATGGAACTGCATGTTGCTCTCGCTAAGTTTGGACATCAGAATGCCCATCCCCTTGAGAGTGTCAGCGTACATGATGTTCAAGTCACTGCCGCCGTCCATGAGGACTTTGCGCAGCCGGACTCCTTCCACCACCGGGTCGACGACCAGAGCCTGCCTCCCTGGGGTGGGTACGTGCACTGGATAATCCGACTGGCCAAAGGTGATCGCAGTCTGAGACCATTTGAGGAACGTAGGGTTAGTCGGCGTGGCCATGTTCACCTCCCTGTTCACGAGCTTCAGTCGACTCTTGCTCTCAACGTCAGCAAAAATCATCAGTGTTGCATGGACTTGGGGGAACGGATCCTCCTTGTCCTCCTCATCCTGTTCATTGTCCTTTTCACCCGGCTGTCCTTCGCCGAACCCCTGGATTAGGAGGCAACATTGCCGAGTGGTATGCTTCGGATATATGGCGTTGCCCTCTTCATCCATCTTTGTGTGGATTGGACATGGGTGATCCAGGATGGGGTTTCCGAACTGCTTCTTCTTGGGGGTGAACTGAGCCTTCCCCTTGCCCTTGAACTTGGCATTGGTAACGGCTGCGGCCTCTGCCTGCGGAGTGGATGGAGCTTTCTACTTCTGCTTCCGAGTGCTGTTCCCATCCCCATCGGCGACTGCTTTGTGCTTGCCGCTACGAATGCGGTCCTCTTCTTTGCCATTTGCATAGCGTGCCGCTATCTCCATCATCTTACTCATGGAGATGTCGCCTGTTCAACCGAAGTTCAGGTACAAATCTCTATACCGCACGCCTGCCTTAAAGGTGCAGACTGCTTGATGCTCTGTGTTGTTCTCCATCGTGTGGTAGAAGGTCGTCCAACGCTGAATGAAATTGCGCAGGGGCTCATTCTGCTTCTGGACACAGTGTTGGAGCTCCACTAGGCCAGCAGGGCGTTTGCACGTCCCTTCGAAGGTCCTGATGATGACTCGGGCCAGATCTGCCCAGCTGTAGATGCTTGAGGGAGCCAACTGGTTCAGCCATGCTCGTGCCGAGCCGTCGAGCATCAGAGGGAGGTGTTTCATAGCGATGTGGTCGTCCCCTCCTCCGATCTGGACTGCCACTCGGTAGTCGTCTAGCCATGTTTCTGGCTTGGATTCTCCTGTAAACTTGCTGATCCCCGTCGCCAATCGGAAGTTGGGAGGGATGTCAGCCGAACGGATGGCTCGACTGAAACACTTGGGACCAGAGGCGATGGTCCTGCTTCCACTCGGACGGTCCATACTGTGACCATCGCGGTGGTCTCGGCCCCTGTCGACCCTCCTCTCGGCGATATGCCCTCTTGCGTTGGGCCTTGGATCATAAGTGTCACCGACTAAACGCCGATCATCATGATGTCGGGGCCCATAGGGCCCACCGCGCGAGGGGTGGGCGAGGGGCGACGATCTTTGGGATTCATGGAACGGCTGCCTCCCCTGTGTCGCTGATAGGAACCGGGGCTGTGAACGGACCGATGCGTGTTCGCGTGAACAAAACTATTGTGAATCCTGTTGTGCGACTGGGAGACCGCTGAATTTTGCTGCTCCGCTGTGTGCAGCATGGCACGGATTTGCTCGATCCCTCTGCTAGCCTCTGAATCAGTCGGCTGAAGAGAATCGGCTATCTTGGCGGCGGCAGCCAAGTTGAGGACGGGTGTGCGCTACACCTCCACGTTGCTCCGCCGAGTGTGCCGACTGGCAGAACGGCGGGGCTGACGGCGAGCGCCGGATGTTTCGCCGACCTAGTGCTCGTTCCGACCAGTTTGGCAGGGACTTTCATGGGAATTGGCCATGTGCACTTCAGCTACAGGCCCACGACCCAAGTACTCGGAAGGAAACTCAGTCGAAACTGAGTCCGAGCGCTGGGACGGCGGTGCAACCACAACCGAATCTAGGACCGCCACTTGTGAGGACGCGTTCTGGCACGCCTGGGCGTGTTGCACCCAACGTTGGAGCCGCGGACGGCAGGAACGCTTGTTGCGGCGCGCGATGGCGGCGTAGGTCGACACCAGAGCCGACTGCTGGAGAAGAAGAATACCGCGGGCGCCGGCACGGAAGTGTGTAGCCCTGAGACTAGGGAGCGCCTCGATGTCGACAGGGGCATCCCGAAGCCATGCCGAATCGTCGACGATGAAGGAGAGGCGCCGAAGAAGATCTCGTGACCCATGCTCAGATCTCCACCGAATGACATGATGAAAAGATGTAGTCGCAAACTCGCCGGAAGTCGCTTAGACGCCTGCCCCAAGGTGGGCACCAACTGTCGTGGGTATAAGTCTGACAGTAGATGTGTAGGGTATGAAAGGATGGGCAGAGCCTTAGATACGGCGAGGTTGTATGAGTTCAGGACCCTCTACGGTGGAGGTAAAAGCCCTACGTCTCAGTGCTCTTGGGATCTTGTTGTCGAGTGGAATGTGGATTATAGTGAATCGCTAACCCCTGCACCAGTGGGGAAGGTTGGCTTATATAGAGTGCGCTACCCTTCACAACGGTTCGGTGCCCAGGGGTGGAGTAGTGGTGAATAACTGCATACGTTACAAGTAACGTATGTCTTAAATGCTAATAAAGGTACATGGAAACGTATGACCGTTGCCCTCTAGGGGGGTTATGATTTACAGAGTGGAATCCAGTCGGTAAGTTTGATACGCTCCGAATGCTCATCTCCGACTGGATGATGGAGGAATCGTCACCGACTGGATGATGGGAAGTCCTTAATACAGTCGGAACTGACTAAGGGCCTTATCCTTCATGAAGGGTAGTCCTTGGGTAGGACTCATAGGGCAGGCCTATGACCCTACTCTAGGACTATAACCCCATCAAGACCCAAACTATGAACATAGCATATTATCGTGTTAGTTTATTGCTACTGTTTTCTGCAATTCAATGTATTTGTTCCTATGACCATGAGATCATGCAACTCCCGGACACCGTAGGAATACCTTGTGTGTATCAAACGTCGCAACGTAACTGGGTGACTATGAAGGTGCTCTACATGTATCTCCGAAGGTGTTCGTTGGGTTGGCATGGATCAAGACTGGGATTTGTCACTCCGTGTGACGGAGAGGTATCTCGGGGCCCACTCGGTAATATAACATCACAATAAGCCTTGCAAGCAATGTGACTAAGGAGTTAATCACGGGTTCTTGTATTACATAACGAGTAAAGAGACTTTCCGATAACGAAATTGAACTAGGTATGGAGATACCGACAATCCAATCTCGGGCAAGTAACATATCGATGGAAAAAGGGAACTACATACGGGATTGATTGAATCTTTGACATTGTGGTTCGACCGATAAAGATCTTCGTAGAATATGTAGGAACCAATATGGGCATCCAGGTCCCGCAATTAGTTATTGACCGTAGAGCTGTCTTGGTCATGTCTGTATAGTTCTCGAACCCGCAGGGTCCGTACACTTAACATTTGATGATGCTAGTGTGGTATTGGGATATGTATGTTGGTGACAGAATGTTGTTCGGAGTCTCGGATGAGATCCCGGACGTCACAAGGAGCTCCGGAATGGTCCGGATGTAAAGATTTATATATGAGAAGTCCTATTTTGGCTACCGGAAAAGTTTCGGGTTTTATCGGTATTGTACTGGGAAGCTTCTGGAAGATTCCAGAAGGTTCCAGAGGGTTCCGAAAGGGTCCCTCCATCCCCTAGGACGTGCATGGGCTGTAAGGGGGCATCCAAACCTTGTTGGGCCAGCCCCAAAGGTCCCATGCGGTTGGGAGGGAAGAGTCCCTAAAGGGGAAGGCGCCTCCTAGGTGCCTTGGGGAAGGAGGAAGCGTCCCTAGGCCAATGCTCCCTCGTTGGAGGAGGGGCTAGGCCTGCGACCCAACCCTCCTCCTAGCCTCCTATATATAGTGGGGGAGAGGAAGGCGCTGACACATCAATTCCCATGCCCCGGTGGCAGCCCTACCTCTCCCATAACTCTGTTTTTCTCCTCAGATCGGTTCTGGTATCGCTTGGCGAAGCCCTGCTAGCACTACTCCACCATCATCTCAACCGTGCCTTCGTGCTGGTTGAGATCCCATCTACTTCTCCTTCCTCTCTTACTGGATCAAGAAGGAGGAGACGTCATCGAGCCATACATGTGCTGAACTCGGAGGTGTCGTCCGTTCGGCGCTAGATCGGGAAGGATTGTGATGAGATCACGGGACGGATCGTGATGATATCGCGGTACGGGCTGGGATTTGGATCGCGAAGATATTCCACTACATCAACCATCTTACATACACTTCTTCTTAGAGATCTACAAGGGTATGTAGATTAACTCTACCGTCTCGTTGCTGATCATCACCATGGATAGGTATTGCGTATGCGTAGGAAATGTTTTGTTTCCCTTGCAACGTTCCCCATTTGCTTTTGCATATCTGTTTAAGTACTATTTCCGTTGCACTCAGTTCATGACTGAGAACTTTCCTCACTAGTAATTTTCTCAGTGATGAATTTGTAAAAATCACTTATTCACCCCCCCCGTCTAGTCGATATAACACACTTTCAGATGAAGAATGCGACAAACAAATTAATGACCCGACGAAACTCAAAATAAATGGAAGGCATCTCAAGTATCTTGGGCTATTACAGCATGACATGTTGGCTTGGCACCAATAGGATCACCCCAGGGGTATTTCGGCACCAAAAATTCTAAGTTAATTGCATGGGCATACCACATTTGTGCATCGTGTAATGAATGAGTACCACCATCTCTGCATGTCGCATTTCAGTACCACCACTTTTCTTAATCGTTGCAAAATGGACTAGCAGTCGTATAATCCCGTATTGACGGTGTATCTTACATGCCTGGCATGCATGTCAGGTGCCACAATAGTCAAAAGGTGTGTGCTATTACACTGAGTGGGACTAGTCCAGCACGGTTGGACTTAACCGGCTCGGTCGAACTGAGCCGTCACCCCCACGAACCATATCTCTCCTCTCCCAACTCCTCTCCTCTCCCTATCCTCTAAGGCGATTATCGCGGCAACCACCGGTGGCAGCGGTGTCATGGGTGACTACGACGACCTTCCTGAACTCGGGAGTGAATACCACATGGGGCTCGACGGATCCAGCTCCTCCTATGACACCAGCAAGGAGGAAGAGGAGTAGGAGCCTCCCTGTCCATGGAGCAACGGGTGCGGCTAGCCGAGATGTGGTTGGCCAACCCCACCACAAGCTATGAATGGACCGGTGGAGCAGGTGGAGTGATGTAAGTCCATCCATTTCTTCTTTTTGTCATGTTAAATTCATATGGTGTATGGTTTGTGGTGTACAACACTGAAATTTGTTCATTTTGTCATGGATTGTTAGGATTCACTTTGATGTTGGGCATACTTTGTAGAGGAAGATTTGCAGCTCAGATGCCACATTTCTGAATATGTATGCATTGTTGACAGTAGTAGGATTTAATTTCAATGATGAACTATACAATATGAAGAATACTTCTACAGGAGGTGAACGAGAGCATGGACTTGACCTGATTGACCCAAACATCAAATTGCAGCAACTGAAGAAGCAGCATGGGGAATCATTAGTGTTGAATTCGTTAGTGAGGGCAACATCATCTATTAGTTTAGGATTTGTTAGAGAGGGCAACATTAAACAGAGATTAGATGATTTGGTTACAGTCCTATATGAACCACCTGTTGTGTATGATCTCAGTGATCCATGTTTTTTTTATGTTGATGGTAATGGTGTAGTTTTTCACACTCAAGGGAGCAGCAGTAGTAGTATGCCACCTACTACTCAGCATGCTGCTATGTGCACACAAGAGAGTAGAAATGTCAGTAAGGGGAAGCTGTCAGTTGTGTTTGACGAAGAGGAGCAGGAGGGGTATAAGAGTACTGATGAGGAGAATGCATGTAATAGTGATAGCAACCCTTTCAGCCTCCAGAATTACAATATTCCTAATGCAGAACAGGAAGATGAAGATGAAGATGAATATGAAGATGAAGATGAAGATTGATGAACCACAAGTGTAGGGGATCTATCGTATTCCTTTTGATAAGTAAGAGTGCCGAACCCAACGAGGAGCAGAAGGAACTGACAAGTGGTTTTCAGCAAGGTATTCTCTACAAGCACTGAAATTATCGGTAACAGATAGTTGTGTGATAAGATGATTCGTAGCACGTAGCAAGTAAAAATAGTAACAAAGGTGCAGAAAAGTGGCCCAATCCATTTTGTAGCAAGGGACAAGCCTGGAAAAACTCTTATAGGAGGTAAAGAGCTCGTGAGGACACATGGGAATTTCTGTCAAGCTAGTTTTCATCATGTTCATATGATTCGCGTTCGCTAGATTGATAGTTTGATATGTGGGTGGACTGGTGCTTGGGTGCTGCCCTTACTTGGACAAACATCCCACTTATATGATTAACCCCTCTCGCAAGCATCCGCAACTACGAAAGAAGAATTAAGACTAAGTCTAACCATAGCATTAAACTACTGGATCCAAATGAGCCCCTTACGAAGCAACACATAAACTAGGGTTTAAGCTTCTGTCACTGTAGCAACCCATCATCTACTTATTACTTCCCAATGCCTTCCTCTAGGCCCAAATAATGGTGAAGTGTCATGTAGTCGATGTTCACATAACACCACTAGAGGGAAAACAACATACAACGCATCAAAATATCGAACGAATACCAAATTCACATGACTACTTATAGCAAGACTTATCCCGTGTCCTCACGAACAAAAGTGACTACTCACAAAGCATAATTATGTTCATGACCAGAGAGGTATTGAATAGAATCAAGGATCTGAACATATAATCTTCCACCGAGTAATCCAACTAGCATCAACTACAAAGAGTAATTAACACTACTAGCAACCTTACAAGTACCAATCAGAGTCGCGAGACGGAGATTGGTTACAAGAGAGGAACTAGGGTTTGGAGATGAGATGGTGCTGATGAAGTTGTTGATGGTGATAAGTCACCTCTGATGATAGGAGTGTTGGTCATGACGATGGCGACGATTTCCCCCTTCGGGAGGGAAGTTTACCCGGGAGGACGGCCCTGCCGAGCTCTAGATTGGTTCAGCTCAAGTTCCGCCTCATGGCGGCGGCGATTCCTCCCGAAAGCCTCCTCCTGATTTTTTCTGGAACGAAACCCTCCTTATAGAAAAAGATGGGAGCCAGAGGTGCAACAGGGGGCCCACAAGCCACCTAGGCCCGACCAGGGGGGTAGGCCGCGCGTGGCAGGCTTGTGGCCTCCTGGTGGCTCCCCTCTGGTACTTTTTCCGCCAAGTATTTTTTATGAAATCCAAAATAATTCCTTGTTGATTTTCAAGGCTTTTGGAGTTGCGCTGAATAGGTATCTCAAACTTGCTCCTTTTTCAGACCAGAATTCTAGCTGCCGGCATTCTCCCTCTTCACGTAAACCTTATAAAATAAAAGAGAAAAGGCATAAGTATTGTACCATAAAGTGTAATAACAGCCCATAAAGCGATAAATATCAACATGAAAGCATGATGCAAAATGGACGTATCAACTCCCCCAAGCTTAGACCTCGCTTGTCCTCAAGTGGAAGCCGAGATCAATAAATATGCCCACATGTTTAGACAAAGAGGTATCAATAAAACGAAATACAGACATGCAGGCATCATGAAAATAATCAGAACAACAATATCGTCGTATAATATCTTATGCTAATGTGACAATTCCTTCACAAAGTAAAGTATGCATCAAGAACCTTATTGAGAATTAACAACCAATAGCCTTTAGTTAAGAAATTGCAATTTATCATAACATCGGAAAGAGTCAAATAAGAGCTTGTAAAGAAAATCCGCATACTCAATCATCCCTTCGTCTTCCACTACTGGAAAACAGTTTTTTGCCATCTGCCAAATCTTTGTCGTCTGCTAGCTGATGGCAAAGAGTGTCTTTGCCGTCAGCTTCCACAAAGCGGATGGCAAAGCACTGGCTGAATGCATAGAGTGTTTTTGCCATCAGTCACATCTTTGCCATCAGGTAGCAGATGACAAAGAGTCTCACAGCAAACGGCAAACATGTAGATGGGCCACCTGACCGCGGGGACGTTAGGGAAAACTAAAGCCCCTTCTTTGCCGTCTGCTAGCGGACTATAAAGAGTCCGGAGGCAGACGGCAAAGAGTCTAGACTCTTTGCCGTCCGCCGGCACACGACAAAGAGGTAACTCCGTTAACGGCTCTTTGCCCCCACTCGGCCCCTCTCTCTCTCACCCACGGCTCACCCCGCCCCTCTCTCTCTCCCACACCTCTCCCCGACGCCCACCGCCGACACCACCGTCGCGCCGCTGCCCCTCTCGCCCCCACCGCCCTCGTCGCCGCCCCGGTGTTCCACAGCCCCCTGGCGCCGCTGCCCCACCTCTCCCCGACGCCCACCTGAGCCACCACCACCGTCGCGCCGCTGCCCCACCTCGCCCCCGCCGCCGCTGCCCCACCACCATCGCGCCACCGCCCCTGGCGCCCCCGGTGCTGCCCCGCCACCCCCAACACCCCCGGCCCCACCACAGCCGCCCCTCCTGGTGAGCCCCCACCCCCACCCCCCACCCGCATGATTTTTGTTCTTGTTAGTAGTTTTAGTGGTAGTAGTTTTAGTAGTTGTTCTTGTTAGTAGTTTTAGTATTTTTTCTTGTTAGTAGTTTAGTAGTTGTTCTTGTTAGTAGTTTTAGTGGTAGATTTAGTTAGTTGGTAGATTTAGTAGGTAGTTTAGTGGTAGATTTTGTTTTGTTAATTAGTGGTAGCTTGTTAAATTAGTTAGGTTAGTTAGTTAGCTTGGTTAGTTAGGTGGAGGAGGAGAAGAGCAGAAGAGGAGGAGGAGGAGGACGAGAAGAGTAGAAGAAGAAGAGGAGTAGTAGTAGTAGTAGTAGGAGGAGGAGGAGGAGAAGAAGAAGAAGAAGAAGAAGAAGAAGAAGAAGAAGAGAAGAAAAAAATAAGAAGGAGAAGAAGAACAAGAAGAAGAAGAAGAGAAGAAAAAAAATAAGATGGAGAAGAAGTAAATAAGAAGAGAAGAAGAGAATAAGAAAAAATAAGATGGAGAAGAAGAGAAAAAAGAAGAAGAAGTTGATTTTTTATTGTTTGGTATTTAGTGGTAGCTAGATTCTTTTTTAGTTACTTAGTGGTAGATTCTGTTTTTGTTATTTTTTCTGTTTAGTGCTATATAGGTTTAGCGATAGGTTTAGTTAGCTTGGTTAGTTAGGTTAGTTAGTTAGTTAGCTTAATAGAAAGAATAGGAAGAAGAAGAAGAAGAGGAGGAGGAGGAGAAGAGGAGAACAGGAGGAGGAGAATAATAATAATAATAATAATAAGAAGAAGAACAAGAAGAAGAAGAAGAAGAAGAAGAGGAGAAGACAAAGATAAGAAGGAGAAGAAGAAAAGAAGAAGAAAAGAAGAAGAAAAGAAGAAGAGAAGAAGAAGAGAAGAAGAATACCTTCTCCTCCTTCTCCTTCTTCTCCTCCTTCTTCTCCTCCTCCTCCTTCTCCTTCTTCTTGATTTCTTCTTCTTCTCCTCCTCCTCCTCTTTCTTCTCCTCTATCTTATTCTCCTTACCTTATTTTCCCCAACAATGAGATAATTAGCCCATTTAGCTACAAAATGGCATAAAAACCTTGGTTAGCTCATGAATATTATATTCTTAACTTGTTTTCCTCTAAAATGACATAATTAGAATATTTGTGTTGATCGGGTGGATTTACATGTGATAGTTGTCTCGTCGCTGTGAGGTCTGCTGTGCGAATACCTCCCCGTGCGTTGTACGAGCTCCGCCCCTGCATTCGTGGGTCAGTACAAATTTCATCTCCTCCTCGCCCCTTCATTTACTATGGCTCGGTTTCCGGATGAAACTTTCTAGATTTAGGTAATTAAATTAATTTATCAGTATGCGTGACCAATATGCGTCTCCCGTTCGAAAGGGCGACATCTATAAATATGCATGTCTTTGTATATTTATAACCGCCATCCATTCGAATTATCCAACATTATCCATGGACAGCCCGAGTATGTGTAGATTGGGTTCATTTTCCCGTATACTGTGCTCTGGATCTGATGCGGAATTTCGTTAGTGCCTCCCTGTTGTTCTCTGGATGCACATCCTCTCTGTTTATTGTGGAGACATGTATCAGGAGAACAGCGGGGAGGTGCTGCCGAAATTTTGCATTGGATCCGGAGCAGAGCATGGGAAAACGAACCCAATGTACACATACTCGGGTGGGATTAGGACCTATCTTTACCTATTAGCGTGTAGGTTGCCTGGACGTAATAAAAATGGCAAACCTGATTAACCGATGAATATAAATGCTAAATTATATATAAATATATTTCTTCTGTCTTTAGTAGCTAGGCAAGATGAGTGATCGTGCGTGGATGTATACCGGTCACCCTAGTCGGAAAGAGATGACGAAAGAATGGTTTGTAAAAACAAAGGAATTTGTGAAAGCCGCATTCGCAAATGGGCAGGAAAGAAACTATTGCCCCTGTCCTGGATGCGACAACTATAAAAAGACGACAGAGGCTGTAATGATTAAACACCTGCAGAGGAGGGGTTTTAAACCTAATTATATGGTGTGGACATTTCATGGTGAGTCTATACAACGTATAAGAGCTAAGGTGGTCCGTCGTCGCACGGACGAGCATGGTACCGGGATCGAAGACATGGTGCAAGACTTTGCTGATGCTCGGGATTCGGAAGATGATATGGAGGAATATGCAAAGGCCTTTTATGAAATGTTGGAGTCTTCAAAATGTCCTCTCCATGAGCACACTGAGCTCTGTCAGCTGGATGCAATTGCACAAGTAATGGCTCTGAAGGCTCAGTTCAACTTGGGAAGAGAATGCTACGACGCGATGATGACTCTATTTGGAGGCTTCCTACCCAAAGGCCATGTCATGCCTGCAAACCTGTACCAGTCGGACAAAATACTTCGTGTACTTAAGATGCCCTATGAGAAGATAGATGCATGTGAGAAAGGATGTGTCTTATTTAGGAAGGAGTATGCACACTTGGACTATTGTCCCAATTGCGAGTCTTGCAGGTATCTTGTGGTAGACAACAGTATGGGTGAGAAGAGGCACACCAAAATCGCAGTTAGTGTTCTACGGTATATGCCAATTGTACCAAGACTTCAACATCTTTTCATGGTTGAAGAGACAGCCAGACATAGGACATGGCACAAATTGGGCAAAAGAACCGAACTAGATGCGGATGGGAATAAGATGGTGGTACACACATCGGATGGGGAAGCGTGGAAACATTTCGATGGATTGCATCAGGATAAAGCGGCAGATCCAAGGAATTCTCGAGTCTGCATCGCCATGGATGGTTTTAATCCCTTCGGCATGACGGCAACCAAATATAGTTGTTGGCCTGTATTTGTCATTCCACTCAATCGCCCCCCCGGACAGATTATGCAAAGAAAGAACATATTTCTGTCGTTGATAATTCCAGGGCCCAATTATCCGGGGAAGAATATGAATGTGTATCTGCATCCTCTTAAGGATGAATTGGAAGACGCTTGGGATCATGGGGTCAAGACATACGATGCTGCTAGAAAACAAAACTTCAAAATGCATGTGTGGTACATGTACTCTATGCATGACTTGCCGGCGTATGCACTATTCTCTAGATGGTGTGTGCATGGAAGGTTCCCGTGCCCCCAATGCAAGGCAGCTCTTCAGTTTCAGTGGTTGAAGGAGGGTCAGAAGTATTCTTGCTTTGACTTGCATAGACAGTTCCTGGATCCTCACCATCAGTTCACAAAAAGACAAGAAGAACTTTACCAAAGGTAAAGTTGTCAAAAACTTGGCACCACCTGTGTTGTCAGGCCAACAGATCCTGGATCAGTTAAACGCCCTCGAGCGTGATCCAGAGCATCCAGGGTATTTATTAAGTCCTTCTACGTAGTTTTCTTGATTTCATTCATAGGCGTAGCGCTCAAAATTCTTTGCAATAACTTACAGGTGCCCCCGAAATGGTGTGCAGATAAGATGGATTGTTGGGAGGCGTTGGTCGATGAGTGGTGCACAGGCAGCTGGCGAGCCGTCCACGAGAATGCGAAGGATCGGCGTAGCCAAATGGTTGGTGTGCCACACCATCAAGGCAGCACCAACTTACTTCAGTTCGGATGAAACTGGGTATGTTATTTGCTTCATGATACATGCAATTCATTCTTCATGCTAATATTTTGTTCCTTACTTTTAGGCGCATCACAATAAGAAGGAGATGCCACACTTGTACGACCTTTATGGCATGGCCCATACTGCCTCGTACAAGAAGGCGAAGGCATTCTCTGAGTCTGACTTGGATGATCCCAATAACTTCACCAACATATCATCCCACCACAAGCGCATGGCATACAGGGACGCGGGGAAGGCTACGAAAGGGGATCACTTTAACCCTAGCGAGGAACCTTTGGATCCAGAACAGGTGATGATATCTGGTGGCGGGAGGCCCCATGGCTCGATAGCCATTGGAGATGGGAGAATACGTTGTCCACTCACTCTCCCGGAGATCAAGGCGCGCCAGTCGAGCAGTTGTCCTGATATGACGCGTCGTCCACGGCCAGTCGATCTTGCCATTGAGGTTAGTTGTACGGACTAAGAACACTTTCATCCATTTCATTATGTGTGTCACCATAGATCATTACTGTGGTAACGAGGAATGGTGTTTCAGGCTGCTCTTCAGAAAGAGAGATTGGCAAACCAGGCTGCTCTTGAGAAAGAGAGATTGGCAAACTAGGCTGCTCTTGCGAAAGAGAGATTGGCAAGTCAGGCTGCTCTTCAGGCTGCTCTTGATGAGAGGGACCAGACCACGGCATGGTTGATTGAGGAGGAGAGGTCCCGGAATGAGGTGGGTCAACGGGCCCTGTACGAGCTTTTTGTGGTAAGTTTTTTTTTCACATTAGCCAAATCATGTGTGTAATGTGTGTTTCATTACTAACTAATACGACCCACTCTTCAAGGTTTGTGCGAGAAGAGCGGTCAAGTCCCTCCGCCGATGCCCGTCTTCTCTTCGATTGGCACGGTGAGTTTCATTATAAACTAGTATTAATAATTGAATGTCATCATGCTAACAGAGACATTGCAAAATATCTATTCTGCAGAATAACTCCCGAGCGGCATCGCACGACCCTTCTCCACGTGTTTCTCCTCCTTGATGACCACTACGGTAAGTTTCTCTTCTCCTCTTTCATATTCTCCTTGCCTTAATTTTTCCAACAACGACATAATTAGCCCATTTAGCTCCACAAAGACATAGTTAGCTAATTTAGCTCCAAGAAGAGGAGAAGAGGAGAAATGAAAAGGAAGAACAAAAAGAAGAAGAGAAAGAGAAGAGAAGGAGAAGAAGGAGGAGGAGAAGGAGGAGGAGGAGGAGGAGAACGAGGAGAAGGCCAGGGACCTTCTAGTCCTTCTCCTCCTCCTCCTCCTCCTCCTCCTTCTATATTTCTTCTTCTTCTCCTCCTCCTCCTATTTCTTCTCCTCTTTCATATTCTCCTTGCCTTAATTTCCCCAACAATGACATAATTAGCCCATTTAGCTCCAAAAGGCCATAATAACCTCAAAATGGCATAAGAACCTTGGTTAGCTCATTAATATTATATACTTAGCTTGTTTTCCTCTAAAATAGGATAATTAGCCCATTTAGCTCCACAAAGACATAGTTAGCTAATTTAGCTCCAAGAAGAGGAGAAGATGAGAAGAAAGAAGAAAAATGAAAAGAAAGAAGAAGAAAAAGAAGAGAAGAAGGAGAAGGAGGAAGAGGAGGAGGAGGAGGAGGAGAAGGAGGAGAAGGCCAAGGACCTTCTAGTCCTTCTCCTCCTCCTCCTCCTCCTTCTCCTCCTTATTCTTTATTTCTTCTTCTTCTCTTTCTACTCCTCTTTCTTCTCCTCTTTTATATTCTCCTTGCCTTAATTTCCCCAACAATGATATAATTAGCCCATTTAGCTCAAAAAAGACATTATAAGCTCAAAATGGCATAAGAACCTTGGTTAGCTCATTAATATTATATACTTAGCTTGTTTTCCTCTACAATGACATAATTAGCCCATTTAGCTCCACAAAGACATAGTTAGCTAATTTAGCTCCAAGAAGAACATAAGAGGAGAAATGAAAAGGAAGAACAAAAAGAAGAAGAGAAAGAGAAGGAGAAGGAGAAGAAGGAGGAGGAGAAGCAGAAGAAGAAGGAGGAGGAGGAGGAGGAGAAGGAGGAGAAGGCCAAGGACCTTCTAGTCCTTCTCCTCCACCTCCTTCTCCTCCTTCTTCTTTATTCCTTCTTCTTCTCCTTCTCCTATTTCTTATCCTCTTTCATATTCTCCTTGCCTTAATTTCCCCAACAATGACATAATTAGCCCATTTAGCTCCAAAATGCCATAATAACCTCAAAATGGCATAGGAACCTTGGTTAGCTCATTAATATTATATACTTAGCTTGTTTTCCTCTAAAATGGGATGATTAGCCCATTTAGCTCCAAAAAGACATAGTTAGCTAATTTAGCTCCAAGAAGAGGAGAAGAAATAGGAAAAATGAAAAGAAAGAAGAAGAAGAAGAAGAGAAGAAGGAGAAGGAAGAGGAGGAGGAGAAGGAGGAGAAGGCCAAGGACCTTCTAGTCCTTGGCCTTCTCCTCCTCCTTCTCCTCCTTCTTCTTTATTTCTTCTTCTTCTCCTACTCCTCTTTCTTCTCCTCTTTTATATTCTCCTTTCCTTAATTTCCCCAACAATGACATAATTAGCCCATTTAGCTCCAAAAAGACATTATAAGCTCAAAATGGCATAAGAACCTTGGTTAGCTCATTAATTTATATACTTAGCTTGTTTTCCTCTACAATGACATAGTTAGCCCATTTAGATCCACAAATACATAGTTAGCTAATTTAGCTCCAAGAAGAGGAGAAGAGGAGAAATGAAAAGGAAGAACAAAAAGAAGAAGAGAAAGAGAAGGACAAGGAGAAGAAGGAGGAGGAGAAGAAGAAGAAGGAGGAGGAGGAGGAGGAGGAGAAGGAGGAGAAGGCCAAGGACCTTCTAGTCCTTCTCCTACTCCTCCTCCTTATCCTCCTTCTTCTCTATTTCTTCTTCTTCTCCTCCTCCTGCTCTTTCTTATCCTCTTTAATATTCTCCTTGCCTTAATTTCCCCAACAATGACATAATTAGCCCATTTAGCTCCAAAATGCCATAATAACCACAAATGGCATAAGAACCTTGGTTAGCTCATTAATATTATATACTTAGCTTGTTTTCCTCTGAAATGGGATAATTAGCCCATTTAGCTCCAAAAAGACATAGTTAGCTAATTTAGCTCCAAGAAGAGGAGAAGAGGAGAAGAAATAGTAAAAATGAAAAGAAAGAAGAAGAAGAAGAAGAAGAAGAGAAGAAGGAGAAGGAGGAGGAGGAGGAGGAGAAGGAGGAGAAGGCCAAGGACCTTCTAGTCCTTCTCCTCCTCCTCCTCCTTCTCCTCCTCCTTCTTTATTTCTTCTTCTTCTCCTCCTCCTCCTCTTTCTTCTCCTCTTTCATATTCTCCTTGCCTTAATTTCCCCAACAATGACATAATTAGCCAATTTAGGTCCAAAAAGACATTATAAGCTCAAAATGGCATAAGATCCTTGGTTAGCTCATTAATATTATATACTTAGCTTGTTTTCCTTTATAATGACATAATTAGCACATTTAGCTCCAAAAAGACATAGTTAGCTAATTTAGCTCCAAGAAGAGGAGAAGAGGAGAAATGAAAAGGAAGAACAAAAAGAAGAAGAGAAAGAAAAGAGAAGGAGAAGTAGAAGAAGGAGGAGGAAAAGAAGAAGAGAAGAAGGAGAAGGAGGAGGAGGAGGAGAAGGCCAAGGACCTTCTAGTCCTTCTCCTCCTCCTCCTTCTTCTTCTTTATTTCTTCTTATTCGTCTCCTCCTCCTCTTTCTTCTCCTCTTTCATATTCTCCTTGCCTTAATTTCCCCAACAATGACATAATTAGCCCATTTAGCTCCAAAAAGACATTATAAGCTCAAAATAGCATAAGAACCTTGGTTAGCTCATTAATATTATATACTTAGCTTGTTTTCGTCTATAATGACATAATTAGCCAATTTAGCTCCAAAAAGACATAGTTAGCTAATTTAGCTCCAAGAAGAGGAGAAGAGGAGAAATGAAAAGGAAGAACAAAAAGAAGAAGAGAAAGAGAAGAGAAGGAGAAGGAGAAGAAGGAGGAGGAGAATATGAAGAGAAGAAGGAGAAGGAGGAGAAGGAGCCCTCCTTATTCTCCTTCTTCTCCTCTTCTTCTCCTTCTTCTTCTCCTATTCTCCTCCTCCTTCTCCTTCTCCTTCTCCTCATCCTCCTCCTCCTCCTCCTCCTCCTCCTCCTCCTCCTTATTCTTGTTTTTTCCTCTCCTTCTTCTCTTGTTGGTTCTTCTCTTTTTTCTTAAATTTAGCTTATTTGTCATATATATGTTGTTGTTGTTGTTCTTCTGACTTTCTTATTCCCATTTTGCAGATTGAATGTACTACATGCATGGAAGCTGGCATTGGAGTGCTTTAGTTCCCATTTTTATTTGAGTTGATGAACAATGTGGAACTATATGTATATGTATATATGGATGAACAATATATGTGAAACTATATGTATGTATATATGGATGAAACTTTGTATGTGTTGGTTCTTTTGATATATGGGATGTACGTTGAAGAACAAATGGCATTGATGAGCTTTATATGTATATCATATATATGTTGTGACCTATTTATCAGATATGTGCTATGAAGTATATACATATGTGCTGTGAAATATAAAAAATAAACAAAAATGTGACAATATAGGCTCTTTGCCGCCTGCCAGCTGATGGCAAAGGTCCTTGCCATGAGGCAGCTGACGGCAAAGGTGCCACGTGGCGCCCAGCTGTGCAACCTGGGCAGCAGCAGCTGGCCATATAGTCATCACTTCCCATAAGATCATTACATGATCTTTCATGCTTTTGTTCTTTTATCATTCTTTTCTTTAGATCATGGCATGAAGCAAGGCCCTTAACTAAAACAATCTTTATTATATGACTCACGAGCTCGAATACATTGGGGGTGACACAAAGAAAAACTCAAGCCTAGAACACTATGAACTTTAATCTACTAGAGAAAGATAAAACCAAAAAGGATCGAACTAAGAAAAAGGTAAAGGCAAAAAATGTGATGGTGATACGATACCGGGGCAACTCCCCCAAGCTTGGCACAAGCCAAGGGGATTGCCCATACCTGTGCTTAGTTGTCTTCCTTCGAAGGTGATGGTGGTGGAGTTGTTCTAACCTGGGTTTGATCCTCCGTCTTCCAAGGCACAGGTGCTCCATCACAGAAATATTATTGAGTCTCCGGAATCCTCAAATCTGTAGCCAACCGTATTGATTTAAATCTATACTCATACTCACAGTTTTGGTTCTGCAGGTCATAGATCTCGGGTTGGTGGTGATCAATTCTGTCATAGAGCCTGGAGAGGTGTTTCCCAATGTCATTGGCATCGATCTTGTGCTTGTTGGTGAACTCCATGATCATCATATGGTTGGCATTGAGTCCGCATTCCACCATCCCTTGGAGCTTGAAGACTTGCTCCTCCATTGCTTCGAGCCTCGCCTCCATGTTTCCGGTCTTCTTGGGCCCCTCAACATCAAAGATGTGCAGCACCCCCTCATGCATCTCGATAGATGTTGGGTGTTGCAGCACTCCCACGAGGTAGGGATTTATGACCTTCTCGAAGAACTTGTCCTTCGCAACTTTTGGGAACGCCATAGCGATCTAGATCTATCTGCACAGTAGCTCGAAACGAAAACAGAGGATATTTGTGTGATACGAAGGTCAGATCTTTCGGGAGAATATATAGTGAATTTTCCCGACCAAAAGGAGTACTCCGCAAGAAAACGGAGTCCGGGAGGCACACGAGGTGCCAACAAGCCACCCAGGCGCGACCAGGGGGCTAGGCCGCGCCTGGCACGCTTGTCGCCTCCTCGTGCGCTTTCCCGACTACTTTAAATTTTTCTGTTTTTCTAAAAATTACAAAACGGAGAAAAATTTCTACTGGAAAAGTTTTGGAGTCGGCTTACTTACGGAATCACATAGCTCTTTGTTTTTGAAGTCTGAAACAGGCTGATAAATATCCCTTATGTACTCCTCTGGAGTTATGGTATTAATAACATTGCTTTCAACATTAATGGGAGTAACTAAGATATTATGCTTGATTCTTTGCCCATTTACCACTCTTGGAAAATTACCTTCCGTGTTGTTAATCTTGATAGCACCGGAGCGATATACTTCCTCATCAATGTAAGGACCTTCCCATTTAGAGAGAAGCTTGCCTGCAAAAAATCTTAAACGAGAATTGTATAGCAAGACATAATCACCTACACTGAACTCACGTTTTTGTATCCTTTTATCATGCCACCTCTTAACTTTTTCTTTAAACAACTTTGCATTTTCATATGCCTGAGTTCTCCATTCATCAAGTGAGCTAATATCAAATAACCTCTTCTCACCAGCAAGTTTGAAATCAAAGTTGAGCTCTTTGATTGCCCAATAAGCCTTATGCTCTAGCTCAAGAGGTAAATGACATGCTTTACCGTAAACCATTTTGTACGGAGATATACCCATGGGATTCTTATAAGCAGTTCTATAAGCCCACAATGCATCGTCGAGCTTCTTAGACCAATTCTTTCTAGACCTATTAATAGTCTTTTGCAGAATTATTTTAATCTCTCTATTACTTAGCTCTACTTGACCACTGGACTGAGGATGATAGGGAGATGCAACTCTATGGTTGACATGATACTTAGCAAGCATTTTACGGAAAGCACCATGAATAAAATGTGAACCACCATCAGTCA
This sequence comes from Hordeum vulgare subsp. vulgare, assembly GCF_904849725.1. Classification (NCBI taxonomy): domain Eukaryota; kingdom Viridiplantae; phylum Streptophyta; class Magnoliopsida; order Poales; family Poaceae; genus Hordeum; species Hordeum vulgare. The sequence goes on from NC_058521.1 coordinate 381,495,606, forward strand.
TTAGATATCTAGGGACTCCAAATCTAGGGAAAATAACTTCTTTAAGCATCCTGATAGAGGTGTTGTGATCAGCACTACTAGTTGGGATAGCTTCTACCCACTTAGTAACGTAATCAATAGCAACTAGGATATGAGTATACCCGTTGGATTTTGGAAAAGGTCCCATATAATAAAAAACCCAAACATCAAATGGTTCAATGACAAGTGAATAATTCATAGGCATTTCTTGATGTTTACTGATAGTACCTATTCTTTGACATTCATCACAAGACAAGACAAACTTACGGGCATTCTTGAAGAGAGTAGGCCAATAGAAACCTGATTGCAATACCTTGTGTGCAGTTCTATCTCCCGCATGGTGTCCTCCGTAAGCCTTCGAGTGACACTTCTGTAGGATCTGTCCAAGTTCATGCTCAGGTACACAACGTCTAATAACACCATCTACACCTTCCTTATAAAGGTGAGGATCATCCCAGAAGTAATATCTCAAATGAAAGAAGAATTTCTTCTTTTGCTCGTATGTGAAACTAGGTGGTATATATTTGGCAACGATATAATTTGCATAATCAGCATACCACGGTGTACTACGTGAAGCATTGATGACATTCAATTTCTCATCAGGAAAGCTATCATTAATAGGTTGTGGGTCATCAAGAACATTCTCCAACCTAGACAAGTTATTTGCTACAGGGTTCTCAGCACCCTTCCTATCAACCACATGCAAATCAAATTCTTGTAGGAAGAGAACCCATCTGATAAGTCTAGGTTTAGCATATTTCTTTTCCATGAGATACTTAATAGCAGCATGATCAGTGTGAATAGTAACCTTGGAATCAACAATGTAAGATCTGAACTTTTGACATGCAAACACGACTGCTAAAAATTCCATTTCAGTAGTAGCATAGTTTCTTTGGGCACTGTCTAGAGTTTTATTAGCATAATGAATAAAATTCAACTTCTTATCAACTCTTTGTCCTAGAACAGCACCAATACCTTAATCACTAGCATCACACATAATTTCAAAAGGTAAGTTCCAATCAGGTGGTTGAACAATAGGTGCAGTTATCAAGGCCTTCTTAAGTATTTCAAAGGCTTCCTCACAATCGTCGTCAAAAACAAAAGGAATATACTTTTGCAAGAGATTGGTAAGAGGCCTAGAAATCTTAGAGAAGTCCTTAATGAACCTTCTATAGAAACCAGCATGACCAAGGAAACTTCTTATACCTTTAATGTCTGTAGGGCATGGCAGTTTCTCGATCGCATCAACCTTAGCCTTATCGACTTCAATACCTCTTTTAGAAATTTTATGTCCTAAGACGATGCCTTCATTAACCATAAAGTGCCACTTCTCCCAATTCAAGACAAGGTTGGTATCTTTACATCTCTGCAAAACTCGATCAAGGTTGTTGAGGCAATCATCAAAAGAAGACCCGTAAATGGAGAAGTCATCCATGAAAACCTCAACAATCTTTTCACAAAAGTCAGAGAATATAACCATCATACATCTTTGAAAGGTAGCAGGTGCATTACATAAGCCAAAAGGCATACGTCTGTAAGTAAAGCTACGGAAAGGGCAGGTAAAAGTGGTTTTCTCCTGATCAGATTATGCAACAGGTATTTGGGAGAAACCAGAATAACTATCTAGAAAGCATAAGTGTGTGTGTGTTTAGACAATATTTCTAGCATTTTGTCAATAAAAGGCAAAGGGTAATGATCTTTCCTAGTGGCTTTATTCAATTTCCTAAGATCAATCACCATCCTATAGCCAGTAATAATCCTGTGTGGGATCAATTCATCTTTACCATTAGGGACAACGGTAATAACTCCCTTCTTAGGGACACAATGCACCGGACTTACCCAATCACTATTAGCAACATGATAGATAATACCTACTTCCAGGAGCTTTAGTATTTCTTTTCTTACTACCACTTTCATCTTAGGATTTAATCTCCGTTGATGATCAGCAACTGGTTTGGAATCAGGATCAGTATTAATTTTGTGCTGGCATAGAGTGGGACTAATGCCCTTAAGATCATCAAGAGTATATCCAATAGCAGCACTGTGCTTCCTCAGAGTTTTCAATAATTTCTTTTCTTCATGCTATGAAAGGCTAGCGCTAATAATAACATGATATATCTCTTTTTCATCAAGATAAGCATACTTAAGAGTATCAGTTAACTGTTTAAGCTCGAACACAGGATCACCCTTTGGTGGGGGTTGGTCTCCAAGCAGTTCAACAGGCAAATTATTCTTAAGGATAGGATGTTGTTCAAAGATAACTCTATCTATCTCATTACTTTCATCCATATGCATATCATTTTCATGCTCAAGCAAATATTGCTCGAAAGGATCAGTAGGAGGCACAACAATCGAAGCTAGGGCAATAATTTCATCCTTACCGGACAACTCTTTTTCATGAGGTTGTCTACCAAACTTGGAGAAATTGAACTCATGTGACACACCTTCAAAGCCAACAGTGACAGTTTGCTTCTCACAGTCAATATGAGCATTCACAGTATTGAGGAAAGGTCTACCAAATATGATGGGACAAAAGCTATCTTGTGTGGTAGCGAGAACGAAAAAATCAGCAGGATACTTAGTTTTACCACACAAGACTTCAACATCTCTAACAATTCCCAAAGGGCAGATAGTATCTCTATTGGCAAGCTGAATAGTGACATCAATAGGTTCGGTCTCGACAGGTGCAATCTCGTCTTTAATTTCAACATATAAAGATTGAGGTATTGCACTAACACTAGCACCCACGTCACATAAACCATGATAACAAGGAACTCCTATCTTAACAAAAACAACAGGCGTGCCAACAACAGGCCTATGTTTGTCTCTAGCATGAGGTTTAGCAATTCTAGCAGCATCTTCACAGAAGTGAATATCATGGCCATCAACATTGTCGGACAGGAGATCTTTGATAATAGCAATGCTAGGTTCAACTCTAATTTTCTCAGGGGATGTAGGAATTCTAATGTAGCCCCTACGTATCACAGTTGAAGCTTGAGAATGATCCTTTATTCTAACAAGGAAAGGTGGTTCCTCAATGTAAGCAGTAGGAACAATAGGATCATTATAAGAAATGCTGTCTCTTCAACTGGATTGGGTTTAACTACATTGACTTCTAAGGGAGGATGATATTTAAACCACTTATCTTTTAGGAGGTTAATATGAGCAGCAAACGATTCACACAATGAAGCTACTATATCGGAGTCAAGTTCATGTTTAGCGCTAAAATCACAAAAAGTATTTGTTTCAATGAAGGATTTAACGCAATCGAACTTAAGATCCATACCTCACTCCTTACCTTCATCAATCTCCCAATCTTTAGAGTTGTGTTTAATTCTTACCAATAAATTGTGTTTGAAGTCAATATCTCTCTTCATAAAAGAACCGGTACAAGAAGTGTCAAGCATGGTGCGATTATCATGAGAAAGCCGAGCATAAAAGTTCTAAACAATAATTTCTCTCGAGAGCTTATGGTTGGGCATGAATATAACATTGACTTAAGCCTCCCCCAAGCTTGAGCGATACTTTCTCTATCACGAGGCCAAAAATTGTAGATATAATTCCCATCACGATGTACCAAATGCATAGGATAAAACTTTTGATGAAATTCCAATTTCAATCGGTTGTAGTTCCATGATCCAGTATCATCACATAGCCTATACCATGTCAATGCTTTATCCCCCAAAGATAAGGGAAAGACCATCTTCTTGACCTCATCCTCGGGCAAACCTGCAAGCTTAAATAAACCACAAACTTCATATACATAGATTAGATGCAAGTCGGGATGTGATGTTCCATCTCATGTAAAAGTATTAGCCAACAGTTTCTCTAGCATACCCGAAGGAATTTCATAACAAATATTTTCAGTAGAAGAAGAAGGTTGAGGATCAACTCCTTGTGCTTCTGTTCGAGGTGAAGATACCCCGAACAAGCTCCTCAAAGGATTAGTTTCCATAGTGACAAGTGACAATAAATTACAGCACACTATATAAATGTTTCCTTACCAAATTCCACTTACCAAAGGTGCTTCACTCCCCGGCAACGGCGCCAGAAAAGAGTCTTGATGACCCACAAGTGTAGGGGATCTATCGTAGTCATTTCGATAAGTAAGGGTGTTGAACCCAACGAGGAGCAGAAGGAACTGACATGTGGTTTTCACCAAGGTATTCTCTGAAACCACTAAAATTATTGGTAACAGATAGTTGTGTGATAAGATGATTCGTAGCACGTAGCAAGTAACAATAGTAACAAAGGTGCAGCAAAGTGGCCCAATCCCTTTTGCACCAAGGGACAAGCCGGGAGAAACTCTTATATGAGGTAAAGCGCTCCCGAGGACACATGGGAATTTCTGTCAAGCTACTTTTCATCATGTTCATATGATTCGCATTCGCTACTTTGATAGTTTGATATGTGGGTGGACCGGTGCTTGGGTGCTGCCCTTACTTGGACAAACGTCCCACTATGATTAACCCCTCTCGCAAGCATCCGCAACTACAAAAGAAGAATTAAGACTAAGTCTAACCATAGCATTAAACTAGTGGATCCAAATCAGCCACTTACGAAGCAACGCATAAACTAGGGTTTAAGCTTCTGTCACTCTAGCAACACATCATCTACTTATTACTTCCCAATGCCTTCCTCTAGGCCCAAATAATAGTGAAGTGTCATGTATTCGACGTTCACATAACACCACTAGAGGAAAAACAACATACAACGCATCAAAATATCGAACGAATACCAAATTCACATGACTACTTATAGCAAGACTTATCCCATGTCCTTAGGAACAAAAGTGACTACTCAAAAAGCATAATTATGTTCTTGACTAGAGAGGTATTGAATAGCCTCAAGAATCTGAACATATAATCTTCCACCGAGTAATCCAACTAGCATCAACTACAAAGAGTAATTAACACTACTAGCAACCTTACAAGTACCAATCGGAGTCGCGAGACGGAGATTGGTTACAAGAGACGAACTAGGGTTTGGAGATGAGATGGTGCTGCTGAAGATGTTGATGGTGATGAGTCCCCTCCGATGATAGGAGTGTTGGTGATGACGATGGCGACGATTTCCCCCTCCGGCAGGACGGCCCTGCCGGAGCTCTAGATTGGTTCTGCTCAAGTTCCGCCTCGTGGCGGTGGCGATTCCTCCCGAAAGCCTCCTCCTTGTTTTTTCTGGAACGAAACCCTCCTAATAGCAAAAGATGGGAGCCAGAGGGGCAACAGGGGGCCCACAAGCCACCTAGGCGCCGCTAGGGGGTAGGCCGCGCCTGTCAACCTTGTGGCCTCCTGGTGGCTCCCCTCTGCTACTTCTTCCGCCGAGTATTTTTTATAAAATCCAAAATAATTCCTCGTTGATTTTCACGGCTTTTGGAGTTGCAGAGAATAGGTATCTCAAACTTGCTGCTTTTTCAGACCAGAATTCCAGCTGCCGACATTCTCCCTCTTCACGTAAACCTTATAAAATAAGAGAGAAAAGGCATAAGTATTGTACCATAAAGTGTAATAACAACCCATAAAGCGATAAATATCAACATGAAAGCATGATGCAAAATGGACGTATCAAAGATGAAGATGAAGATTCAGAAGAGGGGCACTTACATTATGAGGGGGACACTAATGTTGAGGATTTTTTTGAGGAGGACGAGGAGGAGGAGGTGAATTGTGTTTCACCAGAAGAACTACCCATGCACCAGCCTACAAGGAAGAGACAAAACCTACCAGTTAGGAGAGGTACCACAACCAAATCACACTCTAGTGTTTTAGAGGAGGTGCAACCTGATTTCATTCCTTCATCAAATGAGGAAGATCATGGGTTGTTGTTTGACTGTGAGGATGATGGATATGAGGAACCACCATTTGTCCTCAAAAATGCAAGAAAAGTAGGGCCAAGAAAATAAAACCTAGGATATGGTACAATGAACAACTTGAGAAACCACATCTGCAGTTGTGTCTGTACATGTGCTATAAGAATCAACATCAATTCAGAGAAGCATTGTTGAGCTTGCACATTACACAAGCAAGGAATTTCAGGTACCATAGAAACTCAGACAAAAGAATAATTGCATGATGCAAAAATGAGAAGTGTCAGTTCTGCATAGTTGCTGCAGTGATGAAAGGGGAAAAGACATTTTCTACTAAGAAGATGAGGCTGCATCACACTTGTTCCAGCAGTACAGAGTCATCTAGGGTTAGTGCTAAGTGGCTAGCAAAGACATATGAGTCACTATTCACATCTGATCCAAGCACGAGTATAGGAACTATGATTGACAACTGCCAGGAGAAGTACGGTGTTGATATGCCCATGCACATGGCCTATAGGGCCAAGAACCTTGTTGTGGAAGTTGTGTTGGGAGAGCACAAGAAGCAGTATCACAGGCTGAGGGACTATACTCAAACCATCATGGACACAAATCCTGGAAGTAGAGTTTTTGTGACAACAGTTACTCCAACACGTACAACAAAGAGGCGACATCCTGGACCAAGGTTTCATGCTATGTTCTTGTGCATAAATGGAGCAAGAGAGGGATTTCTCTATGGATGCAGGACATTCATTGGTTAGTAACATCTTTATTTCATTTATATAGAATGTTTGTAGATCACACCTTGTGAATGATAGATGTTGACTTTAAATGTTGCTTGCTTGCAAAATTAGGTGTTGATGGGTGCTTTATTAAGCTGAATACTAGTGCTCAAATCCTAGTTGTCACTGGGAGAGATGGAAATAACAACATATTTCCACTGGCATTTGCTATAGTTGGACAGGAGGACACAACAAATTGGTGTTGGTTTCTACACCAGCTCAAGATATGTATTGGAGGTGAATATGGGAAATACGGCCCTTACACAATCATATCCAATAGACAAAAGGTATGCATGCACCACCTTAGTATGTTATATTTATGTTATACGATCAATACTGCAGTACCTTAGCATGTTATATTATTTGAATAGGGGATACTAAATGCACTAAATCTAGTTCTTCGAAACTTCCACCAAAGATTTTTGCCTTAGACACCTGTATGCAAATTTCCAAAATGTTGGGTTTAGGGGTGAAGATCTGAAGAAATGTATGGATAATGCGAGCTATGCTTATAATCAACACAAGTTTAACATTGCAATGGATGATTTGAAAAATGAGAGTGAGGAAGCTTGGAAGTAGTTGAGTGCAATACCAAAACACACATGGGCTAGACATGCATTTGACACTAACTGCAAGACATACTTGGTTGTTAACAACTTGTCAGAGGTGTCCAATAAGTACATCTTACATTTTAGGAAAAAACCTATTAGGACTATGATAGATGTTATTAAGGACAAGCAGATGGTGAGGTGGCATAGGAATAGAGAGAGTGGAAAAGCAGCTATGTGGGAGATCACACCTCATTATGCTGAGAAGTTAGAGGTGGAAAAGGAGAGGGCCGGATTTTGCAAACCAATTCAAGATCGTGTTAATCTACAACAAGTGACAAGTGGGCAGCAAACACATGCAGTTAACCTGGAACAGTACACATGTGGTTGCAGAAAGTGGGACTTTTCTGGCATACCATGCAACCATGCTATATCAGCAATTAATAAGGCAAAAAGTTTTCCAGAGGACTATGTTTCAAAATTCTTCAAAAATCCTATGTACCTGGCATCATACCAACCCATGATATACCCTGTTCCTCGCGAACACGGATGGACAAAGACTCCTTGACCAGACATAGAACCACCTGACTTCCATGTGAAGAGAGGAAGGAATCAAGTAAAGAGGATTAACGGCGGGTTTGAAGTTCCAAAGCGAAAGGACACTTCTAGAATGGCCACTACAACATGTGGTAATTATGGCCTCCAAGGCCATAGGTACACCAACTACAAGAAACCTTTGAAACCAGATTTGGCAATGAGGAAAAACAAGCATGTGGTAATCCCCTTCCCATTGTAGTTCATTCCTTTGTATTTATGTATTCTTTAGTTACTATCATGCTTGACTTTGAATAACTAGAAAGTTTACTTTTTTATTTCAAGGGACGTGCAAGATCACAGCGAGCTTCAGATCAACTCGACCTACAAGATCACAGCCAACTTCAAGCTCAACTCCACCGGCAAGATCACATCCAACTTCAAGCTCAACTCCACCTACAAGATCACAGCCGGCTTCAAGCTCAAATACAGCTCCAAGATCACAACCAGCTGCAAGATCACAGCCAGGAAGGGGTAGAAGATCTGCTACTGCAAGCTAACAAAAACCATTTTCTACCCCAAGAACTTCAAATTATGTTGCTCCTCCTAATGCTGGTGGACCAACAAACCATTCTGGATGGATGGCTTTTTTTTACTGCCAGTGGAAACATATGAGTGTAATAAGTTCTATGCTGTAATGATTACTGAAGATCTGTGTGGTTTTGAACCCTGGCAATATGTGTGCTTTTGAACCCTCCAACTATTTGTGCTTTTGAACCCTACCAATATGTGGCACTTATTGAACATCTGTGTGCCTACTAATTATGATCACATCTATGGTATGTCATGTGTTTAATATGGTTCAAATGATGTATAATCTTGCTGATGGGTGAACTAGTTAGGAGCATAATCTTGCAATCAATAGGTGAACTAGCTACATTGGTGGATATAACATATGACAACCAGCTGCAAGATAAACCAATTGTCCAACATCGTATTATAGGTAGGCATAGATAGCTTCTGAACACATACTAATTAATAAATTATAAATCAGCCTCCTTTAATATCACAACCATAGAGTACATATCATTATGCTTAATAGATTCTTACATCATAATACTTAATATATTCTTACATCATAATACTTAATAGATTCTTACATCATAATACTTAATAGATTCTTACATCGTACTAATATTCTTGCATCATACTTAATAGATTCTTACATCATACTAATGTTTTTACATCATACTTAATAGATTCTTCCTCTAGATCTTCTTCATTCTGCCAGGATGTGCTGGATTCCCTTCAGCTTTTGGTTGTTCCTGTCCTCTGCCCTTAGCAAATCAGCAATGTGAAGTTTTAGTTCAGCCCTGCGTGTAGTGAGCTTCTCATGCCCCTTCTTTAAATCATCAATGTGAAGTTTCAACTTTTTGTTCTCCTGGGTGAACTCTTCCTAAGACTAGTTTAGCTCATCAACCTGCAACTGCAATTTCATACTAGCTTCACCCAACTGTTGCTTCTCTTTCAAATGGTTTTTCTTAAGGTTCCTAATGAGAGTTCCATGAGCTTCTGCCAGATTCATCAGCACTTTGTACTTCTCTTGCAGCTTGAACATCTCTGCATATTTCTTCTCCATATCCGTCTTCAGATCAGAAACAACTGAACTGTAACCTTAGCACCCTTCATCTTAGCATTCATATAGGTGAAATCAACCAATTTTTCATAGTTGCCATCTATCTTATTTTTCTCTTCTATCAAATGGTGAATAGTGAGTGAACTCTCAAGGTTATCATTCCTCCTACAACTCCTGTTTTCTTCATACATCTCCTATAGCTTCAACAAAGCATTCTGCAGTGTAGCTAGAATTAACAACTAACAACTAACAACTACCAATTAATAAATGAACAATGAACATCACATCACTGAGCTATCAATAAATAAGCTGGAATTTATATAATAATAAAACATGTACTACCTAATTAAACAATAATTAATATACATGAAAAGCATGACCAACTATCTAAACAAGTAGACGGTAAGATGTTGCCTGATTAAACAATCACACAAACTGCATCAGCAGATGGATATGCTAAAGTATGATCAACAAATCTGCTAAAAATACAGAGTACTCCAACAATATCTATAGATTGGATCATGTGCTTTATATGACCAACAAAGCTATTATTAAGCATCTGACCTTATTAGGACATATTAAGAACCTCATGCTAGTGTCAAAACCTTGAAATGCCACATGCCTCTCAGCTGCCAGAGCATGCTGCTCGCAAGTAACCATCGGTTCCGTTTGAATGCCCATGTAGTCCTGGTCATGAATGCTAGCAGGGACCTAAAGTAGGAACGATTCCCCCAAAAAAATTAAAAATCACCCAACAACACAAACCCTAACCCTAGTTCAGTGACTCACTTGGTACCCCATACCATAGTCGGAGGAGCTGATGTACAGCAGGCTGGAGAGGTCCTTGCTCCTCTCGTCTTCGTATACCATGGTGCGATGAAGGCGGCGGCCGTGGATGCGGACGATGGCGAATCAGAGGGGGGAGGGAGAGAGCTCGAGGAGGAGGGACGAGGAAAGAATGGTCTTGCTAGGGTTCGTCGGGTGGGGGCTCGGTTCGACCGAGCCAGTTAAGTCCAATGGCGTCGGACTAGTCCTACTCAGCGCAATGGCACACACCTTTTGGCCAATGTGGCGCCTGACAGGCGGGCAAGGCATGTCAGATACACGCTTATACGACCGTCAGTCCATTTTTCAACAATTAAAAGAAGTGGTGGTACACAAATGCGACATGTAGAGATGGTGGTACTGATTCATTACACGGTGAGAAAATGTGGTATGTCCATGCAATTAACTCAAAAGTTCTTATACATTCTAGAAAAAATCATGTAAAACTTTGTGACATTATGAGAAATTTTATTTTAGTCCATTTTCCATTGCACGGGTAATTCAGAAAATAGGATAGTCATGGACTATTATTGTATTAAACTAAAAATAGCATAGTAAACTACTGGTATAAAAAGTTGTGCTTACTAAATTCATTGACCACATGCCTCTCAAAAAGGATCCATTAATAAGGTTGGTAAAGTTTTATTAATACTCGTTTCCAATTGAATGAAACCGAAGAATTTATGTATAACACTATGTTGCCTAGATGAGTATTTGCATCTCCCCAACAATAAGAATATCCTATTTATTCTTTTTAGTAGGGAGAGGAAATTTAAACCTTCCAATAGTAATCGTGGCCACTTGTCCAATGGTATTAATACAATTTACGGAAGTTGTTGTCTACAGAAAGTGCATTGTATGTGGTTTCCCATTGACATGATAAAATAATGTTGCTTCTGGTTCAATCAACAAAACCCCGTGTAGTATTTAGAAAGGGTCTACCAAGGATAATTAACATGTTATCGTCCTCGAGCATCTCAAGAATAACAAAGTTTGTTAAGATAGTAACGTTTCCAACCACAACACGAACATCCTCACAAATTTCAGTAGGTATAGTGGTCAATTTATCATCCGTTTGTAAATATATATCAATAGGTGTAAGATTATTCAAATCAAGTCTTTTGTATAAATAGAAGGGCATAACATTAACACGGATCTTAGATCACATAAAGCAGTTTTAACATAACTTCGTTTAATGCAGGAATGTATTGTGGGTATAAGAGGATCTCCCAACTTCTTAGGAACTCCACCATCAAAATAATAATTAGCAACCATAGTGGCAATTTCAGTTTCAGGTATCTTTCTTTTGTCGGTAATAATGTCTTTCATATATTTAGCATACGGAGGCATTTTCAAAATATCATCCAAACGAGTGCACAAAAATTCAAGTCTTAACATTTTAGCAAATCACTCAAAATCCTCCTCGTTATTACTCTTAGAAGGCTTACGAGGAAATGGAATGGGTTTTTGAACCCATGGCTACCTTTCTCTACCATGTTTTCTAGCAACAATTTCTTCCTTATCATAACGTTTATTTTTAGGATGTGGGTTACCAAGAACTTCATCGGGTTCTACTTCCACATCATTATCAGGTTCTTTACTATTATCTAGTACATCATCAATATAAATATTATTATTATCATTATCATTATCATTATCAATAGGTGAATGTTCAGTACTAGACTGTGTCTCATCATCAGAAATAGAAAAATCATTATGATTCCGAGTAGGTTTTCCTATAACAGGTTGACTAGAAGCATGCAATATCCTATCGTTTTAATTTTTACTTTTAGAAGGCCTAGGTGCATCATCATTAATTCTCTAAGAATCTTGTTTATTTCTTTTAGGGTGACCTTCGGGATAAACAGGGTCATGAGTCATTCTATCTCATCTAGTCATTACTCTAACAACATGGTCATTCGTATTATCATTCATTTTAGCAACCAAATCATTTTGTGACTTGGCAACTTGTCCTAGCTGAGTATGAACCATGGAAGCATGTTTACCTAGACCATTAATATTATTAGCAATTCTAAACATTAAGCCACTCAAGCGAGCAATCATCATAGCATTTCATTGTAATTTCTCTTTAACATAATTATTAAAATGGTTTTTCTTAACAATGTAATTATCAAATTCAACCATGCATTGACTAGGAGTTTTAGTATAAGGAATATCACTTTCGTCAAATCCACACAGAGAATTTACCTCTACTACTTGTGTAGAGATATCAAGCCTGTGTACTTCTTCAATAGGTGGTAAATTCTTGAAATATTTAGATTTAATACCTTTTTTCTTTCATAGTTCTCCTTGCTTCTTGCATATCTTGTGGACCAAGGAATAGAATACCTCTCTTCTTTTGAATGGGTTCCAGCGATGGTCCAGGAAGTATCCAATCATCAGCATTTCTCTATATATTATTCACTTGTTCTTCAGCTTGTTCAATAATTTGTTACCTAAAAATTTAACCATCACAACTATCTAGGTAGTCCCTAGAAGCATCAGTTAGTCCATTATAAAAGATATCTAGTATTTTATTTTTCTTAAGAGGGTGATCAGGAAAAGTTCTAAGCGGTTGGTAAGACTACTCCAAGCTTGAGGGAGATTCTCTTCTTCTGTTTCCACTAAGTTAAATATTTCCTATAAAGCAACTTGTTTTATTGAGCAGGAAAGTACTTTTTGGTAAGTAATATATCATACCCTGGGGGCTATGCACACAACCAGGAGAAAGGGTAAGGAACCATTTCTTAGCATCACCTTCCAGCGAGAAAGGAAAAAAAGCTTAAGCATGTGGTAAGAGCTCATCTTTTTCTCACGAGGAAACAAGGTATCATGCAATTTAGTAAGGTATGCCACAATAGTTTCAGTTTTCTTACCATGGAAAGGACCAGATTCTACTATAGTGATTAACTCGGGATCAACAGAGAATTCATAATCCTTATCAGTAACACATATAGGAGAACTAGCCAATTTAGGATCATGTTTCATTTTCTGCTTCATAGATTTTCCTTTCAGTTTACATAGATATTTTCTCTAATCATCTCTATCATTACAAGAAAGAAAGTTTTTAGCTATCTTCCCATCCATAACATAACCCTCAGGTACATCAAGCATATCATATCTATTAGGAGAGCTAGGCATAATGGGTGAATCATAATCTTCATCAATTTCAGCACGTTCAATTTCTATAGATCTAGCAATATGTGCGTCAAGTAATTCACCAAGAGGCACAGTTTCACCTTTATGAAGCATAGCAGTAGCATCATCATAAATTCTAGAAGTAGCATCATCAAGTATTGGCGACATATGAGAACGAGTAGCACGTGGTGATGTCATAAGATGATTCGAAAAGTAGGTAAATCAAAACTAGAGATAGATGGCAGTTCCATACGTGGCTTTGTTTTAGAGGGTATGATCTTGGTTCTGGTAACTCTTAGATTCTTCATAGTTAAAATTGGATATCCTCAAGTGGACACAATAAATAGAGCTATGCTCCGTCGCAGCGATGCTAGAAAATAGTCTTGACAAGCCACAAGTATAGGGGATCGCAACAATCTTCGCAGGTAGTATTACACCCTAATTTAGTGATTCGACACAAGGGGACCCAAAGAATATTTATTGGTCTTAGTAGTTGAGTTGTCAATTCAATCACACCTGGGATATCTCTCTGTGGCAGAAATTTTAGTAGCACGACAAAATAGTAATGGTAATGGTAATGGTATCAACAAAAAATTTGTAGTGATTATAATAGTTGTAGCAGTAATAAGAACTTAGCAAGATCTATATATGAAAAATCCTAGGCATTTGGATTGGTGATGGATAATTAATTAGATGGCATTAATCATGTAAAAATTACATACTAGAGAGACACGGAACTAACTCTACTTCATCAATGTAATGTAGGCATGTATTCCACACATAGTCATGCATGCTTATAATAAGAACTTGCATGACATCTTTTGTCCTACCCTCTTGTGGTAAGCAGGGTTCTTAATGGAACTAAGGGATATTAAAGCCTCCCTTTAATAGAGAACCGTAACAAAGCATTAATGCATAGTGAATACATGAACTCCTCAAACAACGACGATCACCGGAAGGAATCCCAATTATTATCACCTTGGGGTATGCGGATCATGACACGTAATAGGTGCATATAATTTGCAAGATATGACCTAAAACACTCTCGTATTAATGGGACATAAAAGGTACATATATGATATGATGGCACTTGAGCCCAAGTGTAAAGCATTAAGCATAGCAAAGTCATAGCAACATCAATCTCAAAACATAGTGGATAATGGGGATCAAACCCTATCAAAATAACTTCATTACATGATCAATATCATACAATCCCATCACCGTCTAGCAAGCCTACAAAGTAATTACTGACAGCTAGTGATGAGCATCACGATGGTGCTAATGGAGAAGGGTGTGATGACGACAACGACGAATCCCTCTCTGTGCAACCCCAAACGGACTCCAGATCAGCCCTCCCGAGGAAGAACATGAGGTGGCGGCAGCTCCATCCCGTAAAACGTGATAAAATCGTCTCTCCCATTTTTCTCTGGAAATAGGAATTTATAGGACCGGACTTAGGGTGTGCTGATCCAAGAGGTGGCCCCAAGCCAAGAGGGCGCGCCTAGGGGTGGTCGTGCCGTGTTAGCTTGGCACCAACAGGTGTCCCACTCTGGTGGGTCCTTGCTCCAATAATTTTTATATTCTCAAGAAAAAATCTACCAAAAGTTTCGTCCAATTCCGAGAAGTTTTATTTCTACACAAAAATAAAACCTTGGCAGTTCTACTGAAAATAGCATTAGTAAGGATTAGTTTTTTTTAAATCATGCAAATTACATTCCAAAACAAGAGCTGAAGTGTTTGGAAAAGTAGATATGTTAGGTACGTATCAACGTGATGGAGTATCTGAAAGCACAATTGCTCCCTAGGGTGGTTTTGATAATTGATCACAACATATGCTTCATTGGACTAATATGTTTTCCAAGTATATTTCAGAAAAGTTCAAAAGATGTTATGGCTAAAGGCTTATGCGGAGATGCCCCTTCATGCAAGAAAGGAGTAATATTGGCTCAAGCTTCAAGCTAGAAGACTCTTCATTTTATATTTGTGAGAAATCACTTTTGAGTCCATAGGAAAGCCAATACTATTAAAAGGAGGTGAGGTACTAAAACTCACTGATTGCTGAAAGTGCTCAAAGTTAGCCACCAAAATACTTACTCATTTTCCCATGTAACCATTCTGTCGAATTCCACATACTCAAATTCGGAGTCACCAACTTCCACATTTCAGACCCACCGAGTTTGACCTCAGACAAAAAACCTAACCAATCCCAACAAATCGGTGCAACCGAATCCATATCGATGCTACCAACTTCAGTGTGACCAACATTCTGCTGCCAAGATACATAAAATCGGAATTTCGGTGCCACTGAGTTTGGGCATTTATGCCACTGAGTTTGAGTATTTATGCCACTGAGTTTGAGTATTTATGCCACTGAGTTTGGGCATTTGACTGTTATCCACCATTTCGGTGCCACCGAGTTGTGTATATCAGTCTCACCGAGATTCAAAAGTTATGCCTTTTATGCTAATCGGTACCACCGAGTTTGTAGCTTCGGTGTCACAGAGTTTGCCACTTTAGGTGTAACGGTTGGATTTTGTGTGCTGCCTATATATACCCCTTCACCCACCTCTCGCTCGTGGGAGAAGCACTTAGAACACATACTTCATTGCCAGATCCATTTTCTAAGAGAGAACCACCTACTCATGTGTTGAGACCAAGATATTCCAATCCAACCATTTGAAACTTTATCTCTAGGCTCCCCAAACCGCTTTCCACCAAATCAATTTTTCCTACCCATGCATATTCTGTGACAGAGTGATTTAGTGTTGAGGAGACTATCTTTACAAGCACAAGAGCAATGAGTTCATTGATCTACCCCATCTATTACCTTTTGGAGGGTGGTGCCTCCTAGATTGGTTAGGTGTCACTTGGGAGCCTCCTACTTCATGTTGTCGAGTGGAACCAAGATGTTTGTAAGGGCAAGGAGATCCCCTACTTAATGAAGATCTATCGAGAGTAAGGCTAGTCCTTCGTGGGCGGAAGGCCTGGTGGAATAGACAAGACCGCTTCTTCGTGGACCCCTTGTGGGTGGAGCCCTCCATGGACTGTCGCAGCCATTACCGTTTGTGGGTTGAAGTCTCCACTAACATGGAGGTACGATAGCACCACCTATCGGAACTATGCTAAAACTTGCCATGTCAACCTCGTGCGTTTGATATCCCTACCTAACTCCTTTACTTTACACTTGTACGTTTTAGTTTCCGCTGCTATACTCTTAGAACGAAATGTGTAGGTTGTACTTGACTTCCTATAATTGCAAAAGCTGCCTCTCAACTAAAATTGGGAAAAGGAAAAAATTTATCTTGTCAAGTAGTCTAATCCCCCTAGACATACTTTTGATCCTAAAAGTGGTATTAGAGCTTTGGTCTGCATTGCATTGGTTTCACAACCTAGGACAGTATGGCGTCTAGTGAGGGAAATTATCACCATACAGGTCCATATTTCGATGGCAGTAATTTTGCTAGTCGGAAGCATAAGATGAAAATGCAAATTATTGGCTTTAATCATCATGTTTGGGCTGTTATTCGTGTTGGTGTGCAAGGTAACATCTTTGAAGGACATGAACTTGATCGTGATGAGATAACTCATGAACTGAAGATGTTATAACTCAATGCTCAAGCCTTCGACATCATCTTCAACTCTCTATGACCCGAAGAATTGAACAAAATGAATCATCTTGAGAATGCAAAAGAAATTTGGGATACTTTGGTTGATATGAACGAAGGTACTAATTCTATCAGAGAATCTAAGTTGGAAGTGCTTCAAAGTCAGCTTGACAAGTTCAAGATGAACGATGGTGAAGGTGTCGCTGAAATGTAATCTAGGTTAGCTCCCATCACCAATGAGATTGCCGGCTTAGGAAGGGAAGAGATGACCGACAAATTCATCACCAAGAAGATACTTAGAGCTCTTGATGGAAAGTATGACACAGTGTGCACATTGATCCAAATGATGCCTAACTACAAAGATCACAAGCCAACAGAAGTCATTGGTAGGATTCTTGCTCATGAGATGTCACTCAAGGACAAATATGAGCTGCACAACAAGTCAAGCGGTGCTTACAAAGCTTCATGTGATGCTCCCGCTACTTCTAAGGACAATCTTGTCAATGATGAGGAGATATGACTCATGGTCAGAAAACTCAACAAGTTCTACAAAAGTAGAGTCAAAGAGAGAAGCTCAATCTCAATACATGATGAGAAGCGATCGTCTAGTCGTGACCGAAACAGCTACAATTGTGGGAAGCCAGGACACTACTCCAATGAGTCCTTGACTTCCTACAAACTAAGAGAAGATTCACCTCGAAGACAAAGCTCAAGAGACGAGTCACCTCGCAGAGAGAGAAGGAGTAGAGAAGATCACTATGAGCGAAGACACTCACGGAGAGGCAATGAATCGGAGAAGAAGGACAAATACACCAAGAGCAGCTCAAAACAAGACATCAAGCTCATGTTGGTCAATGGGTTTCTGGATCCGAGTCTGACCACCACTCTGAGAGAAGCTATCACTCCAACTCCGACTATAGTCAAGATGAAGGTGTTGCCGACATTGCACTTGTTTCCTCCAACTCCTATGACCTATTTGTTTCACCAAACGAGTGGTTCGGAACCTGCTTCATGGCTAAAGGCCCCAAGGTATCACACCCTGAGTATCTTGATTTTCATAGTGATGACGATGACTTGTTTGGAGAAGATGACTTGCTCTTTGATAAAACTAGTGATTGCAATGAAAATGAACTTGCTAATTATCATGCTAGTCAAGATAAATCGAGTGAT
The DNA here is from genome assembly GCF_904849725.1 of Hordeum vulgare subsp. vulgare. Lineage (NCBI taxonomy): Eukaryota > Viridiplantae > Streptophyta > Magnoliopsida > Poales > Poaceae > Hordeum > Hordeum vulgare. The sequence goes on from NC_058521.1 coordinate 381,513,665, forward strand.
GATGATAAGAAATAAATTGAACGACCAACTCAAGAATTAAAAACTCTTAAGTTTGCTCATGAGACTACTCTAGAAGATCATAGAGAGCTTACAAGAACCCATGAGAAGCTACGCTTCGAGAAGCTCAACTTGGAGCAAGAGCATGAGTTCTTAAAAGCGATCAATGATGATCTTTGAAACAAGAGTTCTTCTTATCTAGCCAAACAATTACTCTTGTCTAATTTTGTTCCACGAGTTAAACCTAGGAACACTAGTAACAAAGGAAAGAAACTTTCTTCATCTAGTAACAACAATGCTAAAGCTAAATCCAATAATGTTGTCGTTAGTAGCTCTATTGGTTCCGCTAATGATTCTCTTAGCCAAGTTATACTTGAGCAATAAAACGATTTATTGAAAGGTGTTATAGATAGAGGTGTCTTCAAGAGTCTTGCAGAAAGTAAGCAATTTGAGGAAATTGTGCGCAAGCACGGAGGACATCAGAAGAAGCAAGGTGTTGGCTACTTCAACGTCAACGGAGATGATTGGGAAGAAGGTCCATACCTCATTCCTAAGTTTGCTCCCCAAGAAGAGAAGCATGATCCTACTCCTCCCGAAGGAACAAGCTCACAAGATGGCCTTCTACCACAAGACCACATAGGCAAGGGAAAGCTTCAAGATGACGTTGACCTATTTGAAGAAGAAACCCAAGACAAGGTCAAGTTGGATCCCAAGGAGACTACTAGCTCTACCTCAACTAGTGCTACCAGAACTCTAAGGATTCCCATCAATTTGTTGTGGATCCCCAAGAGGAAGAACTACAAGGTTCTTGAGGGCTGACTCCGCCAATGAAATTCACTCTTATTCATTTTGGCAAGAACTATATGCAATCAACCTCAACCATATGCATTAGCTCAAGGAGTCATACATTCCCTCAAAGGTAAGCAATGGACAAGGTAATTCATGCATCTTTGGACAACATCTCATATGTGTTTCACTCCATGTTCATATATATTCTTGCATATGTTCCTTTTTCTTTGGGACTAACCCATGTAGGTGAGAAGAGTAAGAAACAACAAGGATTTCTCCCAACTCAAGATGATCTTCATCAACATTGAGTATCCACCACTACTTCACCTACTTGAAGTATTCTACAACAAAACCCAAGGTTAGTTGATCCCTCTTAAGGCGGGATGTCATATCAAGGGGGAGCTTTATTCTTAATATTGAGTATAATCATGTCCTAAGGATATGAACACATTAGTGCTTTTATATAAGTGGTAACCCCACTTGTGCTTAACGATGAGTACGACCTATGATCAACTATTATTACTTGGCTCCTAAGTCAATATACTCATATATAGGTGACCTTTGTCATCGCCCAAGTGCTTGATAGCTGCTAGGATGTTTGCGCATGTTCACCATATTTCCTCTATCATTCTTATTGTGTGAGCATGTTGTTCTGCATGTGTTTGCTCATTCGAGGACATCCAATTTTTTTTATTTGGATCTTGATTTATCTTCTGCCAATTGGATGGACAAGAATTCCTAGGACCCTTCTCTAGCTATCTATGATATCTCATCTCAAGTTCTATTCGTGCTTCATCACCAGACTTGAACAAGCACTTGTCTATCCCTCAATGTGAAGGTGCACTTAGAGTTCCATATCGTCAGAGGCTAACTTCTAAAACCTCTTTGAAAATATCGATCAGACCAACTTCACAAAATCGGTTCAACCGAATTTTCAAGGATAATCTGGTTTTTCCATCTCGGGACCACCGAAATCACATACTCGGTTACACCGAGTTTCCCTGTCAACTGACAGTAGAGGAACTCAGTGACACCTATTTTGTAATCTTGTGACACCAACAGCGAAAGGTTACATATTCCAGCGGACTGAATCTTTGATTTCAGTTCATTAAAGTCGTTTCGTCTCAAGCCCTACGCTGCCACCTCGATCCCTGGTTGTCGCCCTTGACTCCTCATGCGTCTCTGCCGCTGCGGATGGATTTTTCACCATAGTCATCGTTGTAGGCAGATCGTCACCGAGTTAGGGTATGGATCCGCCCCTTTCTTTTGTGCCTGCCCAACCTATCTCATGTGCATTAGAAGATTTATCCACAACCCATAGCCTGCAATCTCTCCATCCACTAGATGCTCCTGCAGATTAGACGACAAGAAGTTTTTAGGGTTAGCCGTGCACATAACCCATCTCGGTGCCTCCGAGTTGCAGAACTCGGTCCCACCGATTTTGAATCTAGGGTTACTAAGAATGGACTCGGTGAGACCGAGTTTCACTTTCAGTGCCACCAAAGTAACCAAGTTTTTGTTAAGGAGTGCATTTGTCTCGGTAATTCCGAAAATTCAAACTCGGTGCCAAGGAAATGTGATATGCAGAAAGCTAAAACTAAGAATTTCTTTGTTCATTTTTTTTCAGAAACATCTGAATTTTGTGATGCTCAACCCTTCCGTCTTTCCTATATCTACTTCATAGGTTTTGCAGTTTGCTGCTGAGTTTTTGTTTGTGTGCCAAGATGTCTCGATCAGATGATAGTCAAAATGATTTTAGAGAGCCTAGTGTTGAGATGGACTCAGGCACTAGTCCATAGAAGTGTGACTCTGACCCTGGATCCTACAGCTCCCATGGCTTGCCCAAGGCAGCCACAAGGCAGAGGAAGAAACTGAATTCCAATGAAGAAGACTCATACTTTCTACAAGAGGAAACTTCAGTTCCTCCTAAGGTTCCAGGGAAAATTGTCACGAAAGAATACACTAAACATGATGATCTGAGAGCACCTGAATCTGCAAGGTAGAGCACTTCACTTTCCACTGACAAACTTGCCAAGAAGGCTGGTGTGAAGAGGCCCCGGAAGCGGATAGTTCATCTTGTTGGGAGAAAGACTTCCATGTATGAGGAGCGTGAAGAAGATGCTGGTGAAGATGAGACCCCAGCTCCTCCTAAGAAGAAGCTCATGGAAGATGCCATGAAATCTGCTCCTAAGCCTCGTGCCAAGGCAAAGAAGGTTGTTGCTCGGAGAAGGACTACAAAGGACATCCCTGCAGCCACGAAGGAAAAAGGCCCGTCTTCCAGTGCCCCTGCTGTATACGAGGTAGAAGATGAGAATGCACCTATTCTCAGGAAGCTCCGACCAACCCTGACAGTACACAATGTTGCTCACCTAGTACCAGAGGATACGAGGAAGATAAAGTTGCTGGTTTGAGGAAGTGGAGAGTTTTTGACCCATATGCTATCAGAAGAAGAACTGTTGTTGATCCAAGGTTTCACACCAAGGAACAACAAGACTTTTATGAGACTGTCCTATTTGACAAGAGTCCAGCTGTCAGTGATATGAGGTATGGTGACTATGAGTATATCAAGGAGAATGAGGATTACTTTCCACATGTCAAAGAAATTTTCAGGCTAGTGGAAATTGAAGACTTTGTTGGAAAAGATATGACCCCATGGAATGATGAGTTGATCATGCAATTTTACTCAACTGTTCATTTCTATGGAGATGGTTCTTTGGTGTAGATGACTGATGGTCACAAATATGAATCGGTGATTGATGAGTGGGCCACTATCATTGGTGCCCACAAGCAGAAAGAGAGTGATGTGGATGTCTATTCTGAAGCGAAGATGAGCCACAACACCATGAAAAATATGTACAAGCCAATTCCTCACAAGTATTTGGCTAGACACAAGATGGGCTCAGCATACTTCTTGCAAGAGGGATACCCACCACTAACACTATTGTGAGACACACCTTGATGCCTAAATTAGGTGATGATAGGATGATTCGAGGACACTCCATCAATCTAGTGCACCATTTGGACTCTCACACTAGATTCAGAGTGACGGATTTCATATTAGAGACTATCGGGAGGACTGCTGCTGATCAGAAAAGATCATGTGGATATGCCCCTTTCAGATGCTTATCGATGCCAAGCTAGGCAAGCATGCACATCTTCTTGATCGTCCCCATCCGCCCCTTCAGCCAGAGTTTGAAGACAATGAAGTGGTGATGGATGATAATGGTCCCAGCTCAACTGCAAAAAGAATGGAAGCAGAGGCAACAGATGCTGAGGTTGCTAGAAATGAGCCACCTCCAGTTCCACAGCTCAAAACTCAAGCTGAGCAAATGGCATTTCTAGTTTGCTCTATCCAAGGTATGGAGAAGAACATCCAGGAGATAATGCAAAGTCAGAAAAGCCTTGAGAGAGTCGTGGAAACTAAGTTTCATGTCATGGATGTGAAGGTTACTGAGTTGACCACCATTGTCAAACAACTTCAACATGAAATTGACTCAGTGGAGATCCCGCGCTCACATGATGAAGATGATGAATATGATGATGAAGAAGAGCCACCTCCTCTCACTACCACATGGTTCATCACTCCGCCTGGATCAGCTATTGTTCCTGTCAAGAGACAAGACACACATCTTCAGCTCAAGCATCAGCACCTTCAGTAGCAGCTCCAGCTCAAGCACCTCCACTATCAACTCCTCCAACTATAGGACACTCAATAGATGCCTTCGTGGACACTCTTCTATCGACTCTGTCATCAGCCGCCCAAAGAGATGAGTAGTTCTATACTTTTGAACTTTTTGTTAACTTGTTGCCAAAGGGCGAGAAATGTATAGATCATATACTGAGAGAGAGATAGAGCTTTTGAATTTATTTGCTCTCATTTGATTTTAAAAACTTAGGTCTTTTGGATTTCTTTATCCCGCTATTTGTGTTTGATCATACATTTTACCTGGTTGATGCTACGTTATTATGCTTTTAGCTATGTATCTGATGGTCATTCACTTATCGTGTTGGTGTCATGTGCATTGCTATTAATTCGTATCTTGTATGTGCACCACCAAGATGTATGTGACATGGAAGAGTAACACATGATCCTAATAGATTGTGCATTTGCATTCAAACGCAAATTTTCAATAATGCACAAATTTAGGGGGAGCTCTTGCTTTTCGCGTACTTCTCAAAGCGTCGATACTAATCATTGATTATATCTTTTGTCGAAGATTTGATATATATGTTGTCATCAATTACTAAAAGGGGGCAGATTGAAAGCACAATTGCTCCCTAGGGTGGTTTTGATAATTGATCACAACACATGCATCATTCAACTAATATATTTTCCAAGTATATTTCATAAAAGTTCAAAAGATGTTATGGCTAAAGGCCTATGTGGACATGCCCCTTGATGCAAGAAAGGAATAATATTGGCTCAAGCTTCAAGATGGAAGACTCTTCATTTTATATTTGTGAGAAATCACTTTTGAGTTCATAGGAAAGCTAATACTATTAAAAGGGGGTGAGGTACTAAAATGAACTGACGGCTCAAAGTGCTCAAAGTTAGCCACCAAAATACTCACTCATTTTCCCACATATCCATTCTGTCAAATTCCTCATAGTCAAATTCGGTGTCACCAACTTCCACTTTTTGGACCCACCGAGTTTGATCTCACACAAAAACCCTAGCCATTCCCACCAAATCGGTGCGACCGAATCCATATCGGTGCTACCGAGTTCAGTGTAAACATTCTGTTGCCAAGATACACAAAATTAGAATTTCCGAGTTTAATTATTGGTGCCACCGAGCTTGGGCATCTAACTATTAGCCACCATTTCGGTGGCCCCGAGCTGTGTATATCGATCTCACCGAGATTCAAAAGTTCTGCCTTTTGTGCTAATCGGTACCACCGAGTTTGTAACTTCGGTGTTACCGAGTTTGCCAGTTTAGGTGTAACGGTTGGATTTTGTGTGTTGCCTATATATACCCCTTCACCCACCTCTCACTCATGGGAGAAGCACTAAGACACTCACTTCATTGCCAGATCCATTTTCTGAGAGAGAACCACCAAATCAATCTCTCCTACCAATGCATTCCAATCCAACCATTTGAAACTTGATCTCTAGCCTCCCCAAACTGCTTTCCACCAAATCAATCTCTCCTACCAATGCATATTCTGTGAGAGAGTGATTTAGTGCTGAGAATAATATCTTTAGAAGCACAAGAGCAATGAGTTCATTGATCTACCCCATCTATTACCTTTTGGAGGGTGGTGCCTCCTAGATTGGTTAGGTGTCTCTTGGGAGACACCTACTTCGTGTTGTGGAGTGGAACCAAGCTGTTTTTAAGGGCAAGGAGGTCGCCTACTTCGTGAAGATCTACCGTGAGTAAGGCTAGTCCTTCGTGTGCGGAAGCCGTGGTGGAATAGACAAGGTCGCTTCTTCATGGACCCCTTGTGGGTGGACCCCTCCGTGGACTCTCGCAGTCGTTACCCTCCAAGGGTTGAAGTCTCCACTAACATGGACGTACGATAGCACCACCTATCAGAACAATGCCAAAAATCGCCATGTCAACCTCACGCGTTTGATCTCCCTACCTTACTCCTTTACTTTACACTTGCATGTTTTACCTTCCGCTGATATACTCTTAGAACTGCATGTGTAGGGTGTATTTGTTTTGCAATAACTGCCAAAGCTACCTCTCAACTAAAATTGGGAAAGGCAAAAAAATTATTGTAACACCTTGTGTTTTAACTCTCCTGACTTAATTAACTTATCTCAAAATTAGGGCCAATTAATTTTTTATGACTGATTGTGATGCTTGATGTGACTGCTTGCTTGCTTGCTTGTTTGCGTGTGTTTAAATTCTGATGTTCTTGCTACTCTCCAAACTCTCCTCCTTGATCCAAACCCTTGCCTAATGATCATGCTATGTGTATAGGACCAGAAACTATTTTTACGAAACACTATTTTGACAAAAAAAGCTTTATTTAATTTAAGATTTCAAAAACACCTCACTTGGGATTTGTACTACAAGTCCTCAAATTAGGGATGTTGTTTTGCACCAAATATTTTATTTAAATCCCATTATCAAAATGGCTTCCCAAACCAAAAATATTATTCTTTTAAAATTTATTTTACCATTTTATTTAAATACATTTCTCTGAGGCCAGAAAAGGTCCCTTATGAAGGAAAGTTATTTTTATAGCTTTCAAAATATATGAGAAAATTTAGAGAAACTCAGTAGATATATATATTCCATATATAGGAGTTTGAACACATGGTCATGTTCAAAATATTGGGCAAAACCCTTGAAAACCCTTCTTGCCTATTTCAAGCTTTTGAAATAATTTTATTGGAAATATTCTCAATAAATTCCAGTAAAATTCTAGCATGTCACACAAGTCATATGTGATGATCTTGCCAAGTTTCATCTCAATCCAAGTTGATTTGGTTCATCATAATATTCCAAAACCCTATCCGTCCAGATCCAAATTTGAGCAACTCTACATTACCAAGTGCCTCCAACTGTGCTCAAATTTGGTGGACATGTTCCGGTACTCCAATAATGCTTCCACACCAAGTGGTGCATCAAGGAGAATAGAAGAACTTGTCCCAAACCCCTCAAAACCTTCTGTTTTGATTTCTAACTTTGGGAATCCCAAACTTTTTGGGCATGCTCTAATGCTCAAATAATGCCACCACACCAAGTTGTGGATTTGTGGGAATTGAATTGCATGGTTTTATATGCAGAAAGCCATTTCTGCCAATTTCATGAGTTTTTCAAGCCTATATTGGAAACTTTCTCCACCAAATCCCAATTTGGTGTCCAAGCCTATTTTGACCTATTATGTGGTCTTGTTAAGTTTCATAACAAATGGAATCCATTTGCTAGCCCTAACATCCATCAAACACCTTGTGCCTAATTACCAAAATTGCTACTTTGGCCCCTTCCACTAATATCCTTGAGCTTAAAACTTTACCACAACTCTCTCTAGTCCCCTTTTACCTCCAGTAATCTTGCCATGGCCATTGGTAAATTATTGGAGGGTGACTCCATGTATCCACTTCTCATTTCTACCTTGGGAGCACTATTTTACCCCCTCTTGCTATACTTCTGCTTAAGCAAATGCCCCACCTCTTTCTAAGGAGTCTCTACCATGCTAATGCATCATTTCAAACCAATAGATGGCATGCTCATGAGGAAAATACGAGGATCCTATCCGAAACTTGATTTCTAGCTCAAATGTAGCTTTGAACAACAAGTACTAGCTACCCTCCTCTTCCTGAGCTCAAACTTTGCAATATTGTTTTCCTTTCATAGCCAGGTATGCTAGACAAAGTTTCATCTCAAGACCTCTCCATTAAGTTCCCTCATTTCTAGCCCTAAGTTTGCTACTGCAAACTAAACCACATTCAAAACCCAGCCTAACCATCTTCATATATTTCCAAACTGCACCATCAGCTTCTTGCATGCATGCCCTGGATTAAAGAAATCTTTGACTCGTCGTAAGGCCAGTGGGCATGAGTGGCCATGGTGACCACACCAGTGGCATACATAAACGGTGCTCTGCTCCTTAGCCTCTTGCTACAGCTTGGGTCCAGCAAGGGCAGTGTGTCCTAGAGCGCCACAGAGCCTCCCATAACCCTCAACCTCGCTCCCCAATGCTAGGTTACACCCAAGGATGCTAGGCACGCGTGTGGCCACTGTGTCCATGCATTCCAGCGCATCTGAGGTCCTCGTCATCACCCCCTCTCCTTTTGGCTCTCCCCGAGCGCCATGGACCTACAAATCAACTCCCCCTCCTTCCTAGCAACCTCCCGTAGCCGCCCATCCGTCCTCCCTCACCCTCTCCACCTCCCCACGGACGAAACCTCCCCTGTCGGGCTCCTCTCCAATTCGGCCACTTCGGCCTCTCCCTACCCCCGAGGATCCCAACAGGGCGCCCCTGCTTCATTCTGTCCATTCCCCGTGTTTCCTCCCCTTATCCACGTATTTAAGCCACCATGCCTATCTCCTCCGTTAGGTGCCCACTCCCACAGTCGGCATCGTGCCAGATCTCGGCATTCCCAGGGCGTGGGGGCAACCCAGGCGCCTACGGTTCGCCGCCCGAGCCCGACGGTGGTCAGACCACCACTCGAGGTGGCCGGTGTCGCTGGGGGGAAGTGCATGCGCCGCCTGGCCCTGCCTCTCCTACTCCCTCTCTGATCGAGTGGAAGGAGGATGACAAGCCTGATCCGCAGGCCCCACCGATCGGTGACACGCCAGCTAGGTAGGCTGGTAAGTGGAGATGACCTGGCGCAAAGTCGCTTTCGCGCCAGGGAAGCGTACTTTGTGGAGTACGCCTTCGGCGTGGCCGCTCAACTGGCCATATCGAACCACTGGGCCGGCCCTAGGCCTATCTAGCACACTAGGTGCAACTTAGCCCTCTCGTAAAGAACTTTTGCTTCTTTTTATCTTTATCAGAAATTTCTAAAATCCATAGTTAATTTATTCTAACTCCAATTTGATTAATTCAAATTTCTGTAGGTTCCTAAAATCCAGGTTTATCCGAACAGGTGCATTGCACATTTTTTCAAATAACTTTTATATGGTATTAATATTCAAATGCAGATTTGAATATATCTAGCCCCACCTTGCAAAAATCGTGGAAGACTCAAATCAACTCCAAATGGAGTCATTCCAAATTCCACAAACATACTAAATCATTATCTAAATTCCTAGCCTAGTTGAACATTTTTATCTGCAATGTTTCTGTTGCATAAAATAAATAGACTTTTTGCTGTTTATTCCATATTAGAAAATCCATAGGAAATTCATACCAACTCCAATTCCACTGAAACAATTTCCTAAATGTTTCTAAATTCATGCTTTGTTAAATGAGTGTCTCCACTCATTTTTAGCACAATGTTTTTAGTAGACTACTTATAGGATCACCCATTCCACCTTTCCTCCACTAAAAAATCTCTTATGATCTAGATCTCGTAGAGCAAGCTTCAGGTATTTTTCTTATGAGCAAAGATGTGCAAGAAAAATAAAATTCCTAATTTTAGAGTAATTTTATTTTTGCTTGTTGTTTGGCTTAGTGTGGTTGTTTTTGACGATAGTTGACGGTATAGATGGAGTACTCGGAGTTGGACCGGAAGACATCGAACACCCCGGGGACCTATTAGAGCAAGGCAAGCAGCCCTTTGACCATGCGTGAGAAAATGTTTTATGCATGACATGTTGATTACTTTATTCCAATGCATATAGTCATGATTAATCGGTACACCCTGGTATGGTGTTACCGATGGCTCCTCTGGAGCACTTGCTTTGAGCATGACCTTACCATCCATGAAGGTCACGCTGATAAAATTTGACAAGTAGATAGCAGTGCTACAAATAGGATGAGCATATGCATGGTGATGGTAACACTAAGGTGATTACAAAAGTTTTACGAAAACCCCGTCGGGTGCCACTAATGCCCGAGGGTGATGGTGTTGAGTGGGATGACCACTTGAGAAAGAAGTGGTGTACCGGCAAGGTTTTGTGTGAGTGGTTTCTGAAATGGGATTAGATTTAAGAATTGCTGACCATCCCAACCTTACATGTACGAGCATGATACCCCTTTATGGGACGGGGCTGTGTTGATTACTCTGGTCGTGCTAGTAAGGATCCTGCATTACTAGTGGCGGGAGTGATATGGTCACTCCCATGACGGGGTCGTACCAGGTAGGACGACTATGCCATTTTTACGTGTTCCGAGCACAACGTTGGTCCCTGCATGGATGATACGGTCTAGAGTCGGTGCTCGTAAGACGTACATCATGTGGGTTGGTTACCAATTGAGCGGACTTTTTGTCTAGTGTCGTCAGGGGAAAGGCATTGATTGGATACTTACCTCGGGTATGTTATATACCGCGAGTCGTGGATGACACAGAAGTTTCCTGGATCTCATGGGTACAGCGCACTGTTGGGGTAAACATAGTAAATTCAAATTTTTCCTACGCCATACAGGGATCTATCTATGGACAGACCAGCAACGAGAGAGGTTGTAGAGCATCTTCATACCTTTGAAGATCGCTAAGCGGAAGTGTTACTATGAACGCGGTCGATGGAGTCGTACTCGCAGTGATTCAGATCGGTCTGTTCCGATCTATGTGCCGAATCACGGCACCTCCGTGTTCAACACACGTACAGCCCGGTGACGTCTCCCACGTCTTGATCCAGCAAGGAGGAGGGAGAGGTTGAGGGAGATCTCCGGCATCACTACGGCGTGGTGGCGGTGGAGCTACGAGGTCTCCCGGCAAGGCTTCGCCAACCACCGTGGGAGAGGAGAAAGAGGAGAAGCAGGGCTGCGCCGAGAGAGAGATGTCGTGTGTTTCAAATCAGCCAAAACCTCCACTATATATAGGGGGAGAGGCAGGGGCGCCCCCTTTCGGGTTTGCACCCCCAACGGGTGCGGCAGCTGCATCTAGGGTTGGTGGTGTCAGCCAGGGCAAGAGAGAGGGGGGTGGAGCACCAGAGATGGGCCTTAAGCCCATCTGCACTAGGGTTTCCCCCCCTTCCCTCTCTTATGGCGCCTTGGGCCTAGGTGGGAGGCGCACCAGCCCACTCTGGGATGGTTCCCTTCCACCTTTTGGCGCATGCTATCCTTTGGGGCTGGTGGCCCCTCCCTGTGGACCCCCGAAACCCTTTCGGTGGTCCCGGTACATTACCGGTGTCGCCCAAAACAATTCCGGTGACCAAATCCTAAATTCCTATATATAATTCTTTACCTCCAGACTATTCCAGAGCTCCTCGTGACATCCGGGATCTCATCCAGGACTCGGAATAACCTTCGGTAACCTCGTATAACAATTCCCTATAACCCTAGCATCATCGAACCTTAAGTGTGTAGACCCTACGGGTTCGGGAGGCATGCAGACATGACCGAGACACCTCTCCGGCCGATAACCATCAGCGGGGTCTCGATACCCATGGTGGCTCCCACATGCTCCATGATGATCTCATGGGATGAACCACGATGTCAAGGATTCAATCAATCCCGGATACAATTCCCTTTGTCTATCGGCATTGAACTTGCCCGAGATTCGATCATCGGTATCCCCATACCTTGTTCAATCTCGCTGCCGGCAATTCTCTTTACTCGTTCCGTAGCACATCATCCTGTGACTAACTCCTTAGTCACACTGAGCTTATTATGATGATGTTCTACCGAGTGGGCCGAGATATACCTCTCCGTCACATGGAGTGACAAATCCCGATCTCGATTCGTACCAACCCAACAGATACTTTCGGAGATACCTGTAGTGCAACTTTATAGTCACCTAGTTACGTTGTGACGTTTGATACACCCAAAGCACTCCTGCAGTATCCGGGAGTTGCACAATCTCATGGTCGAGGGAAAAGATAATTGACATTAGAAAAGCTTTAGCATACGAACAACACAATCTAGTGCTATGCTTAGGATTGGGTCTTGTCCATCACATCATTCTCCTAATGATGTGATCCCGTTATCAATGACATCCAATGTCCATGATCAGGAAACCATGATCATCTATTGATCAACGAGCTAGCCAACTAGAGGCTTGATAGGGACACATTGTGATCTATTTATCCACATATGTATTACTGTTTCTTGTTAATACAATTATAGCATGAACAATAGATGATTATCATGAACAAGGAAATATGATAATAACCATTTTATTATTGCCTCTAGGGCATATTTCCAACAGTCTTCCACTTGCACTAGACACAATAATCTAGTTCACATCACTATGTGATTGCAATGAATTCAACACCCATACAATTCTCAGGTTCGATCATGTCCTGCTTGTGAGAGAGGTTTATAGTCACCGTGTCTGATCCTTTCACATCCGTGTGTGCTTTACAAATCTCTACGTCATCCTATTGATGCTACTACGCCTCATCTGGGACCATTCCAAATGATTGCTCCACTATACGAATCCGGTTTACTACTCATAGTCCTCCGGATTAGTGACAAAGCTTGCATCAACGTAACTCCTTTACGACGAACTCTTTAATCACCTCCATAATTGAGAAAAATTCTTTAGTCCATTAGTTACTAAGGATAACTTCGACCGCTGTCCAGTGATCCATTCCTGGTTCACTCTTGTACCCCATGACTAACTCATGGCAAGGCACGCTTTAGGTGCGGTACACAACATAGCATACTTATAGATCCTACGGCTGATGCATAGGGGACGACATTCGTCCTTTCTCATTCTTCTGTCGTGGTCGTGCTTTGAGTCCTACTCAAATTTACACCTTACAACATAGCCAAGAACTCCTTCTTTACTAATCTATTTTGAACACCTTCAAAAACTTGTCAAGGCATGCATTTTGTTGAAAGTTCCATCAAGCACCTTGATCTATCTTTATAGATCTTGATGCTCAACTCTCAAGTAGCTACATCTAGGTTTTTCCTTTGAAAAACTCTTTTCAAACAACCCTTTATGCTTTGCAGAAATTCTACATTATTTCCGATCAACAGTATGTCAACCACATATATTCATCAGAAATTCTGTAGTGCTCCCACTCACCTTTTGGAAATACAAGTTTCTTACAAACTTTGTACAGAACCAAAAACTTTGATCATCTCATCAAAGTGTATATTCCAACTCCGAGATGCTTGCTCCAGTCCATAGAAGGATCGCTAGAGATTTGCATACTTGTTAGCACCTTTTAGGATCGACAAAATCTTCTGGTTGAATCACATACAACGTTTCCTCAAGGAAACTGTCGAGGAAACAATATTTTGACATTTTATCTGCAAGATTTCATAAATGATGGAGCAACTGCTAACATAATTCCAACAGACTTTCAGCATCGCTACGAGTGAGAAATCCTCATCGTAGTCAACTCTTTAAACTTTGTCGGAAACATCTTCGTGAAAAGTCGAGCTTTCTTAATGGTGACTTTTCACCATCACCGTATGTCTTCCTTCTAAAGATTCATTCACAATTAATGGTCTTATGACCATCAAGTGGTTCTCCCAAAGTCTATACTTTGTTTTCATACATGGATCCTCTCTCGGATTTCATGGCCTCCACCCATTTGTCGGAATCTGGGACCACCATCGCTTCTCCATAGCTCGTAGGTACATTGTGGTCCAACAACATGACTTTCATACAGGGTTACTGCACCATTCTGTAGCAGCAGTACGTGACCTTGTCGACCTACGAGGTTTGTAGTAACTTGATCTAAAGTCTCATCATCACTATCATGAGCTTCCACTTCAATTGGTGTAGGCGCCAGAGGAACAACTTCCTACGCCCTGCTACATACACACTGGTTGAAATGATGGTTCACATAACCTCATCAAGTTTCCACCAAAACTCCCACTCAATTCTTTCGAGAGAAACCTTTCCTCTAGGAAGGACCCATTTCTGGAAACAAACACTATTGCTTACGGATCTGAGATAGGAGGTATGCCCAACTTTTTTGGGTGTCCTATGAAGATGCATTTATCCGGTTTGGGTTCGATCTTATCTGGCTGCAACTCTTTCACATAAGCATCACAGCCCCAAACTCTTAAGAAATGACAGCTTAGGTTTCTCTAAACCATAGTTCATACGGTGTCATCACAACGGAATTGATTGGTGCCCTATTTAAAGTGAATGCGGTTGTCTCGAATGCCTAACCCATAAACGGTAGTGGTAATTTGATAAGAAATATCATAGTATGCACTATGTCTAATAGTGCACGATTATGACATACGGACACACCTTGAGACTATGGTCTTCCGGGTGGCAGGAGTTGTGAAACATTTTTCACGTGAAACAATTTTCACATTTTCTTAAACGTTTACCAAACTCGTAACTCAGATATATATGATTACCTCCACGATCACATGGTAGACATATTATCATCTTGTCACGATGATCTTCAATTTCACCCTAAAATTACTTGAACCTTTTTCAATAATTCAGACCTGTGTTTCATCAAGTAAATACACTAGTATCTACTCAAATCATTTGTGAAGTATGACCATAATGATATCCACTCCGTGCCTCAGTACTCATCGGACTGCACACATCAAAATGTATTACTTCCAACAAGTTACATTCTTGTTCCATCTCACTGGAAAAGGAGGTCTTCAATCATCTTAACCGTGTGGTATGATTTGCATGTTTCAAGTGATTCAAAAATCAAGTGAGTCAAACGATCCATCCGCATGGAGTTTCTTCATGCGTTTATACCAACAGGCATGGTTTGCATGTCTCAAACGTTTCAAAAATGAGTGAATACAAAGATCCATTAGCATGGAGCTTTTTCATGCATTTTATACCAATATGACTCAAGCAGCAGTGCCACAAATAAGTGGTACTATCATTACTAGATTGTATCTTTTGGCAACAATATTATGGACATGTGTATCACTACGATCGAGATTCAATAAACCATTCATTCTAGGTGCAAGACCATTTAAGGTATCATTCAAGTAGACAGAATAACCATTATTCTCTTTAGATGATTAATCGTTTTTCCTATTAACATAATCCAATCATGTCTATGCTCAACGCAAACACCAAATAACAATTATTTAGGTTTAAAACTAATCTCGATGGTAGAGGGAGCGTGTGATGTGTGATCATATCAACCTTGGAAACACTTCCAACACACATCGTCACCTCGCCTTTAGCTAGTCTCTTTTTATTACGTAGCTTTTATTTCGAGTTACTAACACTTAGCAACCGAACCGTTATCTAATACCCTGGTGCTACTAGGAATACTAGTAAAGCACGCATCAATATCATGTATATCCAATATACTTTTGTCGACTTTGCCCTCCTTCTCATCTACCAAGTGTCTAGGGTAGTTCCTCTTTAGTGACTGTTCCCCTTATTACAGAAGCACTTAGTCTCGAGTTTGGGTTCAACCTTGGGTCTCTTCACTAGAGCACCAACTGGTTTGCGTTTAATGAAGTATCCCTTCATGCCCTTTCCCTTCTTGAAACTAGCGGTTTCACAAACCATCAATAATTGATGCTCCTTTTCGATTTCTATTTACGCGGTGTGAAACATTGCGAATAGCTCAAGGATCATCATATCCGTCCTTGATATGTTATAGTTCATCACGAAGCTCTAGTAGCTTGGTGTCAACGACTTTGGAGAGTTATCACTGTCTCATCTAGAAGATCAACTCCCACTCGATTCAAGCGATTGTAGTACTCAGACAATCTGAGCACATGCTCAACGATTGAGCTCTTTTCCTTTACTTTTGTAGATAAAGAATCTTGTCGGAGGTCTCATACCGCTCAACAAGGGCATGAGCATGAAATCCCAATTTCATCTCTTGGATCATCACGTATGTCCTACGACGTTCAAAACATCTTTAACGCCTTAATTCTAAGTCGTTCAAGCAATATGCACTAAACTATCATGTAGTTATCAAAAACGTGTAAGTCAGATGCTCGCAACATCCATAGATCACGCCTGGGATTCAGTACACCAAGCGGTCCGTTAAGGTCATAAGCCTTCTGATTAGCAATGAGGACAATCCTCAGTTAACGGACCGAGTCCACATAATTGCTACTTCTATCTTTCAACCATATTTTCTCTAGGAACATATCAAATACCGTAGAGCTATAGCGTAAGTTACAATATAATTTGCAAAGACCTATTTGACTATGTTCATGATAATTAAGTTCATCTGATGAACTCCCACTTAGATCGACATCCCTCTAGTCATCCAAGTGTTACACGATCCACGTCGACTAGCCCATGTACGATCATCACGTGAGATGGACTAGTCATCAATGGTGAGCATCTCCATGCTGATCGTATCAACCATACGAATCATGTTCGACCTTTCGGTCTCCTGTATTCGAGGCCATGTCTGTACATGCTAGGCTCGTCGAGTCAACCTAAGTGTTATGCGTGTGTAAACTGGCTTACACCCATTGTATGCGAATGTTAGAATCTATCACACCCGATCATCAAGTAGTGCTTCGAGACAACGATCCTTCGCAATGGTGCACACTTAGGGGAATACTTTCTTGAAATTTTCATGAGGGATCATCTTATCTTTGCTAGCGTCGTTCTAAGCAATAAGATGTAAACGAACATGATAAACATCACATGCAATCATATAGTGACATGATATAGCCATTATCATCTTGCTCCTTTGATCACCAACTTCGGGGCACCATGATCATCATCGTCACCGGCATGACACCATGATCTCCATCATTGTGTCTCCATGAAGTCGTCACGCCAATCTATTACTTCTACTACTATAGTTAATGTTTAGCAATAAAGTAAAGTAACAAACATGGGATTGCATCTCATACAATAAATTAAGACAACTCCTATGGCTCCTTCCGGTTGTCATACTCATCGACATGCAAGTCGTGAATCCTATTACAAGAACATCATCAATCTCATACATCACATATGCAACATCACATTCTTTTGGCCATATCACATCACATAGCATACCCTGCAAAAACAAGTTAGACGTCCTCTAATTGTTGTTGCAAGTTTTACGTGGATGATTTGTGTTTCTAGCAAGAACGTTTCTTACCTACGTGACAGCCACAACGTTGATATTCCAATGCTATTTACCCTTCATAAGGACCCTCTTCATCGAATCCGATCTGACTAAAGTGGGAGAGACAGACACCCGCTAGCCACCTTATGCAACTAGTGCATGTCTTTCGGTGGAACCATTCTCACGTAAGAGTACGAGTAAAGTCGGTCTAGGCCGCTTCATCCCATGATGCCGCCAAGTCAAGATAAGACTAGTAATGACAAGCAATTGACAAAATCAGCGCCCACAACTTTTGTGTTCTACTGTGCATAGAATCTCCGCATACAACCTTGGCTCGGATGCTACTGTTGGGGTAAACGTAGTAAATTCAAAATTTTCCTACGCCATACAATGATCTATCTATGGAGAGACCAGCAACGATACATGTTGTAGAGCATCTTCATGCCTTTGAAGATCGCTAAGCGGAAGCGTTACTATGAACGCGGTCGATGGAGTCGTACTCGCCGCAAATCAGATCGCGGCCTGTTCCGATCTATGTGCTGAATCAAGGCACCTCCGCGTTCAACACACGTACAGCCCGGTGACGTCTCCCACTCCTTGATCCACCAAGGAGGAGGGAGAGGTTGAGGGAGAGGTCCGGCATCACGACAGCATGGTGGCGGTGGAGCTACGAGGTTTCTCGGCAGGGCTTCACCAAGCATCGTGGGAGAGGAGAAAGAGGAGAAGCAGGGCTACACCGAGAGAGATTTCATGTGTTTCAAATCAGCCAAAACCTCCACTATATATAGGGGGAGAGGGAGGGGGGCGCCCCCTTTAGGGTTCCCACCCCCAAAGGGTGCGGCAGCCCCATCTAGGGCTGATGGTGGCAGCGAGGGCAAGAGAGAGGGGGGTTGGTGCAGCCCAGATGGGCCTTAGGCCCATCTGCACTAGGGTTCCCCCCCTTCCCTCTCTTGTGGCGCCTTGGGCCTAGGTGGGAGGCACACCAGCCCACTCTGGGATGGTTCCCTTCCACCTTTTGGCCCATGCTAGCCTTTGGGGCTGGTGGCCCCTCCCGGTGGACCCCCGAAACCCTTTCGGTGGTCCCGGTACATTACCGGTGTCGCACGAAACAATTCCGACGACCAATTCCTCACTTCCTATATATAATTCTTTACCTCCGGACTGTTTGGGAGGCATGCAGACATGACCGAGACACCTCTTCGCCCAATAACCATCAGTGGGGTCTTGATACCCATGGTGGCTCCTACATGTTCCACGATGATCTCATCGGATGAACCACGATGTCAAGGATTCAATCAATCCTGTATACAATTCCCTTTGTCTACCGGTATTGAACTTGCCCGAGATTCGATCGTCGCTATACCCATACCTTGTTCAATCTCATTGCCGGCAAGTCTCTTTACTCGTTCTGTAGCACATCATCCCGTGACTAACTCCTTAGTCACATTGAGCTCATTATGATGATGTTCTACCGAGTGGGCCGAGAGATACCTCTCCGTCACACGGAGTGACAAATCCCGATCTCGATTCGTACCAACCCAACAGATACTTTCGGAGATACCCGTAGTGCACCTTTATAGTCACCCAGTTACGTTGTGACGTTTGATACACCCAAAGCAGTCCTACGGTATATGGGAGTTGCACAATCTCACGGTCGAAGGAAAATATACTTGACATTAGAAAAGCTTTAGCATACGAACAACACGATCAAGTGCTATGCTTAGGATTGGGTCTTGTCCATCACATCATTCTCCTAATGATGTGATCCCGTTATCAATGACATCCAATGTCCATGATCAGGAAACCATGATCAACTATTGATCAACGAGCTAGCCAACTAGAGGCTTGCTAGGGACACATTGTGATCTATTTATCCACATATGTATTACTGTTTCCTGTTAATACAATTATAGCATGAACAATAGATGATTATCATGAACAAGGAAATATGATAATAACCATTTTATTATTGCCTCTAGGGAATATTTCCAACACGCACAACATGTGTAGAGTGTAAAACTATTCGAATAGCCATGTCCACGGTCAAGGACAGTTGGGTAATCCTTCTTAGACTACGTCCATTCATTTCCGCGTAAACAAAATGTGAGCGTGTGTATAAAGGTGTTACATGAGAAAGTGATTACTTGGTCAAGTTTGGTGACTTGACATGGAGGATGAACATGAGGTTTAGTCCTCGGAATAATTTATGTTGATATGTGTAACCTGTTCTTATGGTTACTGTTAATTTGTTGATGCATGGCTATCTAAATACATGACCATGTTTATACACTTATAAAACCTACTTTCCACCAAGGCTGCACTATTCTTCATATTACACTCGATTGCAAATCCGGCATCACGGGTTGTTTGTGAGTATATTCAAAGTAGTCTTTGGCTTGCCACTTGTTATTTCATTGACCACGTAATAGACCAGGAGATGGTGAAGAGTACCTTGGTGATGTTCCTGTGAGCTAGGATACTTCCGAGTCAGAATGCATGTAGTTTAAGGCTGATGGCATGGGTTCACGCTTTCAACCAATATTTCCGATATTGGTCAAGTTTGTTGTATGGGCCTCCATGGCCCTATCTATGTAAGACTTGACCGCAATGGTCATTATTTGTATCAAATGGTATGTATGGATGTAAGACTCTTTTTATTCAGTTTTTGTGTGTTCAGTGAGCATTGATCTCTGGGATCACCGAGCACGTTCATCAGGAAATCACGACCCGTAAGTCGGGGTCCCCACATTTATCTTGTCAAGTAGTCTAATTCCCCCTCTAGACATATTTTGATCCTACACTATCGAATACATGGTGATCTACCTCGAGATCGTATGATTGTGTTCTACCCCTAAGGCGAGTAATCACGTCTCTAAAGACTAAACCACTCGACTAATATATGCACCAGGGTACCTACATTTACACATATGTTCGGTTGTAGATGTGCCAGCTATAGAGAAATCTTTGAAGTACACACCAAGTCTTCGGAGGTTTCCATCTTGATCATGGCGAGGTTCATTGTTTCGCTATCCCTTCCTTCTCGTGGTCGGTGGCTCATAATACTGGCTCAGGAACTGTGGGTCCTACAGGTGAGAACCCCTTATTCCAGGACCCCGTCACTATGACAAACACATGTTATTATGAGAGTGGGTCTTTTCCTAGTTGAAAGCCAATCTCTACTATTAAAGGGGGATCGAACATCGTGATGGTTCGACATCCTTCATTCCCCGCCTCCTTCTGTATGAAAACTATCACGTAATGGGCCACCTCCACCTATGCCCTCGTACGAAAGCAGGAAGAAGAAAAAATCTGCCTAAAACCTCTCTCAACAAACCGACATAAAAAAGGGAAGAACCCACGTCCTCCACCCTTGTCCCCGACACAATCTCCATCTCTCTTGCTCCTGAACTACCTAGCATCCCTCCCACCCGCGATTCTATGACTACCAAGCGGCAACCCCTCTCTACGCCGAGAAAAATCGTCAGATCACTGCCCCAAGGCCCCATAACTCATGTCGTGATTAAGGTCTTTGCTGTAGGAGGAGCAGCAGCCCGCGGTGGGTCTTCTCCCCTACACCACGAGCTCCGATAACCTCACTCTAGGAGCCCAGTGTAGGTGTGGTGGTGTCAGGCATGGCGACATCGATCCTGATAGTGTCCTAGCCATGGCGGCGACGACACGCCCTCATGAGGGTCCCGCACGGGGGCGATAGGAGAGGGTGGAACTAACTCTGGCTGCACTGATATGTTCGCAACTGTCGTGCATGTCTACAGTCGTTGTGGAACCAATGAGATCGACATAGATTGCCACACCGGCAAGCTCTATGGTACACATGATGATGCCGGCGCGGATCCACAAGATTGGATGTGTACAGGCTGGTTATGATAACCATCTTGGACACCTTCATCGAGGACCCAGGCTTTCTTAAGTTGATGATTTCTCGTCCAACTTAGTCTGGCTATGGCATAGGGTGCACACTAAGTGTTTGCTTATTTGTTTGTTTTGCCTTGTATGTTCCCTGCCCATTGATTTTTTTCTCTAACAAGAAGTGCATATTATAGATTTCTCCGGCTTACAAAGAGCAGTACGAGCTTCTTGAGTCTCTTGCAGAGGCACTCAACTAAGTCTCTCGTACTCGCATTTGTTGCTCTATTAAGTTCGTTGGCTTTTGAGATGGATTGTGCAGATACATATATTTATGTGTATAGTTGTAGCTCCGTGTATCAGGTGATTCTTTGACTTGAGTTAACATCTGCTTTTTTCTAAATGTTATCTGAATCCAGGAAACTATCTGACTGCATAATCATGGCTAAAATAATTTTTGATTAGCAGTCTACTGTGTGTGCTCCTACTTCTCTTTGTGTGTGTGTGTTATGTGGAAAATTGGAGAGGAGTGAGTTCTGCACATTAGTTTTCTTATCATAGGTTTGCACATATACATGTTTGCTTACCGCTTTTATAGTACTCAACAGTCTTCTATATTCCTGTGCCTAACCATGAATAATTTCTTATTTTCGATTTAATTTCGACATATTGAATACGAGGAGCATGCTCATCGACAATTTTATGTATGTCTGTTGTCATTGCGATACAAGGTTAGCTGTGTAATATTTCCACAAATGCGTTGGGACATAAATTTTTATACTACATTTCAATAGATAATTGCTTACAGTATAATTCAAAATCAAGCCTCATACCTCATTATCTATGTTTACTTTGGAACTTGCGTACTAAGGCAACCTATTTTAAGAAAATTCACACCTGGGGAGTATTGTACCAGATTTAGGATAATCTACCTTGTCCTCATTATACTACATATGGTCAAAGCATGACTGCATGAGTATAACCAACTACTTCCGCCATGAGGGTGTTTATGTCTACTCTAAAATTAGGTCTTGTAGTTATTCTAAACTGATATACTAGCTTGTATACGGTATTAAAAATGTTAGCTTAAATTGCTTCTGATGCATAATATTGTCTTCCAATTCTATAATATTTATTTCCTATGCCGATATTATTAACATGTGCCTTTGGTTATATCTTCTCTATCGGTTCATTATGGTATGGGTAATTGTGATGCACATTATAATATTGTAGCTGCATCCGAGTATACATTAACCAATCAGAAATGTATTGCTCCTAATGCTTTTTTCTTACAATTGTATGGGTGATTGTGATGCACATATTTCTAGCAGCACCACTGCTACATGTTGTTGTGAGTCTATACGAAGGCTGGTGCGACTGTCTTGGAGGTGATGTAATTTTGGGAAGTATTGGATATCTATATATTTTGGGAGTGAATAAAACTCTGTATAAAGAGTCCAACGTTTGAGATTCTAGCATGCAAAAAATTATATGGTGACTGAACTTAACCAGTCTCGTCCTACAATTAGACTTGAACAAATTTGGTTTATTAATGATTCAAATGAAAGATAGTTTTTATTTATTATCTAAAGACAAATGCAAATTCCGATATGCACAAATGTTCATATCTTATTTTTGTTTGGGATTTGAGAACACTACATAGAAGATGATGTAGTACCTTTTTCATTAGAACGGAATGGATCACTTTTGTATTTAAAGGGTGTGGTGTCCCAAAAAATTGAAGGTTTTGGTTGCCTAAGTGACATAGAATGCACTTTGCCCAAATTGTGGTTGCCAAAGTGATATCGAACGCAGTTTACCAAAATCACCAAATACAACAATACATTGCATATGAAGTTTATTTTCATGTCATGATTAACTATAATTATAAACTAATATAGCATTCCACAAATGAAAGCATGTCATAAACTTTCACAACTTTTCCAAACACAAGGATTTGATTTAACAGCATCAAGAGCAGAATAATACATAAATACTTGGCCTCTTAACTAGACTACTAACCTACATACTATGATTTTCAAGGTCTAAAATTGTTGTGACCATTGGACTTAGGGAGATATCATTCATAGTCCAATGTTTTGGCCATTGGACTTTGGGATAGATCATTCATACTCCAATTTTTGGGCCATCGGATTTAGGGAGAGATCACTCAGGCATGAACTAGGGTGAATAGGACAGGAATTACATTAGGAGTTAAAAAAAGATAGAAAAGGCTAGGGAGAAAATAATAATAATGACATAAAAGAAGCTAGGGGATATAATTAGAGGTGGGAGGTAAAACAAGGTCTTTTAAGAAATGAAGCATGTCCCCCGTGATTACGTAGAGCCGCTTAATGTGTTGTGTTTGTTTCCTCGAGTCCATAAATCTCGACTCAACCAATTGGGAATACAATGACACATTTACACCTACACCTGAACATTAGGAAACCACAAGCATCGGGTGGAAATGAAGAAAAAACAAGAGCATGTAATGGTCTTATGTTGCTGGAGTCAATGGTATTCCTGCAGGGCAAATGTCATGCACTCCCATTCTAAGGGAGCACCTGGAGCGTTGGATATCAGATCCAACGATGCAGAGAAACCTCGCGGAACAGTTGAGAAATTCCGTCAAATAGTAATTTTATTGTGTCAAGGTCAACATCCTTTGAATGTAACTGTTGGATCTCACATCCAACTCTCCATTTGTTCCCGCGGCATGGGATCATGTAGGATACAGGAGCACGT
Organism: Hordeum vulgare subsp. vulgare; assembly: GCF_904849725.1. Classification (NCBI taxonomy): domain Eukaryota; kingdom Viridiplantae; phylum Streptophyta; class Magnoliopsida; order Poales; family Poaceae; genus Hordeum; species Hordeum vulgare. The sequence goes on from NC_058521.1 coordinate 381,537,552, forward strand.
GATACTTCCCGTATTCCTAAAGAGACAAGGATGAAAAATAATACACGCTACAAAGAGGAAACATTAACACAGTGATTGGTTCGCAAGAGAGAAGATATGAAGAAGTTGGTGATTGTTAAGTTGCGATGACAAAATTCATGTTGATAACTAATCTAGTTCATAATCTAGTCGCTCTTAAATACCGATGACGAGCGTGACACGATGGCAGAACTAAAATACACGCTTATGATCGCTTAGGAAAACCTAGACTTGGGCAAGAAAGCACGAAGGACCGATGCCGCAATAATTTGGGGTGGTACGAGGGTTCTCGGAGATCGATAAATATGACTCTGTAGTGGACGCTCTAGACATGATCAGGCATGAGGGCACGAGATATAGGGCTAAAGAGAAAAATAAATGGGAGCTCACCATGCCCATAAGGTTAGCAATGACATGATAGCATGGATACAAGACTTCCATATTTCGAAGTGGAAGCTGTGAGGACTTGCTCCAAGATGATGCATATCTCAACACATACATAAGTCACATATAACATACACATTGTAATTTCAAGGTACCAATGTCTTTATGTCTATATTTATTGTCCCGTGGCAACGCACAAGCATTCAACTAGTAATATTAAAAGGGTGAGATTTTGATGATATGGTCTAACTGCTCAAATGCTTAGAGATATTGCTCCAAAATCCTGAGCCACACTCTCATATTGCACTATTTCCTAAATCCTAAAGTCCATCTCGGTCCCACCAAAACACATACATCAGGACTCATCAAGATACACTTGACATGGACAATGCCTAAACCTAGCATCTTCTCTCACTGACTTGTCCCTTCGTTCCCATCGAAGAGCACTTGACAACCATCTATTTCCAATTGAAATTGAATCGGATTCTCTGATCAGTTTCAATTAGTGACACATAAGTGTGCAAAGTGCTTGGGATAGCTTGACTCGGTCCCACCGAGAAGTTTCATCTGGTCCCACCCAAATGTGCATAAAGGTGTGTAATGGTTGAATTTCGGTGATGCCTCAATACGCACTCATTCCATAACTCTGAGGAGAGCAATCATTTTGAATTTTACACATCCCATATCCATTATGTGAGAGAGAACCACATGTTCTTGTGTTGAGATCTAAGGCCTTCCACTCCAACCATAGAGCTTTGATCTCTAGCCACCTCAACTCCATTCCACCCAAATCCCTCTCCTACCACATAGCCAAAATATGTGAGAGAGTGTGCGAGTGTTGATTACACTATCTCACTGGTCCAGCGACGTCCTATGCAAACAGTTTTTAACCCCTTTTTGCAAAGAATGTTTAAACCGTTGCCTCGAATGTGTGGGTGATAAGGGGGTCCATCCCACATGACCCGGAAAAATCATCGACGATGGTGAACGATGAACGCACACAATCTACCAAACATAATCATCTGTGGTGCAGGAACAAATCACACACACTAAAATTTTGTGCGTACATGTGGGATTTGGGATCAATCACACACGTCTATCACGAGTCAAATGGGTCTAATTGCTCATGGAAGACAAATGGTGTTTGAAGTTTTATCGTTTGCAAAGCATTAGCTAACCCACACGGTCCACGGTAGAAACTATGTGTGATATCTTCATCATTGCACACGAGATTTCCCTCGAAACCGTGTGCCATGCATGATATCATCTCACATATTTCCCTAACATACATACGTGGGATCTTCTTTGCATCGTGAATCATTTCCTTTTGGCTCACGTGTGAGATAAGGTGCTATCGAAAATGATTGAGGAGCTCCTATGCACACGTACAAGTGTTTCAAATCATGTGCGATTTCTTATGTATCACCAACATTTTAGTTTATATCTCATGTGCTTTTCCTGTAGATAACACCTGGTTGCCCTATGAGTTGCGTGTGCTTTCTGTTCTGGACCGCACACACCTGGTTGCTTGACCATGTGCATTGTAAAATATCGCATTTGAATCACCCTACAATTAGCAAATTTGCCACAATATGCGATCTAACAAATAGTGTCCACATGAAGAACATTCATCATAATTGGCCACAATATGCAGTTGAACAAATAATCTCCACAAAAAGAACATTCATCATAATTCGCGACAATATGCAATTGAGCAAATGCTAGATAAATTCCACAAATGTATGGACATACGCATTACATAATCATATTGTATGAAACACGAAGACATGATCACATGGAAAATAGTCCATCCATGTGTATATGTTTAGTTGATAACACTATATGAATGCATACTTATTCTTGGGGGATATGAATACTGAAATCTTCGACGTCTTTAGTGCGCTTGATATAGTGTTTCACAAAGAAGGTGCTGATGAATTTCCTAACATACATAAATTCATCTACGGCAAGTGGTTCACAGGTCATTGGTCCGAAGATCAAATGCAGGATTTTTAGAGGAGAATGTGACATACGTGTGGAGTGGAAGATAGTATTTAAAAACAAACTTACTGATTAATTGTTGTTAGCACTGACACCACATAGAACATGTATGCATAGGTTCATCATGTGTGTGGGCACATAGTATACACATAGGTCGGCCCCTTGTTGTTGTTGAGGACACTAAATATTTTTGTACAATATTAGTAATGTATTTGCCCTGTTAGAAACAACCTAACTAGTGTAAGTTATTTATTTTTTCTTTGGGGATAAGTAGAAAGACCTTTACTTAGAAACTTGAACATCTGACTAGAATTTTATGAAAATAGCGAATTTTGTTGTCTTACTAGAGAAATGATCACGTGCTCCAGAGGTAGTTAGCGGTCGAACCGTCACCATCCTAAAGTTATGTTCTTTCACAATACAATGCAAATGAAAATCAATTTCCACATTCTCAATTCTTGAACCATATATGAACACAACATATTAACATCAAAGAATCCAATACCTATCCAACAAATCCTCAAGATCATTCAGATCATGAGGCTTATTTGACACTCTGAGAGAATCCAAGTAGTAAACTGTCTTGCATTTTGGAACAATGACCACCAAGATCTAGTGTTGGCTACAGTTTAAGAAAACCTTAAACTTACGAACTTTGTTTTAAACTAAGAGATGATCAATGTATGCATGGTTGTATAATTAACTTACCATTCATGATATGGCCACATGAAGAATTCTGCTACTTGTAATTAAAACCAGATATTGAGGACATTTGCTAAATTGGGATCTATGAAACTTGCGTGTAACATTATTACTAACAAAATGTCATTTCCTATGAAACCTTAAACTTGCGTCTAACATTATTACTAACAAAAATTCATTTGCTAAATCGGGATCTATGAAATACGCATACACCCTCAATCATCTCTGCTCCATCAATCCCCTGAGAGAAATACAATACAATTAGCTTTTTCATTTACACCCTTGTATGGAGAAGTTTATTAGAGTTTCTGAAGCACTTAAAACATCAAGCATTTTACAAGAGTGGCATTAAGCTCATCAAAGTTGAAGAAGATAAGAAAGTCCTTGAATTCCACATTGATGGTACCGTTGGTTATTGAAATGCCTACTATCATAGTGAACTTGTAGAATGTTAGTATCTTCTCCTTTTGACATTTTGTCCATGCAATATTTATGTAACTTGTGACAAGTGGAACTATACTTCTCATAGTATTTGCCAACAAATGGCTGTCCATGCTTGTACTTGTGTGCTTCAGATGGTTATTCATCAGCCATGCCATGATTCTGCTCGAGGAGACTTTGTAGTCGGATGCTCAGGTTCTCATTCCTCCTTTGTTTCTGTCATGTATAATAACAAATTGCCAATTTTACCATGAAGCTAAATACAAATGAAATAGTCTTTGTAGTACAGGAGGCACATCGGTAGTGTATGAATGAGATTAAATTAATAATGATAGGTATGTACATTCTGTTGTCAAACATGCCAATCTGTTAAAAATTGTTGCTCTTGCACATTGTTATTTTAACTAAGTGTGAGAATTTGTTTATTTTAGATTGCCATGTTATGTTGATTGTAGCCATGTTTCTCTGCATAATTAGACTTTTCTCATGTTGAATGAAATGAAGTGCATCATGTCTACTAACATGGTGTAAATTTTCATGCCATGATAAGTCCTGTAGTATATAATTTTCATGGTGTCAATATGCCTAAATGTTAAAACAGTTTGTGAAAAACTGTTATTTTCACTGAATCCCTAAATGCTATGTTTTATAGTCATGTTGTGATATTCCTACCATATGATCCGAACAAATTTATAACATATTACTACTGGTATCAATTAAAATGGCACTCACAATCATAGAATGGTGACAGTGTCTTAATCACATATAGAATCAAAAAGCGACGGGAAGTGTCTGAATCACACTTAATATAAAAATGATTTCTAACAATGGGAGTTAGGCTAACCTTCTTTGCGCATCCCAGAAACTTCCTCCCACTATACCCTGATTCAAAAGCTCGTAACGTCATGGATGGAAATCGATGTTGACCATGAATAGGAAGGTCTTAAGCTACACAACTCTGTTCCTTGGAAGTGATGGTACTAGGTAGCTACAAGAGAAAGCAATGGCTCAAATCGGCCAGCCGCTTTCAAATCCCCAATTCCAAACCAAAAACCCTAAGCCTAGTTGATCCATAGAGAAGAGAGACAAATACCTAGCTGGTGAGGGATTCGTCATCGAAAATACGTGTAATAGCCCAAAACCGACGCCCGAGAAGATTCTGTTTTTTATTTTTTTTTATTGCCTTATGAATCATTTGGTTGTCACATTCATCATCGCATCATTCGCATCATCTGCATAGCATTGAGACTGCATTTCTATCAAATTTCAATACTTGCTTCTGTTATTAGTTGCCAGTTCTCTCCGTTCTCGTTGACGGCCATTTCAGGGAACAACCACACACGCACGCGCCCACTGCATCGTTAAAATAATGTTTTTAAAAGTGCATATGAAATTGTATCGTAATGGGTCGGAAGTTGGCATGCGGTCTTAATATAGTGTAGGTAGACCGCTTGCCAAATTTTGTTGCATTCGGTGGTCGTTTGATACCCAAACCGTTAAACCTATAGCGGCACTATTGTCGTTCAAATCTTCAAATATTTTCATTTTATAAAAACCTATTGCCGTGCTGCCTGTGTTTTCCCTCTATGCTATGATTGGTCCCTCTGCAGAATGTGTAGACCTCTCGCCCTTGTCCGATAGCTTCCCCAAACCCAAAACATACGATCATGATCATTGGTTCCGCATCAATCCTAAAATACCCTAAACCATCATCGTTTTTTCAATGATTCTCCCTAACCTAGTTTCCCCACCATCTATTCTAAATCGGAGAGTCCAAACCTAGTCTAATTTGCTATATATAAATCACCCACTTACCATACCTTGTAAAACCCTAGCTCTAGCCTACCCTTACCCCGCAGCCGCCGCCACCACCAGTGTCTCCGGATTACTCCCGATCCAAAAATCCCCACTGCCTCCTGACCACTTCCCTCATCTTGTGTGCCCGCCCAATGGAGTTGCAACCGCATCCATGGACTAGGAGAGTCGCAGCCCCCACCCATGCATATGTGCCCAAGGAGATGCTCTGCCTCCCCTGCAAGCCGCAACACCGCAACCCTGCCCAAACTCCCATGCTCCTCCTGATCCCAATGTTGCTTCCCCTCGTTCCCTCTCACGTCGCTAGGGACAGATAGGAGAAGCGCATCATGCTTGATCTCCTCGCCCGCAAGCTGCCCCATGGTGGCTGGGTCCCCAGCACCGCGCCCGAGCCCTCCGGCCTCTACTACCGCAAGCCCTCAACTCCTCCGCTCCTCGGGCGACGAAGATCCATCGTCGGAGCATCCACCTCGCCGGCCACATACGTCGGTGACGCCCATGCCAAGACTTTGCCATGCCCAATATGGAACGAGCTGGATCCTGATGCCCAGATCCACCGCTCCAGCATTGTTCCTCGTTGTGAAGACCCTCCACGCTTGGCTACCCATGGGGATGAGTCGTGCCGCCTGTGTCGCTCGCGACCTCTAGTCACCTCGCCCCGAGGCCAGCCATGAAGTTCTGCCTCTGATTCTTCATCCCAGGGTTGTCCTCCTCTTTCTTGCCGCCTCCTGAAGCCACCTCCCTCTGCTCCTCTTGTCGGCCGCCCGACCACGTTTGTTCCCTCCTCGCAGCTCTATCCATGTTAGCCCCTGCCGGTGCTCCTCCGGCCAATGTGACCTCGCCTTGGCCTCTCTTCTAGCTGCTACGCCAACTGTTGCCATTGGTTGGGCCGAGCCCATTAGCCATGAGCAGCCGCACCACCGAGGCCTTCTGCTGCTTCGTTTTGGTTCGACTACACCGCAAGACCCAAAAGTCATACCACACCACCGACAATCTGAACATCTACGGATGTATACGGCTACGTGGATTTGCCAAGTCCATCATCGTATGAACTATTACGATCGCCGAAGACCGTCATGTGAACGAGTACTTCCATGACGTCCTTGATGACCCTGACAATCTATGGAGCTTGTACGACTACCATCATCGAAGACCCATGTACCACTACTTCCACTATGACCGTCGCGAGAGCGTCTACTACCTCTACATTGCATCGACTCGACCCGCTTCAAAATTGCATGCTTCAAAGGTATAACACCGAGATGACCGCCCGTGGACGAATGAGTGTGCATACAACTTGGATATGTCAACTTGCATATGTCAAAAACATTTAAAATGTTGTTTGCATTAAAGTTCCTCATGTCATGCTAAATTGGTTTGTCTCATATCTAATTGATCGTAGCTCCGATTAAAATGTTCCACATATGTTACTTGACTAAAAAATGTGCATGGTGGTATTTATTTTGTTGTTTAACAACTCTAAAATTTTGTTGCAGGAAGAACAATAGCAAATTAGAAAAGTATATATGGGGATTTTCCAGAATTGTTATTTATTTTTTCTAGCCTCATTTAAAATGCCTACATAGTGCAGTTAATTTATGCTTCACCTCTTGCCATGTTTAATTACATTTAATATTGTCGTGTACCTAAACGGGAGTGAAGTAAATAATTCAAACATGGAGTTTCATCAATATGCAACTCGTTGCATATTGAGCTTCACTTAATGTTAGGAGTTGATTGTTGTGCTTTACCATGTCATGCATAATTAAATGGACATGCATCATATTTTTTTGCTCATCGTGTCATGCGTATGTTGTGGTGTTTATCTTGTGTTGATTGTTTGTTTCTGGATTGTTTCTTCTCGATAGAGTTCCGAAAGCGTTTCAGAGTAAGGATTCGTTCGACTATGTCGGTTCGAGTTCTTCATGGATTTGTTCTTCTTCCAAGTGCAATCTCACGCAAGATGATCATTTCCCTAGATACCACTACTAACATTGCTATGCTAGTTCTCTTGTTTCTGTCGCTATGTCTTGTTGCCTACCACCTGTTAAGTCAAGCCTCTCAACATTGCCATGAAAAGCCTCTAAACCCTCCACATCCGAGCAAACCTTTGTTTGGCTATGTTACCGCTTGCTCAACCCTTCTTATAGCATTGCTAGTTGCAGGCGCAAGTTGGTTCCCGTGTGACAACATGGTTTCCTTGATATATCACAATATTACTGCTATTTAATTTAATGCACCTATACACTTCGTAAAAGGTGGAAGGCTTGGCCTTCAAGCTCAGTGTTTTGTTCCATATTGAGCGCTCCTAACATGTTTGGAGTTTTATGGGGACCCCCTTGATTTTTGATTTGGGATAAAACTCTTCTAGAAAGGCCCAATTTTGGTACTATATTTGCACGACATAATGATACGTCTCCATCGTATCTACTTTTCCAAACTCTTTTGCCCTTGTTTTGGACTCTAATTTGCATGATTTGAATGGAACTAACCTGGACTGACGCTGTTTTCAGCAGAATTGCCCTGGTGTTATTTCTGTGCAGAAATCAAAGTTCTCCAAACGTCCTGAAAATTTAAGGGGAGCAGTTTTGGAAAATATCAAAAATATCTGCACCAAGTTCCACCTCAGGGGGTGGTCGAGTGGGCCACAAGCCCCTGCTCCGCCACCACCCCCCTGGTGGCAGTGGGCAGGCTTGTGGGGCCCACAGGCACCTGCCGCCCCCAACTCCGCCTCTATAAGTTGCCATTCGTCCCAGAAAAAATAAAAAGAGAAGTTCTCGTCGCGTTTTCGATACGGAGGCGCCGCCACATCCTGTTCTTCATCTAGAGGGCAGATCTGGAGTCCGTCTTGGGCTCCAGAGAGGGGAAATCATTGCCATCGTCATCATCAACCTTCTTCCCTCTCCAATTCCATGAAGCTCTTCGTCATACGTGAGTAATCTATTCGTAGGCTCGCTGGGCGGTGATGAGTAGGATGAGATCTATCATGTAATCGAGTTAGTTTTAATGGGGATTGATCCCTAGTATCCACTATGTTCTGAGATTGATGTTGCTACTACTTTGACATGCTTAATGCTTGTCACTAGGGCCCGAGTGCCATGATTTCAGATCTGAAATTATTATGTTGTGACCAATATATATGTGTTTTAGATCCGATCTTGCAAGTTGTAGTTACCTACTATGTGTTATGATCCGGAAACCCCGGAGTGACAATAACGGGAACCACTCCCAGTGATGACCATAGTTTGAGGAGTTCATGTGTTCACCAACTGCTAATGCGTTGGTCCGGTTCTTTATTAAAAGGAGAACCTTAATATCCTGTAGTTTCCTTTTGGACCCCGCTGCCACGGGAGGGATGGCCAATAGATGTCATGCAAGTTCTTTTCCCTAAGCACGTCTGTCGACACACTAAATGCATGCCTACATCACATTGACGAACGGGAGCTATCCACTTATCTCTCCATGTTATAGTTGTTGCATGATGAATATCATCCAAACAAATCACCGACCCATTGCCTACAAGTTTGTCCTACTGCTGCTGTTACTTGTTTTGCTCTGCTGCTGCTGCTACTACTGTTGCTACTGCTGTTACTTGTCTTGCTCTGATGCTGCTTCTACTACTGTCACTTGCTACTGTTGGTACTTGCTATTGCTGTCACTACTGCTGTCCCTTGCCACTGCTATTGCTCGTTACACTGCCGCTACTCGCTACTTTGCTTGCAGATACTAATCTTTCAGGTGTGGTTGAATCTGACAAATTCAGCTGCTAATACTCGAGAGTATTCTCTCACCTCCTTTAGGCGATCTACAAATTTGAGTCAAATACTCTACCCTCGAGAACTGCTGCAAACCCACGCGCTGGTAGGCCATTAACAACATTCTTCTAGTCTCATTACTAGGTAGTGCTTTTAGCATTCTTCTGGTGTCGTTGCAGGGGAAGGTTTGTTGTCATAAGCATTCATCTAGCTAACGCTAGAGATTGCAGGATCAGCATTTTTCTGGCGCCGTTGCCTGGGAGGTATTGCTATATTCTCTGCGTCACTTGGGATTTATATCTGCCTATCACTATGAAGAATCTGAAGGATCCGAAGACCAAAGTCTTGCCCTCAACTACGAGGCGAGGTAAGGAATTGCCATCTAGCTCTGCACTTGATTCACCTTCAGTTATGAGTAAGTTTGCGACATCACCTCCTGCTAGAAATCTCGATATGTCGCCTGTGCTTGATGATGCTTGTGATACTACTACTAGAGATGATATGCTTGATACTATGCCTAGTGATACTATGCTTGATTCCATTCTTGATACTATGTCTGGTGATACTATGCTTGATACTATGCCTGATACTGCTAGAGATGCTATGCTTGATACTGCGTTGCCTGATACTGCTAGAGATGCTATTTTGCCTGATGATGCTATGCTTGATACTGCTAGAGATACTCCTTTGCCTGATGTTCCACTAGGAGTGTTCCTTGATGCTCATATTGCTAGAGTTACTGCCAATGCTCGTGATGCATCTGATACTGCTGATACTATTGAGATAGAACCTGCTTTTGCTCCTGCTAGATCTAGCTCTCCTAGATATGAATTGCCTGATATACCTGAGGTTTAAGTTATGGAGGGAGAGATAGCTGAGGATTTTCTTGCGTGTAAGGATGCCTATGACGCTGAGAAATTACTTCTCAAGTGGAGGGAAAAATCTCGGGAAGCTAGGATGAGAAATGACCCGAAGTTTGCCACTTCGCCTATCTTTGTCACCGATAAGGATTATGAATTCTCTGTCGACCTTGAGATAATCTCTCTAGTCGAATCTGATCCTTTTCACGGTTATGAGTTTGAGACGGTCATAGCCCATCTTGCCAAACTATCCGAAATAGCAAACCTCTTCACTAATCAGGAGAAGATCCGCCACTACTATATCCTTAAGTTGTTTCCTTTCTCTCTAAAGGATGATGCTAAAGCCTAGGTCACCTCTCTTGCTCCTGGATGTGTGCATAGTCCCCAGGAGATGGTCTAATACTTCTGTGAGAAATATTTCCCTGCCCATAAGAAACAAGCTGCCTTGCAGGAAATATATAACTTTGCTCAACTCCAAGAAGAGAGTCTTCCAAGAGCTTGGGGGAGGCTCGTCCAGCTACAGAATGCTTTGCCTGATCACCCTCTTAAGAAGAACGAGATACTTGATATCCTCTATAACGCACTTACCGATGCCTCTAGAGACTACCTAGATAGTTATGCCAGTTGTGTTTTTAGGGAACGAACCGTAGAACAAGCTGAGACCCTACTGAATCACATCTAGAACAACGATAATGCTTGGACTAATCCCGAACCACCTCCTAAGCCAACTCCTAAGAAAAGAGGTATTCTATTCCTCAGTCCCGACGATATGCAAGAAGCCAAGAAATCTATGCAAGAGAAAGGCATTAGATCTGAAGATGTCAAAAATCTACCACCTATCGAAGAGATCCACGGTCTCGATAACCCGATACAGGTAGTGGAAGTGAATTCTCTGCGTAGGTTTGACGAGAGTGATATTCCTTTTGATAAACCTGCTAGCCTATGCTTTGATGAATTTGACAACTTTGTTGCCAAACAACAGAGTTTCAATGATTATGTTAGCAGACATTTGGAACAAAGTACTCGTATGCTTAGCCATTTAAGTGCTTGTGTAGACAGAAATGTCAATGCTCTGAAGCTTCTGAATAAACATGCCTCTATGATTACTACTCAGGTAGAACAAGTACTTAAAGCTCATAATGACCTGCTCAATGAATTAAATGACAACTCTGTCAGAGTCATTACTAGAGGAGGCAAAATGACTCAGGAACCTTTGTATCCTGAAGGTCATCCTAAGAGAATTGATCAAGATTCTCAAGGAAGCAATGCTGATACACCCAGTCATCCTAAGGAGAAAAAGAAGGATGATAGAAGCCTACACGCCAGTTCACCAAATATTGTCACACTTGAAGAACCTAATGATATTTCTGCGTCTGATGCAGAAACAAAATCAGGTGATGAACATGAACCTGGTGACAATATGGACAGTGATGTTCATAATAATGCTCAACCTAGCCATGATGAGGATGTGGAGATTGAACCTACGGTTAATCCTGATAATCCACAACCTAAGAGATACGACAAGAATGACTTCACTCCTAGGAAGCATGGTAAAGAAAGAGAGCCATGGGTTCATAGACCTATGCCCTTTCCTCCTAAGCCATCCAAGAAAAAGGATGATGAGGATTTTGAGCGCTTCGTTGAGATGATAAGACCCGTCTTTCTGCAAATCCGGTTAACTGATATGCTCAAGATGTCTCTATATGCCAAGTACATTAAAGATATCATGACTAATAAACGGAAGATACCAGATCTTGAGATCTCCACCATGCTTGCCAATTACACTTTCAAAGGTGGAACTCCTTAGAAACTTGGTGATCCCGGAGTGCCCACTATACCTTGCTCCATTAAAGGAAACTACGTAAGAACTGCCTTATGTGACCTTGGAGCCGGTGTTAGTGTTATGCCGCTCTCTCTTTGTCGTAGACTTGAGTTGGATAAGTTGACACCCACTGAAATTTCTCTGCAAATGGCCGACAAATCAACTGCTTTCCCTATCGACATTTGCAAGGATGTACCTGTTGTGGTTGCTAATACCACTATCTTGGATATTCCCGAGGACGATGCCATGGCTATCATCCTCGGAAGACCCTTTTTAAACACGGCAGGGGCTGTTAAAGATTGCAACAAAGGCAATGTCACTTTCCATGTCAACGGTAACAAGCACACAGTGCACTTTCCGAAGAAACGATATCCGGTACATTGCATCAATGCTATCGAAAAGACTTCATCGATTCTCATTGGGAGCTTTGAATGCCCTATTCCTCGTGTCAAGATGAAGTATGATTTGCTTGTTGGGGAGATTCATATCCCCATTGAGGTGACTTAGTGGCTATTCGAAAATTCTCCATTCTCTCTTGCGATTCAAGAAGGTTTTGTCATAAGGACTTGATCAATCCCATTGACAGATTTCTTTCGATGACCATGAAACGGATGAATCAAGGAGTCACATACCTCTGTTTTGAGTTTTCCTTTTCTGTTGCTTAGAAGAAAAATGATGGAATTAGTTTAGCTTTTCCTGTTTTCTTTTTAATGTCCTGGAGAAAAATACCTCGAAAATAGAAGTTCTCCGATGGTCCTGAAAATTTAGTATGATTTTTTCTGGAATTTTTGAAAATTTCTGGGCCTGAGAGCTGGCCTGGGGGCCTGACCAGTGGGCCACAATCCCCCCCACCGCCACCTACACCCCTAGTGGCGGGGTGCAAGCTTGTGGGGCCCACAGGCACCCCCTCCACTCATTCCAGCTCTCAACCTCTTCTTCCACCTCCAGAAAAAATTGTTTCGCAGCTCAAACCCGTGTTCTTGCTCATTTGGCTGTGATTTTCGATCTCCTTGCTCAAAGTACCATTCTCCAAACCGTTTTGGGGAAATTACTCCTTGGTAAGTGACTCCTCCATTGGTCCAATTAGTTTTTGCTCTATTGCTTTATCCTTCGCGTATTCTTGCTACCTTGGTGACCTTGTTCTTGAGCTTGAAAGGTTGATTTTAGCTGGTCCCATGTAGTTTTAGCGCGTGATACGGTCTCTAGGCACTAGTAGGAGTAGTTGCTACAAGGTGTGGTGGGTCTTTATTCACTTTTCTCTTGAACTTCAAAAATTTCAGCTTAAGAAAATTATGTTCAGGAGGAAGTTTCATGGTGGTTCCTCAAGTAAGAAGGGTCCTCGTCTCTCCTTTCGGGAGCCCGAACCTTTTCAACTAAACGACGCACCGGTGCAACCATGTGAATGGCCTTCCGATGAGTTCATGATCGAAGCAGGCTTCAAGGATGAGTTTGATGCACTTGTCCGCAATGCCGGGTTAGAAGAATTCCTCTCAGATAAATGTGAACAGTATGCTATGCTCACTGCTTCTTTCATGCGTATATTTAAATTTTTAGCTTGCTGTGAATCATCCATACTGTTTGATTTGTACGATAAATCCTATACAGTGGATCTGGAGGATTTCAATAGGATTTTCAAGATACCCGATTGGGGTAGTGTTAATGATCCTCCTAAGTATTCGGTCAGAGACTTTGTCTCCAGTATAACTGTGCGAGAAACCAGAGATATCACGCAAGCCACCATAGGAAGCATCCATTTCCCTGCCTTGCACTACCTTGCCCTCTTCATAGGTAGGTGCATTAACGGCAAGGGTGCACGTTGTCACCTATGCGCTTCCGACCTTAGTATACTTAAGAGCGCAGTAACAGGTGACAGGAGCTTCCATAAGGGAGCTACTATAGCAAGGAGGCTCAATAAAAATGTCAGTGAGGGAATTTCTTTGGTGGAGTTTATGCTACACGCTTAGCAAATTTTCTTGGGTATCCATCCGTCCAGAAGACCCTCCTCTCCGTACAACCTACCTTGATCGTGTCGCTCTAACACGCTACCAGTTCCTTGAGAGAGATCATGGATCTCTTCTATACCACTTGATATTTAACCGACAACATGTTTTCCATATTACCCTTCCTGCTCTTGCTTTCTTTGACTTTCAGGTTAAACGAAGATACTACATAACTATAGGAGAGGCAGAGGAGTATGAGAGGGAGGCGACAGCTGCTCGACTTCGTGAGGCAGCTATTCACGCAGTGGCTGCAGCACTCCCGTATAACACCCATTATGACTTTGGGTTTCGCGAGGATCATCCATGGGTGCAGACCAAGCTAGGCCAAATGACTAAGCTTGGGGGAGTACGTGTTCTCACCGACTTTACATTCATGCTTATGCTTTCACTTTGTTAGCCGGTGTTTACACTTTGCCACTGTATTATCCATGCTAGTTTCTTTTCGTTTTCTTGTTTTCTTGTTTTGTGTCCTTTTGAGAAAACCCAAAAAGATTTTTCTTTCTTCTTTTGCTTGTTGGGAGCTTTCCCGTGTAAATAGTTTTCTTTTTCTTTGGGTCAAGGTAGAAGATATTGGTTACAATGCTTAGTGGTTCTTACATGCTTACCTGTTTAGCTTTCAAAGAACCATATTACTTTGTCTTCTCCTTTGTGATTGCCTGCAGATTCAGCTTAGTCCAATGCGCTTATTATTGTTTACATCGTTTGATCGTGCAAATGAAAGGCAACAATGATGATATACGATGAAGTGATGAGACTGAAAAGCTGGTATGAAGTCTATCTATTTTGTTTTTGTAAATATGACTAGCTTGTCGACCCAGATTTAGCTTTGTTGTGAGAGAACCATGTTTGCAATGACAACTTAGAGATCATAGTTTCTGATGCCCTGCTTATTTAGCTAAGAGATTATAATGGTTTGTCTTGAATGCCAACATAGATTTTGAGATGACTATGATGTAGTATGATAGGATGATATTCTCCTTTGAATGTTTCAAGTGGCTCGACTTGGCGCATGTTCATGCATGTAGTTGAAACAAAATCAACATAGCCTCTATGATGTTCGTGTTCATGGTGATTTATAATCTGTTCATGCTTGCATTCAATGTTATTCAAACTCATTGCATCTTGATGACTGTTGTCGCTCTCTAGTTCGTCGCTTCCCAGTCTTTTGCTAGCCTTCACTTGCACTAAGTGGAATACTGCTTGTGCATCCACTTCCATAAACCCAAAAGTTTTTCCATCAGAGTCCACCATACCTACCTATTTGCGGTATCTACTTGCCGTTCCAAGTAAATTTGCATGTGCCATTCTCTAAACCTTCAAGAAATAAATCTATTTTGCATGCCCGAACCGCTCATGTGGTGACAGAGGGCTTATTGGTATCTTCCATGCTAGGAGTGTTATCCTCGACATGTGTTTATTCACAGTCATTCACGAGAAAGGGGCCGGTATTTGGGATGCCCAGTTCCACGCTTAAATCGAAAACATAACTGTAAAACAAGACTCCCCCCTGGATTGATGTTAGTATGGACGGTACCCGAGGATTCGGCTAGCCGTGGAGTGTGATTGATTGGTGGTGGGGGAGTTAAAACTTTACTTTTCGTTTTGGGAACCGCCTATAGCATGACTAGCATGGAAGATATTGAGAACTCTTGGTCATTGCGTTGACAATGAAAGCATGCCGCCCAAAATTATTATCTCTTGTTTCAAAGCTTGAGCTCTGGCACCTCTGCAAATCAATGCTTCCCTCTGCGAAGGGCCTGTCTATTTATTTTCCTGTCGAGTCATCCTCCTCTTATATAAGCACCAATTAGAGAGCACCTCTGTCATTTTTATGCTTTGCTTTTGATTGATATTGAGTATGACTATGACTGGATCTTCGTTGCTATGAATTACAATGTTTAGTCAGCCCTTGATCTTTGAAAGTGCTCTACATTTATGTTTTGCGGTCTCAGAAAGAGCTAGCGAGATACCACCTATTCATATTGCTTCATGCTTGTTTTGATTGAAGTGTTGGTATTTGAAACTCATTATTATTTTCTCGTTAGCTGATTATGCCATTGATATTAGTTTACCGTGAGACCCTTGTGTCATTTTCTTATGTGGTTAACTTGTGATCTTGCTGAAATTCTGGTTATGAGTTAGACATAGTTGCAACAACAAGATCAAACAGAGTTTGTCAAAGTTTTTCTTTCTCTCTTAGTTTGTCAACTGAGTTGCTTGAGGACAAGCAAGGTTTTAAGCTTGGGGAAGTTGATACGTCTCCATCGTATCTACTTTTCCAAACTCTTTTGCCCTTGTTTTGGACTCTAATTTGCATGATTTGAATGGAACTAACCTGGACTGACGCTGTTTTCAGCAGAATTGCCTTGGTGTTATTTTTGTGCAGAAATCAAAGTTCTCCAAACGTCATGAAAATTTACGGGGAGCAGTTTTGGAAAATATCAAAAATATCTGCACCAAGTTCCACCTCAGGGGGTGGGCTAGTGGGACACAAGCCCCTGCTCCGCCACCACCCCCCCTGGTGGCGGTGGGAAGGCTTGTGGGGCCCATAGGCACCTGCGGCCCCCAACTCCAGCTCCCTAAGTTTCCTTTCGTTCTAGAAAAAATGAAAAGAGAAGTTTTCGTTGCGTTTTCGATACGGAGGCGCCGCCACCTCCTGTTCTTCGTCTGGAGGGCAGATCTGGAGTCCGTCTTGGGCTCCGGAGAGGGGAAACCGTCGCCATCATCATCATCAACCTTCTTCCCTCTCCAATTCCATGAAGCTCTTCATTGTTCGTGAGTAATCTATTCGTAGGCTCGCTGGGCGGTGATGAGTAGGATGAGATCTATCATGTAATCGAGTTAGTTTTGATGGGGATTGATCCCTAGTATCCACTATGTTCTGAGATTGATGTTGCTACTAATTTGCCATGCTTAATGCTTGTCACTAGGACCCGAGTGCCATGATTTCAGATCTGAAATTATTATGTTGTCACCAATATATGTGTGTTTTAGATCCGATCTTGCAAGTTGTAGTTACCTACTATGTCTTATGATCCTGCAACCCCGGAGTGACAATAACTGGAACCACTCCCGGTGATGACCATAATTTGAGTAGTTCATGTGTTCACCAAGTGCTAATGCGTTGGTCTGGTTCTTTATTAAAAGGAGAACCTTAATATCCCGTAGTTTCCTTTTGGACCCTGCTGCCATGGGAGGGATGGACAATAGATGTCATGCAAGTTCTTTTCCCTAAGCACGTATGACGACACACGGAATGCATGCCTACATCACACTGACGAATGGGAGCTAGCCACTTATCTCTCCGTGTTATAGCTGTTGCATGATTAATATCATCCAAACAAATCACCGACTCATTGCCTACGAGTTTGTCATACTGCTGCTGTTACTTGTTTTGCTCTGCTCCTCCTGCTACTGCTGTTGCTACTGCTATTACTTGTCTTGCTCTGATGATGCTGCTACTACTGTTGCTACTACTCTCGCTTGCTACTGTTGCTACTTGCTACCGATGTCACTACTGATGTTCCTTGCCACTTCTATTGCTCGTTACACTGCCGCTACTCGCTACTTTGCTTGCAGATACTAATCATTGAGGTGTGGTTGAATCTGACAAATTCAACTGCTAATACTCGAGAGTATTCTCTCACCTCCTTTAGGTGATCTACAAATTTGGTCGAATACTCTACCCTCGAAAATTGCTGCGAACCCATGCGCTGGTGGGCCATCAACAACATTCTTCTAGTCTCATTACTGGGGAGTGCTTTCAGCATTCTTCTGGTGCCGTTGCAGGGGAAGGTTTGTTGTCATAAGCATTCGTCTAGCTAACGCTAGAGATTGCAGGATCACATAACAATACTGATAATTAATTAGACTTATAGGGAGTTAGCAGTACCCGAGGTTCGTTATTCAACCTAATATAGGGAGGTCGAGTGCTAATGGTGCTGGTCCTAAATAGAGTTGTGAGCAGGGCCAACCCGGGGCAACTTAGGTGATGTCTATCAGGCCACTGTATGTTGTGCTCATCCGGTAGTGCCCTCAAAAAGATATACGCACGCCTCCTATTGGGATCTGTCCTGTTGGGCGGTGTTGTTGATTTTTTTTACTCTTATCGAAGGTCTTGTGCATTGGGATATCGAGCATACCTCGGGTTACCTCAATGTTAAGGTTTTCTCTCCAAGGAAGCTTGCGATAGTTTGTGATGGACAAGTTGGAGCACCCCTGCAGGGTTAAACCTTTCGGAAAGCCATGCTAGCGGTTATGTGCCAACTTGGAATTTTTGTTTAACACTCGATCATAGCAAACTTGAAGTAAACTCAATTAAATAGTCCAACTATGTGCGTAAATGTGACTGACTGTTCTTGTGAGTTCTGCATCCGAGAGAGAAAATAGAGGGGTTATGTTTGTCTCGTAAGTAGGTGTTCAAGATCATTTATTGATCATTATTAGTTCACGTCCGTTTACGCATAGATCACCCCCTCTTATTCTTGTACTCGTAAGTTAGCCACTCAAATAAATGCTAAGTGCTTGATGCAGCCTCACCACTTAGTCATACCTCACCCATTAAGCTTTGCTAGTCTTGAGACCTTTGGAAATGAGATTGCTGAGTCCCTGTGGCTCATAGATTACTAAGAGAATAGTTGTAGGTACACATAAAGTGATACGTTGATTTGAGCATGATTATTGTTCCATTTGGAGTTTCTTCTTCCTCTTCGTCGTCATCGATCATAAGATGGTTCCAGGTCGGAAGTCTGGGCTGGCAAGGATGGACGTCATTTTTATCGTTTGATTTTGTCTGTAGTTAGA
This sequence comes from Hordeum vulgare subsp. vulgare, assembly GCF_904849725.1. Classification (NCBI taxonomy): domain Eukaryota; kingdom Viridiplantae; phylum Streptophyta; class Magnoliopsida; order Poales; family Poaceae; genus Hordeum; species Hordeum vulgare. The sequence goes on from NC_058521.1 coordinate 381,556,153, forward strand.
CCCTTCTCTTCTGAATGGTGACTGAATGTATGTTTGTATTTAGATGATCATGATTAGCTTGTGGTGAGTGAAAGCCAATTCCATATACTCATCTCTTCTTTACATGTACTTGTAATGATATCCGTTCTTGTAAAATGAGGAGATGCGCTTCTACCCTTGTCGAGTCCCTCGTGCTAAAATAGGGATAGGATAGCTTCTTGGGTGTTAGAAGTTGGCATCAGAGTAGTACCAACCTAGGAGCCCCCTTGATTCATCGAACTTGGTTGAATCGAGTCTAGTGAAAAACAACTTTACGTATAGTTATATATCAGAGAGCAGGGTTGTTTTTACTCCTCTTCAACCCTAGTGAGGAATCTTGACGTAGGAATTTTAGTTCTATCCCGCTTCTCACTCAAATTTCTTTTAGGATCACGCGGGTATCTTGGAGCCTCTATGATGTCAATGTGACGGAATTCTGTACTTGGTGCCTCCTGTTTCCGAGGAGTAGAGCTCCAAGGGGGTTTCGACGCATTCTTATCGGTCATATTCCTTAGTATCTCAGGACGCGGACATCCAGACGCTTCAATACTTTGCTTGGTAGCAAATAATGTCATGACTTTTCCTCAATACTAGTGGACATAGCTCGGATGATCTATCGGGTCTGGTATCGTTGTTTTTGAAGGTCTGAGATAGATGAGTTTGTGGAACTTCTCGGATATGTGTCGACAGTTGTGGGAAATGTCATGCGGCTAATTACATCGAGTAGGTTCCTGGACCCACAACCTGATAGCATAACGAAGAAGGATTTCCAAAGTTCTCAGGTTGGAATTCAAGTAGTTACCCAGGATTATTTTCCAACCAATGCATGATGTGTGGTTGGGGTTCGACATCTAGTGGTTTATTTGTTCACGACCTTTCTTACAAAGGATAGTCTCGATATTGTTCGTCAAATATGCTCCGCCAAGCCTTTTAGTTCACTACACCCAAGGAGCATATTTGGGCATCATTTCAATATGACAATCCAATATACGATCGAGCCCGTGTGAGCCATACCACGAAATATCGGACGAAATCTCTATCAATAATTTATTTCCGACTTAAATTGCAAGCCACATCCTTTCTTTTGTTGGAATATGGCAATTCTAGTTTCTTTCATGTCAAGTGGTGATTTTGAATCTTTTCTAAGTGGTGTCATCAAATTTCTACGGGAGTGTGTAGGATCAGAAGTATTTCTAGAGGGGGTGTGATTAGACTATTTGACAAGATAAAAACATAGCCTTTTCCCAATTTTAGTTGTGGGTGAGTTTTAGCAATTATGACTAGTCAAGTCCACCCTGTACATGCACATCTAAGGGTACAACAGCGGAAAGTAATGACATGCAAATGTAATGTAGAGGGTAAGGTAGGGAGATCAAACATAAAGGTTAACACGGTGATATTTGGCATGGTTCCGACAGGTGGCGCTATCATACGTCCATGTTAGTGGAGACTTCAACCCACGGAGGGTAGCAGTTGCAAGAGTCCACAGAGGGCTCCACCCGCAAGGGCTCCACGAATATGCGGCCTTGTCTATTCCACCACGGCATCTGTCCACATAGGGCTAGCCTCACTCATGGTAGATCTTCACAAAGTAGGTGCTCTCCTCGCCCTTACAAACTTCTTTGTTCAACTCCACAACACGAAGTAGGAGCCTTCCAACCAACACCTAACCAATCTAGGAGGCACCACCCTCCAAAAGGTAATATATGCGGTAGAACGATGAACTCCTTGCTCTTGTGCTTCAAAAGATAGTCTTCTCAACACTCAATCGCTCTCTCGCGGATTTGGCATGGGTAGGATAAATTGACAAAGCAACTTGGGGAGGCTAGAAATCAAGGTTCAAATGGTTGGATTGGAATCTCTTGATCTCAACACATGAGTAGGTGGCTCTCTCAGAAAAATGTATCTGACAAGTGTAAGTGTGTTCTGGGTGCTTCCTCTATGAATGAGAGGTAGGTTGAGGGTATATATTGGCATCCCCCAAAATCCAACCGTTACAACATTATTGCCCAAATCGGTGACACCGAACTGAATCTCGGGGATACCGAGTTGCACTAAATGTGGCAACTTCTGAATTCTCGGTGAGACCGATATACGAATCTTAGTGGTACCGACATGATGACCTAGGCCATTTTCCAAATTTCGGTGAGACCGATTTCAAACTCAAAATTTCCGATTCTTGATATCTTCTGAATAGAAAGTTGGTCAGTGAATCTAGATGGCACCGATGCGGAACTTGGTGGTATCGAGATGGTAAGGTTTGTCATAGGATCTGTCTAGTGAAAAATAGGTAGGGCCGAGTGGAAATAGTTGGTGGCACCGATTTTTCTTCTATGGCTTTGGACAAAGATATTTTGTGGGAGAATGGTGGTGTATTTTTGGTGGCTACCTCTAAGCACTTGAGGAACCAATCATTATAATATGTCACCCCCTTTTAATAGTATTGGCTTTCCTATGGACTCAAAGTGATTTTTCAAAATATAAAATGTAGAGTCTTCTGTCTTGAAGCTTGAGCCTATCATATTCCTTTCCTTTCATCAAGGGGCTTCTCCTCACAATTCTATAGCGAAGGTATCTTTCAACTTTTCTGAAATATACTTGGATATGATCATTAGTCCAATGATGCATAAGTTGTGATTAATTACCTAAACCACCTTAGGGAGCAATTGTGCTTTCAATATCCCCATTTTTGGTAATTGATGACAACATATAGATCAAAGCTTCGACAAAAGATATAATCAATGATTAGCATCAATGCTTTGAGAAGAAAGACCTCCCCCTAAATTTGTGCATTATTTTAAATTTGCGTTTCAATGCAAATGCACAATTGTTTAGGGTCATGGTTTACTCTTCCATGTCACATACAACTTGGTGGTGCGCATAAAAGATATGAAAGAACGGTAATGCACATAACAACAAACAAGCAAGTGAATCATCATCATGTAGATAGCTCAAAGGTAATAATGTGGTAGCATCAAAATAACCAAAGTGTATGATTAAACACTTCTCCTAAACGGATAAAGTCAGCCAAAAGACCGAAAGTTTTGAAAGACCATTTGATCCATTCACTTCTCCCTCTTCACCTTAGGGAGAAAATAAATGCAAAGCTCTCTCTCTCTCGAAGCCCTATTTGATCCATTCACTTCTCCCTCTTCGGTAACAAGTTACGAAAAAATTGAAAGGTCTAGAACTAATCATCTCTATGGGCACGATCTCCTTCCGTAGCTGACGATGGAGTGGATAGAAGAGTGTCGACGAAGGATTGAGCAGATGTCCCTGGAGCTGGAGGTGTAGACACTGGAGGTGCAGGAGCAGGAGCTGAAGCTTGAGCTGATGAAGATGGTCTTGCTTCTACAACTGGCACAACTGCTGAGCTGGTCTGGGTCCTGAACTGAGTACTTGTAGGAAGAGGCGACTCTTCATCATCTCTGCTGGAGAGGGGATTCTTCACAGAATCAACTTGACGCTGGAACTAATCAACAGTGGTAGTCAACTCCGTTACCTTAACATACAGGTCATGGAATTTTGTATCCACGATCCACTTGAGGCTCTTCTGGTTGAGCAAGATCTCAGAAACTTTCTTCTCCATCCCTTGGATGGTGCTGCCAAGAAATATATATGCTCATCTCTAGTTCCGAGTTATGGGGTTGGAGCTAGAGCATTCCTGAGAGCCTCTGCTCTGCTGTCTCTCGAGCAGTACCTGAGCTAAGATGGCTTGAGTCCATCACAACTTCATTGTCTTCAAATTCAAGCTGAAGTGGCAGGTGGGGATGCTCAAGTAGATATGCATGCTTGCCAATTTTGGCACTGACAAGCATGTGAATATATGGAGCATATCCACAGGATCTCTTATGATTTGCAACAGTCCTCCTCACAGTCTCAACTATCAAGTACATCACTCTGAACCAAGTGTGGGTTTCTAGATGATGCAACATGTTGATGGAAAAACCTCTAAGCATCTTATCATCTGATTTGGGCGTCAGGGTGTACCTCATGATGTTGTTCGTAGAAGGCATTCCTGCTTGCAAGAAATAGACAGAGCCAAACATGTGCATCTGCACAAACTTATGGGGCACTGGCTTATACATGTTGGCCATGGAGTTGTGATTCATCTTGGGTTCTGAATACACTTCCAAATCTGCTTCTTGTGCCTTTGGAGCACCAATGATAGTGCCCCACTCATCAATTCTAGACTCATACCGGTGACCTACATTCATCCATAAAATTCTTCCATCAGAATAGAAATGTGTGGTGGAATAGAATTGCATGATCAACTTATCATTTCATGCAGTCATCTCTTTGACAACCAAATCCTCAATATCAACCATCCTGAAGTTTTCACTCACATGGGGAAAATAATGTTCATTCGCCTTGATATATTCCCAATCGACATATCTCATTTCGCTGACTGCTGGATTCTTATCATGGAATACAGTCTCATAGCAATCTTGTTGCTCCTTTGTGTGAAAGCGGGGATCAACAACAGTTCTATTTCTCACAGCATATGGATCAGCATATCTGCATTTCCTCATTCCTTGATGTCTTATCTTCTTTGTGTCTTCAGTAGTAGGGTGAGCTTCATTGTCGAGTGGCAGATGAGCTGTCATCTTCATAAGCACAGGGGCATCCTCTTCTTCCACTGCAGCAAATTCTCCGGATGCAGAGGCTTTGTTCTTCTCAGCTGTAGGAATATCATTTGTAGTCCTCTTGGAAGCTACAGACTTCTTGGCCTTAGGTGTTGAAGGATTTGGGGCACATTTCTTAGGCATAACATCAGCCATGAGATTTTTCTTCTTGGGACACTACAAGGAATATGCTAATACACGATGCTATAATTTCGTCGCAACATCGTCACGGTTTTTAGTTTACGACGATCTCACGAAGAAAAACCAAGCGTCGAAAACGGAGCGTCACAAATGAACAACAACGACGTTTTGATCAAAATCGTCGTAACCTTTACGACAATTCCTCGATTGTCGTATCCTTTACGACGATCCTAAATCGTCGTTGGCAATCTAACTCAGTCCTACGTGGCAGTCCTATGTGGCAAAATTACGACGAAATCAAAACGTCATGGTTGAAATCAGCCCAACCCATTTCAATTGATCACATGGGCTGGTTTTATTTTTTGGGCTTTTTCTTATTGGGCTTCTTTTTGGGACTTATCCCATTTATAGCCACTTTTGGTTTTCTTTGTCGAATTTTTTTGGCCCTCGCCTTTTGGTGCCAAAATACATTTGGTCCAGTTTCAGTTTTGGCCTTTTTTCATTTTTGAATTCAGCAACTTTTTGTTTCAGAACTTGGTTTCATTTCTATTTGTTGGGCCTTATCAACCCAATTATTTGTCCAATATTAAATCCAACACTATTTTATATTCAAATCAAGAAAACTCCAAGTCAAACTAAAATCATCCATCATATAACATCACATAGTACATCTCCCTAGTTTACATAACACAATAACTCATCTCATGAATAAATTTCATTACAGAGGAATATAGCAAGAACGGACAGAATTGCACAATAGGATAATGGAACATGTGCTAACAATGGAGTTCATTCCACTCTCCTATGAGACATAGGTTCAGAAATTTTTATGTTGTGTTTATTTGAATGTCCCAAGTAGGCATCATCAACATCTTCTCACCACTTTCCTAACAACACAAAAAGAGACAAAAGAAAAAACATTAGACCGTAATATTACACCACAGCATAGATCGGTAACTTCAAATCACAAAATATATACATTTTACTAGATCAGTAACTTCAAATCACCAAATTAGCAGAAAATTAGCTCACACTAAATTTGCCTTTGTGGAGCATATGAAATTGCAGTGAGTTCCTATCAAGGATCCTGCTACTTGTTCGTAGTTCTCTCTACATATCCCAATGTCCATTCAGCCAACACATTCAGACTAGCAAACTGTTTTGGTGTTACAGAGCTACTTTGCAGCTTTCATCCATAGCTATACTTTACTTATAGTACTGTCGTTCAGTATATAGACCACTCTATATATAAAGAGAGCACTGATATTAGATATAACCAGATAATTGCAGAATTCTTCAGCGGATACAATAAAGTAGCAATGTCATGGATTATCTTTGGCTACTTGCCTAATTGCAACAACACAGTCTAGCCAAGCTTACACTAACAAGTACTGTATTACATACCATTTCCAAGGTAGAAGCTAGGCTGGATATTCTGATCATGTACAACTACAAAATGGTCTTTGGCATAATGTACGATGGTGCGATCGATGAAGAATATATACCTCTTCTATACCCAGTGACGGATGAAGTGAGCAGAGGCGACAAGTTCACATCACAGGTGGACAATATTTGTCGTTCCTTACGTTTTTCCTTATTGTACATCATTATCTCTCCAACAAATCAACTACCTTTCTTTTCAGAACACCTGCATTTGTGACACTGGGGGAAATTTGCGGATGCTTTGGCATGTGAGTAGACGAGTTTAACAATAATATTCGTTTTCAGCACATGTCTATTATGCACCATCCAAAAAGGTTTAATTTGCCTGACATGTGTACCGAGCAAATTATTATACTAGATCAATTATTCATATAAACAAATTCTAATAATTGAGATTTTATCGTAGCAATTATTACAATGATGCAGGTATACTACTAGTTGTCTTACCAAATTGAAGTTTGTAACAGTGCACAGAATCGACGTGAAGTACGCCCTTGATCAACTGAAATCATAGTATTTCATTTCTACTACCAATGTTGTATAAATTCTTTACTTTAATTGATAATGCATACTTTTTATGAAATGGTGTAACTTTGTATAATTTGTAGAACCACTACTATAGACTATGGATAAAGTTAACGGAAGTAGTATCAATAAACGAGTGGTGCTACATGGCATGTAGGCAATGTTGGAAGAAATTGAAGAAAGAACAAGCATATACAAATGCCCTACATGCACTCAGCAAAACCTTTTCCAAGTTATTTTGTACAACCTATTTATTTTCGATCTGCCAATAAATCAATATTCTAGCATATAAATAAACTGAAAGTTGCTTATACAAGAAATTGCTACAGGGAATAGATCCCAGTATGAAGGAGAAAATCCTATGTTCACAGAATTCACATTTTTGGTCGACATGGCTACATTCTAATTGAAAAAGAGGTTGATTAGGATGGAATGAGGCAATAAAACTTTGGACAACGATTACTATCACTTCAAAGTGCAAGCTACAGAACATGTAGCCAATCCACAACTACTAGTTCCCCTACTTTTAAGTAATTTCATATATTCAGATTCAACAGAGAAAGCCTACTCTTTTGCTTTGTTACTAAGTGATATGGTACAAACTGACTTACTTGCAGCACCACCATTAGCGAGTTTTGCTTCACAAAATAATTGAAGGCTGTGCTTCATCTATTATGTATGCATATCAGCCTTTCACGTTCCCCGTTTACCTAGTCTATACAATAAGAATGTGATTACTTGGATCATCTTTCTCACACTATTATATGCCAACACATGCAAACATCAGACCGCACATGGCACTAACTAATGTATCCACAGATCAAACCACGCATCACACAGCCAAACACATGCAAAGGTAAATCACATAGCAGGAAACTCCATAAATAAATAAAAGACCTGCAAGGACCAACACAAATTACAGACCACATCTGTCACGGGAGCGGCGACGGCGTGTCGCCGCGCTTCTTCGGTGCTAGTATCTACTAAAACTACAACTGGATGCAGAAGCGAGAGGGAGGCAGTGTTCACGGTGTCGAGTGCTTGCCTGTCGTAGTCCATGGAATCCGGCGAGCTTCTACCGGTCGGTGCTCCGGTGGGCGGCGCGTCGAGGGTGCGGCGGCGAGGGTCTCCTCGGCGGCCGCGTCGGCCCATGGTGGTTCCGAGGCCTCCGTTGAGCTTGAGCACCACGAGCTTGTCGAGAAGGGCCTTCATGGAGTCGAGATCTGCAGCACACACACGATCCAGCGTTCATTGTCCACACCCAAACACACAAACAGACTGAACATTCGAGACGAATCTGAATCGAGGACAGGAAGAAGCATCTGAGACGAGATGATACCTTTGGGAGGGGTCGCGAGGGTGTCATAGGGGACCACGACCTCATCAGTGGGGGTCTGTATCTTGCTCCACTCGATCTACTCCGCCACGCCGATGTAAGACGCACAACACAACACAACACAACCGTCAGAAACCACCCACCCATGCGCAAGAGAGCAACAACATAGACGCGGCGGGATCATGGAGGCGGGGAAGATTCGCATTATCACCTGAGTAGCGGGAGACGAGGCTGATGAACCCGGTCTTCTCGTTATTGCTGCATCACCACCGACAAAACGAAGCAGAAAATAGTTGAGCGGAAGCGGACTCGGCGCCTACTCGCCACTAGATCCGGTGGAGGGAGGCAAGGGGGGGTCGGGCGGGGCACCTGATCTCGTCGAGCTTGGCGACGATGTTGCGGAGGCCGTCGATCAGGAGAGAGGACTAGATTGAGAGGGAAGCGGGGAGAAGGAGGAGGTGGCGGCGGCGAGTAGATGGGGACGAGGGAGAAAGGGTGCGATGGGTGAGGGGTCTGAGCTAGGGTTTGGCTGCGGGTGGGTTATCTTTTTTCCATTTTTTTCTTGTAGATACATGGATGGATGGATGTGACATGGTGAGATGGATGGATGGATGGATGGGCACCATGTCATCGATCCGTGGGAAGAGTTCTGATTGGTTCGAAAAATCAGTGATTTAAAATACTTTCCAAGTACTAAAAATAGAGGAATTTTGTGAAGTATCTATTAAAAAAATTGCAAAGGGCATCACACAAATTTTCACTAGTGTTAGACCACATTTTATGGATGAGGACCAATTTGTATGAATTTCTCATCTTTCTAGATATTTTTAATCATTTTCCCAGTGGCAAAAATGAGTTTTTTTTAAGAACCTACCAAATATTTGTTGCAAAATTGGACTCCATCTATTTTCTAAAATACTAGTACATATTTAATATACAATTGACCAAATAGTTGGGTGTCAATAGCTTTTATACACCTCTCGTGAAAAAGAAAACTTTCTGCTGATTTAGGTCGAAGCAGGTAAAATTTTATTTCGTGGATTTATGATATATGGTTAGTTTTATTTCGTGGTAAATTTTCATCAACTATAAAGCAATATAAAATGTAGTTTCTTCACAAACTGAAAATATTACCAGAAACAAAGATTGGATGCTGAGCTCAAATGGATTGTTAAATGGGGCTGAAATTTGGTGGAGAGCTATGGTTTTGGCATAGAGAAGATGTGGAAAAAATTCAACTCATCAAGATATTCCTAGCTAGTACTTCCTTCGCAAAGCTGTCAGCTGAACACAAATTTTGGAAATTTGCTGAGAAAGATTTACTAGGCAAATGATTATGAAAGTTTTCATGAGGCAATGATTTGGATAGGAAAGAGTGCTCAACAAATTTGAGGGCAATCAAAAAAATGGAAATAACACTTCCTTCACAAAGTGCTATTCTGAACAGAATAGGAAAATGAATATTGCTGAATTATTTTGGAACTATGGAAGGAAGGGTTCTCACATATTTGAGCAATATATGATCCAAAGTATTTATGAGAATTTTTGGAATGATAGAATAGTAGGTTTCTTCACAAACTAGGCGGGTTTGGCGCGTGACATAGAATGGACCCACGAGTGACATGTTAACATAGTTAGAACATGTTACGACATTTTTGTAATTGTCGTAAAAGTTATGACGATCTCATCTTATGCAGTTATGACGTTTTTGACTCACATCGTCGTAATTTATATGTAGATTTGATCCCCTCAAACGGTTTACGACAATCTCAGATGAAATCGTCATAGGTTTATGACAAATTCATCAATGGCGTCTTAAAAAATATCGTGTATGAGCATATTTCTTGTAGTGGGAGGAGGAACCTCAGTTAGAGTTTCTTCCTCCTCATTATCAACAACTTCTTTTGGATCTTCATACATTGAGGTTGTCCTAAGAAAAGCATGGAAAATACTCTTTCTGGCTCTCTTGTGACCTAGCTTCTTTGCAAGCCTAGCTCCTTGACCTCTAATGTCAGTAGGTTTGGCATACTCCTTCCTCATAGTCCTCCTGATTGCGTTCTTCTCCTCTTGCTTCTAGGGAACAGATTCCTTAGGGATAAAGTCAACACCTTCTTCATCAAAATTTATCTGCCTTCTGGACCTGGTAACTGTCTTGGGCAAGCCATCGGAGCTAGGAGTTACTGGGACAGATGGTGTCCTCGTAGGACTACTGCCTGAATCCAGGTCAACAGTGGGCTCACTAAAGTTGTTCTAACTATCCTATGATCCTGACATTCTAACAAACCAAGCAGACTAGGAGACAACCAGGCCATGTGAAGAGATATAGAAGAGCTAGACTGGATGAGCATCACAAAAATCAGAAGTTTTTGCAAAAGTTGAACTTTGAAAAATTAGTTTTAATATTCAGCAAAAGGAGATTTCTGTTCCACTAAGTCAGAAATTTCAGAACCACAGAGATAGACGTTCTCATTAACAGAAATACCAAAAAGGAGAACTCGGTTCCATCAAGAATGTTCTGAGTAACCCTAAAACCAAATCGGTAAGACCGACTTTTGTGAATCGGTGACATGGAGATTCAATTTTACAGACTAGTAACCCTAAAAATTCAATTGTTCTCTACTCCGCGAGATCTTTCTTGTGGATAGAATTAGTTCATATGTGGACTCAAATCGTCAGGACCTATTGGCGCAAGAATTGGATTTGGGAGCGCAAGGAGGGGCCAAATTCATACCCTAACTTGGTGATGAATCTGCTACGGCGATGACGGCGGTGGAGATTCCCGTCGGCGGTGAAGACTAGTGGCGAGGGCTCAGGGAGAGTCCAAGCGAAGTCCAGGGGACTAGGACAAGACAATGAGTGTCGGATTTCGGGCTCCGCAAAACCCTTAAGATTCAAACTCAGGGGCGTGTGCGAAGATCTCTCACTCGCTCGCCTCACCTAGCTCGCTACTCGGTTAGAATGGCAAGGAACTCACTCGATGGTGAGGAAGACACAAAACATTTTAGTTTACCTAGGTTCGGGCCGCTGAGAAGCGTAATACCCTAGTCCTGCTTTGGTGGATTACCTCTCTTGGAGGAGGGTGGAAGAACTAGTACAACGTTTAGGAGCCTCCGGAGGCTGGGTGACTTTGCGTGGTGCTCGTGGGTGAATGAATCTGTCCCCCTCCCTACGAAGTATCCTATCCTCTCTATATAGTGGCGGCCCTGGTCGTCTTCCCTTATTGTTTCGGCGGGAATGGATCCCACAATGGCCAATTTTGAAGGGGACTAAGGGAACATGCTCCCCCTATCCAAAGGCGGTCTTCGCCTGCAAAGTGACTGTCAACGCAACAGGACCGGGTACAGGGATGATGGCCGTCCTACTGGCGGGCGGCTACGGCTTTGTTGCACCAGAGGGGAAACCTTTGGAAGATGCCTTGGGAACCTCGGTACGTCCTTGCCCCCTTTGCACTAAAGGGGAACTACACCGCCATGCTGCTTGCTGCTCGCCTGTCCTTCCCACATGTCATCCTTGACTCCTAAGGACGGGCCTTGCCTCGGTATCTCCGCCGCTCCGGAGGGGTCCTGAGGAGGCCTCCTGTAGGTCCTGAAGCCGCTCCTCCTCCCGAGGCTTGGACCCTCGCGTGGGCCTTTCCTTGAGGGGACCGGGCCCGTGCGCCACACGCAGGCAGGTCTGGGTACCCCCATTCCCAGAACGCCGATAGTAGCCCCGGGGCCCAAGGCTCGCCCTGGCTGTCTTCCCGGTGAAGCCTTGATGGCGGCCAGAAGCGCCGCGGGCCCTTAACGCCTATGGGCCAGGTCTGGCACGTGCCCCGCGGTTGATGTCGGGTTCCACTCGCCTTTTGTCTTCACTCGAATTGTTAGGAACCTGACTCATTGCGTTGGCCCATTATTGATTTCCCTTCTCCTGCACTTGCTCTTCCTCCTTGGTCTCCAACTCTAAACGACGTCTCCGAGATCCAGTGTCGCGCCGCTCCCTTGCCAGTTCAACGATAGCGCTTGCCGGCAAGCAGAAGCCAGAGACGCAAGGTCCTGCCCCAGCTCCTCCGCTCCTGGAGTGCGCCCTCTCCAAGGATGTGGATCTCTCCCCCGTGCTTCCATGGACCATAGCCTAGTCCAATATGCACGGGCGGGCCCTGATCTGGCCTGGCGCCATAGAGGAGTGACCCGTGTCGAAGGTGGAATACCCCTTCTTCCTCTATAGTGCCTTTGCTGGGCTGATGCCACCCTTCTCCTCATTCTTCACCGCCATCCCGAATCACTATGGGATCCAAGTCCTTCATCTCCATCCCAACTCCATCTTGCTTCTGTCCGTCTTTGCCTTCTACTATGAGGCCTTCGTGGGCGTGTGGCCTTAGGTTGCCCTCTTCCATCATTTCTTCACCCTGCGCCTGCAGGACGGCGCCCATTTGTCGGTGTGCGTCTTCTTCGTAGCGGCTTAGAGCGCCAATCTGCTCCTGAAGGCCGGGAAGAAGGTGGAGAACTTCCGGCAGCGTTGGGTTCTTATGAGCCATGAGGACGCCAACCCTCGGCTGGAGGAGCTGAAGTGCCTGCCAGAGAAGACCTCCGCATGGAGCTGAGCGAAGCTCTCCAACCCTCGGGCCGCGCCTGTCCTGGAGCGCTTCTCCCGTCACATCAGCGCCAAGAGGCTGGCTGGTGGGATGATAGTGAAGGAATTCTTGGCGCAGCGCCTGGTGCCCCTTCAGGCCCACTCCAGGCCCCTGTGGGACTACCGTGCCAGTGACGAGGAGCTCAGGCTCTGGTCCCAGGACCTCCCCACTGAGGAGCTCAGCAGGTTTGTGGCAATCTTGCTGGATGGACCTGCCTAAGGCTCTGGGTCCGCTGTACCATCTTGACAACTAAGCCGATATGATCGCGGTGCTGCCTGTCTTCGATGAGCGGGGGCTTCTCTGAGCCGAGGGTTCCAGTCTAGTAGAGGTGTCATCTTGTGACACATCAGGTAAGGGGGACTCGGAGAAGACCATCGGCGACTGCCCCACGGACGCGCCTCCCCTGTCGCAGGCTATCCTTCTGCGCGATCTTGAAGATGATGATGCCACCGACATGGACTCCGCGGTGACCCCTCGCACCCGGTCAGGGCCTCTAGAGGGTCCGCGTCAGCCCCGCACGCCACGCGGTCCACATGTGTTCCCGCCCCCTAGATGTGCGAATCTAGGTCATCCTTGGCGCGTCCCGCCTCCGCCGGCGGAAAGCCTGAGGCGTCGGGCTCGCCCTCCTCGAAGGGGGGCCATGTCGCTCACGCAGGCGCGGGGGCAGTGAAGAGGAAGAGGTGAATTGACCCCAAAGAGTGCGTCACTTGTCTTAGCCCGCCATGTGCATCTGAAGTCCACGCTCGGCTAAATCCCTATTTAGCCTGATGTGCAGGGGCGTCGCCTTGCCTAGGGTGAAGAGGAAGAAGACGAGCGTCAAGCCGAAGGCGACACCTGACACACCGCCTGCCCTCTCCAATGCGTCGCTGCCAGCCGATGGAGAGAGGAAGGCTCGCACGGTGACCTCCCAGGCCTTGGTGATTGCCGAGCCCCCAAAGCACCCTGAGGCGGTCGCGGCGACGCCATTGTCTGAGGGGCTGACCATGGAGGGGCCTCATCCCGCTGACGTGCCAATGCTCGCCATCTCCGTGCAGCCTCTGGAGCCCCTGTCCTCCATGATGATGTCTCCCTAACGGCACCGCTCACGGCAGCATTATAGGCTCCTCAGGAGGAGGTTCCGAAGACCTCCTGAGCAAGGTAGCAGTCACGATGTCGAAGGGCGAGGAAGAGGCCAATGCCGCTCGCACTGTATGCAAGGTGGCGCTGGTGGAAGCCGCGGCAGCTCCCAGACGCTGCAAAGGGGCAGAGGCTCGCCTGGAAGTCCTCCAAGAATAACAAGCTAGGCTAGTCGGGTTGCGTCGTCTGCGGGAGGAAGAACTCACGGTCCGCGAGGCCTAGCTCACCGCCCGGGAAGAAGAGTTGTCCCAGAGGGAGAATTGCCTGTGCCCCAAGAAGGCATGCTTGGACGAGCAGGAGAAGGTGGACGCCTCAAGGAAGGCCCTCATTGATGCCCAGGAGGCAGCCCTCGCCGCGACCGGGAGGTAGAAGGCTATAGAGCTGGTCAACTTCTCTGAGGTTGAGGTCCGGCTTCGCACGACGCTCCGCTCCCTCTGTCGGGACGGGTTCGATGAACCTCTGGCCACCCCAAAGGGTGGCTTCACCGAGCTTGCGGCGGAGCTCGTCATGGCATTAGAGAACGCCGTCGTCCAGGTGGACAAGATCTTGAATAGCGAGTGTCGCGACCTCTTCTTCGCGGCTGCGACACGCGTCTTCAACCACCTTCATTTTCGCGAGCCGGGATTCAACCTCGGCTCCGTGATCCTGTCGGTCCCCGCTTAGGCCCGCTACAGCGTTGCCGAGGCGGTGAAAGGCCTCATGGAGGCATTGGTGAAGAGGTCCACCCGCCTCGCAGCTCCTTCATCTCCAGATGCCGCCAAAGCCGACGATGAGGAAGGCGACGCTTCTAACATCGACGACGAGCCCCCCGAAAATGGGGCATCATGCGGTGGCGGCTCCTCCTGATTTCTCCTCCTTTATTTCCCCTGCAATGCACATCGTGCCTCGTGGAGGCGTCAAACTCATTTGCGTTTTCATGAACTTGTCAAGGCTTCTAATAACTGAATGCTTGAATGTTTTATTCACCTCATTCCTGTCATGTTTGTCGTGAGGCTCTGCATCAGCAGGGCCCGCCCCGCGCGTACCTTCCCCGCGGTTGGTCTGACCGGAATTCTAGGACGGCCCAAAAGGGAAAGGGGCTATGAGGGCAGTTAGGCCCCTGAGTCGCGATGCTCAGGGGTCCCGCTTGACGCATGAATTGCCTTTATGAGGGTAACGCAACGAGGATTTTGAAACTTCAGAACATGTTCAGCACTGTGCATCAGTAGGGCCCGCCCCGTGCATACCTCCCTACGATTGAACCGACCGGAAACCAAGGACGGCCCACAGGGGGAAGGGGATACGAGCATAGTTGAGGCTCCTGAGTCGCGATGCTGAGGAGTCCCCCTTGACGTATGAGTGACTCCCATGTCCTTCCTAAGAAGCTGACAGTTTGAGGCTTATGAACTCCTTCGGCACTCTGCGTCTGCATGGCCCACCCTGCGCGTACCTCCCGTGCGATTGGACCGACCGGAAACGAAGGACGGCCCAAAAGGGGAAGGGGCTACAGGCGCAGTTCAGGCTCCTGAGTCGCGATGCTCAAGAGTCCCCCTTGACCTACGAGTGACTCCAGCGTTCTCCCCAAGATATTTGGAATGGCTTGTCGAGCGTACTAAACTCTGCGTTGACAGGGCCAGCCCCGCGCGTACCTCCCCGCGATTGGACCAACCGGAAACCAAGGACAGCCCAAAGGGGGAAGGGGCTACGGACGCAGTTAGGCCCGCGAGTCGCTATGCTCAGGGTCCCCCTCACATACGAGTGACTCTGTACCTCCAGTTATCTATCCAAAGCATTGGGCATGGGCGTAGTCACAGGTGGACTGTGTTGATTTCCTTGCCGGCTGCGGGCCTAGTCATTGGTGGATTGTGTTGATTTCCTGGCCAGCTGTGGCCTTAGTCATTGGTGGACTATGTTGATTGCCTCCGTCTTTTCCCCAGCGCGGAGCGTAAGGCTGCCACTAGGTGTGGGGTGAACCGCTTCGTGTCCTCGGGGGGCCATGGGCGTATACAACATCGTCTCGTTATTACGTGAGGGTGTCATGGTGGGCGTTTATCTGGTAGGTCACAACGATGCTTTGGCCTCGCGAGTGTCCCTACCCCCGAGTCTTTGGTGGACTAAGCTTCTCCCTAGTGCAGAGCATAGGGCTGCCACTAGGCGTGGGATGGACCCCTCTGCATCCTCAGGTTGCCCTGGGTGTATACAGCCTCGACTCATTATTATGTGAGAGTGTCACGGTGGGGGTGTATTTGGGAGGTCGCGAGGACGCTTTGGTTTCGCGAGTGTCCCTACCCCCGAGTCATTGGTGGACTGAGCTTCTTTTGGGTCATTGGTAAACCTTGTTGACTTCTTCTCTTTGGGAGTGAGATCGGGTGTCTGATGCCTCAGGTAGCCTACAAGGATAAGCTTCGACCGGAGCACGCAAGCGGGGGTCGACCGCCCAAAGACGCAAGCAAAGTAGAACGTTAGGGTTCAAAGAAGGTCAGATAGAAACCATTGAAAGATGCTTAAAATGAAAGTAGCGTCTAGGAGTGCCCTTAGATCCTGGAGGCCGCATGGCCCTGGGGGCGCCCTCGGACAGGGTGGGCTAAAAAGTTACCTCGCATCAGCCAACAAAAAGTCACCTGGCGGCCATGCCGCTGAAGTGCTGAAAGTGTTGTCGTCGCCCGAACTCCTGCTTCCATGGTCGAGACCCTCACGGGTCTACCGTTTCCCGAGTCTCGGGGCCTTCGCTCGGCCCGAGCATCTCCTTCTCTTCCTCACCACGCCCCAGGAGCCTAGGCTACCTGAGGAATGAGCATGGCCCGCTCGAGCCGCTGGTAAGTGGCAGCCGCGTTCCCCAGCCCGAAGGGCACGAGGGCGCCGGCCCGGGGGGACACCCACCAATTGTCAGCTAGGGCGAGCCAGAAAGGGCCTTGAGGCGTGGCTCTATCGGTTGCGAGCGAGTTGGTGCAAATGCGGGGCTAGTCGACCGTGCCGACGAGGGCGACTGCGATTGATGGTGCAGGGCAGTCCGCACCTCCCCGGCCTGGGCCTCTCGAAGTTCTTCGATTGCTCTAATGATGGACTCACGGGAGCTTAGCGGATGCGTGCTGGAGCTCGCTCTCGTGTCCCGCTTGAGCGCCACCCTCGCCTCACTCGTCAGGCCAGGGACCTCCCCAGTGGGAGCCCATAGCCCTGACCCAAGGGGGGCGCTGAGCACGCCTTCTTGTGCGATGGGAGGCATGGCCCCATCCCCTGGCATGGAGCTCTAAGCCCCAGGGCGCTCCGTGGGGAGGAGTTCCTTCTTCTTCTTGCATGGGTCCTGACGAGACAACTCGTATTCTTCGTCGTCTGAGCGCTCCACTGCCGCTGCGCGGTAGGCGCGCTCGAGTGTGGAGAGAACATCCTTCTCATCACAGGCAATGGTGATGACGGCGCCGGTCCCCGGTATCTTGAGGACATTGTAGTCATGGTGGGTCACTGCTATGAACTTGGCGAGGGCCGGGTATCCAAGGATCACATTGTACATTAGATGGATGTGCGTGATGTCGAAGAAGATGATCTCAGTGTGGTAATTCTTGTGCTCGCCGAAGGTGACTAGCGTTGCACCTTCCCGATGGGCACGGTGGACTCCTCCATGACTCCTAACAAGGGCTTGGGCGACAAGAGTTGTTCGTACGTCTGCTGGAGTTTCTCGAATGTCTCGACCAAGAGGACGTTGAGCCCCGCTACACTGTTGATAAGGATCTTGGTGACGAGGACATTGCTGATGGTCGAGGTGCACATCATGGGGAGTTTGCCGGCCACAAACGAGCACCTGAGCTGATCACTTGGGTCAAACGTGATGGTGGTCTGGGACCAGTTGAGGGGGCGCATTGCTTCAGGCTTTGGGAGAGCGGCATTCACCTCCCGTGTGAACTACTTGAATGCGTGGTTGGAGGCCAGGGTCTGGGCGCCGCCCAAGATGGAGGCCACCGCACTAACCTCCTCGAAGCCCCCAGCCCCATCGTCCTTCATGTCGTCATCCCTCCATCTGGGTGGCGGAGGCAGAGGAGGCAGTCCAGCCTCACGAGGGCGAACCTCACGAGGCTGACCGCCTTCGTAGCCCTTCCTGAGGGTCGTCGCGCCAGCGGTCCTCCTGAGCCTAGCTGCGCCAGTAGTCCTCCTGAGGCTGGCCGCGCCAATGGTCTTCATGAGGCTGCTCGCGCCACTCCTGCTGCGGCTCTCAGTCATCCTAGCAGCCCCCGTTGCGGCCTCCGCCGCGGGCGCGGCTCATGTCTCCCCGAGCAGGGCGCCTGCTGAAATGCTCGGCACGGGCAAGCCAGAGCTCTTGGCACTTGGAGGTATCATGGCCGCTGGTGCCATGGAAGATGCACGTTGGCTCCCCTCCTGACGGACACTCTCCTACTCGGCCGTACTTCACCTCACACTCAGTCGCAAGGACCGCATGAGCCTTGCACTTCAACTCCTTGGCATTTTCCTTCTTCTCGTCTGGTTCCCTCGCCCGAGGCCTGAGGAGAGACAGGCGACCTTCTTCAGACCTGGCACACTTCTTTGCCAGGTTGAACATCTCTAGTGCGGTGCTCATTTCATCACTCATGGGGAGCTCCTTCTTCATTTACAGGTCGCTGACTCTGTCGGAGAAGGCCGAGATGACGTCCTCGTCCGACGCCTTGTGGATCTTGAGGCGCATGACCGTGAAGCGCTGTATGAACTTGTGTAGTGTCTCCCCCTCATTTTGCTTCATGCATCGCAGGTCAATCACGGTGGGGGCCCGGTCGCGAGTGCCCTGGAAGTTGGCGATGAAGCGCTCGCGCACCCTATCCCAAGAGGTGATCGACGCCTTTGGGAGGTTGAGGAGCCAAGAAAGCGCACCACCCTTGAGTGCCATGGGGAACCAGCACGCCATAACCTTGTCACCTCCTCCTGCAGCCCTCATGCTCAGGGTGTAGAGGTGCAGGAACTCTGCCGGGTCTAGGGTGCCATCGTAGCGTGGGGGCAGGTCGGGCCACGTAGTTGGGTGGAGTTCAGGGGTGATGGCGAGGCATCCCACTAGTCCTTCGGGCGTAGCGCATGCAGGGGGAGACCGGGCCCTGTTGCTCCAACGGGTCTACTTCGGGCGGGGCGCGCTCGCGGTCCGGGACTTGCAGCGACGGGTGCGCGCGTGCGTCAGCGCGCGGTCGAGAAACCACCTGAGAGCTCGCTTTGTCACCTGGCCTCGCGAGGTTGGTCGCGGGGACGCGCTTCCTTCTTGGGCTCAGGATGCATGTCTCGCCACGGTGCTGGGGGTGTTGCATCTTGTTCCTCGTCGTTTTCTTGGGATGATTGTGGCCGAAATGAACAGGAGAGCGATGCGGAGTCGCCGGCAGCGGCAACGAGCTCCTCGATGCGCTGGAGCCAGTCATTATGGCGTTTAGGGGCGGGCCGGTAGAGGAGCAGCTCGCTGGCCATGGCAAGCGCGCACCGGCCGTGTGGCATCTCCAGCTGGGCGTGCGAGACAGCCCTAGAAGCCCCGGAAGCGTGAGTGGCAATGCGGTTGTTGGGGTGCTCGGTAGCCGGCTGAGAGGAACCCTGTTGTTCTTGTGCGTCGGGGCCCGAGCGGCGTTCACCACGGGCGATAGTGACCGGCCCGCGCCGGCGGGGCCTACGGGCGCCTCCTAAGCGACATGGGCGGAGCGACGTTCGGCGCGAGCCCGGCGAGCGTCAGCCATCGGATCGGAGAAGCTTGGTGAAGGCGGAGCTCGGAAGAAACCTCGACACGCCCCCTATCTGGAGCGCCAAATGTCGGATTTCGGCCTCCGCAAAACCCTTAAGATTCGAACTGAGGGGCATGTACGAAGATATCTCACTAGCTCGCCTCGCGTAGCTCGCTACTTACTGAGAATGGAAAGGAACTCACTCGATGGTGAGGAAGACACAGAACATAGCAGTTTACATAGGTTCGAGTCGCTGAGAAGCGTAATACCCTAGTCCTGCTTTGGTGGATTACCTCTCTTAGAGGAGGGTGGAAGAACTAGTACATTCTTCACGAGCCTTTGGAGGGTGGGTGACTTTGCGTGGTGCTCGTGGGTGAATGAACCTGTCCCCCTATGAAGTATCCTATCCTCTATATATAGTGGCGGCCCGGGTCCTCTTCCCTTATCGTTTTGGCGGGAAGGGATCTCACAATGGACAATTTTGAAGGGAAACCGGCGAACATGCTCCCCCTGCCCAAAGGTGGTCTTTGCCTGCAAAGTGACTCTCAATGCAATAGGGTTGGTACATGGATGACGCTTGTCCTGCTGGCGGGCAGCGACGACTTTGTTACACCAAAGGGGAAACCTTCAGAAGATGCCTTGGGAACCCCGGTACGTCCTTGCCACCTTTGCACTAAAGGGGAAACTGCTTCGCCCTGCTGCCTGCTGCTCAACTATCCTTCCCACACGTCATCCTTGACTCCTCAGGACGGGCCTTGCCACTGTATCTTCGCCGCTCCAGAGGGGTCCTCAGGAGGCCCCCTGTGGGTCTTGAAGCCCCTCCTCCTCGCGATGCTTGGACCCTCGCGAGGGCCTTGCCTTGTGGGGCGTCGGGCCCGTTGGTTTTGATCGATGAAGCGGGGCAGCCCTAGGCCACAGGTAGGAAGGTCTGGGTACCCCCATTCCCAGAACACCGACAGCGAGGAGGTGCGAAAGGCAAAGATTGAAGGGTTTTTTCAACCGCCGAGTCCATGCAAGATATATAATCCTCTTGGCTATCGGTGACACCAAGATAGATTTTTTGGTGCCACCAAGTTCCTTAACTGTTAGCTGACACAGAAACTCGGTGAAGCTGAAAAGTACAACCTGGTGGTACCGAGATAGGAAAACCTCATCAACCCTAGGCTTCGGTGGGACTGAGATTTTGAGGTTGGTCACACCAAGATGCACTTTGGGAAGTTTTGGAATTCAGCCCTTGTCGAGACGGATCTTCGAGTGCTCCTCACACAAAGAGTCACTAAAGTGCTTGCTCAAATTTTGTGATGTAGCATGAATAGAATTTGAGACGAGAAACCATAGATATCTAGAGAAAGGTACTTAGGCATTCTTTTGTATCTAATTGGCCAAAATAAATAGTAATCCAGATAAAAACAACTGGATATCCACGAATGAGGAAAACATACATACCCACATGCTCCCATAATAAGATGTCAAATAAAACATGGTGAACATGCATAAGTATGCTAACATCAATCAAGAACTTTGGTGATGACGAAGTCATCTGTATATGAGTATATTGACTTAAGAGCCAAGTAAGAATACTTGTTCATAGGTCATACTCATTGATTAAGCACAAGTGGGGTTACCAATTTTACATAAACCATTTAAGTGTTCACATCGTTTAGGAGACGCTTACACTCAAGTCTTAGAATAAAGCTCCCCCTAGATGTGATGTGACATCCTCAGCTTTTCCTATAGTAAATGTAGGTAATTAAGCTACACTAACCCTATGCTAATGATGACACGTCACTGTGGTTACTTTTGTTAAACTCGCATCAGTTTAAACCCCGCTCAATTCCATTGCGAATTTGATTTGTCTGAAAAGTGGAATTTAAAAGTTTTGCGGAAGTAAAAATAAAAATGTTGCATGGGTTGCAGATATCCCGTAAGATTTTAGAAAATTGATGCGGTCATTTTTGAAAGTATTTTAGAGCCTCTAAATAACTAAAACATAAACTATTAAAAAAAGCCCAAGCCCAACTGGGCTAGCCGGCCCAGTTGGCCACCCACCAGCACACTTTAACCGGGGGGGTATAAACCCCCTAGGAACCCTAAGATATGCCTCTCCCCTCCCCACTCCCTCACCCCGCCACCAGAACGAACAAGGGGAACTGCCCCTCGTTCCCTCCCCTCGATCTCCCTCGCTCTCCCCAGGCTCCCTCGTTCCCCAGCACCCGAGCCCCCGCCGAACCCCTAAGCTGGCCTTCCTCGTCCCCGTATCCCCTCGCTCGCCTCCCCCTCGAGCCTCTCGCTCGCCCCCTCACTCGTACGCCCCTTCCCACTCCCGTCCCAATCTGGATCGGGGTCGGGCCACCACCAAGTCCCCACCCCGTGCAGCTCCCTGTCAGCCGCCTCCTCGACGGCCTCTGAAGCCCCGCCAGCTATCTCGTTCCTCCTCGCCGGCTCGCGCCACAGCCCCTCCCCAATTGGACCGAGACCGTTGCCGTCCGCCATCTCCCCAACCTCACCGGATCCACCTCGTCACCAGTCCGCCCCACGCACGTCTCCGCCTCCTCCTCGTTAGACTTCTCTGGGCTGCTGCTTCCCCTACAACGCTGGTGAGGCCCTGGGCCACCTCTCCCTCTCTCCATCCCCGACTCGCCCCTCTCGCCCACCTCCGGTCGCGCCTCGCCACGCCCGTGGCCTCGTCGGCCCCAAACCACCGTGCCCTGCTGCCTCTTGAGTTTGCGTTGGTTTTTCCCTTGAAGAGGAAAGGGTGATGCAGCACAGGAGCAGTAAGTATTTCCCTCAGTTTGAGAACCAAGGTATCAATCCAGTAGGAGAATTGATCCAAGTTCCAGAGTACCTACGCAAACATAAACGAGCTTGCACCCAACGCTATAAAGGGGTTGTCAATACCTTCAAGATTGATTGCAAAGTGAGATCTGAAGGCGGAAAGTGCAACGAAGTAAAAGTGTAAGGTTGAAAATATGATGCAAAGTAGACCTGGGGGGCATAGTGTTCACTAGAAGCTTCTCTCAAAATAGAAAATATTATGGTCGGTGAACAAATTACCGTCGAGCAATTGATACAACCGCACAAAGTCATGACGATATCTTAGGCAATGATCATACATATAGGCATCACGTCTGAGACAAGTAGATCGATACTTTTTGCATCTACTACTATTACTAGACACATCGACCGCTATCCAGCATGCATCTAGTGTATTGAGTTCATGACGAACAGAGTAACGCCTTAAGCAAGATGACATGATGTAGAGGGATAAACTCAAACCCAGGATGTAAACCCCATCTTTTTACCCTTGATGGCAACAACACGATGTGTGCCTCGCTGCCCCTTTTGTCACTGGGAGAGGTCACCGCACGGTATGAACCCAAAACCAATCACTTCTCCCATTGCAAGAATCATAGATCAAGTTGGCCAAACAAAACCCACAAGTCGAAGAGAATTACAAGGATATGAAATCATGCATATAAGAGATCAGAAGAAACTCAAATAGATTCATAGATAATCTAATCATAAATCCACAATTCATCGGATCTCAACAAACACACCGCAAAATAAGATTACACCGGATAGATCTCCATGAAGATCATGGAGAACTTTGTATTGAAGATCCAAGAGAGAGAAGAAGCCATCTAGCTACTAGCTATGGACCCGAAGGTCTATGGTGAACTACTCACGCATCATCGGAGAGGTCATGGTGTTTATGAAGAAGCCCTCCGTATCCGAATCCCCCCTCCGGCAGGGCACCAGAATGTGCCCCAGATGGAATTTTCAGGAATTTATAGGCGGAAGAGGTACGGCAGATGAGCCACAGGGGGCCCACAAGCCTGCTAGGCGTGGCCCCTCGGCCGCGCCTAGGGGGCTTGTGGGGTCCCCTGGTGGCCCCTGCCTTGGTTCTCACGTCTCGTGCGTATCTTATGTTCTGGAAAAAAATCTTTTCAGAAGTTTTATTCCGTTTGGACACCGTTTAAAATCCTCCTCTAAAAAGGGTCAAAAAGACGGAAAAACAGGAACTGGCACTTGGCACTAAGTTAATAAGTTAGTCCCAAAAAAGATATAAAAGTCATACAAAACATCCAAAGTTTGACAAGATAATAGCATGGAACCATAAAAAATTATAGATACGTTGGAGACGTATCAAGCATCCCCAAGCTTAACTCCTGCTCGTCCTCGAGTAGGGAAGTGATAAAGACTCAATTTTTGATGTGGAATGCTACCTAGCATAGTTGTCGTTCGTAACTTCTTTCATGTGATAGGAATGTTCAGATCCGTAAGATTCAAAACAATAGTTTGCTATTGACATGAAAACAATAATACTTAAAGCAAACTAGCAAGGTAATCATGAGCTTTCGAAATAACAAGGCCAAAGAAAGTTATCCCTACAAAATCATATAGTCTGGCTATGCTCCATCATCCCCACACAACTAATTTAAATCATGCACAACCCCGGTATTGGCCAAGTAATTGTTTTCACACTCTTACTTTCTCAAACCTTTTTCAACTATCACGCAATCCATGAGCATGAGCCATGGATATAGCACAATGGTGGAATAGAGTGTGGTGGTGGTTGTGAGATGAAAAAGGAGGAGATGGTCACATTGACTCGGCGTATTAAAGGGCTATGGAGATGCCCATTAATAGATATCAATGTGAATGAGTAGGGATTGCCATACATAGGATGCACTAGAGCTATAAGTATGTGAAAGCTCAAAAGGAGAACTAGTGGGTGTGCATCCAACTTGCTTGCTCTAGAAGACCTAGGGCAATTTTGAGGAAGCCCATCATTGGAATATACAAGCCAAGTTATATAATGAAGACTCCCACTAGTATATGGTGGTGACAAAACGAGAGGCTCTCAATCATGAAGAACATGGTGCTATTATGAAGGTCAAGTGTGGAAAAGATAGTAGCATTGTCCCTTCTCTGTTTTTCTTTGTTTTTTTATTTTATTTTTTGGGCTCTTTGTCCTCTTTCATATCTCTCTTTTTTTGTGGGTACTCGGCGTCATGGTATCAGCCGAAGCTCTTCAGACGTCAACAATAGAGCGGGGCGTGCCCGAGTGGTCCCGAGATGGATCGCGCTTGTATTAAGGGGTGCTAGGACTGACATCGGCCACCCATGCATCATGTAGGAGCGCAAAGGGCAAGTGGGCCCATGAACCCTTTGAGCTTAGGATTTAGACTAGCGGGCTCGCCTCTCTCTTGAGTCTAGTTGGGGTTGCGACGTGTCGATATTCTGAGGTTAGGCATGATCTAGAAAAGTGTGTCTGGCCAGAGTGTTACCGAGCGTGACGGGAAACTTGGTGCACCCCTACAGCGATGAAAATTAACTGTTCGGATAGCCGTGTCCACGGTTACAGGACAACTTGGAGTTGTGCCCTGATCTTATACAACTACAACTGTTACTTAACTGGAATAGTTCCTCCGGGATTGCTTCCTCGGAGGGAGTCGAGGGAGAATCTCTAGGTGTGATCTCATATTAATATTGCTGCAAAAATATGACTATTAATTGTGTTACATGTTCTACTCTCATCTATTTGCTACAAGACCCCTCAAGATGCTAGTCTTCGGTAGGACTAGGCGTTCCCTCTCTTTCTCGCATTGCTGCAGTCAGTCCACATATAAACCCCTCTTCCTTTGATACTGATGCATACTTAGCATAGTTCTGATGTTAGTCTTGCGAGTACTTTGGATGAGTACTCACCATTGCTTTGCTCCCCCTTTGTCCCCTTGATCCATTCCTGTGACTAGATGATGGAGCCAAGGAGTTGGAGTGTCCTGCCAACGACGGCTGCTACCCAGACGGTGCCTACTACTACGTGGAGGCCGCTGAAGACCAGGAGTAGTTAGGAGGCTCCTAGGCAGGAGGCCTGGCCTCATTCAATTGTTGTTTCTTTTGTGCTAGCCTTCTCTAAAGCACCTCATGTTTAATGTGTGTACTCAGATATTTATTGCTTCCGCTGACTCATGTGTTTATTGAGCTTCTGCATTCTAGCCCTAGAGGCCCCTGGCTTGTAATATGAAGCTTGTATGTTTTATTTGTGTCTTGAGTTGGGTTGTCATATCTTCCTGTGGGTCCTTGAGCTTGCTCGTACGCATTTGCGTGTATGATTAGCATACGATCAAATCAAGGGTGTCACAAGTTGGTATCAGAGCCGACTGCATGTAGGTAGCCCCCTTTCCAACTCCTTGTCCGAAGTTGAGTCTAGTGTTTGAAAAACTTACTAACCTTGATGTTGTGGCTTATGGGCCCACATCGCAATTGGGTGGTATTAGTATCTTTTACTCCTTTTCTATACTCTGGGTTCTACTCTCTCTTCTCTTTCGGGTTAAAGAATTTACTAAATCTAACATTAGGTTCTCGTAATCACATCGACCTGCAGCGCTGGACTAGCTACTCTTGTTCTTGTGATAATATATTACACACACTATCATTTGACATCCTTCAATCTTTCTTTCCAGATGCGTCCCGCAAGGAAGCACGTGCGCCTGACACTCGCCACTGAGACGACTAGGTTCTCGGCCATTTTGGTCGACCTCTTGACCAGGCTAGGATATCGTTTGTACCCCGAGTACACTTTGTACAAGGACTTCCGCGAGTGCAACCAAGACCATTACCAGGCTGAGGTTCGCATCTTCGATCAGATGGGAAACTCCACCCGCAAGCGCCACTCCTTCTGCGGTATTGGATTGTTGATCGAGATGGCCGTCCATGATGCAGCCTATATCGCTATCACCCGTCTCCGTGGAGCGTACCCTCACCTGGAGGGGTCTGCTTTCACATACATCCCGCATGTTCCTGCTGGGGATGAGATTGGGTATGATCTCACAGCCTACACTGCTCGCGTTCAGGAGCTCAACGATCGGTCCTACGTCGTTGTCTACGCAACCTACGTGACGCGTCGCTACGACGTACGGGTTCTGCTGGAGTACACTGAGGCACTGGATCGTGCTTTTCGAGCTCTGACTGTGGAGCTGTATGCTATGCGTGCCCATCTTTACGATGCGTTGACAGAGCTGCAGCCAACAGTCCACTCGAGGGTCCACCCTGTGCACATCCTCGAGCCGAGTAGGACAGAGCTACCACCAGTTCTTGAGTGGACTGATGTTGGGGGTAGTACCCCTGCACTTGGACCTCTGCTCCCCGAATGGATGCGGTACCCTCACCAGAGTCACCACGGAACACAGGGTCCTGTTCCTACCTTCTATCACCGACAGGTACCTAGATTTGATCGTTTTCTCCGACTTTGATGTAGCCTTATCGCTATGTCTTGTTGTGGTACTCTTCCACCGTGTGGTTGCATGCCGCCTAGTGAGTCCAGGTTATCGTCTGATGCGTCGAGGTTATCGCCAAATTTCGAATTTGTAATCGATGGTGTGTAATCGAACTGATGTATGGGTCTATATGTCGAACTCAACTTCTATGAAATATCTATCGCATTTCCCTTTAGTCATGCTTGGTTACTTCATGAATGCGTATAATGCCTTTGCAATTACATTAAGCTAAACTACGCTTGTTAAATATTTAGCAGGATGGTTAGACCAGCTGGCCGCCTGTGTGGCCCCGCCAATGATGCACCACCTCGCCTCCTAAATATATGGCAGGGATGATCCAATAGTTTGAACTGAACCGCCTATTTATGCAAGGGATCATGGATCAGTTCCAAAGGCCGAACATGAACCAGCAGCAAGGCGTGACACTACAAGACTTCTGCCGCCTCAACCCTGCGATCTACCGCATCTCAACTCAGCCTCTTGATGCTGATGACTTGCTCCGTGACATTGCTTATAACCCGGAGTCTGCAAATGTGCCCGTGGCGAGCTATGTCAACTTTGCTGCCTACTTCCTGAAGGGTCCCGCTGCTCAATGGTGGGACAGTCATAGGCGCTCTCAACCCATTGGAACTATCATCACTTGGACGGAGCTCAAGGCTTCCTTCCGTGCTCGCTACATTCCTCAGGGAACCATGGACCGGAAGAAGCGTGAGTTCCGCAACTTTTCCAGGGCAACAAGACTGTGGATGCTTATCAGCAGGAGGTTCTGGACTTATCTCGCTATGCTGAACAAGACATTGCAACCAATGCACGCAGACAGGAGAAATTCTGTGAGTGCCTCCACCCTGACATCAAGCTCGCACTCCTTATTCAGGACTATGTTGATTTCGCCACCCTCTGAACAAAGCCATTCGGGTTGAGACTAGTCTGCAGGAATACAAGGATAGCGGCAAGCGCAACCGTGACATGGGCTCATCTTCGTGCGCATCTGCACAAAAGCAGAAGAACTAGATTCCCAACAACATGTACCATGCACCTGCTCCTTCTCCAAGGCCGTCCTATGGTGTACCTCATCTGCCTCCTCCGCCACCTTGGCAGCCGAGGCTTCCAGCTCCACTGCTTTGAGTTCCTCCTTCCTGTCCTGAGGACAGGCTGTGCTTCAAGTGTGGTCATCTAGGTCACCATGCTAGAGACTGCAGGCAGAATCCGAATCAGCTGGCACTTCCTTCAACTAGAAGTGGGAACAACCAAAACCGCAATAACAATGCCAAGCATGCTTATGTTTGTGGTCAGGCCAACAACATTGAGATGGGTCAAGCTCAGGACCAACCTGCTACCGTGATGGGTACACTTCTCGTTAACTTAGTACCTGCTTCTGTATTGTTTGATACAGGAGCATCGCATTCCCTTATGTCAGAAAATTTTGCATACATGCATGACATTAGGAGCGAAGAAATGAACATCCCGATAGTGGTAAACACCCCCGGGGGCGAATGTCGAACCTCTGTGGTTGCCCCCATGTTCCGGTTGAAACTCAAGTATTAGAATTCCTTGCCAGCCCCATCTTACTAAAGTCGTCCAACATTGATCTCATACTGGGAATGGACTGGTTGAAAGCTCATACGGCTTCAATCGCTTGTGCCACCAAGACCGTCCACCACCTACACCCCTCAGATGAATTAATAAGCTACCATGCTCATCTCGTCCGAGATGCTAAGGCATGGCTATATGCCTTGAATGCATTAAATGCGTCGCCTCTTGATGGGATTGAAAACATTCCAGTTGTCCGGGAATACCAATGTATCTTTCTAGAAGAACTTCCGGGGATTCCCCATGCTCGAGCTATCGAGTTTGTCATTGACTAGGTACCTAGCACCACTACTATCACCAAGCGTCCTTATAAATTGCCACCACATGAACTTCTTGAACTTAAGCAAGAAATTGACAACTCGCTTCGTCTGGGTTTCATTCGTCTGAGTTCCTCTGCATGGGGAGTACCTTCTCTCTTTGTTAAGAAGAAGGATGAGACAAATCGTTTGGTTCAAGACTATCATCCTATAAACCAGGCCACTATTCAAAACAAATATCCTCTTCCTCGGATAAATGATTTGTATGATCAACTTGCTGGTTCCACGGTCTTCTCCAGCTCGACTTGAGGTTGGGATACCACCAGATCCGTGTTCGCAAGGAGGATATTCCAAAAACCGCCTTTGTTACTCGTTATGGGTCATACGAGTTCACCGTTATGTCCTTCAGCTTAACCAATGCCCCGGCAACCTTCTCTCAATTGATGAATTATATATTCATGGACTACCTCGACAAATTCGTCGTGGTATATCTGGATGATATTCTCGTATTTTCTAAGAATAAAGAAGAGCACGCTGAACATCTTCATCTTGTACTAGATAAGCTTCGGGAGCATAAACTTTATGCGAAGTATTCTAAATGTGAATTCTGGCTGGACGAAGTGACATACCTTAGTCATGTGATGTCCAAGGATGGTATTGCAGTCACCCCCAAACAAATTCAAGCTATTCTTGACTAGACTCCCCCAAAGAATGTCAAGCAAGTCAGAAGTTTTCTCGGACTCGTCATCTATTGTCGTCGATTCGTCGAGAACTTCTCCAAGATTGCAAAGCCCTTAACCAATCTACTTCACAAAGCTGTGAAGAATGAGTGGACTGATAAATGTCAGGAAAGTTTCCAAGCACTCAATGAAAAAATAATGTCCGCTCCGGTACTTGTTCCTCCGGATACGAAAAGGGATTTCGTCATATATTGTGACGCTTCTCATCAAGGAATAGGTTGTATCCTGATGCGGGACCGCAAGGTGATTGCTTATGCCTCACGTCAGTTGCGTGCTCATCAAGAGAACTATCCAGTTCATGATCTCAAACTTGTCGTAGTTGTACATTCACTGAAAGAATGGCGACAATACCTTGTCGGTAATCGCTGTGAAATCTACAGAGACCATCAAAGTCTGAAGTATCTGTTCACTCAACCGGATCTGAACCTCCATCGACAGGGACGGATGGACCGCATAGCAGATTTGGACTTTAATATATCATATACCCCCAGCAAGGCTAACGTAATGGTTGATGCCTTGAGTCGCAAGTCATACTGCAACCACCTCCAGGTTCATAAGGTTCACGATCGTCTGCAAGAGGAATTCCGTAAGCTGAACCTCCATATTGTTCCTCAGGGTTATCTTGGTCCCCTTCCTGAAGAGTTTCTAAGGCTCTAAGTATCATCTTGATGATGTATTTGTCGGTCATCTCTTCACTTCCTAAGCCGGCAATCTCATTTGTGACGAGAGCTAGCCTAGAATGCATCTCAGCGACTCCTTCAGCATCCTTCATCTTCAACTGGTCAAGCTAAATTTGAAGAACTTCCAACTTAGATTCCCTGGCAGAATCAGTACCTTCATGCATATCAATCAAAGTATCCCAAATTTCCTTTGCATTCTCAAGGCGACTAATTT
Organism: Hordeum vulgare subsp. vulgare; assembly: GCF_904849725.1. Lineage (NCBI taxonomy): Eukaryota > Viridiplantae > Streptophyta > Magnoliopsida > Poales > Poaceae > Hordeum > Hordeum vulgare. The sequence continues at coordinate 381,586,384 of NC_058521.1, forward strand.
TGTTGAATTCTTTGGGACACAAGCAGATGAATATGATATCACTGGCTTGAGCATTGTAGTGCAACACATTCAGCTCATCCGCTGTCGCATCACGATCTGGTTCTCTCCCTTCTTCCAAAAATTCACCTTGCACACCAACACGAACAACAACCCAAATGGTAGGATTATGACCAAGAATATGCATTTTCATCGTTCCAACTAGCGAAGTTTGTACCATCAAAATATGGACCTCTATGGTGATAATTTCCCCCACTAGATGCCATACTCTCCTAAGTTGTGAAACCAATGCAATGGAGACCGAAGCTCTGATACCACTTGTAGGATCAAAAGTATGTCTAAAGAGGGTGATTAGACTACTTGACAACATAAAAACTTAGCCTTTTTCCCAATTTTAGTTGTCGACTAGTTTTAGCAATTATGACTAGTCAACTTCACCCTACACATGCACATCTAAGAGTATAGCAGTGGAAAATAATGACATGCAAATGTAACATGCAGGGTAAGGTAGGGAGATCAAAGGCAAAGGTTGACACAATGATTTTTGGCATGGTTCCGGTAGGTGGTGCTATCATACGTCCATGTTAGTGGAGAATTCAACCCACGGAGGTAACGGCTGCGAGAGTCCACGGAGGGCTCCGCCAACAAGGGGTCCACGAACAAGCGACCTTGTCTATTCTACCACGGCTTCCGTTCACACAGGACTAGCCTCATTCACTGTAGACTTTCACGAAGTAGGCGATCTCCTTTCCCTTACAAACTTGTTTGTTCAACTCCACAAAACGAAGTAGGAGGCTTCCAATCGACACCTAACCAATGTAGGAGGCACCACCCTCCAAAAGGTAATTGATGCGGTAGAATGATGAACTCCTTGCTCTTGTGCTTCAAAAGATTGTCTCCTCAACACTCAATCACTCTCTCATAGATTTGGCATGGGTAGGAGAGATAGATCTTGTGGAAAGCAACTTGGGAGGCTATAAATCAAGGTTCAAATGGTTGGATTGGAATCTCTTGATCTCAACACATGAGTAGGTGGCTCTTTCTCAGAAAAATGGATCTGGCAAGTGTAAGTGCGTTCTGAGTGCTTCCTCTATGAATGAGAGGTATGTGGAGGGATATATATAGGAATCCATCAAAATCTAACCTTTACAACATTATTGCCTAACAAGGTGACAGCAAAATGAATCGCGGTGGTACTGAGTTGCACTACATGTGCAAACTTTTGAAATCTCGGTAAGGCTGATATACGAATCTCGGTGGTACTGATACGATGACCTAGACCAGTTTCCAAATCACAGTGAGACCGATCTCAAACTCGGAAATTTTGATTCTTGACATCTTCTGAATATAAAGCTGGTCACTGAATCTCGGTGGCATCGATGTGAAAGTTGGTGGTACCTAGATGGTAGGGTTTGCCATAGGATTTGTCTTGTGGAAAATTAGTAGGGTCGAGTGGAAATATTTGGTGGCACCGATTTTGTTGATATGGCTTTGGATAGAGATATTTTGTGGGAGAGTGGCTGAGTACTTTTGGTAGCTATCTCTAAGCACTTCAGGAACAAATTCATCATAGTACGTCACCCCCTTTTAATAGTATTAGTTTTCCTATGGACTCAAAGTGGTTTCTCACAAATGTAAAACGTAGAGTCTTCTTACTTTAAGCTTGAGCCAATCCTATTCCTTTCCTTGAATCAAGGAGGTTCTCCTCACAATCCTATAGCCAAGGCTTCTTCGAACTTTTCTTAATATACTTCGATAAGATCATTAGTCCAATGATGCATATGTTATGATTAATTACCAAAACCACCTTAGGGAGCAATTGTGCTTTCAGAGTGCCAATCTAATTGCTCAATCAAATTGTTTTGTCAATTCTTTCCAACCCTAAGTTCTTCCTTTCAAGTTAATTCAATCCTCTCCAATGTTGGCAAGATCAATCCTCATATTTCTTTTTCAGAGTTCGTCTCATTCGTCCCAAGTTGTTTTTTCCCCACCGTGCCGCCATTTCAATTCAATGATTAATTATCATCCAAGTGTCTTTCTTGTTATTGATGCTTCCCCTATCTTTTCTTCCGTATAGTTTCCGGCGATTCATTGTGAAGATTCTCAGTACTAAGTTCATCATTTCTTCGTCTTTCTGTTCTTTTAGGTGGATTCTCTTCAAGCTTTTGGTGTTCAAGATATCCATTCTTCCAAAACAATGAGATACATATATATCCATGTCAAGGCCCTCGTGACAAAATAAGGACTATCCTCAAGTCCTCGGATCGAGATCTCTTGTTAGTGGAGGAGAATTGTAATAACCCAGAACCGACGCTCCAGAATATTCCCCTTTCAGTTCGTTGTCACTGTGTTATTTATTTGGTTGTCGCATTTGTCATTTCATCATGCGCATCATCTACATAGCATCATCACTCTGTTACCGTCATTTATTAAAACTTGCATCCGTTATTAGTTGCTGGTTCTCTTCGCTTTTGTTGTTGACCGTTGCGAGACCAAGCACACATGCACGCACTGCTAGCATCATCAAAATATTCTTATTAAAAGTATGGATAAAACTTTCTCGGATAATGTTGAAAGTGGGCGTAAATTTTTATTATTGTGTAGGTAGACCTCCTACCAAATTTCATCGCAATCGGAGTTCGTTTGATACCCGAACCACCAAATGTATAGCGGAACTATAACTGGTCAAACGTCGGATGTTTTCAGTATTTTAGAACCCTGTCATGGGATGCCAAACTATGGGGACCCCGACTTATAGGTCGAGATCACCGAATGCACGTGTATAGTGATCCAGAGATCAATGCTCACTGAACACATAGAAACTGAATAACAAGAGTCTTACATCCATACATACCTCTGATAGGGACCATTAAGGTCAACTCTTACATAGATAGGGCCTCAAAGGCCGATACACCAAACACAACTAGAAGCAGAAATCTTGATCGATAACATGATCAGAGCCATTTGCCTTAAATCTACACGCATTCATACTGGGAAACGTCCAAGTTCGCATGCTCGTCTCCAATTAACTCTTCTCCATATTTCTACTCTTCCATGCCTAGCCAATTAAATAACCAGCGGCAAGCCGATGAGTACTTTGAATGTAATCGCAAGCAACCATGATATGGAACGAGGCAATAACAATGCATGATATAGCACTAAGTATGTAAGTCTTGCGAAAAGATAGTTTCAGTGCATTGACATTATCAATCTTGTAAAATCATGCATCAATAAGTCGCATGTTTCCATATGAACAAGTTATAATCATCATCATAAGTCGAGGTTGAACGTCCCATGTTCAATCCCCATACCAACTCGTCAGACTTATCCCAATTATCACCCTTCTCATGTCATCATGTTTCCCACATACCCTCACTCACACGCACACTTGGTTTATGCAAAAACAACTCGACGTAGTTTAAGCAACACCACCCAACTATCCTTAATCGTGGACACGACTATTCCCATAGTTTAATACTTTGTAGATGTTGCGCACTGTACCCACAAGACTCGGGGAACTTCCATGTCATCCACGGCTCGCGTTATATCACATACCCGATTTAAGCACCCGAACAATGCCTTTCCCCTGATGACACTAAACAAAGAGTCCACTCGATTGGTACACACCCCACATGATGTACATCATATGAGCCTCGCTCTACATTGTATCATCCATGCAGGGACCAACGGTGTGCCCGATGCGTGTGAAAACAGCTCATGGTCACCCTACCTGGCACGACCCCATCATGAGAGTGACCATGCCACTTCCGCCACCAGTAATGAGGGCTCTCTACTAGAATCGACCAAACTAGTCAACAAAGCCGTGTCCCATAAGGGGTATCATGGTCCCACATGTATGGTTGGGACGGTCGACGAATCTTAAATTTAACCCACACAAAAACCTTTCTCGATACACCACTTCTTTCTCAAGTCGTCACCATCACAACACCATCACCCTTGGGTATTAGTGGGACCCGACGGAGTTTTCGAAAAGTCTTTGAAAATATTTCCTTCATCGTCACCATCCATATTCCCATCCCTTTTCCGTAGAAACTGCTAGAAACTAACTACATCCCACATGCACAACCCCAATAGGTGGTAGGGTCATGCCGAAGTGCAAGTTTCCACGAGGTGTTCCCCGGAGACAACCCAACAAGGGGGGGTGCCTCTGACCCATGATGAATATATGCAAAAATAAGGTGCTTTATGAAATGCAAAGAAAAGTTTCTTAGACATGGTCAAAGGGATGCTTGCCTTGCTCAACAAAGTCATCGGGGTCTTTGAAGTCTTCTGGTCGAACTCCTTCGTCAACAACGTAATCTGTCCTTGTGATAAAGACAGAACACAAAACTCACTTCTAAAATGTTACTCTATTATGGAAAATAGTAAATACAAAACTAAAAATATTATACTAAGGTTTTGAGTGAAAAATATTTTGAAAACTACTTTAACATTAGCTAAAAATACTTAACATTAGGTTTTAAAATAAAACAGTGTATAAAAGTTGTTGTAAAAATTACACAAGTGGTATTATAAAATACTACACATTTTTACAAGATTTGTGGTGGATAAATATTTGGATTTAGACAAATACTCAGCTCTCTGGGATTTTTGAAAATTGCCAGAAAATAAAAAAAAGAAAAAGGGGCAGCACCCCTGGGTGAGACTAGGCCAGCAGCTGGGCCAACCCAGCCAGCCAGCCACCAAACCCAGGCACGCGCGTCGTGAGGTTTGAACCTGACGTCCGGGGCCCTGCGGTTAGCGACTGAGAGAGGGAGGGAGAGGGCGAGGTAGAGGCTACCAGGTGGGGTGTCCTTGTTGGGACCGTCTTCCACCTCTGGACAGGGGGAGGCGGGGCTCATCGGTGGTGGCGACGCCTCACGAGCATGGGGATGGACTCCTTGCACTTCCTCCGTTTGTGTGGAGGTCGAGGGAGTGGTTGGGGTGATCGGAGTCGCCGACAACGAGGGGGCTGTGGCGGAGGGCATCGGAAGGTGGTTGCCACCGGTGTTTCTTTGCGGGAAAGGAGCGGGGAGAGGTGGAGATGCAGCTGGGGCTTGCTGCAATCCTGATGGAGGAGGAAGGGAGCCGGAGCGGGCCTATGTCCCGAGATCGATGGAGCCCTGACCCGGCAGTGCCTCGGTCGATCTCGAGCACTGGTGCTCGGGGAGCTCAAGAGGGGGCTCTTGGCGGTCGATTGGGAGTGGGATCGAGTGATTGGAGAGGAGAGACGAGCTTGAGGCTCGCTTATGTAGCCAGCCCGCGGTTCACTATGGTCGTGGATCGCCGGTGTTGCCCGCAGAGGCACTGGAGGCCACAGGAGGGGAAAGGACGTGTCTGCGGTGTTGGTGGGGGTCGACCACGACTATCAAGACCGAGAGGGGGAGCGGGGTGGCCTGCGCACGCGAGGCGAATGGTTGATCGAAGTGAGTGGCAACATACATGCATCGAGGAGGCCGTTGGAGAGGGAGAAAGGAGGGGTCTAGTAGGGGGAATGTTGCGGATGCCCGTGCGCCTCGACTAACGCGTGGGGAAGGCATGAAGTGGCCGGTAGCATTGGGCGCAGGGCGGATACAGTGCGGTTGGGCACTGTAGCGCGCTCTAGAGTGCCCAAATTGCATGCCAATCGCCCCAATGATGGCTTTTGCGCGGCCAAACATGTCCAGGAGGTCAAGGGGGGAATAAAGAAGTGACCAAAGGCCTTGGACGCTCGGTAGATTTGACAGAGAGAGAGGAGTGGAGATAGGGTTGAGATCTTATTGTCGAGGGGGAGTTTTGGCGGGTTTTACCCCACCAATGATTGAGCTAAGGCCAAGGAAAAAATATTGGGGTAAGAAACATTTCCAGGGGAAGTTATGGTAGAAAAATGAGGTGAAGGAGATGAGTAAAGGTCATGAAAACAACAAATTTACCGAACTAACACAAGGTGTTTGATGATTCTTTCGGCAAGTTACCTTTACCCATTTGCTATGAAAGTTAAGAGGATTGCATTGTGGTAAAAATCAAGAGTGTTCACCAAATTTCAGCTCATTCGAGCAAGGTTGGCAATGTAAACTTGAAAATATTCAAGGATTGACAAAATCAGATTCCTGATGACTTTGCTGACCAAATCAAGTCATAGAAATGCACAACTTGGTGTAGCATTCTTATTTGGGGCCTAGATCACCTTTGTAAAATTTGAGATCATTTGGATAAACTTGGCAATGTAAAGTTGCTCAAGTTTGGTTCTGGACAGGGAGGGTTTTGGGGTTGTTAGGTGAACCAAAACAACTTGGATTGAGAGGAAGTTTTGTAGGGTCACCACATATACCATGGGTGACATGCTAGAATTTTTCTGGAATTTATTGAGAATATTTATTTTGGAAATATTTCAAAATTTTGAAATAGGCAGAAAGGGTTTGGAGGGGTTTTGTCAAATATTTTAAACACGACCATGAGTTGAAACTCTTATGTATGGAAAATATATCTCGAGTGAATTTCCTTAATTTTTCTCAAATATTTTTAAGGAAAGAAAATATTTTTTCCCATGAAATACAATTTATGGCCTGAGATAAGGGTGTTTAAATGAAATAGGAAGTTAACTTTTAAAATAATTATTTTGTTATTTTCGGAAGTCATTTTGATGATATAATCAAAGTAAAATCTTTGGGGTAAAACATCATTCCTATATTAAGGAATTGAAGTGCAAATCTCAATTAAGGGGTTTTGGAACTTATAAATAAATAAATGCCCATTTGTTGAGATAACATTTTTATAAACGTAGTTTGTAGTTTTATACACATGGCATGATCATTGGGCATGAGTTTGGGGTCAAGGATAGAAGTTTTTAGAGAGAAGATAGTTTTTGTGAATTAAAACACATTCAAGCACACAAGCAAGATGCAATCAAATCATCCATCACAAGCACTCAAAAAGTTGTAAATGGTTCAAATTTTGCAAAATCATAATGTGGCAAAGTGGTACAAACACAGTGTGTGACAGACCTACCCCCCTCACAATAATCTCGTCCCCGAGATTCCTAGGCTAAGCACTAAAAATATAAGGGAATTCGCATGTCAGGTAGTCTTCATGCTCGTAGGTTGCTTCTCGTTCGGTGTGGTTGCTCCACTTGACTTTTAAGTACTTGATGGTGAGGCTTCGGGTGCAACGCTCGGCTTCATCAAGGATGAGGATTGTCCTCTCACGATAAGTGAGGTCTGGCTGAAGATCAATGGTGTGATGATCGATGCCCTTGTAGAGATCTGGATGGATGGGAACTTGGAGGCACTTCCGGAGTTGCGATACGTGGAAGATGTTGTGCACATCTAAAAGCTCGGACGGTAGCTCCAGCTGGTAAGAAACTTCTCCTCACATGGCGGTGATGTTGAAGGGGCCAATTTTTCTTGGTGCGAGCTTTCCCTTGACGTGGAAACACTTCGTTCCCTTGAGAGGGATGATACAGAGGTATACGTAGTCTCCGGTGTTGAAATCCACTTCTCGACGGTGTGAGTCATCGTAACTCTTTTGTCTTGACTTGGCGGTTTCTAGGCATTCCTTGACGAGTTGGACTTGCTCTTCGGCTTCACGGATGATGTCTGGCCCGAAAATCAGTCCTTCCCTAGTCTCTGACAACTTGAGGGGAGTGCGGCACTTGCGTCCATACAAAACCTCAAATGGTACCATCTAAAGGCTGGACTGATAACTGTTGTTGTAGGAGAACTCAACTAAGGGCAAACAGTCCTCCCACTTGGCTCCATATGTGTGCCTGTCTGAGGGTGAAAGGCTGTGCTGAAGGAGAGCTTGGTTCCCTAGCTTCGTGACACTTCTTCCAGAGTCTTGAGGTGAACTGTGTGTCTCGGTCAGACACGATCTCTTTTGGAACTCCGTGAAGGCTTACGACGTGGTTGATGTAGAGGTTGGCTAGCTGGCTACCATCATAGGTGGTCTTGGCGGGAATGAATAGGGCGACCTTGGTCAGGTGATCGATAATGACCCAAATGTATCATGTCCTCTGCTTGATCCGGGCAGACCGGTGATGAAGTCCATCCCGACCTTGCCCCACTTCCATTCTGGCACTTTGAGAGGTTGAAGTAGCCCAGATGGTCGTTGGTGCTCAGCCATGACCCTTTGGCATATGTCACACTTAGCGACAAACGAAACTATTTCCCTCTTCATGCCATGCCACCAAAACCTTGCCTTGAGATCTTGGTACATCTTGGTTCCTCTAGGATGAATGGACTATGGAGTGTCGTGTGCTTCTTGCAAGATGAGGTTCTTGATCTCAGCCTTGTTGGGTACTCAAATGCGATCCTAAACCACACAACTCCTTGCTCATCCACTGAGAATCATGGGGCATTGTCGTTCTTGATTATCCCCTTGACGCCTTCAATGCTCTCGTGTCCCTTCTGAGCTTCCTTCATGTCGTCCGTTAGTGTAGGCTTCGCTTCGAGGTTGGTTAGGAATCCTAGAGCGACTAGCTCCATTCTGAAGCTTTCATGTTCTTTATACAAGGCGGGTAGCCTTTCCTTGACCATAGCATTCAAGGAACAAGCCTTTCTGCTCAAGGCATTAGCTACCACATTGTCCTTTCCGGGGTGGTATTGAACACTCAGGTCGTAGTCTTTGATCAGCTCCAACCATCTTTGTTGCCTCATGTTCAATTCCTGTTGAGTGTAAATGTACTTCAAACTCTTGTGGTATGTGTATATCTCACAACATTTCCCTAGAAGGTAATGTCGTCTTGTCTTCAAGGCATGAACTACAGTTGGTAGCTCCAAATCATGAGTGGTGTATTTTTCTTCGTGAGAGTGTAGTTGTCTGTATAGATAGGCTACGACTCTTCCTTCTTGCATCAGTACACCACCAAGCGCGGTCCTACTTCACAATATATCACAAACTCCTTGTGAATGTCAGGGTGGCCAACTTTGGGGCCGTTGTCAACCTCTTCTTGAGCTCCTGGAAACACTCTTCACACTTCAGTGTCCACTCGAACTTCTTGTCCTTCTTCAAGAGCTGCTTCATCGGTCCGGTGATCCTTGAGAACCCTTTGACGAACTTGTGGTAATATCCCGCGAGTCTGAGGAAGCTTCTGACTTCCTAAACATTGGTCGGAGAGCACCACTTCATCACAGATTCAATCTTGGTAGGATCAATCGACAATCGTTCTGCTGTCATCACATGGCCCAAAAATCCAACTTGATGCAACCGGAATTCACACTTGCTGAATTTAGCATAAAGCTTGTGCTCCCGAAGCTTCTCTAGGACCATCCTTAAGTGTTGCTCATGTTCTTCTTTAGACTTGGAGCAGACGAGTATGTCGTCAATGAAGACAACGACAAACTTGTCCAAATACACCATGAAGACCTTGTCCATGAGGTACATGAAGAAGGTTGGGGCATTGATTAACACAAATGACATTAACGTGCACACGTACCGGCCATATCGGGTTACAAATGTAGTCTTCGGAATATCTTTGGGTCTGATATTTAGTTGGTAGTACCCAAACCTGAGATCGATCTTGGAGAACACCTTGGCTCCACTCAACTGATCGAACATGTCTTCAATCTTGGGGAGCGGATACTAGTTTTTTATCGTGACTTCATTGAGGGAACGGTAGTTATCATAGACTCTCATAGTTCTGTCCTTCTTGGATACAAATAAAGCAGGTAATCCCCAAGGAGAGTCACTAGGGTAAATAAATCCTTTCCTGAGTTGCTCGGCCTGTTGTCTCTTCAACTCAACCAACTCTTCGGACTCCATTCTATATGGATTCTTATAGATGGGTCTCGATCGAGGCATTAGTTGAATAATGAACTCAATGTCTCAGTCAAGAGGCATCTCGTGCAGCTCATCAGTAAAGACATACGGGTATTAATATACCACTAGCACTTGGTCCAACAAAATTCCCGAGAGGCAATTAACCTGAGGGGCTTGAGTGGAGGCGGGTTTGGAAACATACTACACTTTGATTCCCTGACTATTGGTCACGGTGACGGGCCGCTTGGCACAGTCCAATAGGCATTGGTTCTTGGTCAAGCAATCCATGCCAAAGATCACATCTAAGCCTTGCGACTTTAGGATGATGAGATCTGCCAGTAAATCTACTTCGTTGATATTAATCCCAACTCCTTTACATCTTATCTTAGACCTTAATACTGCACTTAGGGTTTGTACCATCACCAGACTACCCAAAGGTGCAGGCTCCATACCACTCTTTTGTGCAAACTTGTGAGTAACAAAAGAATGTGAAGCACCACAATCAAACAAAACTGTTGTTGGGGTTGAGTTGACAAGGGTCTTCCTGCGCTTCCTCAGTGGTGACGTGGTTCACACGATCCTTGCCATAGTTCGACTGGTTACGGGGAGTGGGGTTCTTGGGTAGCGCTCTGTGACAGCCCGAGACCGACGTTCCAGAAGATTCCCCTTTTATTTCCGTTTCCGTCGTGTGATTAGTTTTATTTGTTGCATCATCATTCAGTTTGCATCATCGCATCATGCATGGCATCATGTCAACTGTGTTTTGTCGGTGTTGCTTGTTGCTCCGTGTTGTTGGGTGTTAGTGCCTTGTGAGTGGCGTTGTCTTGTTGGAGTGATGAGAGTGGGTGCAACAGAGCCGCTTCAAACCATGTTGCACAGAGGACCTAAAACCTTCACTCCCCTCCTCTCCGCTTTTATTTGTTTTTGCGGTTTGCTAAAGTTTCCATTTTAACCCCTACTTAAAAAAAGGTTTGTCTTCTTTTAAAGAAAATCATTTTATTAAATGTGGGGGCAACCCCTTGTGTTTTCTTTATTTTTCCTTTTGTTATTTTTTAAAAACTAGAGACTCTTTTATTTAAAAAGAAAGGGTTTATTTTTAATTCTTCAAAAGGTTTTATTTTTTTTCGTTTAAAAAAATACCCAAGCTATTTTATAGTTGGGTGTATTTGTTTCAAAAGAGCCAAAGGCATTATTTTCTATTTCTTAAAACCCTTTTTCTTTTATGTTTGTTTTCTGATTTTTTTCTGAAAGCAAAAGAGTTAGAGGAGAGAGGGAGCAAGCCTGCCGAGCCGGCCCAGGCCCAGCCGGCTCCTCCCCTGACCTACCGCGGTGCCCAACCCCCGATCCCCTCGATCCCCTTCTCACCCCTCGTCCCGTGTCCACCCCACAGGAGCCCGATCCGCCGCTCGCCGGCCTCCCCTGCCGGCGCCGTGCTCCTCCCCTGCCAGCACCGAGCCCCCCTGCTCGACGCCTCCAGCCGACGTGTGCAGCCATGGCCTCGCCTCCCCTCAACCCCGCCACCTACGGTACCGTCGATGAGACATCCCTGTGCGCCCCAGCACATCTCCCTGCCGCCATGCTCGCCTGTCCGCCGGTTTGCCCTGCTACTCTGCCACACCATTCCTCCTCAGGAGCTGCCCGCCGCCAACAGCGCCCCCGCGCGCCAAGCTTCGCCTCGCCAGCCTCCTTATCGCCGGACCGAGCCGCCGTCGCGTCCCTGCGTCCCCTGTTGTCGCTCGCCTCCAGGCCCCGAGCTGTCGTTGCCCTCGCCGCGCCGCCTCCCCTGCCGCTGTTCCCGGCGTCGTGCTCGCCTTGCTGATGGAGTCGTTGCTGCCGCTGCTGTGTTGTTGCTGTCCCGTGCTGCTGCCGCTGCGTGCCTGGCTCTTGCTGCTTGCCGTGTTAGCTACTGCGAGTTGCTGTTGGATGTCGCCGTGCCTGACGCATGTTGTCGCGTTGCTTGCTGTCGCTTGCTGCTTGCTGCCGCCGCTGTAGTTACCTGCTATCGTTGCTGCTTGATGCTGCTTGCTGCCATCGCTGTAGATGATTTTTGTTGCTGTTGCCTGTAGATGCTTCCTGCTGCTTGTTGTTTGCCTTTTGCTATTGCTGCTCGACGAGATATCGGGATAGGAACGTTGCCATGGCTTCGTTTCTGTCTTGCCGCCTTAGTACCCCTTTCGCTCGCCATGGTGACACTTGTTTCTTTCTCTTCTTGCCGTGGTGTTGATAAACTTGCATGCATGACGCATTCATGGCATATAACATGTGTTGCATGTCTCTTGTGCGTTGCTCCGATCGATGTTTCGTGTGTTAACCGTCTAGGATGCCATGTAGGATCACCGCTTCACCCTTGCCATGTTAACAACATTAAATATCGTCGTGTAAATTAAACGGGAGTGAACTAAATAATTAAACATGGAGTTTCGTCGATATGCAACTCGTTGCATATCGAGCTTTACTTAATGTGTAGTATTCGCGTGAGGTGAATTGCGATGCCATGCCTTGCATCATTGAACTGATCATGCATCATATTAGGTTGTGCATCATGTTGTGCATCGTGTGGTGAATATCTGTGTTGATGTTTGTTTCTGGTTTGCTCCATCTCGATAGAGTTCCGCAAGTGTGTCGGAATGTGAGGACCCGTTCGGCTACGTCGGTTCGACTGCTTCACGGAGTTGTTCTTCTTCCAAGCGGGATCTCAGGCAAGATGACCATTTCCCCAGATACCATTACTATCATTGCCATGCTAGTTTTATCGCTTCTATCGATTATGTCTCGTTGCCTACCACATGTTAAATATCAGCCTCTCAACAATGCCATGATAACCTTCAACCTGTTCGACCTAGCAAACCACTCTTTCGCTATGTTACTGCTTTCTTAACCATGTTGTTAGCGTTGCTAGTTGCAGGTGTAGTTGCTTCCATGTGATAACATGGGTTCCTTGTCTTATCACCATACTTAAATGCTATTTAATTTAATGCACCTATATACTTGGTAAAAGGTGGAAGGCTCGGCCTTTCTAGTCTCGTCTTTTGTTCCACGTTTACCCCCTTAGTTTTCGGCTACCGGTGTTATGTTCCATAAATGAGCGCTCCTAACACGATCGGGGTTGTTATGGGGACCCCCTTGATAATTCGTTTTAGATTAAAGCTGGTCTGGCAAGGCCCAACTTTGGTACTACATTTGCCTAATAACTAATGAACTGCATAGGGAGTAATTAACCCGAGGATAATTTAATCAACCCCCAGGCCAATGCTCCTCATGAGTGTTGGTCAACCCACCTAGCAATCGGGGGTGCCACCACAGGGCAACTCGAGGTTTGGTTCCCGTCCACTTTGCATAGACGGTGTGTCCTAAGAACGAGATACGCGGCTCCTGTCGGGATCGTCGACACACCGGGTGGCCTTGCTGGATTAATTTTACCTTTGACGAAATATCTTGTGTATCGGGATTCCGGTGACGCTTTGGGTAATCTCAGAGTTGAGGTTTTCCACTAGGGAATTTGACGAGATCGCGAGCTTCGTGATTGAGGATTTCTATGCGGCTTGTGGTAATTTGTGATGGACTAGTTGGAGCAGCCCTGCAGGGTTAAATCTTTTTGGATAGCCGTGCCCACGGTTATGTGGCAACATGGATATTTTGTTTAACACCGGTTCTAGATAACTTGAAGTGAACTTAAATAAAATATGCCAACTTTGTGCGTAACCGTGATTGTCTCTTTCGTAATTTCCTTCTCTGATCGAGGACACTATGGGGTTATGTCTGACGTAGCTAGGTGTTCAGGATCATTCATTTGATCAACCGTAGTTCACGTCCTCTATCCGTAGATCTTCCCCCTCTTTGTTTATTGTACTCGTAAGTTTAGCCACCAAATATATGCTTAGCCGCTGCTGCAACCTGACCACTTAACCTTGCCTCACCCATTAAGCTTTGCTAGTCTTGATACCTTTTGAAATGAGATTGCTGAGTCCCCTGTGGCTCACAGATTACTACAACACCAGTTACAGGTACAGGTAAATGTTACTTGACGCGAGCGCGTTGATTGTTCATTTGGAGTTTCTTCTTCTTCTTCTTCATCGATCTAGGATGGGTTCCAGGCCGGCAGCCTAGGATAGCATGGATGGACGTCGTTCTTATTTTCTCGTTTGTTTTCGTCCGTAGTCGGACCCTGCTCTTACTCTTCATGATTATGTAATGTACTGATGTGACTCTGATGTAGCTTGTGGCGAGTGTAAGCCAATTCTATTATATATCTCTTATTTTCAGTACATGTACTTGTAACGATATCCATTCTTGCGACACGACGAGATGCGCTTCTATCCCTGACGAGGCCTTCGTGCCAAATTGAGGATAGGGTCGCATCTTGGGCGTGACATGCTCCACGAACTTGTCCTTGGTTTGGCGCATTGGGACGCGGTGCATACGGCTTATTGTTGGGGCACATCCTCGAGAAGTACTGAGGATGTCCACATCCAAAATAGGTGACATGTCTTGAGTTGCTGTTGTTGGCACCACCGCTGTTGGGACTGTTGTATGTCATCCTGGGAATGAGATACTGTTGAGTCTGGTAGCTCGGACGAGGAGAAGAGGGCTTGACTTGCTGAGGCTGATAAGATGGTTTTGCTGGAGATGGTTACCAAGGACGAGTCTTGTGATTGCTGGACCTGCCCTTGTTGATCATCTTGTGCTTGTGAGTGTCTTCCCTGGAGTGGCACTTGTCTTCGAGCACAAGAGCCTTGTTTACCAGGTCGAAGAAGGTTTGGCAGTCACAAACAAGTTTATATTGCAGGGCTTGCTGGAGCCCTTCCATGAAGCATTCTATCTTGGCTGCCTCGGTGCTAAAGAATTCAGGTGCATACCTTGACAGAAGATTGAACTTTTGCATGTATTCCTTTATAGAGCTACTTCCTTGCTTCAGCGCTCGAAATTCCCGTTCCTTGATAGCCATATTGTCATAGTATTCTCGGGGCAGATGCCATGGGGTGTCTTATCGAGAGTGGTTGGGGCCGAAGGACACAGGCGGGCTCCGGTAACGGGATTGTTACAAGCGCTGCGAGACACACGATGTACCCAGGTTCGGGGCCCTCCATGGGAGGTAACACCCCTAGTCCCGTCGGAATGGTTGATGAACCAAGATGATTACAGGTTGCTCCTTGAGCTGTTCGACACAGGAGGAAGAAGGAGCTAGCCCGCTCGCGTTCTACCTCTCATGTATGTCTGTTCATGCGTGGGAATGGTCGATCCTCTACATGGAGGAGAGCCAGGGCGTTTTATAGGTGATCCCGGGCTTACAATATTGATATAAGGTACAAAGGGGGGCCCGGCTGGTAGCCTCCTAGGCCGGCCAGTGGGTCCCCTTGCTGAGAAGTCTTGTCACCTGCGAGGCCCACCTGCTTCAGGGTCCGATCGAATGCTGGGGCCTGCCGGTCGGCCGATGAGATTCATGCGTGTTCGTCTGGCATGGCACAGGCAACACTATGACCGTCGCCGACATGGAATCCGGTGTGGTCAGCGGTATGACCACCTCCATTGTAGCCACACCGGAGTAGGTAATGGGGTGGGTGGAGGCATGCCGGCACTATGCGAGGGCGACGGGTGGAGTCGGCGCCGGTCACTAGTACGCTCGCCTTCACTGTAGCCACGAGCTCGCCACTCCGGCATACATGCGCTGACGCCATCTTGTCTTTAGTCGTGGGCACCGGTTGCATTAGTCGTGTTGATGCGAGGGGTGCTCACCATCCGGTTAGCAGGTAGCCATCTTGCCGGATGGCAAGCTATCCTAGCCGGAGCCGGCACGGGCCTTGCATCCGGACAAGAGGAGCCGGAGCACGGGGAAGCATCTGCCCCGCACTGTGTCGAAACGTTTAGGAGTAGGCATGATGAGCCTACCCCGGGGTTATCCCCCCGTCAGTAGTCCCCGACGCAGGGCAGGCCCGCCGGCTCGGCGGACCTCGCCGGCTTGGTAGTGTGCCTGCAAGCCTTGGAGCTTGCAGCCGGTTGTCGGTTGGTCGGAAACGGCCGGCACTGCAATCGAACTGCGCCCACATGACGCCTCGGCTTCTCCGTTGATACCGTGATGCACCATGTGTTACGCGTTGGGGGCCGCACCCTGATTGCTTCGTGGGGCGGGTCCCGTGCGGCCACTGCCTTGGGCCCCGCGCATAGATCCATTGTGGATTTGAGGCCACGGTTGGTGCCCCGAAGCGCAATAATGCCGCCGTGCGGCACGGAGGGGGTGGAAATCGTGCGCAACGGATCGCCTCCCCCACTACCCCACGTGGGGGTTAAATGGGAAGGCTGGGGAGCCGAGGGATCCATTCGCTCATCGCCCCCGTCCCCTGCCATTCTGATGCCCCTCCCTTCCCGAAGCGAGAGAAAAAGAGACGCCACTGGTGCGCTTGTCGTTGTCGCTAGCTGCCGCCGCTGGACGCGCCTTGCCTTCAGCAGCGTGCCACGAGACGATGTCGGCATGGCTTCGACCTGAGGCGCCTCGGACGGCAGCAACATCAATGAGGACCACGTCGAGTTTGTCCGCCATCTACGCAAGCTGCTGTCGGCAGAGTTCGTCACTTTACGCATCCCGGGGGTGGAGAACTCTCCGGCCCCGCAAGCCGGTGAGGTGGTGGTGCTTTCCGAGCATTTCGCTCGCAGGTTCAGGTTGACGGCGTACGATTTCTTCTTCAACTTTCTGACGCACTTCGGCCTGCAGCCGCAACATCTTGCCACCAACGCCGTGCTACAACTGGACGCCTACGTCACCGTCCTCGAGGGCTTCCTGGGGATCTGTGGTGCCGGCTCTTCTACTTCAAGCAGGGGACGGTGAAGGTTGATGCCGTCAACAACACGCGGATGGCCACTTGCGGTGTGGCCACTCTGCAGGACTCGGTGAAGAAAAGGCAGTGGGGGTTCTTCTAGATGAAGAACGTCAACCCGACGGATTACCGCATCAACGTGCCTCCCTTCATCAACGCGCAACCAATCGAGAAGTAGAACTGGAAGACTGACATGCCGCATCCGATTGCGGAGGTGAAATTGATTTGTGCCCGGCTGGAAATTCTCGCGATGGAGGGCCTTACCGGCGTGGATCTCCTCGCCACCATGGTGGTGCGCCGGATCCTGCCGTTGCAGCATCGTCCACACCCTATCTGCCAGATGGGCACTCGGCACGACCCATGCCGACTCTCGACCAGCGTGGCGGCAAGGGTGAATCTAATATCATCCGCCTCGATGGACGAAGCCGGTGAATGGGAGTGGAGCAAGGCCCCTTATGACCGGGCGAATCCAACCCCGACATTAAGCCATGCACCGGCCCTAGTTTCTTTTGTTGTTTACATCGTACTCCGGCTGTTGACGCCGGATGCCGGCTCCGCCAACAGATGTTTGCCCAGCTGCAGGTTTATGGCTAACCGACGCTGGATGTGCCCGTGTTGGACCCTGAAGAGATTGAAGATATCCATGAGGTGGAGCTGCAGGAGGCGGCCTGCACCGGGGGCCAGGAGTCCGGCGATGATGCAACAGAGTCGGACGACTCCTAGCCAACCTGTGAGTTTCCCAAGTCCGAGTTGCTTGATTGGACCAACGACGATGTGGAGTAACCCAAGTTCCTTAGTTCAGTCGCCGCAAAGGACTCGGAGAAGCCAGAAGACGCCTCCAGCGTGCCGAGCAGATGACTGTGTCGAGCCGCCCCAGACTAAGTCGGAGACAATGAGGAAGCGAGGAAGAAGGGCAAGAAGGAGGTTGGTGCTCGCCCAGTTCCCAAGCGTGCGGCGGGTGGGCCTCCGGTTGGAGGTCGTGGAGGCGGCGCGAAGAAGCAGCTGTTCGCCCCGGTGTGGCCCTCCAGGTGGCCGGTTCCCGCCAGCACCGGATAAGTCAACCGAGCATCTTGTTTCCTTGGCTTGGTATTTTTTTGCGAGCTTCATCACTCAGCGGGAGACGACGAGCAAGGCCGATGGTGCCTTGATGAAGCTCGTTCGGACGACAAGGACGAAGGGCGATGGGGGCTTCGAGAAGGATCGTGTCGCGTGGGACAAGGTGGATGTGGCATAGGAGGCATTGCATGAGCAGGAGCACCGTCCATGGGAGGAGGCAGCCCAGAAGACGATAGCCGGCTAGGATCCCACGGGGAAGAGGGCGGCGACTCCGGCCTCGAGCCGCTGCCCAAATAGATGCACTCCAAGAAAAAGCATGACCCCGTGCGGCAGCGGGAAGAGGACATGCACGCCATCGAGTGGACGCACCTGGATGTGAGCATGGAGGATGTCGTGGAAGAGCCCGAACCGGGGCTCGACAATGCACCGGAGGGGCCCGAGGTGGCACCCGAAGCACCCAAGGCCCAGCCGTATGCCACACTGGACCCATCGAAGGACGCACCCGAGACCGAGGGCCCGCCACCAAGGACGGAGATCCCGAGCGATGGAGCAGACGGCTCGAACGGGTCAGTGTTGAAGGAAGGAGACGCGGCCCCAAGGGTTGAGGTCGCCACCCTACAGGAGCCCTGCCAACCCGATGCGCCGAGGGAGCGGGCTAGGAAACCGCCTCCGGGGGGCAAGACTGTGGTCGTGTCGACGCGCATTCCGGCTGTACCTGGAGCCGGCACAGTTCTGGTTTCTGGCAATTGGAGACCTGGGGCTCGACCGGTGCTAACCTAGTGCGAGGAGCCCCTGGAACCCTGGTCGGTGGGGTCCCTCCGCTGATCGCAGGGTTCGCCCAATGTCACAATCATGCGGCGCAGGTGGTGCAGGACGAACTCCATCGCCTTGAGCAGGCAGTTGGGGTAAGTTTTCTGTCCCCTTGCATTTTCTTTGACATTTTTTCTTCTTGCTTTGCTTCAGTGGGGGAGCGCGAGCGCACTCACTCGGTGTAGCCCCTGAGAGTCAGGCCGACTGGGAATGAGTAGGCTCGGGTCTTACTCGCGGCTAGCTCTTTTCTTCTTTTTCTTCCAGTGGGGGCGCGCGAGCGCACCCACTGGGTGTAACCACCGAGAGTCAGGCCGGCTGGGAATCAGCCGAGTCGTGTCTTACTGGCGGCTAACTCTTTTCTTCTTCCCTTGCAGGATTATCACGACAACCGGGTGCTTGCTCACAATGCACTGTTAAGCCGACAGAAGGAGGTGGAGAGCCATTTGGTCGATCTTCAGGACCGGCTGGCCCTATCCGGACACGAGCGAGATGCCCTTCATGATGAGGGCATCCGGCTGCGCCAGGAGGTGGAGCTTCTCCAGGCGGGGAAGAAGGACCGGGAAGCAGACCATCATGCAGAGTCGAAGCGACGGGACACTGCCCGTCGCGACGCCATGTCAGAGAATGATGCGGCCCACAGCGCTGATGTGGAGCGGTTGGTCGGTGTCCATAACGGGGAGTTAGAGCGTGTCCCATGATGCGACCTTGAAGGAGAAGGACACCCGGCTGGCAGAGGAGGCCGAGGCGGCGCGAGCCATGCGAGCTCAGCTCGCCAGTCGGTTCCAGACGTATGAGACCCGGGATCGCGAGCTGGAGGAGGAGGCCGGCGAAGTTGACATGCTCCTCGACAGTGAGTCGTCCTTGTCTAGTTTTGCTTTTCTGGTGTCAATTCGAACTCATTTTCCTTTTTCTTTCACCACATGCCTGTTTTTGCTCCCCAACTCTCTTCCTAGGGACGCGGGAGGCGGCGGACGCGTCCGTGGAGGCCTACCGCGAAGAGCAGCGAGTTGCGGGCGCCCAGGTTGAGGCGGATGCTGGTTGGACAATGGACGAGGTGGGGATTGGCGTCAAAGCTCGCCTGCGGGCTCTGACGCAATCCATGGATCGTCTCCAGAAGGCCGGGCTCACCGTGGTTCGCACCCTTTGGCCGGATGCGGTGGAGCCGGCTGTCGCAGTGGCTCGAGGAGGGGATCACTCGGGTGAGCACGTGGCGTGCGTCAGCGGCGCGAGCCGGAGCATACATGGCGCTTCGGGTTGCCAAGTCATGGTATGATGACCTCGACTTCTGCTTGCTCGTGGTGCAGCGTGCCGGTCAAGAGGCGCAGCTGGCCGCCGTTGAGGATGAGCTACTCGTGTGGGCCATCGATCTTGCCTTGTTCACCCTATGGGATAAACACGCCATTGAGCGGAGGCCCGACGGCAGCCTGGTTCTAGAGGACTAGTACCAGCTGGCATTTGACGAACTCGATGGCAGCGCCGGCGAGACGTATCTTGAAGATGTCGACTCTAGCGGTGAAGCTTATGCCGACTTTGAGGCGGGGGCAACGCGGCTGCGCAGGCCGACATGGGAGGTGCCCGACCGGATGACGAAGCGTCCACCTCGACTGCCGTGGGAGATGCCGGTGCCAAGGGTAGAGCCGCCAGCAGCTAGAACTTATCTTTTTTCCTGCATTTGTAGGTGTTTCGCAGTTCCACCCACTCGAGATGAGGTGTAATGAACCTTGGCTGTGGGCCTTTGGTACTTTTGTGTGATATATGCATGTTTCGGATGCTTGCTTGGAAAGAAATTGCGCTTCCCGAGCCATTTTTCAATCATTGTTTCTCTTGGCTTCCATCTACCTAAGACTTTGTGCTCTTCAGCTTCCACCCTACCATTCGAACAGCCCGGAGCTGGTTTTTAACTGCAATGGGCTTCTGCCTTTGGGATGTTCGTCATACATTTTTGGAAACCGCAAGAACTCTTAGACTTTGTACGAGTCGACAGAGGACGACTAAAAAGGAACCGGAGACGGTTAGACTAGCCCGGGCCGACTGCTCCTCCTTTGTCGGAATTTGTGAGTTGTAAGCTTTCCGTCCCATAGACCCGCTAGCCGAACAGCCGAGATCCGGTCTGTAGCTTGGCGGGGTGGTGAAGGTTTTTCCATGACACGCACCGTGTAATTGGCTCCGAATGGAGGAAAGGCTCGGTTCGGCCATCGAGCCCCCGGGTCCGAGGAATCGGACCGGGAACCCTGCTCGGATAGCAATATTTTTGGGAACCGAAAAGTACGGCCCAAACATCGGCTTGGGGCACCCACTGCATTCACTGAAGCCCAAAAGGGTAGGGGATACATACGTACATTTGTTTCCTTCTTTCTCTTAACAGTAGAACGGGCGAAGGAGTGCCGCCTTACTTGGACACTCCGTCTCCTCGCCGGAGTCGTCTCTTTTTTTCGATTCTATGGCTTCTAAGCGTCTATTAGATAGTACGCGTTGTTGCGCAACGCCTTCCTGATGATGAAGGGCCCCTCCCACGGTGAGGACTACTTGTGTTGGACGGCTGTTCGCTGGATTCTTCTAAGTACCAGGTCCTCCTCGTGGAAAGAGAGGGGCATGATCCTTTTGCTATGGTAGTGCCTCACCTTCTACTGGTAGATAGCCATACGGCTTAAGGCTAGCTTGCGCACCTCTTCGAGTAGGTCGACGCCATCTTCTCTTGGTTCTTTTGCATCTGTCTCCATGTACAAGGTGACGCGAGGCGAGTCGAGCTCGACATCTGTGGGGATGACCGGCTCGGACCCGTAGACGAGGAAGAATGGGGTGAAACCGGTCGATTGGTTGGGCATGGTGTGGAGGCTCCATAATACAGCCAACAACTCTTCGATTCAGTAGTAGGTTCACCTGGCGAGTGGAGCCACAAGTCTTGGTTTGATGCCGGCCAGGATCATACCATTTGCCCTTTCCGCCTCGTTGTTTGATTGCGAGTGGGCAACCGACGCGAGGTCGAGCCGGATGCCCTCCTTGGCGCAGTAGTGTGCCATTGCGCCTTTGGCAAAGTTGGTGTCGTTGTCGGTGAGATACTGTAGGGGACGCCGTAGCGGACAATGATGTCCTTGATGAACCGGACGGCTGTTGGGCCATCCTACTTCTTGATGGGCCTCGATTTGTTCCACTTGGTGAATTTGTCGACGGCCACCAAAAGGTGCGTCATGCCGCCTCGGGCTGTCTTGAAAGGTCACGCCATATGGAGCCCCCAAACGGCAAAAGGCCACGCGAGGGGGATAGTCTTGAGGACGGAAGCCGACAGGTGGCTCTACGTGCTGAAGCGTTGGTAGCCTTCGCACTTGTAGACCATGGTTGTTGCTTCCTCCAAGGCTGTGGGCCAGTAGAATCCGTATCGAAACACCTTGGCCACTAGGGTTCTGGAGGCGGTGTGATGCCCGCACTTTCCCTGGTGGATATCTCTGAGGATCTCTTGTCCCTTATTTAATTCGATGCAGCGTTGGAAAACGTCGGTCGTGATGCGCTGAACTAGCTCGCGGTTGATGATGGCATAGGCGAAATACTGGTGCTGGATCTGTTGCGCCTCGGACTCATCGGGTGGGCGCTCGCCGCAAAGGAGTAAAGCGAGGATGGGCTGAGCCCATGTTGGGGTCGAGATGGGAGCCAGCTCCGGCTCGGGCCGACGACTAGGGGCAGCCGTAGCCCCTGGGTTTGTCGTTGGAGTTCCCGAGACGGAGTCATCAGTCCCCGGGATTGATGTCATAGTCAGCCCGCCATCTACCTCCATGACGGTCGCGGGCTCATGGCCAAGTGGTTGGGACATGGGGTTCATCGCAGCCAGTGACGTCGAAGGAGCTGGAGATGTTGAACGGGCAGATGAAGCAGACGGAGCCGATGGACCTGATGGACCGGCGTGATCTCCGATTCCGAAGCCGACGGACCGGAAGGGTCCGCCGGTACGAAGATCGATGCCGACTCCAGAGATGGCTTGATTGATGGTTTGTGCATCTGCTCGAGGGAGACGCTGGCTGGGTTTGCTTCTCGGGTGTAGCCGATTTTTGCCAGCGCATCCGCAGCATCGTTGTCCGCTCGGGGGACATGGTGGAACTCACAGCCCTCGAAGGAGCCGGTGAATTGCTGCAGGGGGAAGCGGTAGCTTGCCATGTTGGCGTCCCAGGAGTCCCATTGGTCACAGACCTACTGCACCTCCAGATCAGGGTCATCGAAGCAAAGGATCCGCCAGATGCCGATTTCTATGGCGAACCTTAGGACGTGGGGAGCGCCTCATATTCAGCTACACTTTTGGAGACGGCGAAGTGGATCTGGAGAGCGTACTTGAGCAGGTCCCCTTTGAGGGACGACAGAACGATGTCGACTCCCAAGACGGTCCGCATCTAGGAACCGTCTGAGTGCGTCCGCTAGTGCGTGGACTCGGGAGGCGGCGGCACAAACTGGGTCTCGGCCCAGTCAACGAGGAAGTGGGCCACCACCTGGGACTTGATGGCGGTGCGCGGCTCGTAGCGGATGTCGTGGTCAGCCATGGTGATGGACCAATTGGCAATCCGGCACGTGGCATCCCGGTTGCCTATGATCTCTGAAAGTGGACTTGTACTCACCACCGTGATGGTGTGCTCCTAGAAGTATTGCTTCAGCTTCTTGGCGGTGAAGTATATGTCGTAGCACATCTTCTGGTAGTGGGGATAGTTCTGCTTGGAGGTGGAAAGAACTTCGCTTAGATAGTAGACATGGCGCTAAGCCGGCAGCGCCCTGCCCTCCTCCGGCCGCTCCACCACTAGGATGACGCTGATCACGCGGGCGGTCGCCATGATGTACGCGAGCATCGGCTCTTTCCCCATTGGCGCGGCTAAGACGGGCGTGTTGGAGAGGACACATTTGAAGTCGTGGAAGACCTCGTCCGCCTAGTTGTTCCACTCAAACTTGGTTGGCTTCTTCATCAGGTGGAAGAGGGGCAGCGCCTTCTCGCCCATCCGGCTGATGAACCAGTTGAGGGAGGCCAGGCAGCCGGCGGACTTCTGGACGTCGTTGAGTCGAGCCGGCCTGGCTATACGCTTGATGTCCTTGATCTTCTTGGGATTGGATTCGATACCGCGCGCCGACACGAAGTATCCCAGGAACCGGCCGGCTGGAACTCCGAAGACGCACTTCTCCGGATTGAGCCGGATCTTGTACTCGCGCAAGTTGGAGAAGGTCTCCCGCAAATCTTCGAGAAGACTTAAATGCTTCTTGGTCTTGATGACGATGTTGTCAACGTAGACGTGTACGTTCCTGCCAATCTGTGGCATGAGTCATTTTTGCATGCATCGCTGGAAGGTTGCGCCTGCATTCTTCAGGCCGAATGTCATGGTGGTGTAGCAGTAGGTTGTAAAGGGGGTGATGAAGGAGGACTTGAGCCGTTCGGTCGGATCCAACTAGATCTAATGGTAGCTGGAGTAGGCGTCCAGGAAAGACAACAAATGGCAACCGGCCGTGGACTCGATCACTTGATCTATCCATGGCAGGGCGAAAGGGTCCTTCGGACATGCCTTGTTCAGGCTCGCGTAATCGATACAGATGCACTAGGTCTTGTTCTTCTTCAGCACCAGGACTGGATTGGCCAGCCAGTACGGATGGAAAAATTCCATGATGAAGCCGGCTGCGAGTAGCCGGGTGATCTCCTCCCCGATGGTGTGCCGCCTCTCCTCGGAGAAGCGGTGCGGGGGTTGTTTGACCGGGTTCGCATCCGGCCGCACATGAAGCTTGTGCTTGGCATACTTCCTTGGGATACCCAGCATGTCCTTGGGGGACCAAGCAAAGATATCCCGATTCTCGCGGAGGAAGTCGACGAGCTCGCCTTCCTATTTGGGGCTGAGGTTGGAGCCGATGGTGACACACTGCTTGGGGTTGGCCGGGTCAAGTGGCACCTCCTTGGTGTCCTTGGACGGCTCGAACAAGGCTTCGCTGGCCGACTGGGATGGGGGAGTCAGCACGGTCAGCTTCTTGGTGGCCTAAGACACTAGCTGGTCGAGTTGCCTTCTCTCCTCCGCAATCACCAGTGCTTTGGCCAGCCGGCTGCTGTCCCGCGCGCACTCGACCGACTTCTTGTAGTCGTCGGCAATGGTGATAATGCCCTTGGGCCTAGGCATATTCATATCGAGGTAGGCATAATGGGTGATGGGCATGAACTTGGCAAGCACTGGCCTGCCCAACAGCGCATGGTAGGGGCTGTCGAGGTCCACCACCTCGAACCAGACTGGCTCACGACGGAAGTGAGCGTTGTCACCGAATAGGACGTCCAACTGGATCTTGCCTATGGGGGAGCAAGACTGTCGCGGCATGATTCCATGGAAGTCAGTTCGCGTCTGCTATAGGTCCTTCTCCTTGAGCCCAGCTTCAGCAGGGTATCGCGGTAGAGCATGTTGATGCCGGTGCCGCTATCGACCAACACCCGCGAGAGCCGACACATGACCCTCTTGCAGGCGATGGTGGGGTCGAGGAAGAGAGCGTAGCTGCCGGGGTTCGGCATCACCGCCGGATGGTGTGCCCGGCTCCAAGTAATCGGCTTCTCACACCAGTGCATGTATTGAGGAAGCGAGGGGACCGTGGCATTTACTTGTGCTCGTGTTGGCGTTGGATGTGCTTGGCGTCGCCCTTGCTGGTGAAGATGACGTAGGCCACGTCCTGCTCAGGGAATTGGTCGCGGAGGCGGCCGTCGTTGTGAGGAGACAAAGCCGGCGGCACGCCCTCGCCTCGGGCCAGTCGTTGTGAGAAGCTGCACTGCATGAGCGTGTGGGTAGCCGGCTTCGCCCCGGAGTGCATTTTGCACGGCGCGTCAAGCACCTGCTCGAAGGTGAGCTTGGGCTGCCAAGAGGCCTTGCCGGCTCGCTGTCATTGGTTGCCTATCTCACCAGTCGGCTGCTCTTCCTGGACGGCTGCAACCTGCTTGCCCCCATGCCGAGGATCCGGCTTGTCGGACTTGCGCTTGTTTTTCTGCTGGCCACGATTCTTGCCAGTGGGCCACGTAGTGGCGGCCGGCAGGGCAGGCTTGTGAGTTGCGCTAACCTTGATCCGCATCACAAAGTCGGCCGTGACGTATTTTTCTGCCTTGGCCATGAGCACTGCCAGCATGGTGGGCTCGGAGCACATAAGCTTTTGCTTCAGGAGGGTGCTGTCTTGGTAGCCCTCGATGAAGTAGTGGATGGCTTGCAGCTCATGGACTCCTCCGCAGGAGTTGCGCAACTCAGTCTAGCGCATGACGTAGTCCTGGAGGGGCTCATCGGGCTTCTGGACGGACAGAGACAGCTTGTGGGGGAGACGAGGGCGCTTGTAGGTGCCGGTGAAGTTGCGGACGAAGGCCTTCTCGAAGTCAACCCAGGTGTTGACCCTGCCGGCCGGCACGCTGTTAAGCCAGGTCCGAGCCGAGGCAGTCAGCATGAGCGTCATGTAGCAGACGCGCTTGTTCCCCCGGGCAATGCCGACTGCGGCGGTGGAGTTGATCAGCTAGTCCTCCTTCTTGGCAGAGCCATTGTACTTTGCAGTGTCGCCGGGAGTGTGAAGGTGGTTGGAAACGGCTCTCCATGGATCCGGGGGCCGAAGCATGCTGGACCGATTGATCCCTCCTCCTCCAGGAGGGCCGACTGCGCCATACGGTCGAGGCGGATGTTAGCGTAGTTCTCGATGTAGGGGACGCGCGTTCCGATCCGGGCCGCGAGTTTTGGCCGAATGGCAGGCTGGGGCGAACCTGCTCGCTCCTGCCGCAGGGGCGGAGTAGGGGCATGAGGCGTCCGTTCGGCTCCCCCGGCCGGCTCGCGGAGCCGGCTGGACACTGCCGGTTGCTCATTTTAATGCTCAGAGTGCTTTTCGCGGCTCCCATAGGTCTTTTGACCAGAGCCGCGGGGGGAGGAGGAGTACTGGGATGGCTGGCGGCCGCTAGGTTCCTACGGATCCTCGTACTCGTAGCGAGGGGATACGGAGAAGGCATGGTGTGGGTTGAGGCGATCTTGCTGCTCGTTGGCGGTGGCGAGGAGGTCGTGAACGTGCTTCTCCTTACGTACACGCTCCTCACCCTCCATGGTTGCCATCTCCTCGTGGGCCACCTGGGCGGCCTGCATGTTGGCTACGGGGGTGTCGTAGATGGGCAGCTTGCCGCTGAGGATGTCAATGACAACGCAACCGCGGTTACGAACCACACCACACCGGCTGGGACCATCGCCAGCCGGAGTGAGGTCGTAAGCGGACTTGTACTCGCGATGCGCAACCTCCATCGGGCGCTTGGCGGCCGCGAGGGAGGTGCCCTCCACCAACAGTTGTTTGCGGGCTTCCTGCAGCTCGGCTGTGGCAACGACCGGGTTTGCAGATGGTGCGATGGGGGTGCTCAGCTCCGCAGAGCGGCGCGGAGAGGGTCGGATGGACCCGGACGAGCCGTGGCAGCGTCTGCTGTGGCCCAGACGTGGCCTGAGCTAGTGCTGGAGCCGGTGACCATCACCTCCATGAGGATGGAGGAGGGAACAACGTCGAGCGGAGCGGAGGATCCCGCAAATGACGGTGGATCGGGGCAGTCGAGTACCTCGCTCGGACACTCATCGGACGTAGGCGTGTCGTCGTGTCGCAGCTCCCTGAAGAGCACGCAGAGGGCGTTGACTGAAAGTGCGTTATATCGACTAGAGGGGGTGAATAGGAGATTTTTAGAATTTCATCACTGAGGAAATTCCTTTTGAGGAAATTCCTCACTGATGACTAACTGACAGCGAAAACAGTTAAGGATCAGACGTGCAAACGTTCACAACAGCAGTATTACAGAGTGAAGGTTGTGAAAACAGATTGCACAGTAAGCAGGCACACATAATACAGACGATGATTAACTTAAGTGAAGAATTTGGGGTTGAGGAAATTCAGAGAAAGTCTTCAGCAAATTCTTCAAACATTCACAGTGAAAGTTATCAACACATAATACAGAGAAAGTAAAGAGTTGAGGAATTAGAACCCGATTCTTGGGGAAGACTGTTGTTGATGACCCAGTTCCAACTGTTGTGACAGTTGTACATCTGGTTTGGAGCGGCTTGGTATTGAAACCAAAGGACACCCAGTCCCGGGACACACAGTCCCTACCGTATTCTCCTTGAGCTAAGGACACACAGTCCTCGCCCAACACTCGTGGTAAGTCTTCAGGGCAGACTTCCAAACCCTCACAAACTCGGTCACCCGGCGATCAACAATTGACTGCTGGATTGCTCTAGACTATGACGCCTAACCGTCTGGAGGATGCACAATCCTTAAAGGTAAAAGGCTTCATTCCCACACAGGAACAACTTCTTCAGTGATGCTCAATCACTAGGTTTGGTTTGTGGTTTCGGTGGGTGGTGTATTTCCTCACTGATGATTTACTCTCGAAGGCTCTGAGGAATTTGGGTTGCTCTTATGTCAAGTGTTAGTTTCTACCGGAGCAGCCAACCAGCTAGTGGTTGTGGGGGCGGCTATTTATAGCCTGGGAGCATCCCGACATGATTTGACACTAATGCCCTTAAATAATATGACCGTTGGAGTGGATAAGACCAGTGACTTGGCGTGGTTATCGAAACGTTCGGGACCCTCAACTGTGAGAGTCCTCATGTCACTCATATTCCTCACTTGAGGCTTTTGGTAGGATTTGGCTTGGGTTGAGCCTCATAAGGAAATTCATTCCATAGTGTTACTTTGACCCCCTTTAACAGTACGGTGTTCCTATTCATCAAATGCGAAGAAAGTAAAACAAAAAACAAAAATCTTCACGCTTCAATTTCTTCAGAATGTTTTTCTTCAGGAACCACCGGTCTTCTCAATACCAATATCTTCATGGGGAATATCAATTTCATCGCAGATTTCTCGTGATTCATTTCTTCAGCTTCAGACCAATTTGTTCAACTGAAGACATATATTTTTAGGGGTCGATATTCTTCAAATATCTCAAACTCCTCAATGACTTATAGATCCTGTGTACACTTATAAACACATTAGATACTTAACCTATAAGTCTTCAAACCACCAAAATCACTAAGGGGCACTAGATGCACTTACATTGACGTCGAGGGCGACATTGAGGCGGTCAACGTCGGGGACAATGATTCCGTGGCATGGCTCGCTGATGGGGACGACGGTGGAGCCTATGTGGCAGGAAGAGCCGACAGCCAGCCCCACAGAAGCTTCCGCGAAGGCAAGCTCCACGGGCATGCTGATCAGTCCGGACACGAGGCATCCGATGGACTTGGCGACGGGTCCCTCCCGCAGTATAACTCTGGCCGGTGCCGCGGATGGCCCCATGGTGGGCGCCACCTGTCGTTGTTTTCTCGGGACAGATGCCATGGGGTGCCTTATCGAGAGTAGTTGGGGCCGAAGGACACCGGCGGGCTCCAGTAACGGGAATGGTACAAGCGCTGCGAGACACACGATGTACCCAGGTTCACAGACCTCCGTGGGAGGTAACACCCCTAGTCCTGCCGGAATGGTTGATGAACCAAGATGTTTACAGGTTGCTCCTTGAGTTGTTTGAGGAGGAGGAAGAAGGTGCTAGCCGGCTCGTGTTCTACCTCTCTTGTATGTGTGTTCGTGTGAGGGAATGGTTGACCCCCTTCATGGAGGAGGGCTAGGGGTTTTTTAGGCGAATCCCCCGGTTTACAATATTGATATAAGGTACATAGGGGCGACCTGGCTAGAGGCCTCCCAGGCCAGCCAGCTGGTCCCCTGGTTGAGAAGTCTTGTCGCGTGCGGGGCCCACCAGCTATAGAGTCCCGTCGGATGCTGGGGCCCGACGGCTGGCCGATGGGATTTGTTCGTGTCCGTCTAGAACGGCACAGGCCGCACTATGGCCGTCATCGCTGCGGAATCCAACGTGGTCAGCGGTATAGCCGCCTCCACTGTAGCCATGCGGGAGTAGGTAATGGAGTTGGTGGAGGCGTGCCAGCACTGTGCGAGGTCGACCGGCGCAGCCGACGCCGGTCAACAGTACGAGCACCTTAAGTGTAGCCACGCGCTCGCCACTCTGTCGTACCAGCGCGGACGCCATCTTATCTTTAGTCATGGGCACCGGTCGCATCAGTCGTGTTGATGAGACGGCTTCTCACCATCCGGCTGGCGGGTAGCCATCATGCCGGATGCCGAGCCGTCCGAGCCGGAGCCGGCATGGGCCTCGCATCCGGCAAAGAGGAGCTAGAGCACGGGGAAGTATCCACCCAATATAGTGTCGATACGTGAAGGAGTAGGCTCGATGAGCCTACCCTGGGGTTATCCCCCCGTCACATACTCTGAGATGGGATGTGAGCGGTCGGAAACCTTGCCTGAAATCTGCCCAAGTGATCACACGGTCGACTTGCATGACTTTGAACCCATCCCAGCAAGCTCTGGTGGTACCACCGAGGCAGTGAGAGGCATTAAGAACCTTCTCACGATCCTCATTGAAGTTGACCAATGCAAGGAGGTACTCGATGGTGTGGATCCATTAATCAGCATCCGAAGGCTCTGCAGTCTCAGTGAAAGTTGGCGGCGAATTCCTCATGAACTCTGACAGAGTAGTGCCGCCATTGCAGTTCTTGCCCTACTGCTGGTAGTCCACAAGGGTCTGGGCCAACTGCTGCATAGCGGCAACATTAGCTTGGCGCTCCTCCTAGAGAACTTGGAGAAACTGAGCTATGGTCATGTTCTTCGCTGGAGGTGGCGATGAGGGAATGTCGCCTTGTGGGTGCTCCTGGCGACCTCCAGCTTGAGCAGACCCACTGGCCTCCAGCAGCTGACTAGAGTTGTCGGAGCTAGGGTTGCCAAAAGTGCTGGTGCGAGGCGTAGTCACCATCTTGTTTGGAGCGGCCGAGTCAAACAAATGATATAGGCAAATAAGCAACAAGAGAAAATACGCTCCTAAGGGGGGTTGGTAAAGTGCAAGTGTGACAAACAAAGGTTGGAAGGACCCAACTCACACCATTAAAATAAGATAAGCAATGTAGTCGCTTACACGTTGCCTAGGGAAACAACACGACTTGCATCGATACACAAACAATAAACAAACAACAACAAGCACATGTGGTTTCATAATAACCATTACACGGACTCGACTTCGCATGGCTTATCCTACCCTAGGGGTTCTCGGATCTCAAGTTGTGGTCTGTTCGGTCTCGTAGTCACGTTCCTCTAGGTCTTCCTCCTGGTCATCGTCTCTACGGGCATCATCTCACGTCGAAGGGGTCGGAGGACAAAGAGGTTCATCTCGACGGCGCTTTGCTAGTGGAATAGTAAAGATCCCACGATACTCCTTTGCGCTCATGTGATGATGTCGTGAGGGTGCATCTGTGGCTGTGGGTACTCCTCCTCTATATGCGATAGCAGGTCGTCCCTCGGGAGATCCATCCTTCTTGATCTTGTTTGTATTTCCCTTGTCCAATCAGAGTAGCTCACGAGTGTGGTGAAGCTCGTTGCAAAGCCTCACGGACTCCTTAATCAAGTTGTGAGCTAGACTATCGGTAGAGAGGTTGAAGTAGGTATGGAACCTGAGTGTTGTTCCATCCTCCGGGGATGGGGCCAATGTCCATCTCTCGTTAGTATCGTACTTTCGGAATGGAAAGGGGCGAGTAGCCGGCTCATCAGCCATCTCTGGAATGATGTCTCGAAGGTGTACGAGTGCCTTCCGTGCAGCTGTCTCAACTGCTAGTGCCAAGGTCTCCATCTATGGTCCTTAAAATAACTAAATCGTCAAGGAGTCATTTGCCTTTATGACCACATCAACGTGGTACTCCTCCACGGTGGCATCGACCGAGTGCTCGTGGTAGAGGAAAATGGGTGATCGGCGGAGCTGGCACTTATCCATGATATCCTCAAGGAGTAGGGGAAAGTCGGATGCTACGAGGTTTCCTGGTACGACGGTGTTACATCCATACATATTGTCTGATACAAATACAGACCGTTAAGGTCAAGTCTTACATAGATAGGGCCTCAAAGGCCGATACTCCAAACACAACTAGCAACGGAAATCTTGATCGATAACGTGTTCCGTGCCATGTGCCTTAAACCTAGAGGCATTCTCACTCGAAAATGTCCTAGTTCGCATGCTCGTCTCCAATGAACTCTTCTCCATATTCCCGCTCTTCCATGCCTGGCCAAGTAAATAACCAGCGGAAGCCGATGAGTACTTTGAATGTACTCGCAAGCAACCCATGATATGCAACAAGGAAATAACAATGCATGATATAACACCAAGTAGGTAAGTTTTGCGGAAAGCTAGTTTGAGTGCAATGACATGATAAATCTTGTAAAAGCATGCCTCAATAAGTCACAGATTTCCGTATGAAGAAGTTATAATCATCATCATAAGCAGGGGTTGAACGTTCCACGTTCAATCCCCATACCAAGTTGTCAGACTTAGCTCAGTTATCACCCTTCTCGTGCCATCATCTTTCCCACATACCCTCACAAATACGCACACTTGGTTTACGCAAAAACAATTGGGCGTAGTTTAAGCAGCACCACCCAACTGTCCTGGACCGTGGACAAGGTTGTTCAAATAGTTTTACACTTTCCACAAGTTGCGCGTTGTACCCACGAGACTCGGGGAACTTCCATGTCATCCATGGCTCGCGGTATATCACATACCTGAGGTATGCACCAAAACAATTCCTTTCCCCTGATGACACTAAACAATGAGTCAACTCTATTTGTACAAAGCCCACATTGTGTACATCATACGAGCCTCGCTCTAGATCGTATCATCCATGCAGGGACCAACGGTCTGCCTGGTTCATATGAAAACAGCCCATGGTCGCCTTACCTGGCACGAAACTGTCACGAGAGTGACCATGCCACACCCGCCACTAGTAATCCGGAGTCTCTGCTAGCATCGACCAAAGTAGTCAACAAAGCCATGTCCCATAAGGGGTATCGTGGTCGCACATGTATGGTTGGGACGGTCGACGAATCTTAAATCTAATCATGTTTCCGAAACCACACACACAAGAACCTTTCTCAATACACCACTTCTTTCTCAAGTCGTCACCCATCTCAACACCATCACCCTCGGGTATTAGTGGCACCTGATGGCATTTTCGAAAATCCTTTGAAAACATTTTATTCATTGTCATGATGCATATTCCCATCCCTTTTTCATAGAAACTACTAGAAACTAACTACATCCCACATGCACAACCCTCATAGGTGATAGGGTCATGCCCAAGTGCAAGTTTCAACGAGGTGTTCCCAGGAGACAACCCAACAAAGGGGGGGCTCTAACCCATCATGAATATATGCAAAAGTAAGGTGATATATGACATGCAAATAAAAGTTTCATACACATGGTCAAAGGGCTTCTTGCCTTGCTCAACAAAGTCACCGGGGTCTTTGAAGTCTTCTAGTCCAACTTGTTCATCAACAACGTAATCTATTGTCACGGTAAATACAAAAATAATAATAATCACAAGTGGTATTATAAAAATTACACAAGTGGTATTATAAAAGTTTTTTTAAAAATTACACAAGTGGTATTATAAAATACTACACATTTTTACAAGATTTGTGGAGGACAAATATTTGGATTTGGACAAATACTCAGCTGTGTGGTATTTTTCGAAATTTCCAGAAAATAAAAAAAGGAAAAGGGGTAGCACCTCTCGACCAGAGTCGGCGAGCAGCTGGGAAGGCCTAGCCAGGCAACCAGCCCAGGCATGCGTGTGTCGTCAGGTTTGAACCTGCAGTCAGCAGTTGAGAGAGGGAGAGAAGGTGGGAAGAGGCTGCTAGGTGGGGTCCCCTTGTCGGGACTGTCTTCCACCTCTGAACATGGGGAGGTGGGGCTCACCGGCATTGACTCTGGCGGTGGCAACGACTGGGGAGCACGAAGATGGACTCCTTGCACTTTTGCCATTCAGGTGGAGGTCGAGGGAGTGCCTGGGGTGGTCGGAGTCGTCAGCGACGAGGAGGCTGCGGTGGAGGGCGTCCGGAAGTGGTTGTCGCCAATGTTTCTTTGTGGGAAAAGGAGCGGGTTGGAGTGGAGATGCAGCTGGGGCTTGCTGCGATCACGATAGAAGAGGAAGGAAAGCTGGAGCTGGCCTGTGTCCCAAGATCGACAGAGCCCCGACTCGGCGGCGCCTCGGTCGATCTCGAGCACTAGTGCTCGGGGGGCTCAAGAGGGGGATCTGGGCGGTCGATTGGGAGTGGTATGGAGGTATTGGAGGGGAGAGACAACCTCATGGCTGTCTTATATAGCCACCCGCGATTCACCATGGTCGCGGACTACCGGAGTTGGCCGCGGAGGGACTGGAGGCCATGGGAGGGGGAAAGGACGTGTCTCCGGTGTTGCTCGGGGTCGACCACGACTAGCAAGAGAGAGACGGGGAGTGGGGTGGCCTGCGCGAATGAGGGCCATGGTTGGCTGAAGTGGGTGGTGTTGGGCACACGCCGAGGAGGCCGTTGGAGAGGGAGAAAGGAGGGGGCCAGTAGGGGGGAATGTTGTGGACGCCCATGCGCCTCGACTAGCGCGAGGGGAAGGCTCGAGGTGGCCGGTAGCTTCGAAAAGAGTGCGGCTATAGTGCGGTGGGCACTATAACACAGTCCATAGTTCCGAAATTGCATGCCAAGCAGGCCAACGATGGCTTTTGCATGGCCAAGCATCTCCAGGAGGTCAATAGTATAAAGAAGTGGCCAGAGGCCTTGGATGCTCTCTAGATTCGACAGAGGGTGAGAGACAGAGAGGAGGGGCGAGAGGGGTTAGATCTTGCTGTCTAGGGGGAGATTTGGGGGGTTTTAGCCCACCAATGATTGAGGTAAGGTCAAGGAAAAATTACTGGGGTAAGAAACATTACTATGGGAAGCTGTGGTAGAAAAATGACGTGAATGACAATAGTAAAGGTGGTGAAACAACAACTATACCAAACTACCAGAAGGTGTTTAATGATTGTTTGGGCAAGTTACCATTGCCCATTTGTTGTGGAAGTTCACAGGATTGCATTGTGGTAAAATCAAGAGTTTTAACCAAATTCAGCTCATTTCAGCAAGGTTGGCAATGCAAACTTGCAAATACCCAAGGATTGATAGAATCATATTCCAGATTACTTTGGTGACAAACTCAACTCCTATAAATGCACAACTTGGTGTAGCATCCTTATTTGGAGCCTAGATCAGCTTTGTAAAATTTGAGATCATTTGGATAAACTTGGCAATGTAAAGTTGCTCAAGTTTGGTTCTGCACAGGGAGAGTTTTGGGGTTCTTAGGTTAACCAAACCAACTTGGACTGAGGCAACATTTTGCAGGGTCACCACAAATACCATGGGTGACATGCTAGAATTTTCCTCGAATTTATTGAGAATATTTCCTTCGGGAATAATTTAAAAGCTTGAAATAGGAAGAAAGGGTTTGTAGGTCTTTTGTCCAACATTTTAAACACGACCATGAGTTGAAACTCATATGTATGAAAAAGATATGTCTACTGAATTTCCTTAAATTTTCCTAAATATTTTTAAGGCAAGAAAATATGTTTTTCCTATGAAATGCCATTCCTCACCTCAGAAAAGGGTGTTTAAATAAAATAGGAAATTAACTTCTAAAATAATTATTTTGTGATTTTGGGAATTCATTTTGATAATAGAGTCAAAGTAAAATCTTGGGGGTAAAACATCCTTCCTAAATTAAGGACTTGAAGTGCAAATCCCAATTCACGGGTTTTGGAACTTAAAAATAAAAAAATGCCCTTTTGTTGAGATAACATTTTAATGAAAGTAGTTTCTAGTTTTATACACGTGGCATGATCATTGGGATGGGTTTGGAGTCAAGGAGAGAAATTCTTAGATAGAAGATAGTTTTGCTGAATTAAAACACATTCAAGCACACAAGCAAGATGCAATGAAATCAGCCATCACAAGCACTCAAAAAGTTCTAAATGGTTCCAATTTTGCAAAATCGTAATGTGGCAAAGTGGTATGAACACAGGGTCGACACAAACCTTCCTCTCTTCTCAGCCCATCACCTCCCTACAACCCACCGTAGCCTAGTCTAAACACCCTCCGTTTCAAATCGTCCAGTTATGATCGTGCGGTCGAAACTCATGCAAAACCCCCTAACCTACCTCCCGTACCTATTTAAAGACCACCTCTAGTCAATTTCTGGATGTCCCTAGTGCAAACCCTAGATAACCCAGCCTCCTCCCACCTCTGCCTCTGTTTCCGTGCCTGCCAGCACAGCCACCGCCACTTGGCGTGCTGCCGCTCACTAGCTGCCCACCTGCACCGTCGCGAGGGCCCAACCGGGCAGTGCAAGGTCGCTCCCCATGCCGACACCTATCCCCGTGTGTCCCACCTCCGTCGCAGGCCCGCCCTGGGCCGAGCCATGCCCGACGGGAGCCATCACCGCCCTAGAGTGCCTCCCGCTCCTCCACGTGCTACCGCACGCCGCCGCTAGCGCCGCTCGTGCGTGTTCGTCCCGATGCCATGATTGGATCTGCCTCCGCCGCCCTGGATCCACCCATCCTCGCCCCGTCACTAGCCTGCGTTGCATCGCCGTCATCGGCCAACCTCCTGTCGACTTGCCTTGCGCCAGGCCCAGCCGCATCGTTCTCCCCGCCAATGCCCTCATGTGGGCCGCACCTCCTCCAAGGATCGGCCACCCCTAGTCGGCCCAGGTGCTCCCCTCTCCACCGACTTGGACCAAATCCCACTAGGTGAGCCTCGGCCCGACCTCCGCTATATGACGCCTTGGGCGTGGCATGATAATGTTGCGCCCATCTGCTTCGTCACGTCGCGTGTTTTTTCCTCGGAATAATTTTGTCAATTTATCAGTGAATTTCAAAAAATGTCATGTTTTAAAGTGGCAATAATGAAATAATTGTGCATCATATGTTAAAAACTATAGATATGTAAAATGTTCAGAATTTTGTGTGGATTAATAATTTCCAACTTTCATCCATGTTAAAAATATTTTAAAATGTTGCTTGCACGAAATTTGCATACTTCTCATAATCTAGCATTATTGTTATGTCTTTTTTCCCATAGTAAATAACCACATATTATATATGATTTTGGGGTAGAAAATCCTTGGAATCCATCTATGCAATTTGTTTTGTCATTCACAAGTTGTGTGCATGCTATTTTGTTGTGATGCACTTTCGTGTTTTGTGTGATTTATCCGTGCATCAGAATTAAACAAACTTAATATTAAAAATGTTTAGAATTTTGTGTGGCTTCACAATATCCAACTTTCATGCATGTGTAAAATATTATACATGTTTTTTGCATTGTTTTGCGTAAATGCCATGTTATAATGATTTATTTCGTAATTAAATAACTGTTGCTCTGATTTAAATAAACTTTGCATGGAAAATGTTCTACTCTTCGTGCTCTACGTGATTGTGGAATTTGCACGCGTAGTAGGTTCCATATACATGCTCAAATCTCTGTTGCAAGTGCTTCATGAATATGTCTAAATTGTTATTTTGTTCAATATGGCGTGGATGATTGCGTCTAGTTCGCAGGTCTTTTGCATATGGTTCCCTCGTGAGAATTGTTCTAAGATATGCCTACTTTGATGCCATGCCTCTGGTTGCCATAAAATTATCATTGACATGTTCGTTTGTTGCTCCGAAGGTGCTATCACGTTAAAAACTGCAATCTGTTTTCATGAAGTTTCATTTTGTGAAGCTTGAATTAAGAAAACCATGCCTCTTTTGAACGTGTGAAATGGAGTGAATTGTAGTAGGCTATTCCTAAGTTCTGTTAGCAGGTTTCCCATGCCATATATGCCATGCTTAGCTATAGTTTTCATTATGTGAACATGCCAAGATGATGTTGATGTTTGGTAGGGTCAAATATTTCTAACTCTGAGAATCTGATTATTTTAGAATGCCATGTTGTGTTGATGCTAGCTATGAATGTATGCATATTTAGACCTTGCTAGTGTGGAATGAAATGAAGTGCATCATGCCTACCTAGTACCATGCAGTAAATTTTCATGCCATTATATGCCATGTAGCATGTGTTTTTCTTGCTGCCAATATGCCTTCATGATAAAAACTGCATTGTTAAAATTGATAGTTTCACAATGTTTGAAACTGTATTCAACTAGTGATTTTGTGACCTCATTTCCTAGTGATGCATGCTTCTATTCAATTTGTCGTTAGGGGATGGTTGTAGTGCATCTTGTCAACTACTGCCACATACCTTACTTGTGCATTTTAGAATCTTGTAGGTGGATGTTTTGGTATGTAGAAAATGTCATGTTGCTGATTTTGAAAAATTATAGCTATACCTTGTATTGGTTGTATTTGTTGAACCGTTGCTCCGTTGTGAACATGCCATATATGAAACTTGCTTAAAATCTGATGTAGTTTCATAATATCTTGTTGCATCCATGATTTAACATGTTTGTGGCTATCATTTGCATACATTTTGCATTCATGTCATATTATCTTGTGTTGGTCATATGTTTTAGACCATAACTCCATTTTAGATGATTTATATATGTAAATCGACTAGAATGATGTGTAGAATCACATGGTCAACTTTATTTTTCTGTTTCATAAATATAAAATGTGTTTAGTGAAGATCTTGACCAATTTCTAAATTAACATATGGGTTCATTTCGGAAATGCTATATGTTGTTTCCAAACTCATTTAACCTGCCT
The DNA here is from genome assembly GCF_904849725.1 of Hordeum vulgare subsp. vulgare. Classification (NCBI taxonomy): domain Eukaryota; kingdom Viridiplantae; phylum Streptophyta; class Magnoliopsida; order Poales; family Poaceae; genus Hordeum; species Hordeum vulgare. The sequence continues at coordinate 381,624,386 of NC_058521.1, forward strand.
AGATAGTGTAGTTTATTTATGCTTCACATCTTGCCATGTTTAACAAAATTTAATATTTCGTGTACCTAAACGGGAGTGAACTAAGTAATTGAAATGTGGAGTTTCGTCAATATGCAACTTATTGCATATTGAGCTTGAGTTAATGTGTAGAAGTTGATTGTTGTGTTGTGGCGTGTCTTGCATAATTAAATATACATGCATCATAATTGCTTGCACATCATGGCATGAATATGTTGTGGTGTTTATCGTGTTTTGATTGTTTGTTTCCGGATTGTTTCTTCTCGATAGAGTTCCGAAACCGCTTCAAAGTGTGAGGATTCGTTCGACTATGCTCGTTCGTCTACTTCACGGATTCGTTCTTCTTCCAAGCGAGATCTCCGGCAAGATGATCATTTCCTTAGATACCACTACTATCATTGCTTTGCGAGTTGTCTTACTTCTATCGTTATGTCTCATTACCTACCACCTGAATGTCAAGCCTCTAAACATTGCCATCAAAAGAATCTAACCCCCTCCGCATCACAGCAAACCTTTGTTTGGATATGTTACCTCTTTCTCGACCCTTCTTATAGCATTGCTAGTTGCAGGTGCAAGTTGCTTCCCATGTGAAAACATGGATTTCTAGATATATCGAAATATTATTTCTATTTGATTTAATGCACCTATATACTTGGTAAAAGGTGGAAGGCTTGGTCTTTTGGATCGGTGTTTTGTTCCATCTTTATCGCCATAGTTACTTGTGTATCGATGTTATGTTCCATATTGAGTGCTCCTAACATGTTTGGGCTTGTTATGGGGAACCCCTTGATTTTTTTGGGGATAAAACTCTTTCGAATATGCCCAATATTGGTTCTATATTTGCTCAAAATAATAATATTGAACACCGTTAGCATAGTGCGTCATAAACCTGAGGATTAATTCAACATAATACATGGGGCGAGTGCTGATGGTGTTAGTCCCAAATGGGATGCCTACGGGGCCACCACGAGGGACATCGGGAATTGGGTTTACTCATAGCTATTCCTATTTGGTTGTGCCCTGAGAAAGAGATACGCGTGGCTCCTATTGGTATATGGCATGTCGGGCGGTCTTGCTAGATTTGCTTTACTCTTATCGAACGTCTTGTGCACTCGGATATCAAGGATACCTCGGGCTACCTCGAGGTTGATGTTTTATCTCAAGGGAAGTTTGTGATGGACTAGTTGGAGCACCCCTACAAGATTAGATCTTTCAGAAAGTCATGCCCACGGTTTTGTGGCAACGTGGAAACTTTGTTTAACACCCGGTCATAGAAAACTAGAAGTAAACTTAATTAAAATATGCCAACTGTGTGCGTAACCGTGACTGTCTCTTCTCATGAGTTCTTATCAAAGAAAGGACATGGTGGGGTTATGTTTGACTCATAAGTAGGTGTTCAGGATCATTCCTTTATCATTATTACCTCACATTCGTTTATGCATTGATCACCCCCTCTTGTTCTTGTACTCATAAGTTAGCCACTCAAATAAATGCTTAGTGCTTGCTGGAGCCTCACCATTAACCATACTTCACCCGTTAAGCTTTGCTAGTCTTGATACCTTTGGGGATGCGATTGTTGAGTCCCTGTGGCTCACATGTTACTACATCAACAGTTGCAGGTACAGGTAAAGAGATACTTTGATGTGAGCGTAATGATTGTTCTATTTGGAGTTTCTTCTTCTTCATCATTGATCATAGGATGGGTTCCAGGCCGACAGCCTGGGATAGCAAGGATGGACGTTGTTTTTATCGTTTGATTTCATCCGTAGTCGCACCTTGCTCTTCTACATGGTGATTGAATGTATTGTCATATTGAGATGTCATGTTGTAGCTTGTGACGAGTGTAAGCTAATTCCAGATACTCATCTTTTCTTTACATGTACTTGTAACAATATCCATTCTTGTGAAACAATGAGATTAACTTCTATCCCTGTTGAAGCCCTTGTGCCGAAATAAGGATAGATCACATCTTGGGCATTACAAGTTCATATCCATTCATTTCTTCAATGCTTTCTCGTGTTGGAAATTCTTATTCAAGCCTCTCTTGAATTTCAACCCTCTCTATTATATCTGGTGTGCTAAAGATATCTCAGAAGATTCATGTTTTCGTTCAAATCATTTCGATTATTTCGACGTGCTCAACCTCATCAAGTTTTTTTAATTTGTATGGGTGCAATCTTCTTCTCTAAGCAATCAATTCAATGGTGTTCTCTTTTAGTGGGCCCATAACCCATAGGTTTTCCCCAGGATCTTACATGGCTCTTCTAATCTTTTCTAGAGATGTCTTAAAGCTCTTTTAAATATGACATTAGAATGAGTTTCATCAGTCATATTCCTTGTGGAATATCGCTCATAAATCATTTCCATCGTTGGCTCCACCTTTCCTTATTCTTTATTCTGGAGTGTCTCAGTGATTCCTGGTATGGTTTCTCGTCATCATTCTCAGCTAGAAGACCAAAGAAGAGCTTGTCATAAATCTTTCTCTGTTCTATTCTCATCTCAGCTCCGTGCTCTCTCTCAAATTGTTTTCCATTCGTGAGAAATTCCTTCCATATCTATCCAATGCATTTTAGAGTTGTTTTCATCTCTCGATCCTTCGAAGGCCATCATTTCAGAAGAATTCGTCATTCTCAGCTTTCAACTTCCATTCCCATATTCTTCTCAATTGTGGTTCCTTCGTTCGTATCTAAATTATTCCGGCGTTGCATTCAAGTTTCTGTTAAGCAGATCACGATCTTTTCATTCTCGTGTATTCCATTCATTCCTTTGTGAATTCTTACCGGTGTTTCGTTCAAGATGTCTTCAACCTTGTTTCATCTCTATTCAATATTTTTCAAGAGGAATAAGTAGTATGTCAAATCCATTGCTTCTCATGAATTTAACTTGATGAAGGATAAGCATAACATAATTATTATTCTTGTCTCATCAAGGTGATCTCACTCCTTCTTTTGGAGTTGTTCATGATAACAATTCTTGGTTCTAAGTTGCTTATATTTTATTCTCTGGAGTTCCAGGTTTTCTCATGTATATCTTCGTGAAGCTTCATCTAATTTGTTGCGAGGTCATAATCATATTCTTTTAAATCTTCATTTATTTTCATCATTCTTTTGTATACGGAGGTTCTTCATGGTGGTTCATCAAGGATTTTGTTCATCCTTGAAGTGTTCTTCAAGATTCTTGTTGGAGGCTAAAGTATCATTTGTCTTGCATTCAGAAGTACAGCTCTTCCTCCATTTTTCCTTGAGGTGGTGTTATAGCATTATTGATTCATGAGGAGTCTCAAGGAGAATTTGTTTCAAGAATGAGATATTTAAACCAACCAATTTCTTCGAGCATGAGATATTTTCAACCCATGATTACTTCATTCGAGTTATCTTGGATTGCATTTCACCTAAAGCTTTTGCTAATGATTGTTGCTATTATGGTGATTATCATTGATCCAAGTTCTCTATGTATCCTATTGGTCTAAGAAGTTTTGCATCTCTTGTTGCTCCCAAGCAATCATTGTCTCCTTTAGTGGCCGGGTTGTCACCTCATAATTTTAAGATGGGTTTCATAAGTCCACAACAAGCTTATTCTTTTGTTTTGATTTTCCAACAACTCTGTTCAATCCTATCTTGTAAAGATCTTTTCAAATTTTGATAGAAGTAGTCATTTTCTTATCCGTTCTTTTCTTTCTAGTGATCTAGCTTACATTCTCTTGTTCCAGAGTTGTTCTGGTGTTGTTCTCTTCAACCCTTCATCACAGTTTCTCAATATCTTGTTCTTTCCTTGCATGTTCATTTAACCGGTATGTTGTGTCATCTTTTCAAATTATACCCATCTTATCAAGTTTTGTCTCTATTTCCACCTAAGTACTGCCCAAATTTATTTTTGAATTCTTGCTTGTGCCTCGTGCCATTCTTCATCTCTTTGCAACCTCTAAGTTTCGTTGGTTTCACTCATTTGTCAAAGAAGCAACTAAGTTTTACCTCTTTCTCTTATCTTGTCATCCTAAGATCTCAGGTCGAGATCTCTTGTTAGTGGAGGAGAGTTTTCACAGCCCGGAAGCGATGCTCCAGAAGATTCCGTTTTTATTTCGTTATGGCCGTGTGACTCATTGTAACACCCTGGTTTTCGCTCCCTGTTTTTTTCCTTTGCGGGATTTAACTCCCGCCTTTTTTCTTGGTGTTATCTAATTTCTTTCTCTCCTGGGTATATGAAGATGGTCATCTAGCCTTGCCTTCCCCATCCAACCAAACATTCTCCTCAGTCTAACCTTGCCATTCAAGATCTATCTCCGAACTTGGCCTCCGAAACCCTACCTTCTGAGTTGCCAGAAGGGAAACCCTACTCATTCCAGTTACAAAGGAACCCCAATCTCCTTTGATCTGTTGACTCCCAAACTTTTCTGAGTGGCCATTATTCATCTAGAAACCCTGGATATGCAAAAATATTGCCCTGTCATTTGCAATATTTTTCATTCGGAATTAATTCCTTTTTCTGACAGATAATGGAATTAAATCTAGGAAAATATCTATCCATCTCTAGAGTTCATGAAAACTTGTGGAGATATTCTTTGTGATCATATTGAGATCCCATCAAAATATTGGCCATAATTAAATAGGAGAAATTGTCTTTTCCTATTTAATGCCAATATTGCATTTTACCTTTACTTTCCTTTATTGATAGCTCGCGATAGAAATCGGAGAGCCAACCCACGAGCTAAAGGTGGATAATCATACGAGCTAAAGGTGGAGATTAACAAACCTTGTGCCGGATAGGAATGAGAGCGGGATGATGTTGATAAAATCACATTTCCTACTTTCTAACTTGTTAATCAAGTCGAGGGTTCTATTTCGAGAGTCTCGGGTGAACAATGAGAAGAAAGATAAAGAAAAGGAAGTTGTCTTGTTGTCGTTGAACCATTAGCGCTCGCTCTCAGAAAGCACCTGTGTTTCTATTTCCTTAAAGCTCATTCCTCCCATAGGCAGTGTGTGACAAGGGGTGAGGGATCGAACCTCCAATCACTTATATTATTGTAGACTATTATTATGGCACTTTCTAAAGGAACTACCATTTTGGTAGCTAGGAAAATTCCCAAATAAATTGTGTAGCTTCTCATATCCATATCATCCCCATTTCCACCAAGAACCCAAGTTCCATAGTTCAAAGTTTGATCACAACATCAGTTTGCAAATTTTGTCCAGTTGGGCAATTTGCGAAGGAAGTGCTTGAACCCTTGATCTATTTGAGCTGAAATATTTCATCGTGACTAACATTGCTATATCACTCATGAATACCAAAAATCAGCTTAATCCATCTATCACTTTTCCCTCAGCATTTTTCTCAAGTTTCTGTCCATTTGGAAGCGTTATGAAGGAAATATCACTTTGGCATTTCCAAATGACCAGAAACTTTTCCAATATCTTCATATGTTCAAATCATCACTCTATACCAAATGTGAGCCAATCCATGTAGCCGGTTTATCCCAGAAAATTCATCTCTATTTTTGGCCAAACTGCAATGTTACAAAGCAAGTGCTAGCTAGCCCTGCCCATTTGTGCTGAAATATTTCTATGATGGTCACCTTAGCGACTGATCATACTCAGCCAAATATCAGACCAAATGCAGTAGTGAGCTATGTACACCTATGATGAAACACATTGCTGTCAACCATTGTTTTACCATCAATCAATCTCATCCGAGCTCCTTGTTTCTGTCTGATGGTGCAAGTCAATTGTTTGAGGTTGAAAGCACATGCCACACATGTTTTTGTATCGGTTTAGTGCCCAGTCCACATGGTGCCGCTGGTGACCACGCAAGGGCCAGGCCAAAACCGAGCTCCAAAGTGCGCCGTCGCATCTCTCCTCTGTTCCCTTGCTGTCGCCTTGTGCCGACGTATGTAGCGGTGCCCTGGAGCCCCTATCCGCTCCCAGCCATCCTTGGAGCCAAGCCCATTGGTCGGGGATGCCGACATCGATGCCCCACCAGAGCGCGACCACCACGCCGCGTATCCAGGAGCTTCGGTTGGAGAAAGCACTCATCAGAGGCCTGTCCGAGCCCTCTGGAGCGCTTCCAAGATCTCTCCCCTCCCCGAGAAGATGCTCGACACCGCAAACGGTCAACCACGTCTCCCCGTAGCACCAGTGTGCCGATGAGATCTCCACGGCGGCCGTCCTCATCCCCTTCGCCCCGACCAGCTATAAAACCTGCAGCCCCTAGCTTTCCCCGGCATCCCCGAGCCTATCAAGCTCCTCACCACCACCCCAGCATCCTCCCCGACTAGTCAACGAGCTCCCGGAGCCCTCCTTGTCCTCCATTGCCGTCATGGTCCCCGGCCTCCTCCTCCAAAATTAGGCCAAGGCAACACTCCTCCCCTCCCCGTTTTACCTACAGTAGAACCCTTTCCCCTCGCGCTCATCCCCGTCCTCTTCACTCGTCGCCGGAGTATACGTGGTCGCGGAGCCACTGCTCGACCACCGCCTCTGCTCGCGCCCACTGCATGGTGTAGTCGCCCTGCTGCTCCCCAACGCCAGTAGCTAGTCTAGTCGGGTGCCGCACCTCGTGTCGGTCCCTCCGGAGGTCTCGCCAAGGCCGAATGTGGGCAGGGCTGGCCGGGTCGTCGCCGTCCGAGCGCCTAGCCTTGCCCTCCCTCTGTCTCGTCACGTGAAGGAAGGAGGCAGGGGAGAGAGAAGTCAACGCGGGCCCACCTCCGCGCGATGCCCGCGAGTTAGTGAGACAGCGGAGTTGACCCGGGCTCCCGCATTTTTAAGTGGAAGCGTATCCCTCGGTATACGTCTTCCCAAAGCGAAAGCATATTCCTAGAAATATGCCTTCAACTTTCATCACCCGCCGGCCAAAACCTTTATTTTGTGAACGTTCACTAGTTAGGGCCCTTTTTCTGCCCAAGGAGTGAATGGCCACAACTTTGCCACCATGACTCCGATTCTGGTGAAACCAACACACATGTCTTCAGTTCGTCGAGCCCTTTGCGATGGTATTTTTTCATAATGTTTACACATTCTAAAAATGACCATTTTGTCCTTGCCGTTCTATCAGCCCTCTTCGAGAGCGAACGGTTTCCGGCGATCCTTTCCACGGACTCTCCGCACTTCTTCCCAGAGTATTCTTCGACCCCAGGCTAGCCGACCATATGATATATGCCCTAAAGCATTGCTATGTGTTATTCTTGCATGTTTAATTAATGATATGCTTGTGCTAGAAATAATTAACCTCCTGCCATTTCGATATTATCATTACCCCCTACTGCTCATCTTATCATTGCACTAATGACTTATCGTGATAATATATAGAGATAGGTGGTTATCATGCTTAGTTACTACCATCTCCAGTTATTGTGATAAACAACCATGCTTGTGAAATACTGGTAAGACTAAACCTAGTCGGTTGATCTAGAGTCACCTGTTCGGGCTTATCCGTGCAACCACATTTGTCGGTATGGGACAGCCATGACTTGGTCTGATTGCGTGCTCTTTCACCGGTACCTACAAAGAGGGAGGGTTATGCACGCACGCTACCCTAATCAGGTAGGCAGTGATAACCTTGTGAGCGAGTTGAGTATTGTGTCGGCGTCCCCATTTGGGACACTTTAGTTTGGCCACGACGGTGGCAGGTGTCAAGAGGACACAGGGCCACCCAGCGCAGGACTCCGGGGGAGGATGAGTGCCGGTGGCACGATGGAAGAGTCACGTGTCAGGCAGGATTCGTTGAAGAAATGCTGGTCCACCCGAATGGGATCACGAGGCCAGGTGCTTCATGGTGTGGGTAAAGTGTGCAACCTGTGCACCGTGAAAAATCTATCCGAATAGCCGCGTCCATGGTATTGGACAGCCTGTCCAGATCTCAATAGGTAGTCAACCGTAATAATGATAATAATGATGGAAGAACTTGTCTTGTGCAGACATCAGTTGATGTCAGGAATATGATATGTTAGCCATGGGATGGCTATGAGAGGAGTGGTGAATGACCACATGATTCAGATTGGATTTGGATCAGATTCAGATTGCATCATGAGAACATTCGGAGTACAAATTATTTACTTAACATGCTTTACCCTATCTACTTTAGTAGTTATCTTGTGATTAAACCTGTTATAACATGATAATTAATATTACTAGATAGGATTGCTAGATCATGATGATTAATATTGCTCTTATAATAAATGCATGCTTGAATGCCATGGATTTCTTTGCTTAGTGTATATGTTAGTTTGGTTTGCTTGCGAGTACATTCAAAAGTACTCAGCGGCCTTTAACATGGCCAGGTTCACATAAGGATATGTCGTTCGTCGTCAAGGAGCTGGAGTGTTTGTGGGCTAGAGGGGTCACCTAGTCAGATCCCTGTGGATTGGAGCCGCACCAAGACCATGTTGCCTTAGATAGAGCTTTTCCGCTGCCTTCACCCTTGTAATATCCCATGTAAGACCATTATATCTATTAATAGAAATGCATATGTTCATGACACTTATTGTAAATGCGCATACCAGAGTGATTTCTTGGGATGGTATGCTTGGCGACCGTTTGTCTACAGTGGTAATCAAGCGGGGCACCAGAAGCAAAGGTATCAGAGCAGCCCGGCTGATTATAGGTTACCCTAGCCGGACTTCATTGTCTTGTGTTCAGTAGAAGGCCGAGATGAATTTCGGCCATCCTTGCCATCTGGCACGGCTACTATTGATCATAAGGCAACCCCATAGGTCTTTGGCTCCATCAGACCCCAACTCTCGTGGCCCTTGCCTCCGGTGTGAAACGCTCGCACCCGGCAACGACCCGTGAACCCTGAAACCCCTAGGTCAACCATATATTCTTACCCTTCTTGCTAACCATGACATTTCTCTTCTTACTCTAGTTTCCTTTGGAAAATGCCTATAAATTCCATCTTTCCCCGATAACCTTAGGAACGTTGACTAAGCCACATTGGCTATGGTCATGCATCGAGTGTGATGCTCCCTAAGGAAGTAGTAGGAGCTTGACACCAGTGCTACTAGGAGCATTAGGTTGTTTTTCTTCTAAATCCTTAGAGGTACATCGAGTGCGCTATACTAGTTATACTAGTGGATCCCTGGCCATGTGTGTAAAGTCCGAAACACTTGAGCTTTATTTTCTTCCTGATTTTTTTGCGGTTTTTGTTTCTTTTGTTGGTTCTGTTTCTTCGCTCCGACTGGATCCATATGTAAGTGTCATCAAGAAGATCAGCATACAACTTGGATAATACCCAATAATCCAGATTAAACAAAGGTCAAACCATGCCAACTGCCTGATATTCAGAACATTACCACCGGATCTGACAAGAATGAAGAATGGGTCAGAAGCAGAATTCATGTGCAACAGACAAGGCCAGAATATACCTGAGAGAGTTTGCCTCAGAACAAATCATGCCTGAGGAACAGCGAGATGAGCTACCAAGAAGGAACACCAGTAAGGACAAATTATTCAGTCCGCGATACAAGGATTATTTCAGTCAGTAAGGTTAACCGAGTCTTTTCTCAAGGGACTCAAGAGCCATTTATTACCCATCGAAGACATATTTCAAGAATGTGAATGAGCGAAAAGTAGCAACCAAACTCTGGTTCGCAGGGAATATGGATAAGTTCACGTTTATCCGAATCAAGGAGCACCTAACATACTTGGAAGCTCAGCTGAACCGAATGGAATTATCTGTCAACTGCCTATTATCGACAACACCTAGGTTGAATGCAAAGGGTATTCTGAATTAATTAACGACATGAAGTCTACACCAGTTGTGCAACCTTTACAACAACATTGATCAGACCAATAGAAGGACAAGCGATGTGTGATCAACAGAAAATTTCCAGTCAAGGTATGGCCTATATCAAGTTTTGGCTCTACTATGGGTAAAATTCCGGATACTTCGGAAGGAAGCCAGAACCGGCCCTAGATCTGACGATACATCACAGAAAAAGGCTTCTGGTATAAGGAACCCAGCCTTCCCCCACAAGCTACCAAGAATAGCTTACCAGACTGCCAATCTTCCACGGTACGCCACTCGGTGAGACATCCTTCTGGGGTACGGCACTCCCATCTTCCACAGCGTTCTACCACGGAAGATTTCCGGCATAAGGAACCCGACCTTCAGCAGTAAGCCACATGAAGGAAAACATTAGAGGCATGATACCCAACCTTTTTCACCACGCTACCCTGGAAGAAGCTTCGAGCATAAGGAATTAAGTTTTCTTCAACTCACCACCATGCCCCAACAAGCGTGTCAGAAGCAATAACTAGTCTGGACACATGTGTGCCTCGGAACTTAGTGGTTATGAGAGGAATTATCTTACACCTGCATGTTACCATGCAGTCCAGTGGATCAACTTATACGAAACACTCGTAGACGAGAATGAGTGTGTCCAGAGAAATAGTGTCCCCATACTTCAAGGAAGGATATGAGCACAACAATCCATACTAGGTATGCAAGAGTAAGATCTGAAAACAATCCCGACAAACCGATAAAACAACCAAGGAGTCGTGTTGGCACGTCATTAGGGCCATCAAAGGAGTCCACAAGAACAAAGAAGTCATGAACAAACAACCTCCGTGACGGTCAATAAGATACAGCTTCACAAACAAGGTGGCATTACCAACCCTTGTGAGACTCTTGCATATGTGACCACAACAATGCAGTACATGCGGTTACAAGCGAGCCTGCCGCACTCATAAGGGCCATCAACCAATATAAGAGACTATGCACCAAAAGATACACCAGATGATAGTGATACTATGCTCAACTAAGTGGTCATAGCAAGGTCTACAAGAGCTATATATAACAAAATTATCTCCACGAGCGACAAAGTTTGAAACAAGACATTCACATAAAATGGTTCCAAGCACGTCGGATCAACAGCTCGTAAACATCATGACATCATTGGAATAATAGACTGTTGTCTATTATTACTTTGTGATCATGCCTGACATTTCAGTTGGGGATATAGCAGCCATAGTTCAGTCATGTTGATTAATTGAATTATGGATCACCTAAGGGCAAGGTCAGAATGCCTAAGGCCAAAAGAAACACTGGTATGGAATCCATAGCCAGACTAAGCATTCTGACACGGCAGCAAGAAAGCCACCCCTATTCACTCAAGACCATACGAGCCCGTAGGCCTTGTACCAGCGAAAGGATGTCCTACCCATGACAGTCAAGGTACGAAGCATCGCAATAAAACGCGAAGCAGTTACTTCCAGGCCATGGAAACCGAGCAGTTTGTTGGTATTACCCATCCAGCAACACCACTACCCGGACAAAAGGTAAACCTGGTAGAAAAGCGAAGGATTCAAAGAAACTGTGTGCAGAGACAACACAAGAAGATGCAGTTGAAAAGGTCAGTGAACCAACAAAGTAAAGACCGTTGATGGATCCAAGCCGCACACAGGTAAGTCCCCCTTCACCGGAGGTGAGCCTGGAAATCTCGAGGATGAGATTTTCTTAAGGGGGGTAGGTTTGTAACACCCTGGTTTTCGCTCCCTGTTTTTTTCCTTTGCGAGTTTTGACTCCCGTCTTTTTCTCAGTGTTATCAAATTTCTTTCACTCCTGGGTATATGAAGATGGTCATCTAGCCTTGCCTTCCCCATCCAACCAAAGATTCTCCTTGGTCTAACCTTGCCACCCAAGATCTATCTCCAGACTTGGCCACCGAAACACTACCTTCCGAGTTGCCGAAAGGGAAACCCTAATCACTCCAGTTACAAAGGAACCCCAATCTCCTTTAATCCTATGACTCCCAAACTTTTCTCAGTGACCATTATTCACCTAGAAAACCTGGATATGCAAAAATATTGCCAAGTCATTTGCAATATTTTTCATTTAGAATTAATTCCTTTTTCTGTCAGATAAAGGAATTAAATCCAGGAAAATATCAATCCATCTCCAGAGTTCATGAAAACTTGTGGAGATATTCTTTGTGGTCATATTGAGCTGCCATAAAAATATTGGCCATAATTAAATAGGAGAAATTGCCTTTTCCTATTTAATGCCAATATTGCACTTTGGGCACTTTCTAAAGGAACTACCATTTTGGTAGCTAGGAAAATTCCCAAATAAATTGTGGAGCTTCTTATATCCATATCTTCCCCATTTCCACCAAGAACCCAACTTCCATAGTTCAAAGTTTGAGCACAACATCAATTTGCAAGTTCTGTCCAGTTGGGAAATTTGCCAAGCAAGTGCTTGAACCCTTGATCTACTTGAGCTGACATTTTTCATGGTGACTAACATTGCTAAATCACTCATGAATACCAAAAATAAGCTCAATCCATCTATCCATTTTCCCTCAGCATTTTTCTCAAGTTTCTGTCCATTTGGAAGTGCTATGAAGGAAATATCACTTTTGCATTTCCAAATGAGTAGAAAATTTTCCAATATCTTCATATGTTCAAAACATCACTCTATACCAAATGTGAGACAAATCCATGTAGCCAATTTGTCCAAGAAAATTCATCTCCATTTCTGGCCAGACTGCAATGTTACAAAGGAAGTGCTAGCCAGCCCTGCCCATTTGTGCTAAAATGTTTCTATCATGGTCACCTTAGTGATTGATCATACTCAGCCAAATATCAGACCAAACGGAGTAGTGAGCTATGTACACCTCGGATCAAACACAATGTTGTGAATCATTGTTTTACCATCAATCAGTCTCATCTGAGCTCCCTATTTCTGTCTGATGGTGCAAGTCAACTGTTTGTGGTTGAAAGCACATGCAAGACATGTTTTTGTCTTGGTTAAGTGCCCAGTCCATGTGGTGCCGGTGGTGACCACACAAGGGCCAGGCCAAAATCGAGCTCCGCAGTGCGCCGTCGCATCTCTCCTATGTTTCCCTTGTTGTCACCTTGTGCCGACGTCTGCAGCGGTGACCTGGTGCCCCTATTCGCTCGCATCCATCCTTGGAGCCAAGCCCGTTGGTCGGGGATGCTGACATCGATGCCCCACCGGAGCGCTGCCAGCTCGCAGAGCATCGAGGAGCTTCGGTTGGAGCTAGCGCTGACGAGAGGCATGCCGAGCCCTCTTAAGCGCTTTGGATATCTATGCCCTCCCCGCGAAGCTGCCCAATGATGTAACGGTGAGCCACGTCTCCCCGTAGCACTAGTGTGCCGATTAGATTGCCACGGAGGCCCTCCTCATCCCCTTCACCCCGGCCAGCTATAGAAGCCACAACCCTAGCTTTCTCCGGCATCCCCGAGCCTCTCAAGCTCCTCTCACCACCCCAGCATCCTCCCCGGCCAATCAACGAGCTCCCGGAGCCCTCCTCGTCCTCCATTGCCGTCATGGTCGCGGCCTTCTCCTCCCAAACTAGGCGAAGGCAGCACTCCTCCCCTCCCCATTTTACCTACAGTAGAACCCCTTTCCCCTCGTGCACCTCCCCGTCCTCTTTGCTCGACGCCAGAGTATATGTGGTCATGGCTCCATGATTGCAATCTCTGGCGATAGCTAGACGAATGCTGATGACAACAAACCTTCTCCTGCAACGGCACCAGAAGAATGATGCTAGCACTCCCCAGCAATGAAACTAGAAGAATGTTGTTGATGGCCCACCATCACGTGGGTTCGCAGCAGTTTTCGAGGGTAGAGTATTCGACCCAATTTGTTGGTTTGCACAATGGGAGGTGAGAGAATACTCTCAAGTATTAGCAGCTGAATTCGTCAGATTCAACCACACCTGAAAGATTAGTATCTGCAAGCACAGTAGTAACAGCAAATCGATATGATAACAACGGTGTCAGAAACGATATGTTGATGGCAGACTATTCCTAACGATTGTATCAATGGCGCCTCCGTTGCCGCGTTGACGGAAGTTGTCAATTCCCGTCAACGGTCAGCGAACAAGTATAGTAGCAGGTAGCAGCAGTGTAACGAGTAACAGTAGTGGCAAGGAACAGCAGTAGTGGCAGCAGTAGAAAGAAGCAACAGTAGCAAGTGACAGTAGTAGCAACAGTAGCAGCAGAGCAAGACAAGTAACAGCAGTAGCAACAGTAGCAGCAGCAGCAGAGCAAGACAAGTAACAGCAGTAGCAACAGTAGTAGCAGCAGCAGAGCAAGACAAGTAACAGTAGTAGTAGGAGAAACTCGTACGCAATGGGTCGGTGATTTGTTTGGATGATATTCATCATGCAACAGATATAACACGGAGAGATATGTGGCTAGCTCATGTTCGTCAATGTGATGTAGGCATGCATTCCGTGTGTCATCATACGTGCTTAGGGAAAAGAACTTGCATGACACCTATTGTCCATCCCTCCCATGGCAACGGGGTCCAAAAGGAAACTATGGGATATTAAGGTTCTTCTTTTAATAATGAACCGGACCAACACATTAGCACTTGGTGAACACATGAACTCCTCAAACTATGGTCATCACCGGGAGTGGTTCCGGTTATGGTCACTCCGGGGTTGCCGGATCATAACACATAGTAGGTAACTACAACTTCCAAGATCGGATCTAAAACACACATATATTGGTGACAACATAATAATTTCAGATCTGAAATCATGGCACTCGGGCCCTAGTGACAAGCATTAAGCATGTCAAAGTAGTAGCAACATCAATCTTAGAACATAGTGGATACTAGGGATCAATCCCCATCAAAACTAACTCGATTACATGATAGATCTCATCCTACTCATCACCGCCCAGCGAGCCTACGAACAGATTACTCACGAACGACGAAGAACTTCATGAAATTGGAGAGGGAAGAAGGTTGATGATGACAATGGCGATGATTTGCCCTCTCCGGAGCCCAAGACGGACTCCAGATCTGCCCTCCAGATGAAGAACAGGTGGTGGCGGCGCCTCCGTATCGAAAACGGGACGAAAACTTCACTTTTTTATTTTTTTCTGGGACGAAAGGCAACTTATTGAGCTGGAATTGGGGCGGCAGAGCCGTGTGGGCCCCAGAAGCCTGCCCATCGCCACCAGGGGGGTGGTGGCGGAGCAGGGGCTTGTGGCCCACTGGCCCACCCCCTGAGGTGGAACTTGGCGCAGATATTTTTGATATTTTCCAGAACTGCTCCCCGTAAATTTTCAGGACCTTTGGAGAACTTTGATTTTTGCACAAAAATAACACCAAGGCAATTCTGCTGAAAACAGCGTCAGTCCAGGTTAGTTCCATTCGAATCATGCAAATTAGAGTCCAAAACAAGGGCAAAAGAGTTTGGAAAAGTAGATACGATGGAGACGTATCAACTCCCCCAAGCTTAAAACCTTGCTTGTCCTCAAGCAACTCGGTTGACAAACTGAGAGAGAAAGAAAAACTTTGACAAACTCTGTTTGATCTTGTTGTTGCAACTATGTCTAACTCATAAGCAGAATTTCAGCAAGATCACAAGTTAACCACACAAGCAAATGACACAAAGGTCTCACGGTAAACTAATATCAATGGCATAATCAGCTAACGAGCAAATAATAATGAGTTTCAAATACCAACACTTCAATCAAAACAAGCATGAAGCAATATGAATAGATGGTATCTCGCTAGCTCTTTCTAAGACCGCAAAACATAAATGCAGAGCACTTTCAAAGATCAAGGGCTGACTAAACATTGTAATTCATAGCAACGAAGATCCAGTCATAGTCATACTCAATATCAACCAAAAGCAAAGCATAAAAATGACAGAGCTGCTCTCTAATTGGTGCTTATATAAGTGGAGGATGACTCGACAGGAAAATAAATAGACAGGACCTACGCAGAGGGAATCATTGATTTGCAGAGGTGCCAGAGCTCAAGCTTTGAAAGCAGAGATAATAATTTTGGGTGGCATGCTTTCATTGGCAACGCAATGACCAAGAGTTCTCAATATCTTCCATGCTACTCATGCTATAGGAGGTTCCCAAACATAAAAGTAAAGTTTTAACTCCCCCACCACCAATCAATCACACTCCACGGCTAGCCGAATCCTCGGGTACCGTCCATACTAACATCAATCCGGGGGGAGTCTTGTTTTATAGTTATGTTTTCGATTTAAGCGTGGAACTGGGCATTCCAAATACCGGCCCCTTTCTCATGAATGACTGTGAATAAACACATGTCGAGGATAACACTCCTAGCATGGAAGATACCAATAGCCCTCTGTCACCACATGAGCAGTCCGGGCATGCAAAACAGATTATTTCTTGAAGGTTTAGAGAGTGGCACATGCAAATTTACTTGGAACGGCAGGTAGATACCGCAAATAGGTAGGTATGGTGGACTCTCATGGAAAAACTTTTGGGTTTATGGAAGTGGATGCACAAGCAGTATTCCCTCTTAGTACAAGTGAAGACTAGCAAAAGACTGGGAAGCGACCAACTAGAGAGCGACACCAGTCATCAAGATGCAATGAGTTTGACTAACATTGAATGCAAGCATGAACAGGATATAAATCACCATGAACACGAACATCATAGAGGCTATGTTGATTTTGTTTCAACTGCATGCATGAATATGCGCCAAGTCAAGCCACTTGAAACATTCAAAGGAGAATACCATCCTATCATACTACATCATAGTCATCTCAAAATCTATGTTGGCATTCAAGACAAACCATTATAAGCTCTCAGCTAAATAAGCATGGCATCAGAAACTATGATCTCTAAGTTGTCATTGCAAACATGGTTCTCTCACAACAAAGCTAAATCTGGGTAGACAAGCTAGTCATATTTACAAAAACAAAGTAGATAGAGTTCATACCAGCTTTTCACTCTCAGTCACTTCATCATATATCATCATTGTTGCCTTTCATTTGCACGATCGAATGATGTGAACAATAATAAGCACATTGGACTAAGCTGAATATGCAGGCAAACACAAAGGAGAAGACAAAATAATATGGCTCTTTGAAAGCTAAACAGGTGAGCATGCAAGAACCAATAAACATCGTAACCAATATCTTCTACCTTGACCCAAAGAAAAAGAAAACTATTTACACGGGAAAGCTCCCAACAAGCAAAAGAAGAAAGAAAATTATTTTTGGGTTTTCTCAAAAGGACACAAAACAAGAAAACAAGAAAACAAAAATAAACTAGCATGGATAACACAGTGGAAAAGTGTAAACACCGGCTAACAAAGTGAAAGCATAAGCATGAATGTAAAGTCGGTGAGAACACGTACTCCCCCAAGCTTAGGCTTTTGGCCTAGCTTGGTCTACTCCCATGGTGGGAAATAACCAGCTCCGGGATACTCTGGAGCAGACTGTAGATGCCACTGCTGTGTGAGCTCCTCTGGCTCCCACTGATAAACTGGCGTCTGGTACTCGACTGGCGGCCCGGGCACGGGAGCCTGTGGTTGGGCCAAGCCCCAATATGCGTAGATGTCCGCGGGCATAATAGTGTACCTGCCTGCATGAATATCAAACAAAGAAGGAGTAGGCAAAGTAATAGTCTCTCAAGTACCCTGACTAAACACCAGGTTATAAATCATCCGTCTACTAGCATCTCTATCCATAAAATCGTGGTGAACCATGCTGTCATAATCCATATATCTCTCAGGGAGAAGCATCTCTCCTTCCTCTCCCAGTCTAATCGGTATCTCAAAGTGTCTGGCAAGACGGGTAGCATAGATACCTCCATAGACAACACCTTTAGAACGGTTCAGGTTCAACTGTTGAGCTACTATAGCGCCCAAGCTATAAGTCTTATCGTTATAAAGGCCTTCGCGCAGAACCGCAAGGTCTGGAGAACTAAGTGATCCAGCCTCCCCACGGTCAATCAAACATTTTCCCACAAATAGTGAGAAGTACCGAAGCACAGGAAAATGTATGCTAGCAATTCTAGCGCGAGACACTCTTGTCTCCTCTCCAATAGCAATAGAACCAATGAAATCCTCCAAGTCCCGTGGACGAGGGTCACGGATATCCCCAACATAAGGTAATTTGCATACATTGCAAAAGTCCTGCAGCGTCATGCACTTGGGAACATCGTATATCATGAACTCAACCATGGGAGGATTCTTCCTCGGATAAAAGTTGAAGCTTTGAACGAAAATATTGGTGAGGAGGAGATATTGTGGGCACTTATCTTCAACAAACGTAGTAAGACCTGCGGTCTCCACCAAGTAATAAAAGTCTTCATAAAGTCCGGCGGCGCGCAAAAATTCATCACTTGGCCACTCGCACGCTCGAACTTCTGTGACTCGAGGGACTACGTACTTGGGGTGATTCTTCTCATCCTCTTTGGGGTTACGGCTTGAAGAGCCTCTCCAGAACCTCCTCATCTTTTCCCTTTTCTAGCTCTGAAAAATTCTAAAATTTTTAGAGACTTCGAAAGGAAAGTGAATAAAGATTAACCCAACTTGTAGCAACTACTCCTACTAGTGCCTAGAAATCGTATCACGCGCTAAAACTACTTGGGACCAGCTAAAATCAACTTTTTTAGCTCAAGAACAGGGTCGCCAAGGTCACAAGAATTCGCGAAGGATAAAGCACTAGAGCAAAAACTAATTGGACCAATGGAGGAGTCACTTACCAAGGAGTATTTCCCCAAAACGGTTCGGAGAATGGTGCTTTGAGCAAGGAGGTCGAAAATCACAACCAAATGAGCAAGAACACGGGTTTGAGCTATGAAACAATTTTTTCTGGAGGTGGAAGAAGAGGCTGGGAGCTGGAATGAGTGGAGGGGTGCCTGTGGGCCCCACAAGGTTGCACCCCACCACCAGGGGGGTAGGTGGAGGTGGCGGGGCTTGTGGCCCACTGGTCTGGCCCCCAGGCCAGCTCTCAGGCCCAGAAATTTTCAAAAATTCCAGAAAAAATCATACTAAATTTTAAGGACCATCGAAGAACTTTTATTTTCGATGTATTGTTCTGCGGGACGCTGAAACAGAAAACAGGAAAAACTAAACTAATTCCATCATTTTTATTCTAAGCAACAGAAAAGGAAAACTCAAAATAGAGGTATGTGACTCTCTGATTCATCCGTTTCATGGTCATCGAAAGAAATCCGTCAATGGGATTGATCAAGTCCTTATGACAAAACCTTCTCGAATCGCAAGAGAGAACGGAGAATTTTCGAATAGCCACTAAGTCACCTCAATGGGGATATGTATCTCCCCAACGAGAAAATCATACTTCATCTTGACACGAGGCATAGGGCATTCAAAGCTCCCAATGAGAATGGATGAAGTCTTTTAGATAGCATTGATGCAATGTACTGGATATCGTTTCTTCGGAAAGTGCACTGTGTGCTCGTTACCGTTGACATGGAAAGTGGCATTGCCTTCGTTGCAATCTATAACAGCCCCTGCCATGTTTAAAAAGGGTCTTCCGAGGATGATAGCCATGGCATCGTCCTCGGGAATATCCATTATAACAATGTCTGTTAAGATAGTGGTATTAGAAACCACAACAGGCACATCCTCGCAAATGCCGATAGGGAAAGCAATTGATTTGTCGGCCACTTGTAGAGAAATTTCAGTGGGTGTCAACTTATCCAACTCAAGTCTATGATAAAGAGAGAGTGGCATAACACTAACACCGGCTGCAAGGTCACATAAGGCAGTTCTTACGTAGTTTCCTTTAATGGAGCAAGGTATAGTGGGCACTGAGGGATCACCAAGTTTCTTAGGAGTTCCACCTTTGAAAGTGTAATTGGCAAGCATGGTCGAGATCTCAAGATCTGGTATCTTCCGTTTATTAGTCACGATATCTTTCATGTACATGGCATACGGAGACATCTTGAGCATATCAGTTAACCGCATCTGCAGAAAGACGGGTCTTATCATCTCAACGAAGCACTCAAAATCCTCATCATCCTTTTTCTTGGATGGCTTAGGAGGGAAGGGCATAGGTCTCTGAACCCATGTCTCCCTTTCTTTACCATGCTTCCTAGCAGTGAAGTCATTCTTATCGTACTTCTTAGGTCATGGATTATCAGGATTAACCGTAGGTTCAATCTCCACATCCTCATCATTGCTAGGTTGAGCATTATTATGAACATCACTGTCCATATTGTCACCAAGTTCATGTTCATCACCAGATTGTGTTTCTGCATCAGACGCAGAGATATCATTAGGTTCTTCAGGTGTGACAGTATTTGGTGAACTGGCGTGTAGGTTTCTATCATCCTTCTTCTTCTCCTTAGGATGACTAGGTGTATTAGCATTGATTCCTTGAGAATCTTGATCAATTCTCTTAGGATGACCTTTAGGATACAAAGGTGTCTGAGTCATTTTGCCTCCTCTAGTAATGACTCTGACAGAGTTGTCATTTAGTTCATTGATCAAGTCATTCTGAGCTTTAAGTACTTGTTCTACCTGAGTAGTGATCATAGAGGCATGTTTACTCAGAAGTTTCACATCATTGACATTTCTGTCTACACAAGCACTTAAATGGCTGAGCATACGAGTACTTTGTTCCAAATGTCTGGTAACATAATCATTGAAACTTTGTTGGTTGGCAACAAAGTTGTCAAATTCATCGAAGCATAGGCTAGCAGGCTTATCAAAAGGAATATCACTCTCATCAAACCTACGTAGAGAATTCACTTCTACTACCTGTATCGGGTTATCGACACCATGGATCTCTTCGATAGGTGGAAGATTTTTGACATCTTCATATCTAATTCCTTTCTCTTGCATAGATTTCTTGGCTTCTTGCATATCTTCGGTACTGAGGAATAGAATACCTCTTTTCTTAGGGGTTGACTTAGGAGGTGGTTCGGGAATAGTCCAAGCATTATCGTTGATCAAGAGGTTATTCAGTAGGGTCTCAGCTTGTTCTACAGTTCGTTCCCTAAAAGCACAACCGGCACAACTATCTAGGTGGTCTCTAGAGGCATCGGTAAGTCCATTATAGAGGATATCAAGTATCTCATTGTTCTTAAGAGGATGATCAGGCAAAGCATTCTGTAGCTGGATGAGCCTCCCCCAAACTTGTGGAAGACTCTCTTCTTGGAGTTGAGCAAAGTTGTATATTTCCTGCAATGCAGCTTGCTTCTTATGGGCAGGAAATATTTCTCACAGAAGTAATAGACCATCTCCTGGGGACTACGCACACATCCAGGAGCAAGAGAGGTGAACCAGGCTTTAGCGTCATCCTTTAGAGAGAAAGGAAACATCTTAAGGATATAGTAGTGGCGGATCTTCTCCTCATTAGTGAAGAGGTTGGCTATTTCGGATAGTTTGGCAAGATGGGCTATGACCGTCTCAGACTCATAACCGTGAAAAGGATCAGATTCGACTAGAGAGATTATCTCAGGGTCGACAGAGAATTCATAATCCTTATCGGTGACAAATATAGGCGAAGTGGCAAACTTCAGGTCATTTTTCATCCTAGCTTCCCGAGATTTTTCCTTCCACTTGAGAAGTAATTTCTCAGCGTCATAGGTATCCTTACACACAAGAAAATCCTCAGCTATCTCTCCCTCCATAACGTAACCCTCGGGTATATCAGGCAATTCATATCTAGGAGAGCTAGATCTAGCAGGAGCAAAAGCAGGTTCTATCTCAATAGTATCGGTAGTTTCAGAAGCATCAAGAGCATTGGCAGTAACTCTAGCAATATGAGCATCAAGGAACACTCCTAGAGGAACATCAGGCAAAGTAGTATCTCTAGCAATATCAAGCATAGCATCATCAGGAAAAATAGCATATCTAGCATCATCAAGCAAAGCAGTATCAAGCATAGCATCTCTATCAGTATCAAGCATAGCATCATCAGGCATAGTTTCAAGCATAGCATCTCTAGCAGTATCAAGCATAGCATCATCAGGCATAGTATCAAGCATAGCATCTCTAGCAGTAGTATCACAAGCATCATCAAGGACAGGCGACATATCAAGATTTCTAGCAGGAGGTGATGTCGCAAACTTACTCATAACTGAAGGTGAATCAAGTGCAGAGCTAGATGGCAATTCATTACCTCCCCTCGTAGTTGAGGGCAAGACTTTGGTCTTCGGATCCTTCAGATTCTTCATAGTGATCAGCAGATATAAATCCCAAGTGACTCAGAGAATATAGCAATACCTCCCCGGCAACGGTGCCAGAAAAATGCTGATTGCAATCTCTACCGATAGCTAGACGAATGTTGTTGACAACAAACCTTCTCCTGCAAGGGCACCAGAAGAATGCTGCTAGCAATCCCGGGCAATGAAACTAGAAGAATGTTGTTGATGGCCCACTAGCGCGTGGGTTCGCAGCAGTTTTCGAGGGTAGAGTATTCGACCCAATTTGTTGGTTTGCACAACGGGAGGTGAGAGAATACTCTCAAGTATTAGCAGCTGAATTTGTCAGATTCAACCACACCTAAAGGATTAGTATCTGCAAGCACAATAGTAACAGCAAAGTAATATGATAACAACAGTGTCAGAAACGATCTATTGACAACAGACTATTCCTAACGATTATATCAATGGCGCCTCCGTTGCCGCGTTGACGGAAGTTGTCAATTCCCGTGAACGGTCAGTGAAAAAGTATAGTAGCAGGTAGCAGCAGTGTAACGAGTAACAACAGTGGCAAGGAACAACATTTGTGACAGCAGTAGCAAGAGACAGTAGTAGCAACAGTAGCAGCAGAGCAAGACAAGTAACATCAGTTGCAACAGTAGCAGCAGCAGCAGAGCAAGACAAGTAAGAGCAGTAGCAATAGTAGTAGCAGCAGCAGAGAAAGACAAGTAACAGCAGTAGTAGGACAAACTCATAGGCAATGGGTCGGTTATTTGTTTGGATGATATTCATCATGCAACAACTATAACACGGAGAGATATGTGGTTAGCTCCTGTTCGTCAATGTGATGTAGGCATGCATTCCGTGTGTCGTCATACGTGCTTAGGGAAAAGAACTTGCATGACATCCATTGTACATCCCTCCCGTGGCAGCGGGGTCCAAAAGGAGACTACGGGATATTAAGGTTCTCCTTTTAATAAAGAACTGGACCAACGCATTAGCACTTGGTGAACACATGAACTCCTCAAACTATGGTCATCACCGGGAGTGGTTCCGGTTATTGTCACTCCTGGGTTGCCGGATCATAACACATAGTAGGTAACTACAACTTGCAAGATCGAATCTAAAACACACATATATTGGTGACAACATAATAATTTCAGATCTGAAATCATGGCACTCGGGCCCTAGTGACAAGCATTAAGCATGGCAAAGTAGTATCAACATCAATCTCAGAACATAGTGGATACTAGGGATCAATCCCCATCAAAACTAACTCGATTACATGATAGATCTCATCCTACTCATCACCGCCCAGCGAGCCTACGAATAGATTACTCACGAACGACGAAGAGCTTCATGGAATTGGAGAGGGAAGAAGGTTGATGGTGACGATGGAGACGATTTCCCCTCTCGGAAGCCCAAGACGGACTCCAGATCTGCCCTCCAGATGATGAACAGGTGTTAACGGCGCCTCCGTATCGAAAACGCGACGAAAACTTCTCTTTTTTATTTTTTTCTTGGACGAAAGGCAACTTATAGAGCTGGAATTGGGGGCGGTAGAGCCATGTGGGCCCCACAAGATTGCCCACCGCCACCAGGGGTGGTGGCGGAGCAGGGGCTTGTGGCCCACTGGCCCAGCCCCTGAGGTGGAACTTGGCGCAGATATTTTTGATATTTTCCAAAACTGCTCCCCATAAATTTTTAGGACGTTTGGAGAACTTTGATTTCTGCACAAAAATAACACCAAGGCAATTCTGCTGAAAACAGCGTCAGTCCAGGTTAGTTCCATTCAAATCATGCAAATTAGAGTCCAAAACAAGGGCAAAAGAGTTTGGAAAAGTAGATACGATGGTGATATATCACTCCACTGCTCGACCATCACCTCTGCTCCCGGCCACCGCATGGCGTAGTTGCCGTGCTGCTCCCCGGCGCCAGTAGCCGGTCCAGGCGGGTGCGGCACCTTGTCCCAGTCCCGTCAGTGGTCTCGCTATGGTGGAATGTAGGCGGAGCCGGCCGGGCCGTCGCCGGACGAGCGCCAGGCCTCGCCCTCCCTCTATATCGTCACCTGAAAAAAAAAGGAGGCACGGGAGAGAGAGGTCAACGCGGGCCCACCTCCCCACGGGGCCCGCCAGTCAGTGAGACAGCGGAGTGGACCCGGGCCCACGCATTTTTAAGTGGAAGTGTATCCTTCGGTATACGTCTTCGTGAAGAAAAAGCGTATTCCTATAAATACGCCTTTAACTTTCAGCACCCGCCGGCCGAAACCTTTATTTTGTGAATGTTCACTGGTTAGGGCCTTTTTCTTCCCAAGGAGTGAACGGACACAACTTTGCCACCGTGACTCCGATTCAGGTGAAATCAAGGCCCACGTCGTCACTCCGTCATGCCCTTTCTGATGGTATCATTTTCATAATGTTTACACATTCTAAAAATGACCATTTTGTCCTTGCCCTTCTATCAGCCCTCTTCGAGAGCGAACGGTTTCCGGCGATCCTTTCCGCGGACTCTCCGCACTTCTTCCCGGAGTATTCTTCGACCCCACACAAGCCAACATCTGATATATGTCATAAAGCATTGCTCTATGTTACTCTTGCGTGTATAATTAATGATATGCTTGTGCTAGAAATAATTAAACTCCTGCCATTTCGATATTATCATTACCTGCTACTGCTCATCTTATCATTGCACTAATGACTTGTCGTGATATTATATAGATATAGGTGGTTATCACGCTTAGTTACTGCCATCTCAAGTTATTCTGATAAACAACCATGCTTGTGAAATACTAGCTAAGATTAAATCTAGTCGATTGATCTAGAGTCACATGTCCGGGCTTATCCGTGCAACGAAATTTGCCCGTATGGGATGGCCTTGACTTGGTCTGATTGCCTTCTCTTTCACCGGTACCTCCAAAGAGGGAGGGTTATGCATGTGCGCTAGCCTGATCAGGTAGGCGGTGATAACCCTGTGAGCCAGTTGACTATTGTGCAGGGGTCCCCGTTTGGGACAGTTTAGTTTGGCCATGACGGTGGTAGGTGTCAAGAGGACACGGGGCCACCCAGGGCAGGACTCAGGGGGAGGATGAATAATGGTGGTACGATGGAAGAGTCACGGGTCAGGCGGGTTTCTTTGAAGCAACACTGGTCCACCCGAATGGGATCGCGAGGCCACGTGCTTCATGGTGTGGGTAAAGTGTGCAACCTCTGCAGAGTGAAAAATCTATTCGAATAACCGTGTCCACGGTATTGGACAGCCCGTCGAGACCTCAATAGGTAGTCAACCGTAATAATCATAATAATGATAGAAGAACTCGTCTTGTGCAGACATCAGTTGATGTCACGAATATGATATGTTAGCCAAGGGATGGCTATGAGATGAGTTGTCAGATGACCACATGATTCGGATTGGATTTGGATCAGATTCAGATTGGATCATCAGAACATTCAGAGTACAAATTATTTACTTAATATGCTTTACCTTATCTACTTTAGTAGTTATCTTGATGATTTATCTTGTTATAACATGATAATTAATATTACTAGATAGGATTGCTAGATCGAGATGATTAATATTGCTCTAATAATAAATGCTTGCTTGAATGCCATGTATTGCTTTGCTTAGTGTATATGTTAGTTTGGTTTTCTTGTGAGTACATTCAAAAGTACTCAGCAGCCTTTAACATGGCCAGGTTCACATAAGGATATGTCGTTCGTCGTCAAGGAGCTGGAGTGTTCGCGGGCTAGAGGAGTCACCTAGTCAAATCCCTGTGGATTGGAGCCGCACGAAGACCATGCTGCCTTAGATAGAGCTTTTCTGCTGCCTTCACCCTTGTAATATCCCATGTAAGACCTTTATATCTATTAATAGAAATGCCTATGTTCATGATACTAGTTGTAAACGCGCATATGAGAGTGATTTCCTGGGCTGGTATGCATGGCAATCGTCTGTCTACAGTGGTAATCAGGCGGGGCGCCACACTCATTTGGTTGTCACATTAATCATCGCATCATTCGCATCACCTCCATAGCATCGACACTCCATTACTGTCATTTTTTTAAAACTTCCATCCGTTATTAGATGAAGGTTCTCTCTGTTCTCATCGACGACCATTTCGGGACCAACATTGCTAAAATACTATTTTTAAAAGTGCGTACGAAAGAGTATCGAAATGGGTTGTAAGTTCGCGTACTGTCTTAATATGGTGTAGGTAAACCACGTGCCAAATTTTGTCGCATTCAATGTTTGTTTGATACCCGAACCGTTAAACCTATAGCGGCACTGTAGCTGGTAAAATCGTCAAACATTTTCGTTTTATAAAAACCTATTGCCGCGCTACTTGCGTTTTCCCTCTATGCTATGTATAGCCCCTGTGCAGAGTGCACAAACCCCTCGCGCGTGTCCGATAGCTTCGCCGAACCCGAAACATACGGTCATGACGGTTGGGTCCAAATCAACCCCGAAATACACCAAACCATCATCAATTTTTCAATGGGTCTCCCTAACCTATTTTACCTGCCATCCATTCTAAATCGGAGAGTCCAAACCAAATCTAATTTACAATACATAGATCACCCACTTACCAAACCTTCCCAAACCCTACCCCTAGCCTACCCTAACCCCGCAACCGCCGCTGCCACCACTCACTCTGAGGATCGCTCCTGATCCAAAAATCCCCTCTCCCTTCGGACAACTTCCCTCGTCTTGCGCGCCCGCCCAATTGAGCTGCAGCCTGATTATCCACAAGTGTAGGGGATCAGTAATTGTCCTTTCAATAAGTAAGAGTGTCGAACCCAACGAGGAGCAGAAGAAAATGACAAGTTGTGTCTAGCAAGGTAATTTTTTCAGGCACTAAAATAGCGGTAACAAGTTGTCTCATAGTAAGATAATTGTAACAAGTAACGAGTAGCAATAGTAATAATAAGTGAAGCAAGGTATCCCAATACTTTTGTGGCAAAGGACAGGACGGAACGGTTCCTTATAATAGATAAACTATTCTTGAGGACACACGGGAATTTCATCTAGTCACTTTCGTCATGTTGGATTAATTCGCGTTCGGTACTTTGATAATTTTGTATGTAGGTGGACCGGTGCGTGGGTGTTGTTCTTAGTTGAACAAGCCTCTCACTTATGATTAAACACATCGCAATCATCCGCAACTACGAGAAAAGTATTAATAATAAATTCTAGCCATAGCATTAAACATAAGGATCCAAAACAGCCCTTTACGGAATAGCGCATAAAGTAGGGTTTAAGTTTCTGCCAATCTCGCAAGCCATCCTCTAATAACTACTCCACAATGCATTCTCTTAGGCCCAAAGATGGTGAAGTGTCGTGTAGTCGAAGTTCACATAAAACCACTAAGGTAACCACAACTTTCATCGAATATCAACTTCACATGACTACTTGCAACATGACTTCTCCCGTGGCCTCAAGAACAAAAGTAACTACTCACAAGTGATGAACATGGTCAAGATCAGTAGGGTATTAAATAGCATATTGGATCTTAAGATATGATCTTCCATCAAATAAACAATAAAGCATCAACTACAAGATGTAATCAACACTACTAGTCACCCCCAGGTACCAATCTGAGGTTCCGGTACAAGATTGAGCACAAGAGATGAAATAGGGTTTTCAGTGGAGATAGTGATGTTGAAGATGTTGATGAAGATTTGCCTCCCCAAGATGAGGGGGTTGTTGGTGATGACGATGGCCTCGATTACCCCTCTAGGAGGGTAGTTCGCCGGCGTAATCACTCCGTCGGTGGGCAAAAATGCTCCTGCCCAAATTCTGCCTCGAGACGGCGGCGCTCCATCCCAAAAGTTCTCTCCTTATTTTTTCTAGGTCAAAACTGAATATATACGAGAAGATGGTTGCCAAAAGTGGGCCGGGTGGCCCACTACCCACCAGGGTGCACCACGGGGGCTGGAGCGCCCTCGTGCCTAGTGGGCACCTCGAAGCCCCCCTCTGGAACTTATTTCTTCCAGTATTTTTTATTTATTCCAAAAATATTCTCCGTGAAGTTTCAGCCCATTTGGAGATGTGCAGAATAGGTATCTGTGACATAGCTTTTTTCAGGTCGAGAATGCCATGTGCCGACATTCTCCCTCTTTGTGTAAACCTGGCATATTATGAGACAAAAGGCATTTGAATTACTCCATAAAGTGATAGGATGCATTAAAACACTATAAATAATAGTAGCAAAACATGATGCAAAATGGAAGTATGAACTCCCCCAAGCTTAAACCTTGCTTGTCCCCAAGCAAAAATCAATATTGAAGATCATGACCACATGTTTTGAGAGAGAGGTGTCAATAAAAACAAAATATAGACTCCATCAAATACTTCATCACAAAGCTTTATCATATAACTCCTCATAAACAAGTAACAATTCATCACAACATCGACGTATGAAGCATAAACTCTATTAAAAACTAACAAACTATGTTCTCACTCAACCTTGCAACACAATTCATCACATTTTCAGGAAGGGTCTCGTATTGAAGACTTTAGGCAAGTCCACATACTCAACCATCATTTAGTCTTCTATGATTGCTAACACTCACTGCATACATATGGGCAAAAGGTTTCAACCGAACACATAGAAAGATAGTGTCTTATTGTTTCGTGTCCCTACATATTCAGCTCAAGGGTGATATTAACAATAATAACTCATGACCACCGGACACATATGGGAAAAAGGTTTCAAAACTAGGTAAGATGACACTTACCAATGTTACCGACTCTTTGACATTCATGAGACGAAAAGACATACTTACGAGCATGTTTAAAAAGAGTAGGCCAATAGAAACCGGATTCTAATACCTTGTGTATAGTTCTGTCACCAGCATGGTGTCCTCTGTAGGCCTCAGAGTGACACTTCCTGAGGATCTATTCCCATTCGTGCTCAGGTATACAACGTCTAATAACACCATCCACTCCTTCTTTATAAAGATGTGGGTTATCCCAAGAGTAATGTCGTAAATCATATAAGAACTTTTTTCCTTTTTTGATAAGTGAGCTAGGGAGAATATATTTAGCAACAATGTAACTAGCATAATCCAGATACCAAGGAGTACTACGTGAAGTATTTACAACACCGAGTTGCTCATCAAGAAAATTATCATCAATAGGCAGTGGGTCATCAAGAACACTTTCCATCCTAGACAAGTTATCTGCTACATGGTTTTCAGCTCCCTTGCTCTCAATGATATGCAAGTCAAATTCTTGGAGTACAAGCACCGACCTGATAAGTCTAGGTTTAGCATATTTATTTTCCATAAGGTATTTAATAGCAGCATGATCAGTGTGAAACGTTACTTTAGAATCAACGATGTCACATCTAAGCTTATCACATGCAAACACAGCTGCTAAGATTTCTTTTTCAGTAGTAGCAAAATTTCTTTGGGCACTGGCTAGGGTCTTCTAAGCATAATGAATGACATTCAATTTATTGACTACTCTTTTCCCTAGAACAGCACCAACAACATAATCACTAGAATCACACATGATTTCAAAAGGTAAGTTCCAATCAGGTGGTTGAACCATATGTGCATATATTAAGGCTTTCTTAAGTATTTTGAAGGCTTCTACACAATCTATCATAAAAAACAAAAGGAATGTCTTTTTGGAAAAGATTAGTTTAAGGCCTAGCAATATTTGAGAAGTATTTAATGAAACATCTATACAAACCAGCATGACCGAGGAAACTTATTATACCTTTGATATCTCTTGGGGAGGGCATTTTCTCTATTGCTTCAAGTTTAGCCTTATCCACCTCAATACCTCGTTCAGAAATTTCGTGCCCAAGTGTTATACCTTCATTCACCATAAAGTGTAACTTCTCCCAATTCAATATAAGATTAGTGTCTTCACATCTCTGCAGAACTCGATCAAGGTTGCTCAAGCAATCAT
Source organism: Hordeum vulgare subsp. vulgare (assembly GCF_904849725.1). Classification (NCBI taxonomy): domain Eukaryota; kingdom Viridiplantae; phylum Streptophyta; class Magnoliopsida; order Poales; family Poaceae; genus Hordeum; species Hordeum vulgare. The sequence continues at coordinate 381,654,178 of NC_058521.1, forward strand.
CAAAAGAAGTCCCATAAATGGGAAAATCATCCATGAAAACCTCAGCAATGTTTTCACATAAGTCAGAGAATATAGCGGTCATACATCTTTGAAAGGTAGCAGGTGCATTGCATAGGCCAAAAGGAATATGCCTATAAGCATAAGTTCAAAAATGGCAAGTAAAGATAGTTTTCTCTTGGTCCTCTTTTGACAAAGGTATTTGAGAGGATCCAGAATATCCATCAAGAAAACAAAAGTGTGTGTGCTTGGACAATCTTTCTAACATTTGATAAATAAAAGGCAAGGGGTAATGATCTTTTCTAATAGCTTTATTCAATTTCTTGAAGTCAATTAACATCTTATAATCACTTACGATTCTTTACGTAATAAATTCATTTTTGTCATTAGGAACATCAGTTATACCACCTTTCTTAGGAACACAATGAACATGACTTACCCATCTACTACCAGCAATAGGATAAATTGTACCTTCCTTCAGAATTTTAGTATTACCCTTATTACCACCTCTTTCATATTAGGATTGAAACGGCGTTGATGATCAACGACAAGTTTAGCATCCCCTTCCATATTAATCTTGTGATGACAGAGAGTGGGGCTTATGCCCTTAAGGTCGTCAAGAGTTTATCCAAGAGCAGCCTTGTACTTCCTTCAAGTTTTGAGTAAACTCTTTTCTTCATGCTCTGAAATGTTAGAAATGATAATAATAGGATATATCTTATTTTCATCAAGATAAGCATATTTCAAAGTACCTCAGGGAGTCCGGTACTAAGGGGCCCTCGGGTCGCCTGTCTATTCTCGTGGGCCGGACTCCCGAGCCTATTCATACAACATTAGAAGAATGAGAATCAAGATGGACTCCTCTGAAGACTTTGCGTACGATCCAAAGCGATGTAGTAATCGGGATATTCCTTCCCTATTATAACAGACTTTGTGTAAACCTAGCAACCCTAGTATCTATATAAACCAGGGGCCATAGTTTGTAGGACACATTATGCTCATTACGATCAGGATTTAGACCACCACTTCCGATCTCGAGATAGATCAACTCTATACTCTGTGCTACTCCAGCAATACCAACATGAGCAGGATGTAGGGTTTTACATCCATCAAGAGGGCCCAAACATGGATAAAACATCGTCTCCTTTGTATCTTGTTACCCATCGACCCAAGATCCACAGTTCGGACCCCCTACTCCAGATCAGCGGGTTTTGCACCAATATTGGTTCTTTCATTGAGAGCTCTGATGTGAGATCGCAAAAAGGATTGATGGCTCACTTGGTCATCACAGAAAATATCAAGGTCGGGGATATCCTCATCTCCAACCAATCCCCTGCTTTTAGTAGTACCACCCCGCACGCCAAGTCAGATCATCACCACATCAGCGGGCTCACCTCGAGCGAGGAATTCATGTTCGTGATTTGGAATTTGGTGTCGACACCCATGGTAATCTGACCCTCTTCGAGGACTCGGCTTTGGCCAAAGAGCTCGAAAACTCCCAAGCCTTAACTTCAGGTCTTCTGCCTGGCCTCGAGTCAGGGATAGATTCTAACCTTGATTCAGCCTCGACCTAGGATCTGACCATGGTGTTCGGAGGCCCGAGGATAATCCCGCCTGTCGTGGTTTTGTCACGGCAGATGTCCTAGTGAAAGGACTTAATGATGGAGCCATCGCACCTTGGTGGCGACTCAAAGGGGTTGAATGGGAGCGGGACTCAGATTTACCCAGGTTCGGCCCCTTGTGAGGAGCTAAAAGCCTAGATTCTGCTTTGTGTTGTATTGATGATGTTTCGAGTACAAGGAGGGCGTAACTCGCCTGATCTAGCTATCGATGATTTCTAACCTGCCCTATCCTCCTCGCGGACTCGCCTTTATATACAGGTCGAGGCCTTAGGGTTTACAAGAGTCCCCACCACGATACAGATCGTGGTTTCCTTTATCTCTAAGTCGCCGTGCTTTCCAGGACTGGAAACCTCCTCGATGGCCTATCCTCTGTGTAGATCTTGAACCGCCGTTCGACTCCTGGGCCCTCTGGGACAAGGCTTGTATCGCCAAAGGATGAGTCGCCCTTTTAGTGACCCGGCCCAACTAGGGCGGGTCACACCGCAGGTAATAACCGCAACATTTGGCCCCATATTGACTTGAACCTGTTCACGCCAATAAATTTTTGTTCAGCTTAGGAGTGACTCATCCTACTCCCTTCATGCACCATGCGCCAAGCCGCCATTCTCCATGAAAAAACCCAAGCCGCCAAACCGTTTTCCGATAACATCATCTTATCCCTTTAATCTTGGAAAAATGATGACGCAATCCCCAACGGATTTCGCGGCACAGATATCCCTAAAATCTTGGCGCTATCATTGCGAATCTTTAACCTTTGTTTTCGGTTCCCGCGCGAGGCGCCTTGATTCCAGCGCCCGTCCCATTAAATAGGCTCGGGAAAGGGAGCGAAAAGCATCTCCACCTACTTGCTTCGCCTGCCTCTTCTTCCTCGCGACCGCACCAAGAACTCTGTCGCCGCCCGAGGAACTCCGTCACCGGCCACCGCGCCCGACGCATCTCCGAGCCAATCAAGGACGCAACATTCACCGTGGATCTCCCACGGTCGCGTCCAAATGCCATTATCAGGTCAGTCCTTCGCCATTATAAATAGATCTTAGCTCCTCGATGTTCGTCGTCTGCCAGTTTCTTAGAACACCTCGAACGCCTCCACATATGCTGATTGATTCATAGTAGTAATAGGCACGGTAGCATCGACCGTATCCTCAATCGATTAGCTCCTGTTTGAAGAACCAAAAAGGCTTCGGTCAGATCACCCTCACTGTACTTACCCTAGCCAAGGCCTGTTTCACCTTATCCAGGCCCCTTTCCGTTCATTTTAACTTGTTCGTAGATCTATATTTCATTGTCTGCTGTGTAGAAACCTGTTTATAGATCCACACTTCATCATTTTACCGCACATCTCTGATGCCCTGAGACGTCTTCCCTGAACAATAGTAAATTCCTAAGTCGCCCTTGTGCCCAAATCTGGTCCCTTATTGGCGAGTTATTAGATTTTCTTAGCAACTCGACAAGTGTTCGGCGAGTTGAGGGATTCTTTTAGCCACTTCAACAAGTTTTAGGCGGGTTATCTTACCCATGACCTTTTCCTCTGTAGTTATGGGTGCCGTTTTCAAGGCCGACTGGCCTTCGACCAAAGTTGACGACACCCAAAGACAGGGAATCTTGATACGAAGGAAGTCATCGGATGGCGATCCGGACTAGGTGACGAAATTCCCAACCCGAAGGAAGGGGAGATAGTTGTTTTTGCTAAACACCTCGAGCGGGGGTTTAAGCCGCCAGGATCAAAGTTCCTTAGAGATGCTATGGCCTTCATGAACGTCCGCCTCCAAGACTTGGGCCCCAACTCAATCAGCAACATGTGCGAGTGCCAAGTATTTTGTGAAGCTTACCTGCGAATGGAGCCATCGGTCCGTTTGTTTTGGTATTTCTTCCATCTGAATCGCCAGACCGAGTTCTCCAACGGCCCTAGCTTAGAACTTGGAGGCGTTAACGATCAACGACGCAGGGACAGCTCATTCCCGTCACTCGCCATGCCTAGCCATCCCAAAGGCTGGGGCGAGTCTTGGTTTTACTGCCGAGACAATTCCCCTCCGGGTGAAAACAAACTCCTCGGCTATAGGAAGGAACGTCTGCCCACAAACTTCAAACTTCCAGACAAGCTCACCGAAGAGGAGGAGTCGGATTTCATTCCAGTGCTATCCGAGTTACGATCTTTAACAAACAACGGTCTTACTGGAGTTGATCTGATTCGCTTCTGGGTGGAATGGCGCATCCTTCCCTTGAGTCACCGAGATGGCTTGATGTGCGAGTTTGATGGTACTTTGGACCACCCCCAATGCTACTTCCGCACAACACTCACAAAGGAGGACATTGTGACCATCATCAAGAAGCTAACCGGCGAGCCCTTGGCCAAGTGTAGCTAGATAGGGCTCAAGCCATTCTGCAAGATTAACCCGGCTCCTAAGGTAAATAATTTAACCCGCCCCTGGTTCATCCTTTCCGACTTACTCGGATTCTGACTTGCATAATGAAAATGCCACTTCAGAAAGGTGACCGATTCTGGTCAAAAAGGCCGAAGAGGAATGCCCTGAAGCAAACTAGGCCGCCTCCAAAGAAGAAAACCAAGAGTAAAAAACAAAACCGCCATCGCCGAATCGTCTGATGTGGACGAATCCCAAGTCGGCGAAGCGTCTTCAGAGGTAAAATTTTATCTTCTTTGTCTTGACGCCCTTTGCTCTAACTTGTGCTTATATCTCTGCATTTCTATGTATAGAATGATGATAACGAAAGCCAGGATGACGCCGTAGAGGTAATTTCTATTTCTTCCGACTCATCTTCTCCTCCGCCTAAGCCGGCCAGGCGAGTTTGTGGGAAAGTTCCCATGTCTCACCCCAATGCTTGTCTGGACCCTAATTTCCTCTTGAAGAAGCCACAACATGCTTCCTTTCGGGAGACTCGAAGCCACTTAGGAGATTTGGTGTCCGGGTTACCAGTAAAAACCCCTACCAAGAAACAGCAAAATGAGGTATCCTTTATCAATGTCCACCTTCGTTTTCTTTTGGATCACACTTGTAACTCGCTCACATTTTGAGATATTACTTTTGCAGACTTCTCCCCATTCGTCAGGCGACTCAGTGATGTCGCCCCTTCCGCCAATGATTCGCGTACAAGGGTAAGTCCTTATAATACTTATTTCCTTCCTGATGATAATGATGCTTGCTTTAAGCATGACCTTCTTTTCCTTGGAGCGCAAGCGAAGAAGAGAAAAACTGGCGGCTCAACTTCCACTCCGGCTCCAAAACTTAAAGAAAACCCAGCACCGGCTCTTGCTGATCCGGCAAAAGAAATATCTGATGACCGAGTTGACCTTCCAAGTTCTCCCAAGGAAGGCATGGAAGCGCCCAACCTGCCAAATCCGTTGAAGGCGGCTGAAGATCCTGACGCTGTAATCATTACTGGTATTGGCTTCTCTAAGAAGGCTTCGACAATCTTATCGAAGCATGTATCAACATCATCCCATCCTTCCACCGGACATGAAATTTCCAAAGCCAAACTTTCTCAATATGAAAATCTTGAGTTTAAAGAGCTCTGCTCCGGCTTCGCAAGTCGCCTGGAAACAAGTTATGAAATGGAGAAGAATCTGCTCCATATGATGAAGAATAAACATGAGGTACGCCTTAATGCATACCCTCCTCATTAGCCCCCAAGGGTGGGTCATCTTTTGAAAGATGAGCCGGGTCTTGATGTAGAAAAAACTTTCGACCTATAACCCCCAAGGGACGGGTCATCTTTTGAAAGATGAGACGGGTCTTGATGTAGAAAAACTTTCGACATGTAACCCCCAAGGGCCGGGTCATCTTTTGAAAGATGAGTCGGGTCTTGACGTAGAAAATCTTTCGACATGTAACCCCCCAAGGGCCGGATCATCTTTTGAAAGATGAGCCGAGTCTTGATGTGGTATAATTTTGTCTAAAAAATTATACATTAGCCCCCAAGTGTCAGGGGTGTTGCTTGCAATAATTCTGAGACTTGTCCCTTGATAATATGTTGACAGGAATCTCTGGCCCAAGCTGAGTCGACGTTGGGCGGCTTAAAAAAAAGTTTAGCCGAACAGCAAGACGCACGGGCTAAAGCAGAAGAAAAATACCAGGTGATCTTAGCTGATGTGGAAAAGCTGAAAGCCGCCAACAAGAAATCTCAAGCTGACCAGGCCACCGCGCTAAAGCGAGCGGAATTGGCCGAAACAAAACTGGAAGCCGTGCAACAAGAGCTGGCCGGTTTAAAGAAACATATCTCCAACATGACACAGGCCATCTTTGGTAAGAAGGAATCCCTGGTTTTGTATCTTTTAAAAGGAAAAAATAGTGTGAAAAAAAGCACTAACCAGTATTGTCCCTTATGCAGGCCCGAGAGCTGCCAACCTTCAGGACGACTGTATTTTGAAGTTAAAGGCGATTTACACATTGACTGAGCAGTTGTATACTGGGAGCGTGCTGATCGTGAACGCAGTGATGGGCGCCAAGGAACCAATCACATCAATCAAAAAGATGCTTGGCTGCTTATCTACCCTTCCGCCTCAGATAGGTGAGCTAACCCGATCAGCCGCCCGGAAAGGGGCGCTGACTACGTTGAGTCGGTGTTTGGCGTATGCTCCAGAACAAAAACCCGAAGAAGTAGCAGCAGGCTTCCCACAGCTCAAGGACGACGAGTCAGAATTTACTCTAGATGATTATCAGCGTGTCGTTAGGGAATCACGCTCGGCGGCGACTCAGCTAGCAGCAAGCTTGGATTTGTCAAAGTACCAAGCCGCTTATGACGACAAGAACAAGAAAGTAAAACCGCCAACCTTTGTGACAACCAGCTTGACTCCTCGTCGGCCCAAAAACCCTTTTGATTTGGAGGGGGATCTCTCAGCATTTTTGAATGATGAAGATGAATTTGCCGCTCTATCCAAGTGTAATTGGGTACTGGGCGATTTACAACTTGAAGTCGGCCAGAGCTCAGGGCAAGTTGACCCGGAGGCACCAGCAAAATAGATCTTACTGATTTGGCCATCCGAGCCATGTAATAGGTTATTGTAGAAAACAATCCCTTACTTATGCCTATTGCGGAACTCTTCTGTGATCCTTAAAAAACCTTGTGCCGCCCTTGGGGCGCCTATGATGCTTGACCCACCGTGTCAGTAAAGATTTTGATCACCAACCTGTTGGGCTAACAAAAACATACATCAAACCATCTCAATAAGTAATGATGATAATAAATAATAACCGACTCAAGGTGTTCTGGCGGATTATATGCAGAAAACTTGGCTCAACAAGATTCAGCGAGTCTTATAAATCTGTGAAACCTTGTGGCAGTGCCAAGAAGGTGAGAGTAAGAATTTCGTCGGCTCGTTCAAATCGCGACAGGATAGGACGAGTTAGACAAACTCAAGTGCTACCCAAGGGAGAGTTTTTGTATAAAAAAGCTCAAGTATTTAGACCGGCTGATCAGGCGCGAGTCAAGCTTCGGTGAAGTAGGTTCAATGAACCAATGGTTTCTCTATTTTCCATGTGGGGTGCTAGCCGGTACCATGCATGTTTTAACCAAGGTGAGTTCAGGGTCCAAATAGTGGATTGACTCGCCAAGAGTTCCTGGGTCCATATGGCGATTTGGCCAACACACAGTCCAGTATAACCATTTATAGTGCGGTAATTTTTTGCTAGCCAAATGGGTAATTAGGCTGATCTCAGTGAGAGGAAGCCCCCAAGTGACCTATGATTAGGGGAAAGACCGGTCATAGGATTGTAGAAGCATATACGCTCTTACCACAAAATGACTTGGGGCCGATAGCCCCCAAGTAAGCCGGCCTAATCCTCAGAATCATATAAGGCGCCCATGTTTGAATCGTGCGCGTGTAGCAACTTGATCCTCTTTGGCTTATCGATACCCAGTGTTGTAGTAAGTGCAACATGGCGACTTATGCTCTCTGTATTGATAGCGTCCATGTTTGGGCGACTTATCGACGAACAATAAAGGTCCATGCTTTCAAGAAGATGAAGTGGCAGGAAAAACCCAGAATTCGTGGGTATCAACTTTATTGCTTTATATAAATGAGAGACTTACAATATTAAAAGATGGGAGAGAAAGGAAAAAAGCGGAGCCAATAGCTCAAGTGTAGTAAGGCCGCAGATGGGCTATGTTCCACGGGCGAGTTGACTCAGCCTCCATGGTTGGCCGATCAGGCCGAAGATCCACCAAATAGTATGACCCATTGCGAAGGTTTTTGCTGATGACAAAAGGTCCTTCCCATGGTGGTGACAACTTATGCATGCCAGTGCGATCTTGGATCAAACGCAGCACTAAGTCGCCCTCCTGAAAAGCTCGGCTCTTGACCCGGCGGCTATGATAATGCCGCAAATCTTGCTGATAGATAGTCGATCGGGAGGCAACCAAATCACGTGCTTCCTCCAAAGCATCCAAAGAATCCTATCGTGCCAGCGCATTACGCTATTCCACATAAGCGGAAACTCTAGGCAAGTCATGCCTAATGTCACTGGGAAGAATGGCTTCTGCTCCGTACACCAGGAAGAAAAGAGTAAAACCCGTAGAATGATTCGGGGTGGTTCGAATGCTCCATAATACCGAAGGCAACTCCTTAACCCAACACCCCAGGGTGAGCTCCAGGGGAACCATAAGTCAGGGCTTGATTCCTCGTAGTACTTCCTGATTCGCCCATTCTGCCTGCCCATTAGATTGTGGATGAGCGATCGCAGACACATCAACCCGGATGTGCTCCCGGTGGCAAAATTCCTGCATCGCCCCTTGTGATAAATTGGTACCATTATCAGTGATAATGCTCTGTGGGTATCCAAACCGGAATATCAACTTCTTCAAGAATTTGACGGCCGTTTCTGCATCACAGCTGCCAACAGGCTCTGCTTTGACCCACTTGGTGAATTTATCAACCGCCACCAGTAGATGAGTTTTTTTATTGGATGACATCTTAAAAGGACCAACCATATCTAACCCCCAGACCGCCGAAGGCCAACTGATAGGGATCATCCTTAGTTCTTGAGCCGGCACATGAGCCTCTCGTCCAAAACGTTGACAGCCATCACATCGAAGAACTATCTCTTCTGCATCTGCATGAGCCGTTAACCAAAAGAATCCATGTCGGAACGCCTTGGAAACCAGGGAACGTGACCCGGCATGAAGCCCACAATCTCCGGCATGGATTTCGTTCAGAATTACGTACCCTTCATCAGAAGAAAAGCATCTTTGAAATACCCCAGAAGTACTCCGCTTATATAACTCGCCGTTGATGATGACCATGGACTTGCTCCGACGAACGATTTGACATGCCAACACCTCATCCGAAGGTAACTCGCCTCGTGTGAGGTATGCCAAGTAAGGAAGAACCCAATCCGGCCTAACACGGAGAGCCGCCACAAACTGGGACTCAGGATCTGGTATCGCCAACTCCTCTTCCGAGGGCAGCCTCACGGAAGGATTATGGAGAATATCCAGGAAGACATTAGGAGGAACCGGCCTACGTTGCGAGCCAAGACGCGAGAGGGCATCAGCTGCTTCGTTAAGTCGCCGGTCGATATGATCGACGTGATAACCATGGAAATGACCCGCCACATCAGACACACCCCTTCTGTAAGCCGCCATCAGGGGGTCCCGGGAATCCCATGTACCTCAAACTTGTTGAGCCACCAGATCGGAATCGCCCAAACATCTAATGCGTGTGAGGTTAATCTCCTTGGTGAGTCTCAAACCATGAAGCAGGGCTTCATACTCCGTAGCGTTATTGGTACACGGGAACATGAGTTGGATAACATAACAGAACTTGTCTCCCTGGGGTGAAATCAACACCACGCCAGCCCCCGAGTCTTCCAATTGCCTAGACCATCAAAATAAATAGTCCAGTACGTGAGATCAGGCCTGTCTTCCGGAATCTGCAACTTGGTCCAATCATTGATGAAGTCGACCAATGCCTGGAACTTGATAGCCCTGCGAGGCACATACCGCATGTGGTGCGGCCCAAGCTCAATCGCCCATTTGGCGATTCGCCCTGTTGGTTCTTGGTTCTGGATGATGTCCCCAAGAGGGGCGGAGCTAACCACCGTGACAGGATGTTCTTGGAAATAATGCTTGAGCTTTCGACTCGCCATAAAGACCCCATAAACCAACTTCTGCCAATGCGGGTAACATTGTTTGGAGAGGGTTAGCACCTCGCTGATAAAATACACCGAGCAGTGTACCGAGTATTCCTTTCCTTCTTCCTTCCGTTCGACAACCACTGCCACGCTCACCGCCTTAGTATTCGCCGTGATGTATAAAAGCATAGGATCCTTTTCAGTCGGGGCGGCCAGAACCGGCGGGTTGACCAGGTGCTTCTTCAGAGCTTCAAAAGCTTCATTGGCCTCGTCCGTCCAAACAAAACGATCAGCTTTCTTAAGCAACTGATAGAGGGGCAATAGCTTTCTCCCCCATGCATCTTAAAAAGCGACTCAAGGCCGCCATACGACCCGCCATGCGTTGAACTTGATTAATATTCGCTGGTTTCCCGAGCGAAGTGATTGCCTCGATTTTGTCCGGGTTGGCCTCAATGCCGCGTTCGGACACCAAGAAACCCAACAGCTTTCCTGCGGGAACGCCAACGACACATTTGGTGGGATTAAGCTTCATCTAATACACCCATAGATTGTCAAAAGTTTCCTTGAGATCCTCCAAGAGTGTCTCCTTCTTGTGATATTTAACCACGATGTCATCAACGTAAGCGTGAACGTTGCGTCCGATTTGGCCGCGGAGACAGTTTTGGATACAGCGCTGGTAAGTCGCCCCAGCGCTCTTGAGCCCAAACGGCATGGATACATAGCAAAAAGCCCCAGACGGGGTTATGAAAGTTGTCATCTCCTGATCTTCCACAGCCATCTTGATTTGGTGATATCCGGAGTAGGCGTCCAAGAAACACAAACGCTCGCAGCCCGCAACCGAATCAATGATTTGATCAATGCGGGGAAGGGCGAAAGGATCCTTTGGGCAAGCTGTGTTGAGGTCGGTGTAGTCGATGCACATGCGTAAAGTGTCGTTCTTTTTTAGCACCAGGACCGGGTTAGCCAACCATTTAGGGTGGAAGACCTCAATGATAAATCCGGCGCCAAAATACGGGCGACTTCTTCTCCGATCGCCTTGCGTCGCTCCTCATTAAACCTGCGAAGATATTGCTGAATCGGCTTTGCTTTAGGATCAACATTAAGATGGTACTCAGCGAATTCTCTCGGTACACCAGGCATGTCAAAAGGTTTCCATGCGAAGATCTACCCATTCTCATGGATGAGTTCGATGAGCGCGCTTTCCTATTTGCGATACAAACCCGCCCCGATAGTGAACTGCTTGTATGAATTGCGAGGGATGAAGTCCACCATCTTAGTGTCATCCGTCGGCTTGAACTTGAGGAGCGGCTCAGCATCAGTCGTTGGCTTCTTGAGGGTCCACATATCTGCCGGGTCGTCATTGGCTTGGTGATACTTGAGTTCTTCTGCAGCACAGGCGATTTCTGCATAAGCCGCATCTCCTTCCTCACACTCCTTTGCTATCCTCCTGTCACCATCGACCGTGATGGGTCCCTTAGGGCCAGGCATCTTGAGTTTAAGGTAGACATAGCAGGGGCGAGCCATGAACCGGGCGTAAGCCGGCCGCCCGAACAACGCATGATAAGGGCTCTTTAGCTTGACCACCTCAAATATAAGCGACTCACTCCTGCGATTGAATGTTGTACCAAAAGCCGCATTAAGTTTGACCTGCCCAATTGGATATGCCGACTTACCCGGAACGATACCATGGAATACTATGGTTGACGGCATTAGGTCTTTCTCTAAGAGGTTCATCCTTCGAAAGGTGTCGAAATATAATATGTTGATGCTGCTGCCACCATCCATAAGAACCTTTGAAAGGGTATATCCCCCGACTTGGGGGGCCACGACCAATGCCAAGTCGCCGGGGTTGTCGATTCTGGGCGGGTGATCCTCCCTACTCCACGAGATAGTCTGCTCAGACCAGTGGAGATACCTGGGGAGTGCCGGCTCTGACACGCTATACCTCCTGTGCTTCACCTTCTTGTCTCGCTTACAGGCACTGGTGGTGAACACGTGGTATTGTCCGTTGTTCAATTGTTTGGGATTGCTGCGGAATCCGCCATTATCATCTTGCCCGTGGGGAGCCCCCTGCGAGGGTGGCTGCTGAAACACTCCGGGAGGGTTATACCGCTGCTGGTTATACACAGGGTACTGGCCACTGCTTGGTTGCAAGCCGCCCTGGGCCCTTGGTTCGGGAAAACCGCCGAACGGGTTCTGACGTTGATTAGGCGCACCGAAGTGTTCCTGCCGTTGGCTCTGGTCACCGGTTTGGCCATTCTTGAGTTCCTCCGCCCGAAATTCCTGCATTACGTAGCAGTCTTCCCAAGAGTGACTGATGGTCCTTCCGCCGTGGCGTGATGCGGGCAGGGGCCCTTAAGTATCTCGTTATAGTTGCGCGGCTTCTTGCCACTGTAACCCCTCTTCTTCTGGCGCTGATTGCCATTGTTAGCATTGGTGTTGGCGATGAAGTCTGTGGATCCTTCCTGCTGCCTTCTCTTGCCATTTCCACCATAATTATGGTGGGCGCGTCCCTGAAACCGGGAGTGATTCTTGGATGACTCGCCTTTCCTCGGCGAGTTGGCCTCGCTGCCGTCCTCTCCTGGATCTTTAGTATCGTCTGCTTCGGCATACCGAGTGAGGGTGTCCGTTAATTCGCCCATGTCCTGGACCTTGCGCTTGAGTCACCCCAGCTTCTGTACCAAGGGCTCATAGTGGTAGTTTTGCTCCAGGATTAGCACCGCTTGAGCCGTCGTGATGTCTTCTGATGAGTGGATGATTTCCGCAACCCGCCACGTCCAGTGGTGGGCCGACTCATCGGGGCGTTGAACGCAATGCTGTAAGTCGACGATCTTCATCGGGCGTTTGCAAGTTCCCCGGAAGTTTTCGATGAAACGTTCCTTTAGTTCGGCCCAAGTTTGGATGGAGTTGGGTGGCAGGTTTTTCAACCAAGTACGCGCCGTCCCTTCGAGCATCATTGTGAAGTACATGGCGCGGACTATTTCACTTACGTCGAGCATGTCCATGGCGAGTTCGTAACTCTCAACCCATGATGCTGGCTCAAGGTCCGGGGTGTAGTCGGTCACCTTCCTTTGTCCTTTAAAGTCCTTCGGCATCCGCTCGTTGCGTAGGGCGGGGTCCAAGCATGGCACCCCTACTTGCGTGTCGCCTCCGCTAAGTGGCGTTGGGCGGGTTTGGATGTCCTGGTGATCCTGGCCTGCCACCCCAAAGGTGTTGCTGACGGGAGGGTCCCGATGGTCAAGCGGGCTACCCTGCGGTAGGTGTCGTGGTCCGCAGGTTATGGCGGGTTGGTCCTCCGGCCGGCTTTTGGTGCGCCTCGCCTGGGGGTGGAGTGCAGCCGATCGAGGCTGTGTGAGAATTGCGTGTTCTGGACCACTGCCGTTTTCAACACCTCAACGGTGTTTCTTGCTTCTATTTCAGCCAGGGTGTTGCCATAAATCGGAAGGGATTTTAAGTGACGAGTCACAGCGAGCACGTTGTCCATGGGGTTGGAAAAGTGGCCCTGAGGCGTCTGGAAACGGGGAACGCGACCATCTGCTGGCTGAAGCGGCGGGTTTGGCGGCTGAGCCGGCCCTCCCCCTGGAACGGTTCCTGCCTCGGGGGTGCGCGGAGTGACGAAGAGGCCGGTAGGGTTCAGAACAGGGGGTAAATGCCCCTGGTGCCTCCTCTGATGGACAGCGTCAGACGCACGCTGATGGCTTTCAAGTCGCCAGTTCTCGGTGTTCAAGCGGGCTGTCTCCGAGGTGATCTGAGCTTGCCGAGTCTCAATCCTGGTGGCTTCTGCCTCCGCATCTCGCTGGGCCTTCGCCATCTTGTCTCGCAGCTTTGCCAACTCAGCGTTTATTGTTCCTTGGTTTTCTGCCGTCATTGGGGTCGCCATGATCCTTGTTATCTCCGCCGACAGGTCCACCAGGACCGCGGCTGGGCTCTTGGACGTTTCGCCAGCCTCATTGTTGCCTGCAGGGTTTTGCTGGGGCTGTGTTTCCCCTGCCATATATACGGCGATCTGACGGCGGGTCCGATCGAGGACTTCGGGATCCATCGCCAGCCACAGATCTCCGAGGCAGCCCTCGTGCAGAGACTGGATTGAATCTGTGTCGCCCATGGATGACTCGTCGTCAGTGTTGACCGGCGTAGTCTCCTGAGTCGCCAATCGCTCTGGCTCATCAGCTCCCTGCATGAAGCCGACGAAAACCGGGCGCGTCAGGCTTGGCAGTGCGACGGGACGGACATACCTGGCCGGCTCGACGGTGTCGATGGAGATGTCCGGCTCATGCATGGGTGCACCGACTATGCCGATGAAGATGTTGATCTTGCCGAAAGGGACTCTGTAGCCGGATTCGATTAAATTGGCCTCGGGCCCCCACAGCGAGTTGTCGATGTACTACTTTCTACGACGGCTCCGGGTCATGTGCCCGGCTGCGTAGCTCCCTGACCCTGATAGGGCTCCCTTCGAGAACTCAACTCCACCGTGCGTAGGCCCCACGGTGGGCGCCAACTGTCATGGTTTTGTCACGGCAGATGTCCTAGTGAAAGGACTTAATGATGGAGCCATCGCACCTTGGTGACGACTCAAAGGGGTTGAACGGGAGCGGGACTCAGATTTACCCAGGTTCGGCCCCTCGTGAGGAGGTAAAAGCCTACGTCCTGCTCTGTGTTGTATTGATGATGTTTCAATTACAAGGAGGGCGTAACTCGCCTGACCTAGCTCTTGATGATTTCTAACCTGCCCTATCCTCCCAGGGGACTCGCCTTTATATACAAGTCGAGTCCTTAGGGTTTACAAGAGTCCCCACCACGATACAGATCGTGGTTTCCTTTGTCTCTAAGTTGCCGTGCTTTCCAAGACTGGAAACCTCCTCGATGGCCTATCCTCTATGTAGATCTTGAACCGCCATCCAACTCCTGGGCCCTAGTTGTCACATCCCTGACACCTTAAGCACGTTAGTCTTGTGCTCATGTCTTCTTTGCATTTGCATCTAAGAATTTTCCAACAAGAACAAGAAAGTGGTAAAGGAAAAAATTAAACCCTAGCCACTTCTTTAAATAAAGGAAATCTCAAACTAGTTAAAATCAAGGAATCCAAAATGGCCTCAAGAAATGTTCAAACTTTCTGATAAATCATGAAAGTAAATGAGCAATGAAGAAAACATTTTTCTTGACACTTTAAGCATTTTAAATTAATGCAAAAAGCTACTGGTTTCAAATTTTAAATTTGAAAACAGAAACTTTAAACTTTCAAAAATGTTGCAAACTTTAGGAATGGTTGGAATTATTCCAACAAATATTCTAGGGTGCTCAACATAGTTTTTACATTTTATTTGGGAGTTGAAATAAATAGAAAATCAGTGAAATAGCAAAACAGAAACAAAAACAGAAAGAAAATGGAAAACTCTTACTTGTCGCCTAGCCGGCCCAGCCCATCTTCCTCAGTCGTCTCCTCCCCCGCGCCAGTAGGAGCAGGAGGTGGCCGCCGCGTTCTCCGGCGCGGCCACCCACCTGTGCGCCTGCCTGGCCGCCGCCTCACGCTGGCAAGGCCGGGGATAAGCTCCCCGAGGCCACCCCTATCCATTCCCAACGCCAGTTCTCCCCCTCCTCTCGGATCTCTCCTCCCTCCTTCTGCCGCCATTGGAGCCCGAGCAGAGCTCGAGCTCGTCGTCGTTCTAGCCGACCTCCCTTCCTTCTGAGCCGCGCATTAGCTTCGCCGCAACCCACTGAAGCTTCCTAGCCACGAGCCCGACGCCCAGATGCAGTGAATCGACGAGCAGCTGTCGTCTTCTTCCTCGGGTCACCGAAGATCGCTGCCGACGTTCTCTCTCTCCAGGCCGTCCCCGAGCAAACTAGCGCCACCACTGCACTCCCCGTGAGCATGCGGTCATTTCCCCTAAGATCTCCCCGTCGATCCCCTTCTCTAGGCCTAGTTCCACCGGAGCCCGATAAGATCCACCGCTGCAGCTCGTCGCCAGTAGCCCTCCGGTAAGCAGCTCGTCCTTCCGAGGGCACCAGCAGCTTCAGGCCGTCGCGTAGATGCTGTAGGAGCTAAGAACCGTGCGTAGTTCCCTCTGAATCAAAGACCCCGATGACGCCCGAGCCTTGGCCGCCGCCAAGCTCGCCGCCGGCGTCATCTCCGGCCAGCTCAGCCCCATCTAAGTGCAGAAATGGAGCCGCGGGAGAAGTGTCGTTCTTCTGGTGCTCCCCGCGCAGCGTTTGGCCCCCTCTGCGCCGTTTCCGAGCCCCTCCGTCGTTCTGGTGGTCGCCGGAGGCTCCCCGCCGGCGAGGACGACCTCGCCGCCGGTGGATCTCGGCTGGATTGAGCCACTAACGGGTGGGGCCAGCCTCTGACAAGATTAGAGATAATAAAAATAAATCAGTTAAATTAATAAGACACTGACATGTGGGTCCAGTGAGTTTAATTAACTAAATAAGATTAATCCTAATCTAAAATTGACCAGAGACACTGACCAGTGGGTCCCACTAGTCAGGTTTGACTTTCAACGGCCAAATGGACCTGTTGATGTCATGCTGATGCAGTAAAAGTATTTTCCAGTATAAAAATAATTCCAGAAATGTTTAAAACTTCAAAAATTCATAGAAATTAATCTGTAACTCCAATGAAAATAATTTATATATGAAAAAGTATCAGAAAAATTCAAGGAATCTGAATATGCTATTTTAATTCTTGTTTGAAAAAGTATAGAACCCAAACATGTAGATTAATGAATAAGCCAATTCTTATAAATACATTATAAATGGAATTTGGAAAATATTCAAATTTCATTATGAATGACATGATCACACACTGTCCTAATTACAAAACAATACCTTAACATGACATTTCATGCATGTTAACATCAAGTTGATCTGAGCATCAGGTTGAATCAATTAAATCGGTATCCGAGAATACCTCGTTTGAATAGATATCCGAATATGATTCAAATCAATTTCAAACCTAATACATGTTGATTATAATAGTTTATCCCCTTGCATTCTCATGCCATGCTCATGCATCATCTTGTTTGCATATGATTGTTATTGATTGTTGCCATTCATTTCGATAGGCTCCGCACCCCCGGATTCCACCAAATATCCGTCTGACGGATATTGTCCCTCCTCTGAGCAACAAGGCAAGCAACCATTTTGATCATCCCGATAAATCCCATGTTCTTGCTCCTGCACTTGTTTATCGCATTCGGATCAAATGCTTCAACTGCTTTTGCCACGTTAGTTGAACCCACTTCCTTTGCATGACCTATTCTTGTCACAGTAAATAGCTGAACCTTGCAACCTAGCATACCTGGTAGTTGCTTGATCCATGATGTGTCATATCCTGCTATGCATGCTATGCTTAGAGTTGTGTATGGTCTGTCATCTGGGAGATGAACAGAATTGTGAGAACGTGATCGGTAAGCAAAGGTTGTGTGTTGAACTTGATTTGGTAAAGGTACCGGTGAAAGGCTGTGTAGGAGTACATGGCGGGTTGTTTCATTGGAACCGACCTTAGGAACTGAGTTCCGTGTATGTAATCCAAGACTAGATACTACCACATGCTGGGCCCTGAAATATGACCCCGCTCGGCCTATTAATCGCTTAGTACTCGGTCCAGGAGTTGCATGTAGTTTCTGGTGTTTATAGTCATGCTGGAGGTCGTGCATGGTGCTGACCTGAGAGGTGGGCCGTGATGCGGTAGGCAGTGGCACGGTGTACCAAGTGGCACCCGGATGGTGGGCTTGGGAACCCTGCGCACATCGTTTGAGGCCGTGGCGGAAACCCCGACCGGACTTCCGTACGGGTTACTCTCAGATAGGCGATAAACCTGGACTAGGTACTAGTGTGGTTAACGGTCGTGGCCGACTCCCTCGCTAGGCTTCCGCTTGAAGGTTGCCGAGGTGCATGACGTGCACATGGCAATAAGTGGCGAGAGCGTGTGTGACGAAGTACACCCCTGCAGGGTTATGATCTATTCGAATAGACGCGTCCGCGGATATGGACTACTTGGAGACATATGTTGTTCATAGATAACTTCAATAGCTACTCATAAAATTGCCAAGATAAGCGTGAGTGTCGTGGACGGCATTTCCATATGGAGACGGAATGATTCCACGATAGTGTATTGTTGTGGTGTTAGTGGACTCGTGTGCGAGAAATCAAGTTGTCAAAATTATTTAAAAATGCAAGTTGTCTAGCCACGAGTCAAATGCTGGCTTTCCGCATGAAACCCCACAATACCCTTTTGATACCTTGAATGAGTAGTTAGTTATCCTAAAGTCTTGCTGAGTACCTTCGTACTCATGTTTGCTTAATAAATGTTGCAGAGGGTGCTAATGACCCTAATGGAGGGTTCTTCGTAGACATCGACGACGACGAGTAGCTGGTGTCCCAACTAAAATCTGGCCCTATGTTGGATCTGTAGTATAGTCAGGCCATGTGCCTTCTAGTTGCCCTGTCTGTACTCAGACAGTTTAAACTCTTCCGCTGGCTTGTAACTGAATGACTGCTATTATGGGTCGTGAGACCCTTAATGTGTAATATTATATGTGTGGCTCTTCCGAGCCTCTTGAATAAAGCTTGTATGTTTGTGGTTATGTTGTGATTCCATCGGTATGCCATGCGTACGTGTGTCGTACTTGATATGTATGGGGTTTGATTACCTAGTCATGAACTTTAGTAGCATTCCTTACAAGGAAATGCCCCTTTGTGACCCAACGAGCCTTGGTAGCTCGCTACTGCTCCGGACACATTGGTTGACCGGCAGTCCTTCTTAGCTGCTCTGTCTGTCCTCTTTGGGGAAATGTCACGCGATGTAATGGAGTCCTTGTAGCTTTCTACGACTCGTCTACACTCGCTGGTGACCGACACCTGCTTTGTTGGGTCATGTATGCCTGTCCTTGTGCGGTACTGCCACTTTGGTTTATGACTAGACATGTCGATCCGGGTTCTTTGACATTGGAATGCTAGCGACACTATTGCATACGTGACTCAAAAGACGCAAACGGTCCCGGCTAAGGTAAGGCTACAGCCGTGGAGTTAACCGTGCGTGAGACCGCAAAGGGATGCGATGTGTTACAGGCTGGATCCTATGGCTTAGGATCGGGGTCCCGACAGCGTTGGTATCAGAGCCTGACTGACTGTACGATTACTAAGCCAAACTGGTCGAAGTTGAGTCTAGAATTGCTTTAGTTATATATAAGGGAATTGTTTGTGGGAGGGAGCGTAAGACTCTTGTTCTCTTCTCAAGTTATTCTATTCTGGTCATCCTCGTCTTTTCTACGGGAATTAAGGACTAGGTTACTCATCTTCTTCTACGCTCGTGTTTCTGATCGGTAGATTATAGGACTACGGGTCAAGAGATATTTGGTTTCTTTCTTTCGTAGGAAAAAGGAAGTAAGTTTGATGATCAGAGAGTTGAAGTTGATAGTTCAGTGGTTATGCTATTCCATTTTTGGGTTGTCTCAAAATTTGTTTTTGAGCATTTACAGCCGTTATGATGCCCAATTTTTCATTCGGAGCTCTAATGCTTTTGCATTACTCTCTATTTACAGATGCCTGGCCGTCCTTCTCGTCAGGTGGTACGTCTGACCAGGTGCATTGATGTACCGGGTCATACGGCCATGCTGGTCAGGGTGATGTCGGTGTGTGGTTACCGCTGGTACCCCGAGTACACAGTGGAGGAACAGTACCGAGACTTCAACCAGAGCCAGTACATCTGCACTGTTAGGGTATTTCCAGACTACCCTGGAGCTGAGAAGCCAATCCATTGGTCCTATGGGTTGGGAGTCACTGTTGACATGGCAGTACAAGATGCTGCCTATTCAATGCTCACCAATATGAGAGCGAGACATGCAGTGCTGCAGAATTCAGAGTTCTGCTATGTTCCGGCCTCTCAGCCTGGTGAAGAGGGATACCACAGTGGAGTCTATTTTGATTCTTCTATGGAGGATCCACTACTGCAGTCCACTGTTGAGATGCTAGAGAACAGAGATAGGGATGCTCGTGTTCTCCGCATGGAGATTTATGCTAACCGTGCCCGTCTGTGGACGGCTTTGACGCAGCTGGCATCGGTAGTCCAGACAGGGTATGGAGAGATGGAGATGCTGAACCCTGTTAGGACCCATCTTCCGGCTCACGTTGACTGGCCAGCTATAGGAGGAGTCACACCTCTTCGGGGACCCCTCTTACCACCAGTCAGGGGAGCAAGGCCACATCCGTGTCCTTATGGATCCCAGGGATCTCAGGCTAGAGTGTTTCCTGATCCGCAGGTTGAGCTTCCAGGTCATGGGGGTAATCTCTATGAGATGTTCTATGCGGATGCCTGAGCTGTGAGCGGAAGGATAGTATGGTAGTAGCCGTACGTTCACAGTCCTGCGTGACTTGTGAAGTATGCCTGTAATGTGAAATGAATTCCGGAGGCCTATATAAATAATGTATAGGAAGCTTGTAAGCCTCTGATGAGTAGTTTCATAATTTCAGTAGTTTGCTCTTCGGTTAAGGTTGTATTGAACTATGTAAGGGTGTGTATGAACCATGGTGTATATATAGCAGTTGCTTGTTACCATGCTGTTCGGATATTCATTTCCGCATTCCGTGTGCTCAGTACATTCTTAATCCATAGCTAGTATTGATATGATATTGGTCTAAGCTATGAGTTTGTTTGTCAGGATGGTGTTCACCAGGTTGAACCGTGCCCCTGGTCATGAGCAAGGCGAGGGTAGTCAAGCGTCGCAGGAAGACCTGCCTCATCCACCCTCTCTGGCGGAAGTGATGCTTGAGGCAGAGAGAAACAAAAGGTAGACCAACCGACTCCTAGAGCGTATTGAGAAGAATACGGCTCGACAGCCTAGGAATGCTGCAGTGTCCCTCAATGACTTTGTGAAGCTACATCCTCCAAAGTTTCATCATTCCGTCGATCCCCTCGACGCTGATGACTGGTTGTGCAGCATCTCACGCAAGATTCGCTCTGCGAATGTGTCTGAGGCCGACAAGGTGACCTTTGCAGCATATTTCCTGGAGGGACCCGCCAATCTGTGGTGGTAGAATTTTGAAGCTATGCGTCCCGCTGAACCAGTAGCCACATGGGCAGACTTGAGTGCAGCTTTTCGTTTGCACCATATTCTAGAGGGCCTGATGGACAGAAAGAGAGAGGAGTTATGTGCCTTCACTCAGGGCAAGTTGTCTGTGGATGCCTATAGCCGCGAGTTCGGTAACCTCGCCCGCTATGCAACAGAGGAGGTGTCTACTGACGCCAAGAAGCAAGCAAGATTCCGTAAGGGTCTGAGCCCTGAGCTCCGTCGTGATCTGCGCCTCCACGAGTGTGCAAGCTTTCAAGACCTCTTCAACAAAGCGATCAGTGCCGAGACTGGTCATACTGACTTCGAAGCCACAAGGAAGCACTCCCGTGACTTTGGCTCGTCTTCTGGTTCCGCGTTTCCAAAACGCAGGCTGTGGGTTCCGAACAGTTCTCTGCCGCCAAGATATACTCCGAGGCCATCCTACGTGGCGCCTCAGACGAATCAAGCCAACCCTCCAGCAAAAGCTTATGGTGGTCCAGCTAACAATGCTGCACCACGTACCAACCAAGTGATATGCTATAAGTGTGGAGAACTAGGGCACTATTCCCGTGAGTGTCCTCAGAATGTGGGTGCCAAGCAACCCGGAAAGTCCATCGGGCAAGCCAAGTCGGGCAAAGCTTACTATGTGAAGCCAACTCCTGCACGTGGCCGTGTGAACTATGTGTCAGCAGAAGAAGCTGCAGAGGATCCCGACGTCATGCTGGGTACGCTTCTTGTTAATCACCACCCAGCGTCCGTTCTCTTTGACACTGGGTCTTCTCATTCCTTCATTTCAGAAAGTTATGCACAGTTGCATAACATGTCTTTTTGTGATATGCCAATCCCATTGGTTGTCCAAACTCCTGGTAGTAAATGGCAAACCTCTAGGATAACCTATGACAATGAAATTCTAGTAGACAGGATAGTTTTTCTAGCCACATTGATAGCATTGAAATTTTTGGATATTAATATCATCTTGGGCATGGACTGGATGTCAGCTCACTATGCAAAGGTTGATACTCATTCTAGAAATGTCCAGCTTACCCATCCCTCGGGTGAGATAGTAAATGTCTCTACTCGAGTTGCCAAATGCCAACTCTATTCCTTGAATGCCAACCCTCTTCCGGAACTTGAAGACATTCCTGTAGTCCGTGTCTTCCCGGATGTTTTTCCAGAGGAACTGGCAGGAATTCCACCTGACAAAGATGTGGAGTTTGTGATTGATCTTGTTCCGGGAACTGTCCCAATAGCCAGAAGACCATATAAGATGGCACCCCTGGAGCTAGTCGAACTTAAGAAGCAACTAGATGAGGCCTTGAACAAAGGTCTCATTCGTCCTAGCTCTTCTCCTTGGGCTTGTCCCGTCCTGTTCGTCAAGAAGAAAGACAGAACGGATCGGATGGTTGTAGACTACCGACCAGTTAATCTGGTCACCATAAAGAACAAGTATCCGCTCCCCAGGATCAACGATCTGTACGATCAGCTCGCTGGATCCTCAGTCTTGTCCAAAATGGTTTTGAGGTTAGGATACCATCAAATCAAGATTAAGAACGGGGACATTCCAAAAACGGCTTTTGTTACTCGTTATGGCTAATACGAGTAGAGTGTCATGTCCTTCGGTTTAACCAATGCCCCAGGCACCTTCTCTCGACTGATGAATTCAATCTTCATGGAGTATTTGGATAAATTCGTCGTGGTATACCTCGATGATATTCTCATCTACTCGAAGAATGAACAAGAACATGTCGAGCATCTAAGGCTGGTATTGATGAAACTTCGAGAGCATCGCCTTTATGCCAAGTTTTCAAAATGTGAATTCTGGTTACCAGAAGTGACCTATCTGGGTCACGTAATCTCTGGTAAGGGTATTGCTGTCAATCCCGAGAGAGTTCAAGCTGTCCTTGATTGGACTCAACCTGAATCGGTTAAGCAAGTTAGGAGTTTTCTTGGTCTAGCGAGCTATTGTGGCCGCTTCGTCGAGAATTTCTCCAAGGTTGCAAAGCCTCTAACTGAACTCCTCAAGAAGGATAAAAAGTTCGAGTGGACACCACGGTGTGAGCATAGTTTTCAGGAACTGAAAAGACGCCTGACTTCCGCACCTGTGTTGCTACCACCAGATTTTTCTAAGGACTTTGTTATCTATTGCGACGCCTCGCGACAAGGATTAGGTTGCATTCTCATGGAAGATTGTCATGTGATCGCATACGCATCTCGACAGTTGCGTCCACATGAGGATAATTATCCCACACATGACCTTGAGCTTGCAGCTGTGGTCCATGCACTAAAAACCTGGCGACATTACCTTTTGGGTAATCGTTGCGAAATATTGACTAATCACCAAAGTCTGAAATATATCTTCACCCAGCTGGATTTGAATCTCAGGCAAAGACGGTGGGTTGAGTTGATCTCGGATTACGACTTAGGGATAACTTACACCCCGGGGAAGGCCAATGTTATGGTCGATGCACTAAGTCGTAAATCTTATTGTAACAATTTGATGCTACAACAAGGTCAACCACATCTCCATGAGGACTTTCGGAAGGTTAATCTTCATATTGTTCCTCAAGGATTCCTTTCTACCCTGGTGGCGAAGCCTACTCTTAAGGATCAAATTATAGCTGGCCAAAAGCGTGAAAATTGTATATCACGGATCAAGGAGAATATTTTTAGCGGAAACGCTAAAGAATTTTCCATGAACGATCAAGGTGTTGTGTTCTTCCAGAATCGTCTAGTGGTTCCTAAGAACCCACACCTAAGGCAGTTGATCCTTAAGGAGGCTCATGATTCTCCTCTCACCATTCATCCCGGTAGTACTAAGATGTATCAGGACCTACGCCAGAGGTTCTGGTGGACTTGGATGAAGAGAGAAATTGCTGAGTTCGTTGCTAACTGCGACGTTTGTCATCGAGTTAAGGCAGAACATCAAAGGCCTGCTGGCACCCTTCAACCTCTAGCTATTCCTGAATGGAAATGGGATAAAGTTAGCATGGATTTCATTACCGGATTTCCCAAGACCAAGAAAGGAAATAATGCTATCTTTGTGGTCATTGACCGTCTTTCCAAAGTGGCTCATTTTCTTCCTGTTCGTGAGAGTATAACAGCTAGCCAGCTAGCAGAGTTATATATCTCCCGAATAGTGTCTCTTCATGGTGTTCCCCTGGAGATTAACTCGGACCGTGGAAGTATCTTTACTTCTCGCTTCTGGGAAAGATTTCAAAATGCCATGGGGACTCACTTATCTTTTAGCACTGCTTTCCATCCCCAATCAAGTGGTCAAGTAGAAAGAGTGAATCAAATCCTAGAAGATATGCTCCAATCTTGTGTTATATCATTCGGTATGAATTGGGAGAAGTGCCTTCCATTCGCCGAATTCGCTTATAACAATAGTTATCAATCAAGCTTGGGCAAAGCCCCTTTTGAAGTTCTCTATGGACGAAGATGTCGAACACCTCTTAATTGGTCAGAAACCGGAGAGAGGCAACTCTTTGGCCTGGATATGATCCAGGATGCAGAAGAGCAGGTTCGCATTATTCGTGAAAAGTTGAAAACAGCCCAGTCTCGTCAAAAGAGCCAATATGATCGTCATCATAAGGTTGTGACCTTTGAAGTTGACGAGAAGGCTTACCTTCGGGTTACACCTTTGAAGGGTACCCATCGTTTCGGTATCAAGGGCAAGTTGGCTCCTTGTTACATTGGTCCTTTTCGCATTCTTGCCAAACGAGGAGAAGTTGCCTACCAGTTGGAACTTCCTCCGCATCTTTCCAAGGTTCATGATGTCTTCCATGTCTCGCAACTCAGGCGTTGCTTTTCGGATCCTATCCGTGAAGTGGACCACGAAACGCTTGATCTCCAAGATAACCTTTCATACCGGGAATACCCCGTGCGTATTCTTGATCAAGCTGAGCGTACCACTCGACGTCGAAACCAAAAATTTCTTAAAGTTCAATGGTCAAATCATTCTGAAAAGGAGGCAACTTGGGAAAGAGAGGATCGTCTCCGACTTGAGTATCCTACGTTATACCCGACGACTTCTAAATCTCGGGACGAAATTCTTTTGAGTGGGGGTGAGTTGTCACATCCCTGGCACCTTAAGCAAGTTAGTCTTGTGCTCATGTCTTCTTTGCATTTGCATCTAAGAATTTTCCAACAAGAACAAGAAAGTGGTAAAGGAAAAAACTCAAACCCTAGCCACTTCTTTAAATAAAGGAAATCCCAAACTAGTTAAAATCAATGAATCCAAAATGGCCTCAAGAAATGTTCAAACTTTCTGATAAATCATGAAAGTAAATGAGCAATGAAGAAAACATTTTTCTTGACACTTTAAGCATTTTAAATTAATGCAAAAAGCTACTGGTTTCAAATTTTAAATTTGAAAACAGAAACTTTAAACTTTCAAAAATGTTGCAAACTTTAGGAATGGTTGGAATTATTCCAACAAATATTCTAGGGTGCTCAACATAGTTTTTACATTTTATTTGGGAGTTGAAATAAATAGAAAATCAGTGAAATAGCAAAACAGAAACAAAAACAGAAAGAAAATGGAAAACTCTTACTTGTCGCCTAGCCGGCCCAGCCCATCTTCCTCAGTCGTCTCCTCCCCCGCGCCAGTAGGAGCAGGAGGTGGCCGCCGCGTTCTCCGGCGCGGCCACCCACCTGTGCGCCTGCCTGGCCGC
Organism: Hordeum vulgare subsp. vulgare; assembly: GCF_904849725.1. Taxonomy (NCBI): domain Eukaryota; kingdom Viridiplantae; phylum Streptophyta; class Magnoliopsida; order Poales; family Poaceae; genus Hordeum; species Hordeum vulgare. Next base: position 381,679,599 of record NC_058521.1, read on the forward strand.
CGCCTCACGCTGGCAAGGCCGGGGATAAGCTCCCCGAGGCCACCCCTATCCATTCCCAACGCCAGTTCTCCCCCTCCTCTCGGATCTCTCCTCCCTACTTCTGCCGCCATTGGAGCCCGAGCAGAGCTCGAGCTCGTCGTCGTTCTAGCCGACCTCCCTTCCTTCTGAGCCGCGCATTAGCTTCGCCGCAACCCCCTGAAGCTTCCTAGCCACGAGCCCGACGCCCAGATGCAGTGAATCGACGAGCAGCTGTCGTCTTCTTCCTCGGGTCACCGAAGATCGCTGCCGACGTTCTCCCTCTCCAGGCCGTCCCCGAGCAAACTAGCGCCACCACTGCACTCCCCGTGAGCATGCGGTCATTTCCCGTAAGATCTCCCCGTCGATCCCCTTCTCTAGGCCTAGTTCCACCGGAGCCAGATAAGATCCACCGCTGCAGCTCGTCGCCAGTAGCCCTCCGGTAATCAGCTCGTCCTTCCGAGGGCACCAGCAGCTTCAGGCCGTCGCGTAGATGCTGTAGGAGCTAAGAACCGTGCGTAGTTCCCTCTGAATCAAAGACCCCGATGACGCCCGAGCCTTGGCCCCCGCCAAGCTCGTCGCCGGCGTCATCTCCGGCCAGGTCAGCCCCATCTAAGTGCAGAAATGGAGCCGCGGGAGAAGTGTCGTTCTTCTGGTGCTCCCCCCGCAGCATTTGGCCCCCTCTGCGCCGTTTCCGAGCCCCTCCGCCGTTCTGGTGGTCGCCGGAGGCTCCCCGCCGGCGAGGACGACCTCGCCGCCGGTGGATCTCGGCTGGATTGAGCCACTAACGGGTGGGGCCAGCCTCTGGCAAGATTAGAGATAATAAAAATAAATCAGTTAAATTAATAAGACACTGACATGTGGGTCCAGTGAGTTTAATTAACTAAATAAGATTAATCCTAATCTAAAATTGGCCTCGGGCCCCCACAGCGAGTTGTCGATGTAGTACTTTCTACGACGGCTCCGGGTCATGTGCCCGGCCGCGTAGCTCCCTGACCCTGATAGGGCTCCCTTCGAGAACTCAACTCCACCGTGTGTAGGCCCCACGGTGGGCGCCAACTGTCATGGTTTTGTCACGGCAGATGTCCTAGTGAAAGGACTTAATGATGGAGCCATCGCACCTTGGTGACGACTCAAAGGGGTTGAACGGGAGCGGGACTCAGATTTACCCAGGTTCGGCCCCTCGTGAGGAGGTAAAAGCCTACGTCCTGCTCTGTGTTGTATTGATGATGTTTCAATTACAAGGAGGGCGTAACTCGCCTGACCTAGCTCTTGATGATTTCTAACCTGCCCTATCCTCCCCGGGGACTCGCCTTTATATACAAGTCGAGGCCTTAGGGTTTACAAGAGTCCCCACCACGATACAGATCGTGGTTTCCTTTGTCTCTAAGTTGCCGTGCTTTCCAAGACTGGAAACCTCCTCGATGGCCTATCCTCTATGTAGATCTTGAACCGCCATCCAACTCCTGGGCCCTAGTTGTCACATCCCTGACACCTTAAGCAAGTTAGTCTTGTGCTCATGTCTTCTTTGCATTTGCATCTAAGAATTTTCCAACAAGAACAAGAAAGTGGTAAAGGAAAAATTAAACCCTAGCCACTTCTTTAAATAAAGGAAATCTCAAACTAGTTAAAATCAAGGAATCCAAAATGGCCTCAAGAAATGTTCAAACTTTCTGATAAATCATGAAAGTAAATGAGCAATGAAGAAAACATTTTTCTTGACACTTTAAGCATTTTAAATTAATGCAAAAAGCTACAGGTTTCAAATTTTAAATTTGAAAACAGAAACTTTAAACTTTCAAAAATGTTGCAAACTTTAGGAATGGTTGGAATTATTCCAACAAATATTCTAGGGTGCTCAACATAGTTTTTACATTTTATTTGGGAGTTGAAATAAATAGAAAATCAGTGAAATAGAAAAACAAAAACAAAAACAGAAAGAAAATGGAAAACTCTTACTTGTCGCCTAGCCGGCCCAGCCCATCTTCCTCAGTCGTCTCCTCCCCCGCGCCAGTAGGAGCAGGAGGTGGCCGCCGCGTTCTCCGGCGCGGCCACCCACCTGTGCGCCTGCCTGGCCGCCGCCTCGCGCTGGCAAGGCCGGGGATAAGCTCCCCGAGGCCACCCCTATCCATTCCCAACGCCAGTTCTCCCCCTCCTCTCGGATCTCTCCTCCCCCCTTCTGCCACCATTGGAGCCCGAACAGAGCTCGAGCTCGTCGTCGTTCTAGCCGACCTCCCTTCCTTCTGAGCCGCGGATTAGCTTCACCGCAACCCCCTGAAGCTTCCTAGCCACGAGCCCGACGCCCAGATGCAGTGAATCGACGAGCAGTTGTCGTCTTCTTCCTCGGGTCACCGAAGATCGCCGCCGACGTTCTCCGTCTCCAGGCCGTCCCCGAGCAAACTAGCGCCACCACTGCACTCCCCGTGAGCATGCGGTCATTTCCCCTAAGATCTCCCCATCGATCCCCTTCTGTCACATCCCTAACCCTTAAGCAAGTTAGTCTTGTGCTCATGTCTTCTTTGCATTTGCATCTAAGATTTTCCAACAAGAACAAAGAAAGAGGTGAGGGGAAAACTCAAACCCTAGCCACCTCTTCAAATAAAGGAAATCTCAAAAACTATTTAAAATCAATGAACCCAAAATGGCCTCAAGAAAAGTTCAAACTTTCTGATAAATCATGAAAGTAAATGAGCAATGAACAACATCATTTTCTTGACACTTTAAGCATTTTAAATAAAAGCAAAGAGCTACTGGATTCAAGTATTAAATTTGAAAAAAGAAACTTTAATTTTTTAAAAATGTTGAAAACTTTGGAAATGGTTGGGAATATTACAACAAATATTCAGGTGTGTTTAAAATAGTTTTTACAACCATCTTGGAGCTGAAATAAATAGCAAAACAATAGTCAGCAAAACAGAAACAAAATAGAAAGAAATAAGAGAAAGAAAACCCTTACCTCTATTTGTCGCCGGCCCAGCCCACCACGGGCTTCCCGGTCATCTTCCTCCTCCTACCAGAAGGCAGGGGAGAAGATGAGCACGGCGGCCGCGCCGGCCACCTCCTGCCTGCCTGCTCGCTGCTGGAGGCCTCCAGGAGCGCCAGCGCGACGCCCGCGTCTTCTTATCCTTCTCCCCGCGTCTCTATCCTCTCCCCTAGGCCTCTCGATCCCTTTTCCCTCTCGGATCTCTCTCTCCCCGAAGCTCCGGCCGCCGTCGATCTGTCGTCTCCTGGTCCTCCCCGACCCTGCCGGCAGTCTCACAAGATCCGCAGTGAGCTCCTCTTCCTGTTCCCCCTCTTCCCGAGGCCGTCCCCCTCCTCTAACCACGTTAGCCACCGGAGCCCGAAGGACCTCGTCGCCAGCCATGTCATTGCCGTCGATGTGGTATTCGGCTCGCGAGGCCGAGCTCAGGAATGAGCTCCTCAAGCTCTGTAGATGGCGTAGGCCCTCTCTCCCAGCTCGCTAGCCCCCTGCATCGGCACTCTCGTCGACGCCCGAGGCGTAGTCGCCGCTGGCCTCGTCGCCGGCAAGGATTCCGGTGACCACCGGGTCCAGCTCCATCCCAGATAGATGCGGCGTTGCACCAGCTACCCGTAGCTCCTTTCTGCGCCCAAAACCGACGGCTGATGCGCTGTCTAGCTCTCTCCGGTGAGCCCTCCGCCGCGCCCGTGGTCGCCGCCGGCCATACTCCTGTGGGGGCCGACGTGGCCAAGTTAACCCAGTAGTTTAGGGGCTTAAACTCTCGCTGACAGTGGGCCCAAGGCCAAGTCAACGTAGTTAAGGGGCTGGTCAGCGCGGGATTAATCCCAAAGAGGCTGACCATTGGGTTCCCCCTGTCAGGTTTGACCTGAACAGGTCGGCTGACCTGCTGACGTCAGGCTGATGCAATAAAGAGAATTTCTAGTATAGAAATAATTCCAGAAATGTTTAAAACTTCAAAAATTCATAGAAATTAATCTGTAACTCCAATGAAAATAATTTATATATGAAAAAGTATCAGAAAAATTCAAGGAATCTGAATACGCTATTTTCAATCATGTTTGAAAAGGTTACAGAACCCAAACGTGTAAATTAATGATTAATCCAATTGTTATAAATACTTTTTAAATGGAATTTGGAAAAATATTCAAATTTCATTATGAATGACATGATCACACACTGTCCTAATTACAAATCAGTACCCTAACATGACATCTCATGCATGTTAACATCAAGTTGATCTGAGCATCAGGTCATATCAATTAAATCGGTATTCGAGAATACCCCGTTTGAATTGATATTTGAATGTGATTCAAATCAACTTCAAACCTAATACATGTTGATTATATTAGTATATCACCTTGCATTCTCAAGCCATGTTCATGCATCATCCTGTTTGCATATGATTGTTATTTATTGTTGTCATTCATTCCGGTAGGCTCCGCACCCCCGGATTCCACCGAATATCCGTCTGACGGATATTGTCCCTCCTCTGAGCAACAAGGCAAGCAACCCTTTTGATCATCCCGATAATTCCCATGTTCTTGCTCCTGCACTTATTTATTGCATTAGGATCAAATGCTTCAACTGCTTTTGCCACGGTTAGTTGAACCCACTTTCTTTGCATGACCTAACCTTGTCACAGTAAATAGCCGAACCTTGCAACCTAGCATACCTGGTAGTTGCTTGAGCCTTGATGTGCCTTATCCTGCTATGCATGCTATGCTTAGAGTTGTGTATGGTCTGTCATTTGGGAGATGAACAGAATTGTGAGAACGTGATCGGTAAGCAAAGGTTGTGTATTGAACCTGATTTGGTAAATGTACCGGTGAAAGGCTGTGTAGGAGTACATGGCGGGTTGTTTCATTGGAACCGTCCATAGGAACTGAGTTCTGTGTATGTAATCCAAGACTAGATACTACCACATGCTGGGCCCTGAAATATGACCCCGCTCGGCCTATTAATCGCTTAGTACTCGGTCCAGGAGTTGCAAGTAGTTTCTGGTGTTTATAGTAATGCTGGAGGCCGTGCATGGTGCTGACCTGAGAGGTGGGTCGTGATGCGGTAGGCAGTGGCACGGTGTACCAAGTGGCACCCGGATGGTGGGCTTGGGAACCCTGGGCACATCGTTTGGGGCCGTGGCGGAAACCTAGGCCGGACTTCCATACGGGTTACTCTCAGATAGGCGATAAACCTGGACTAGGTACTAGTGTGGTTAATGGTCGTGGCCGACTCCCTCGCTGGGCTTCCGCTTGAAGGTTGCCGAGTTGCATGACGTGCACATGGCGATAAGTGGCGAGAGTGTGTGTGACGAAGTACACCCCTGCAGGGTTATGATCTATTCGAATAGCCGCGTCCACGGATATGGGCTACTTGGAGACATATGTTGTTCATAGATAACTTCAATGGCTACTCATAAAATTGTCAAGATAAGCATGAGTGTCGTGGACGGCATTTCCGTATGGAGACGGAATGATTCCACGATAGTGTATTGTTGTGGTGTTAGTGGACTCGTGTGCGAGAAATCAAGTTGTCAAAAATTTTAAAAATGCAAGTTGTCTAGCCACGAGTCAAATGCTCGCTTTCCGCATGAAACCCCACAATACCTTTTGATACCTTGCATGAGTAGTTAGTTATCCTAAAGTCTTGCTGGGTACCTTCGTACTCATGTTTGCTTAATAAATGTTGCAGAGGTTGCTAATGACCCTAATGGAGGGTTCTTCGTAGACATCGACGACGACGTGTAGCTGGTGTCCCAGCTACGATCTGGCCCTACGCTGGGTCTGTAGTATAGTCAGGCCATGTGCCTTCTAGTTGCCCTGTTTGTACTCAGACAGTTTAAACTCTTCCGCTGGCTTGTAACTGAATGACTGCTATTATGGGTCGTGAGACCCTTAATGTGTAATATTATATGTGTGGCTCTTCCGAGCCTCTTGAATAAAGCTTGTATGTTTATGGTTATGTTGTGATGCCATCGATGTATCTATACATATCGGTATGCCATGCGTACGTGTGTCGTACTTGATATGTATGGGGTTCGATTACCTAGTCGTGAACTTTAGTAGCACTCCTTATAAGGAAATGCCCCTTTGTGATCCAACGAGCCTTGGTAGTTCGCTACTGCTCCGGACACATTGGTTGACCGGCATGTGTCCTTCTTAGCTGTTGTGTCTGTCCCCTTCGGGGAAATTTCACGCGACGTAATGGAGTCCTTGTAGCTTGCTACGACTCGTCTACGATCGCTGATGACCGACACCTGCTTTGTTGGGTCATGTATGCCTGTCCTTGTGCGGTACTGCCACTTTGGTTTATGACTGGACATGTCGATCCGGGTTCTTTCACATTGGAATGCTAGCAACACTATTGCATACGTGAGTCAAAAGACGCAAACGGTCCCGGCTAAGGTAAGGCTGCAGCCGTGGAGTTAACCGTGCGTGAGACCGCAAAGGGATGCGATGTGTTACAGGTTGGATTCCTATGGCTTAGGATCGGGGTCTCGACAGCGTTGGTATCAGAGCCTGACTGACTGTACGATTACTAAGCCAAACTGGTCGAAGTTGAGTCTAGAATTGCTTTCGTTATATATATGGGAATTGTTTGTGGGAGGGAACGTAAGACTTTTGTTCTCTTCTCAAGTTATTCTATTCTGGTCATCCTCTTGTTTTCTGTGGGAATTAAGGACTAGGTTACTCATCGTCTCCTAGGCTCGTGTTCCGATCGGTAGATTATAGGACTACGGGTCAAGAGATATTGGGTTTCTGTCATTCCTAGGAAAAAGGAAGTAAGTTTGATGATCAGAGAGTTGAACTTGAAAGTTGAGTGGTTACGCTATTCCATTTTGGGTTGTCTCAAAATTTGTTTTTGAGCATTTACAGCCGTTATGCTGCCCAATTTTTCATTCAAAGCTCTAATGCTTTTGCATTACTCTCTATTCACAGATGCCTGGCCGTCCTTCTCGTCAGGTGGTATGTCTGACCAGGTGCATTGATGTGCCGGGTCATACGGCCATGCTGGTCAGGGTGATGTCGGTGTGCGGTTACCGCTGGTACCCCGAGTACACAGTGGAGGAACAGTACCGAGACTTCAACCAGAGCCAGTACATCTGCACTGTTAGGGTATTTCCAGACTACCCTGGAGCTCAGAAGCCAATCCATTGGTCCTATGGGTTGGGGGTCACCGTTGACATGGCAGTACAGGATGCTGCCTATTCAATGCTGACCATTATGAGAGCGAGACATGCACTGCTGCAGAATTCAGAGTTCTGCTATGTTCCGGCCTCTCAGCCTGGTGAAGAGGGATACCTCAGTGGAGTCTATTTTGATTCTTCTATGGAGGATCCACTACTGCAGTCCACTGTTGAGATGCTAGAGAACAGAGACAGGGATGCTCGTGCTCTCCGCATGGAGCTTTATACTACCCGTGCCCGTCTGTGGACGGCTTTGACGCAGCTGGCACCGGTAGTCCAGACATGGTATGGAGGGATGGAGATGCTGAACCCTGTTAGGAACCATCTTCCGGCTCACGTTGACTGGCCAGCTATAGGAGGAGTCACACCTCTTCGGGGACCCCTCTTGCCACCAGTCAGGGGACCAAGGCCACATCCGTGTCCTTATGGATCCTAGGGATCTCAGGCTGGAGTGTTTCCTGATCCGCAGGTTGAGCTTCCAGGTCATGGAGGTAATCTCTATGAGATGTTCTATGCGGATGCCTGAGCTGTGAGCGGGAGGATAGCATGGTAGTAGCCGTACGTTCACAGTCCTGCGTGACTTGTGAAGTATGTCTGTAATGTGAAATGAATTCCGGAGGCCTAGATAAATAATGTATAGGAAGCTTGTAAGCCTCTGATGAGTAGTTTCACAATTTCAGTAGTTTACTCTTCGAGTAAGTTTGTACTGAACTATGTAAGGGTGTGTATAAACCATGGTGTATATATAGCAGTTGCTTGTTACCATGTTGTTCGGATATTCATTTCCGCATTCCGTGTGTTCAGTACATCCTTAATCCATAGCTAGTATTGATATGATATTGGTCTAAGCTATGAGTTTGTTTGTCAGGATGGTGTTCACCAGGTTGAACCGTGCCCCTGGTCATGAGCAAGGCGAGGGTAGTCAAGCGTCGCAGGAAGACCTGCCTCACCCGCCCTCTCTGGCGGAAATGATGCTTGAGGCAGAGAGAAACAAAAGGGAGACCAACCGTCTGCTAGAGCGTATTGAGCAGAATACGGCTCAACAGCCTAGGAATGTCGTAGTTTCCCTCAATGACTTTGTGAAGCTGAATCCTCCAAAGTTTCATCATTCCGTCGATCCCCTCGACGCTGATGACTGGCTGTGCAGCATCTCACGCAAGATTCGCTCTGCGAATGTGTCTGAGGCCGACAAGGTGACCTTTGCGGCGTATTTCCTGCAAGGACCCGCCAATCTGTGGTGGGAGAATTTTGAAGCTATGCGTCCCGCTGAACCAGTAGCCACATGGGCAGACTTCAGTGCAACTTTTCGTGTGCACCATATTCCACAGGGCCTGATGGACAGAAAGAGAGAGGAGTTATGTGCCTTCACTCAGGGCAAGTTGTCTGTGGATGCCTATAGCCGCGAGTTCGGTAATCTCGCCCGCTATGCAACAGAGGAGGTGTCTACCGACGCCAAAAAGCAAGCAAGACTCCGTAAGGGTCTGAGCCCTGAGCTCCGTCGTGATCTGCGCCTCCACGAGTGTGCAAGCTTTCAAGCCCTGGTCAACAAAGCGATCAGTGCCGAGACTGGTCATACTGACTTCGAAGCCACAAGGAAGCACTCCCGTGATTTTGGCTAGTCTTCTGGTTCCGCGTTTGCAAAACGCAGGCTCTGGATTCCAAACAGTTCTCTACCACCAAGATATACTCCGAGGCCATCCTACGTGGCGCCTCAGACGAATCAGGCCAACCCTCCAGCAAAAGCTTATGGTGGTCCAGCTAGCAATGTTGCACCACATGCCAACCAAGTGATATGCTACAAGTGTGGAGAACCAGGTCACTATTCCCGTGAGTGTCCTCAGAATGTGGGTGCCAAGCAACCCGTAAAATCCGTCGGGCAGGCCAAGTCGGGCAAATCTTACTATGTGAAGCCAACTCCTGCACGTGGCCGTGTGAACTATGTGTCAGCAGAAGAAGCTGCAGAGGATCCCGACGTCATGCTGGGTATGCTTCTTGTTAATCATCACCCAGCGTCCGTTCTCTTTGACACTGGGTCTTCTCATTCCTTCATTTCAGAAAGTTATGCACAGTTGCATAACATGTCTTTTTGTGATATGCCAATCCCTTTGGTTGTCCAAACCCCTGGAAGTAAATGGCAAACCTCTAGGATAACCTATGACAATGAAATTCTAGTAGATAGGCTAGTTTTTCTAGCCTCATTGATAGCCTTGAAATCTTCGGATATTAATATCATCTTGGGCATGGACTGGATGTCAGCTAACTATGCCAAGATTGATACTCATTCTAGAAATGTCCAGCTTACCCATCCCTCGGGTGAGATAGTAAATGTCTCTACTCGAGTTGCCAAATGCCAGCTCTACTCCCTAAATGTCAACCCTCTTCTGGAACTTGAAGACATTCCGGTAGTCCGTGACTTCCCAGATGTTTTTCCAGAGGAACTGCCAGGAATTCCACCTGACAGAGATGTAGAGTTTGTGATAGATCTTGTTCCGGGAACTGTCCCAATAGCCAGGAGACCTTATAAGATGGCACCCTTGGAGCTAGCCGAACTTAAGAAGCAACTAGATGAGGCCTTGAAGAAAGGTTTCATTCGTCCTAGCTCTTCTCCTTGGGCTTGTCCGGTCCTCTTCATCAAGAAGAAAGACGGAACGGATCGGATGGTTGTAAATTACCGACCAGTTAATCTGGTCACCATAAAGAACAAGTATCCGCTCCCCAGGATAAACGACATGTACGATCAGCTCGCTGGATCCTCACTCTTCTCCAAAATGGATTTGAGGTTGGGATACCATCAAATCAAGATCAAGAACGGGGACATTCCAAAAACAGCATTTGTTACTCGTTATGGCCAATACGAGTACACCGTCATGTCCTTCGGTTTGACCAATGCCCCGGCCACCTTCTCTCGACTGATGAATTCAATCTTCATGGAGTATTTGGATAAATTCGTCGTGGTATACCTCGATGATATCCTCATCTACTCGAAGAATGAACAAGAACATGCCGAGCATCTAAGGCTGGTATTGATGAAACTTCGAGAGCATCGCCTTTATGCCAAATTTTCAAAATGTGAATTCTGGTTACCAGAAGTGACCTATCTGGGTCACGTAATCTCTGGTAAGGATATTCCTGTCAATCCCGAGAGAGTTCAAGCTGTCCTTGATTGGACCCAACCTGAATCGGTTAAGGAAGTTAGGAGTTTTCTTGGTCTAGCGAGCTATTGTCGCCGCTTCGTCGAGAATTTCTCCAAGGTTGCAAAGCCTCTAACTGAACTCCTCAAGAAAGATAAAAAGTTCGAGTGGACACCATAGTGTGAGCATAGTTTTCAGGAACTGAAAAGACGCCTGACTTCCGCACCTGTGTTGCTACCACCAGATTTTTCTAAGGACTTTGTTATCTACTGCGACGCCTCGCGACAAGGATTAGGTTGCATTCTCATGCAAGATCGTCATGTGATCGCATATGCATCTCGACAGTTGCGTCCACATGAGGATAATTATCCCACACATGACCTTGAGCTTGTAGCTGTGGTCCATGCACTAAAAACCTAGCGACATTACCTTCTGGGTAATCGTTGCGAAATTTTCACTGATCACCAAAGTCTGAAATATATCTTCACCCAGCCGGATTTGAAACTCAGGCAAAGACGGTGGGTTGAGTTGATCTCGGATTACGACTTAGGGATAACTTACATCCCGAGGAAGGGCAATGTTATGGCCGATGCACTAAGTCGTAAATCTTATTGTAACAATTTGATGCTACAACAAGGTCAACCACATCTCCATGAGGACTTTCGGAAGTTAAATCTTCATATTGTTCCTCAAGGATTCCTTTCTACCCTGGTGGCAAAGCCTACTCTTAAGGATCAAATTATAGCTGTCCAAAAGCGTGACAAGGGTATATCACGGATCAAGGAGAATATTTTTAGCGGAAACGCTAAAGAATTTTCCATGAACGATCAAGGTGTTGTGTTCTTCCAGAATCGTCTAGTGGTTCCTAAGAACCCAAACCTAAGGCAGTAGATCCTGAAGGAGGCTCATGATTCTCCTCTCACCATTCATCCTGGTAGTACTAAGATGTATTAGGACCTACGCCAGAGGTTCTGGTGGACTAGGATGAAGAGAGAAATTGCTGAGTTCGTTGCTAACTGCGACGTTTGTCGTCGAGTTAAGGCAGAACATCAAAGGCCTGCTGGCACCCTTTAGCCTCTAGCTATTCCTGAATGGAAATGGGATAAAGTTACCATGGATTTCATTACCGGATTTCCCAAGACCAAGAAAGGGAATAATGCTATCTTTGTGGTCATTGACCTACTTTCCAAAGTGGCACATTTTCTTCCTGTTCGTGAGAGTATAAGAGCTAGCCAGCTAGCAGAGTTATATATCTCCCGAATAGTGTCTCTTCATGGTGTTCCCCTGGAGATTAACTCGGACCATGGGAGTATCTTTACTTCTCGCTTCTGGGAAAGTTTTCTGAATGGCATGGGGACTCACTTATCTTTTAGCACTGCTTTCCATCCCCAATCAAGTGGTCAAGTAGAAAGAGTGAATCAAATCCTAGAAGATATGCTCCGAGCTTGTGTTATATCATTCGGTATGAATTGGGAGAAGTGCCTTCCATTCGCCGAATTCGCTTATAACAATAGTTGTCAATCAAGCTTGGGCATAGCCCCTTTTGAAGTTCTCTATGGACGAAGATGTCGAACACCTCTTAATTGGTCAGAAACCAGAGAGAGGCAACTCTTTGGCCCGGATATGATCCAGGATGCAGAAGAGCAGGTTCGCATCATTCGTGAAAAGTTGAAAACAGCCCAGTCTCGTCAAAAGAGCCAATATGATCGTCATCATAAGGCTGTGACCTTTGAAGTTGACGAGAAGGCTTACCTTCGGGTTACACCTTTGAAGGGTACCCATCGATTCGGTATCAAGGGCAAATTGGCTCCTCGTTACATTGGTCCTTTTCGCATTCTTGCCAAACGAGGAGAAGCTGCCTACCAGTTGGAACTTCCTCCACATCTTTCCAAGGTTCGTGATGTTTTCCACGTCTCGCAACTCAGGCGTTGCTTTTCGGATCCTATCCGTGAAGTGGACCACGAAACGCTTGATCTCCAAGATAACCTTTCATACCGACAATACCCCGTGCGTATTCTTGATCAAGCTGAGCGTACCACTCGACGTCGAAACCTCAAGTTTCTTAAAGTTCAATGGTCAAATCATTCTGAAAAGGAGGCAACTTGGGAAAGAGAGGATCGTCTCCGACTTGAATATCCTGCGTTATTCCCGAAGACTTCTAAATCTCGGGACGAGATTCTTTTGAGTGGGGGTGAGTTGTCACATCCCTAACCCTTAAGCAAGTTAGTCTTGTGATCATGTCTTGTTTGCATTTGCATCTAAGATTTTCCAACAAGAACAAAGAAAGAGGTGAGGGAAAACCTCAAACCCTAGCCACCTCTTCAAATAAAGGAAATCTCAAAAACTAGTTAAAATCAATGAACCCAAAATGGCCTCAAGAAAAGTTCAAACTTTCTGATAAATCATGAAAGTAAATGAGCAATGAAGAACATCATTTTCTTGACACTTTAAGCATTTTAAATAAAAGCAAAAAGCTACTGGTTTCAAGTATTAAATTTGAAAAAAGAAACTTTAATTTTTTAAAAATGTTGAAAACTTTGGAAAATGGTTGGGAATATTACAACAAATATTCAGGTGTGTTTAAAATAGTTTTTACAACCATCTTGGAGCTGAAATAAATAGCAAAACAATAGTCAGCAAAACAGAAACAAAATAGAAAGAAATAAGAGAAAGAAAACCCTTACCTCTATTTGTCGCCGGCCCAGCCCACCAGGGGCTTCTCGGTCATCTTCCTCCTCCTACCAGAAGGCAGGGGAGAAGATGAGCACGGCGGCCGCGCCGACCACCTCCTGCCTGCCTGCTCGCTGCTGGAGGCCTCCAGGAGCGCCAGCGCGATGCCCGCGTCTTCTTATCCTTCTCCCCGCGTCTCTATCCTCTCCCCTAGGCCTCTCGATCCCCTTTCCCTCTCGGATCTCTCTCTCCCCGAAGCTCCAGCCACCGTCGATCTGTCGTCTCCTGGTCCTCCCCGACCCTGCCGGCATTCTCACAAGATCCCCAGTGAGCTCCTCTTCCTGTTCCCCCTCTTCCCGAGGCCTTCCCCCTCCTCTAACCACGTTAGCCACCGGAGCCCGAAGGACCTCGTCGCCAGCCATGTCATTGTCGTCGATGTGGTACTCGGCTCGCGAGGCCGAGCTCAGGAATGAGCTCCTCGAGCTCTGTAGATGGCGTAGGCCCTCTCTCCCAGCTCGCTAGCCCCCTGCATCGGCACTCTCGTCGACGCCCGAGGCGTAGCCGCCGCTGGCCTCGTCGCCGGCAAGGATTCCGGTGACCACCGGGTCCAGCTCCATCCCAGATAGATGCGGCGTTGCATCAGCTACCCATAGCTCCTTTCTGCGCCCAAAACCGACGGCTGATGCGCTGTCTAGCTCTCTCCGGCGAGCCCTCCGCCGCACCCGTGGTCGCCGCCGGCCATACTCCGGTGGGGGCCGACGTGGCCAAGTTAACCCAGTAGTTTAGGGGCTTAAACTCTCGCTGACAATGGGCCCAAGGCCAAGTCAACGTAGTTAAGGGGCTGGTCAGCGCGGGATTAATCCCGGAGAGGCTGACCAGTGGGTCCCCCCCTGTCAGGTTTGACCTGAACAGGTCGGCTGACCTGCTGACGTCAGGCTGATGCAATAAAGAGAATTTCCAGTATAGAAATAATTCCAGAAATGTTTAAAACTGAAAAAATTCATAGAAATTAACTATAACTCCAATGAAAATAATTTATATATGGAAAAGTATCAGAAATATTCAAGGAATCTGAATATGCTATTTTCAATCATGTTTGAAAAGGTTACAGAACCCAAACATGTAAATTAATGATTAATCCAATTGTTATAAATACTTTTTAAATGGAATTTGGAAAATATTCAAATTTCATTATGAATGACATGATCGCACACTGTCCTAATTACAAATCAGTACCCTAACATGACATCTCATGCATGTTAACATCAAGTTGATCTGAGCATCAGGTCGAATCAATTAAATCGGTCTTCAAGAATACCCCGTTTGAATTGATATTTGAATGTGATTCAAATCAACTTCAAACCTAATACATGTTGATTATATTAGTATATCACCTTGCATTCTCAAGCCATGTTCATGCATCATCCTGTTTGCATATGATTGTTATTGATTGTTGCCATTCATTCCGGTAGGCTCCGCACCCCCGGATTCCACCGAATATCCGTCTGACGGATATTGTCCCTCCTCTGAGCAACAAGGCAAGCAACCCTTTTGATCATCCCGATAATTCCCATGTTCTTGCTCCTGCACTTATTTATTGCATTAGGATCAAATGCTTCAACTGCTTTTGCCACGGTTAGTTGAACCCACTTCCTTTGCATGACCTAACCTTGTCACAGTAAATAGCCGAACCTTGCAACCTAGCATACCTGGTAGTTGCTTGAGCCTTGATGTGCCTTATCCTGCTATGCATGCTATGCTTAGAGTTGTGTATGGTCTGTCATCTGGGAGATGAACATAATTGTGAGAACGTGATCGGTAAGCAAAGGTTGTGTGTTGAACCTGATTTGGTAAATGTACCGGTGAAAGGCTGTGTAGGAGTACATGGCGGGTTGTTTCATTGGAACCGTCCATAGGAACTGAGTTTTGTGTATGTAATCCAAGACTAGATACTACCACATGCTGGGCCCTAAAATATGACCCCGCTCGGCCTATTAATCGCTTAGTACTCGGTCCAGGAGTTGCAAGTAGTTTCTGGTGTTTATAGTAATGCTGGAGGCCGTGCATGGTGCTGACCTGAGAGGTGGGTCGTGATGCGGTAGGCAGTGGCACGGTGTACCAAGTGGCACCCGGATGGTGGGCTTGGGAACCCTGGGCACATCGTTTGGGGCCGTGGCGGAAACCTAGGCCGGACTTCCATACGGGTTACTCTCAGATAGGCGATAAACCTGGACTAGGTACTAGTGTGGTTAATGGTCGTGGCCGACTCCCTCGCTGGGCTTCCGCTTGAAGGTTGCCGAGTTGCATGACGTGCACATGGCGATAAGTGGCGAGAGTGTGTGTGACGAAGTACACCCCTGCAGGGTTATGATCTATTCGAATAGCCGCGTCCACGGATATGGGCTACTTGGAGACATATGTTGTTCATAGATAACTTCAATGGCTACTCATAAAATTGTCAAGATAAGCATGAGTGTCGTGGACGGCATTTCCGTATGGAGACGGAATGATTCCACGATAGTGTATTGTTGTGGTGTTAGTGGACTCGTGTGCGAGAAATCAAGTTGTCAAAAATTTTAAAAATGCAAGTTGTCTAGCCACGAGTCAAATGCTCGCTTTCCGCATGAAACCCCACAATACCTTTTGATACCTTGCATGAGTAGTTAGTTATCCTAAAGTCTTGCTGGGTACCTTCGTACTCATGTTTGCTTAATAAATGTTGCAGAGGTTGCTAATGACCCTAATGGAGGGTTCTTCGTAGACATCGACGACGACGTGTAGGTGGTGTCCCAGCTACGATCTGGCCCTACGCTGGGTCTGTAGTATAGTCAGGCCATGTGCCTTCTAGTTGCCCTATCTGTACTCAGACAGTTTAAACTCTTCCGCTGGCCTGTAATTGAATGACTGCTATTATGGGTCGTGAGACCCTTAATGTGTAATATTATATGTGTGGGGCTTGTATGTTTATGGTTATGTTGTGATGCCATCGATGTATCTATACATATCGGTATGCCATGCGTACGTGTGTCGTACTTGATATGTATGGGGTTCGATTACCTAGTCGTGAACTTTAGTAGAACTCCTTACAAGGAAATGCCCCTTTGTGATCCAACGAGCCTTGGTAGTTCGCTACTGCTCCGGACACATTGGTTGACCGGCATGTGTCCTTCTTAGGTGTTGTGTCTGTCCCCTTCGGGGAAATGTCACGCGCCGTAATGGAGTCCTTGTAGCTTGCTACGACTCGTCTACGATCGCTGATGACCGACACCTGCTTTGTTGGGTCATGTATGCCTGTCCTTGTGCGGTACTGCCACTTTGGTTTATGACTAGACATGTCGATCCGGGTTCTTTCACATTGGAATGCTAGCAACACTATTGCATACGTGAGTCAAAAGACGCAAACGGTCCCGGCTAAGGTAAGGCTGCAGCCGTGGAGTTAACCGTGCGTGAGACCGCAAAGGGATGCAATGTGTTACAGGCTGGATTCCTATGGCTTAGGATCGGGGTCCCGACACCTTCTCTAGGCCTAGTTCCACCAGAGCCCGATAAGATCCGCCGCTGCAGCTCATCGCCGGTAGCCCTCCGGTGATCAGCTCGTCCTTCCGAGGGCACCAGCAGCTTCAGGCCGTCGCGTAGATGATGTAGGAGCTAAGAACCGTGCATAGTTCCCTTTGAATCAAAGACCCCGATGACGCCCGAGCCTTGGCCGCCGCCAAGTTCGTCGCCGGCGTCATCTCCGGCCAGTTCAGCCCCATCTAAGTGCAGATATGGAGCCGCGGGAGAAGTGTCGTCCTTCTGGTGCTCCCTGCGCAGCGTTTGGCCCCCTGTGCGCCGTTTCCGAGCCCCTCCGTCGTTCTGGTGATCGCCGGTGGATCTCGGCTGGCCTAAGACACTGACGGGTGGGGCCAGCCTCTGGCAAGATTAGAGATAATAAAAATAAATCAGTTAAATTAATAAGACACTGACATGTGGGTCCAGTGAGTTTAATTAACTAAATAAGATTAATCAAGGAGAATATTTTTAGCGGAAACGCTAAAGAATTTTCCATGAACGATCAAGGTGTTGTGTTCTTCCAGAATCGTCTAGTGGTTCCTAAGAACCCAAACCTAAGGCAGTAGATCCTTAAGGAGGCTCATGATTCTCCTCTCACCATTCATCCTGGTAGTACTAAGATGTATCAGGACCTACGCCAGAGGTTCTGGTGGACTAGGATGAAGAGAGAAATTGCTGAGTTCGTTGCTAACTGCGACGTTTGTCGTCGAGTTAAGGCAGAACATCAAAGGCCTGCTGGCACCCTTTAGCCTCTAGCTATTCCTGAATGGAAATGGGATAAAGTTACCATGGATTTCATTACCGGATTTCCCAAGACCAAGAAAGGGAATAATGCTATCTTTGTGGTCATTGACCTACTTTCCAAAGTGGCTCATTTTCTTCCTGTTCGTGAGAGTATAAGAGCTAGCCAGCTAGCAGAGTTATATATCTCCCGAATAGTGTCTCTTCATGGTGTTCCCCTGGAGATTAACTCGGACCATGGGAGTATCTTTACTTCTCGCTTCTGGGAAAGTTTTCAGAATGGCATGGGGACTCACTTATCTTTTAGCACTGCTTTCCATCCCCAATCAAGTGGTCAAGTAGAAAGAGTGAATCAAATCCTAGAAGATATGCTCCGAGCTTGTGTTATATCATTCGGTATGAATTGGGAGAAGTGCCTTCCATTCGCCGAATTCGCTTATAACAATAGTTGTCAATCAAGCTTGGGCATAGCCCCTTTTGAAGTTCTCTATGGACGAAGATGTCGAACACCTCTTAATTGGTCAGAAACCAGAGAGAGGCAACTCTTTGGCCCGGATATGATCCAGGATGCAGAAGAGCAGGTTCGCATCATTCGTGAAAAGTTGAAAACAGCCCAGTCTCGTCAAAAGAGCCAATATGATCGTCATCATAAGGCTGTGACCTTTGAAGTTGACGAGAAGGCTTAACTTCGGGTTACACCTTTGAAGGGTACCCATCGATTCGGTATCAAGGGCAAGTTGGCTCCTCGTTACATTGGTCCTTTTCGCATTCTTGCCAAACGAGGAGAAGCTGCCTACCAGTTGGAAACTTCCTCCACATCTTTCCAAGGTTCGTGATGTTTTCCACGTCTCGCAACTCAGGCGTTGCTTTTCGGATCCTATCCGTGAAGTGGACCACGAAACGCTTGATCTCCAAGATAACCTTTCATACCGACAATACCCCGTGCGTATTCTTGATCAAGCTGAGCGTACCACTCGACGTCGAAACCTCAAGTTTCTTAAAGTTCAATGGTCAAATCATTCTGAAAAGGAGGCAACTTGGGAAAGAGAGGATCGTCTCCGACTTGAATATCCTGCGTTATTCCCGACGACTTCTAAATCTCGGGACGAGATTCTTTTGAGTGGGGGTGAGTTGTCACATCCCTAACCCTTAAGCAAGTTAGTCTTGTGATCATGTCTTGTTTGCATTTGCATCTAAGATTTTCCAACAAGAACAAAGAAAGAGGTGAGGGAAAAACTCAAACCCTAGCCACCTCTTCAAATAAAGGAAATCTCAAAAACTATTTAAAATCAATGAACCCAAAATGGCCTCAAGAAAAGTTCAAACTTTCTGATAAATCATGAAAGTAAATGAGCAATGAAGAACATCATTTTCTTGACACTTTAAGCATTTTAAATAAAAGCAAAAAGCTACTGGTTTCAAGTATTAAATTTGAAAAAAGAAACTTTAATTTTTTTAAAATGTTGAAAACTTTGGAAATGGTTGGGAATATTACAACAAATATTCAGGTGTGTTTAAAATAGTTTTTACAACCATCTTGGAGCTGAAATAAATAGCAAAACAATAGTCAGCAAAACAGAAACAAAATAGAAAGAAATAAGAGAAAGAAAACCCTTACCTCTATTTGTCGCCGGCCCATCCCACCAGGGGCTTCCCGGTCATCTTCCTCCTCCTACCAGAAGGCAGGGGAGAAGATGAGCACGGCGGCCGTGCCGGCCACCTCCTGCCTGCCTGCTCGCTGCTGGAGGCCTCCAGGAGCGCCAGCGCGATGCCCGCGTCTTCTTATCCTTCTCCCCGCGTCTCTATCCTCTCCCCTAGGCCTCTCGATCCCCTTTCCCTCTCGGATCTCTCTCTCCCCGAAGCTCCAGCCACCGTCGATCTGTCGTCTCCTGGTCCTCCCCGACCCTGCCGGCATTCTCACAAGATCCGCAGTGAGCTCCTCTTCCTGTTCCCCCTCTTCCCGAGGCCTTCCCCCTCCTCTAACCACGTTAGCCACCGGAGCCCAAAGGACCTCGTCGCCAGCCATGTCATTGTCGTCGATGTGGTACTCGGCTCGCGAGGCCGAGCTCAGGAATGAGCTCCTCGAGCTCTGTAGATGGCGTA
Organism: Hordeum vulgare subsp. vulgare; assembly: GCF_904849725.1. NCBI lineage: Eukaryota > Viridiplantae > Streptophyta > Magnoliopsida > Poales > Poaceae > Hordeum > Hordeum vulgare. The sequence goes on from NC_058521.1 coordinate 381,698,974, forward strand.
GGCCCTCTCTCCCAGCTCGCTAGCCCCCTGCATCGGCACTCTCGTCGACGCCCGAGGCGTAGCCGCCGCTGGCCTCGTCGCCGGCAAGGATTCCGGTGACCACCGGGTCCAGCTCCATCCCAGATAGATGCGGCATTGCATCAGCTACCCATAGCTCCTTTCTGCGCCCAAAACCGACGGCTGATGCGCTGTCTAGCTCTCTCCGGCGAGCCCTCCGCCGCACCCGTGGTCGCCGCCGGCCATACTCCGGTGGGGGCCGACGTGGCCAAGTTAACCCAGTAGTTTAGGGGCTTAAACTCTCGCTGACAATGGGCCCAAGGCCAAGTCAACGTAGTTAAGGGGCTGGTCAGCGCGGGATTAATCCCGGAGAGGCTGACCAGTGGGTCCCCCCCTGTCAGGTTTGACCTGAACAGGTCGGCTGACCTGCTGACGTCAGGCTGATGCAATAAAGAGAATTTCCAGTATAGAAATAATTCCAGAAATGTTTAAAACTTAAAAAATTCATAGAAATTAACTATAACTCCAATGAAAATAATTTATATATGAAAAAGTATCAGAAATATTCAAGGAATCTGAATATGCTATTTTCAATCATGTTTGAAAAGGTTACAGAACCCAAACATGTAAATTAATGATTAATCCAATTGTTATAAATACTTTTTAAATGGAATTTGGAAAATATTCAAATTTCATTATGAATGACATGATCACACACTGTCCTAATTACAAATCAGTACCCTAACATGACATCTCATGCATGTTAACATCAAGTTGATCTGAGCATCAGGTCGAATCAATTAAATCGGTATTCAAGAATACCCCGTTTGAATTGATATTTGAATGTGATTCAAATCAACTTCAAACCTAATACATGTTGATTATATTAGTATATCACCTTGCATTCTCAAGCCATGTTCATGCATCATCCTGTTTGCATATGATTGTTATTGATTGTTGCCATTCATTCCGGTAGGCTCCGCACCCCCGGATTCCACCGAATATCCGTCTGACGGATATTGTCCCTCCTCTGAGCAACAAGGCAAGCAACCCTTTTGATCATCCCGATAATTCCCATGTTCTTGCTCCTGCACTTATTTATTGCATTAGGATCAAATGCTTCAACTGCTTTTGCCACGGTTAGTTGAACCCACTTCCTTTGCATGACCTAACCTTGTCACAGTAAATAGCCGAACCTTGCAACCTAGCATACCTGGTAGTTGCTTGAGCCTTGATGTGCCTTATCCTGCTATGCATGCTATGCTTAGAGTTGTGTATGGTCTGTCATCTGGGAGATGAACATAATTGTGAGAACGTGATCGGTAAGCAAAGGTTGTGTGTTGAACCTGATTTGGTAAATGTACCGGTGAAAGGCTGTGTAGGAGTACATGGCGGGTTGTTTCATTGGAACCGTCCATAGGAACTGAGTTTTGTGTATGTAATCCAAGACTAGATACTACCACATGCTGGGCCCTAAAATATGACCCCGCTCGGCCTATTAATCGCTTAGTACTCGGTCCAGGAGTTGCAAGTAGTTTCTGGTGTTTATAGTAATGCTGGAGGCCGTGCATGGTGCTGACCTGAGAGGTGGGTCGTGATGCGGTAGGCAGTGGCACGGTGTACCAAGTGGCACCCGGATGGTGGGCTTGGGAACCCTGGGCACATCGTTTGGGGCCGTGGCGGAAACCTAGGCCGGACTTCCATACGGGTTACTCTCAGATAGGCGATAAACCTGGACTAGGTACTAGTGTGGTTAATGGTCGTGGCCGACTCCCTCGCTGGGCTTCCGCTTGAAGGTTGCCGAGTTGCATGACGTGCACATGGCGATAAGTGGCGAGAGTGTGTGTGACGAAGTACACCCCTGCAGGGTTATGATCTATTCGAATAGCCGCGTCCACGGATATGGGCTACTTGGAGACATATGTTGTTCATAGATAACTTCAATGGCTACTCATAAAATTGTCAAGATAAGCATGAGTGTCGTGGACGGCATTTCCGTATGGAGACGGAATGATTCCACGATAGTGTATTGTTGTGGTGTTAGTGGACTCGTGTGCGAGAAATCAAGTTGTCAAAAATTTTAAAAATGCAAGTTGTCTAGCCACGAGTCAAATGCTCGCTTTCCGCATGAAACCCCACAATACCTTTTGATACCTTGCATGAGTAGTTAGTTATCCTAAAGTCTTGCTGGGTACCTTCGTACTCATGTTTGCTTAATAAATGTTGCAGAGGTTGCTAATGACCCTAATGGAGGGTTCTTCGTAGACATCGACGACGACGTGTAGCTGGTGTCCCAGCTACGATCTGGCCCTACGCTGGGTCTGTAGTATAGTCAGGCCATGTGCCTTCTAGTTGCCCTATCTGTACTCAGACAGTTTAAACTCTTCCGCTGGCCTGTAACTGAATGACTGCTATTATGGGTCGTGAGACCCTTAATGTGTAATATTATATGTGTGGCTCTTCCGAGCCTCTTGAATAAAGCTTGTATGTTTATGGTTATGTTGTGATGCCATCGATGTATCTATACATATCGGTATGCCATGCGTACGTGTGTCGTACTTGATATGTATGGGGTTCGATTACCTAGTCGTGAACTTTAGTAGCACTCCTTACAAGGAAATGCCCCTTTGTGATCCAACGAGCCTTGGTAGTTCGCTACTGCTCCGGACACATTGGTTGACCGGCATGTGTCCTTCTTAGCTGTTGTGTCTGTCCCCTTCGGGGAAATGTCACGCGCCGTAATGGAGTCCTTGTAGCTTGCTACGACTCGTCTACGATCGCTGATGACCGACACCTGCTTTGTTGGGTCATGTATGCCTGTCCTTGTGCGGTACTGCCACTTTGGTTTATGAGTAGACATGTCGATCCGGGTTCTTTCACATTGGAATGCTAGCAACACTATTGCATACGTGAGTCAAAAGACGCAAACGGTCCCGGCTAAGGTAAGGCTGCAGCCGTGGAGTTAACCGTGCGTGAGACTGCAAAGGGATGCAATGTGTTACAGGCTGGATTCCTATGGCTTAGGATCGGGGTCCCGACACCTTCTCTAGGCCTAGTTCCACCAGAGCCCGATAAGATCCGCCGCTGCAGCTCATCGCCGGTAGCCCTCCGGTGATCAGCTCGTCCTTCCGAGGGCACCAGCAGCTTCAGGCCGTCGCGTAGATGATGTAGGAGCTAAGAACCGTGCGTAGTTCCCTTTGAATCAAAGACCCCGATGACGCCCGAGCCTTGGCCGCCGCCAAGTTCGTCGCCGGCGTCATCTCCGGCCAGTTCAGCCCCATCTAAGTGCATATATGGAGCCGCGGGAGAAGTGTCGTCCTTCTGGTGCTCCCTGCGCAGCGTTTGGCCCCCTGTGCGCCGTTTCCGAGCCCCTCCGTCGTTCTGGTGATCGCCGGTGGATCTCGGCTGGCCTGAGACACTGACGGGTGGGGCCAGCCTCTGGCAAGATTAGAGATAATAAAAATAAATCAGTTAAATTAATAAGACACTGACATGTGGGTCCAGTGAGTTTAATTAACTAAATAAGATTAATCAAGGAGAATATTTTTAGCGGAAACGCTAAAGAATTTTCCATGAACGATCAAGGTGTTGTGTTCTTCCAGAATCGTCTAGTGGTTCCTAAGAACCCAAACCTAAGGCAGTAGATCCTTAAGGAGGCTCATGATTCTCCTCTCACCATTCATCCTGGTAGTACTAAGATGTATCAGGACCTACGCCAGAGGTTCTGGTGGACTAGGATGAAGAGAGAAATTGCTGAGTTCGTTGCTAACTGCGACGTTTGTCGTCGAGTTAAGGCAGAACATCAAAGGCCTGCTGGCACCCTTTAGCCTCTAGCTATTCCTGAATGGAAATGGGATAAAGTTACCATGGATTTCATTACCGGATTTCCCAAGACCAAGAAAGGGAATAATGCTATCTTTGTGGTCATTGACCTACTTTCCAAAGTGGCTCATTTTCTTCCTGTTCGTGAGAGTATAAGAGCTAGCCAGCTAGCAGAGTTATATATCTCCCGAATAGTGTCTCTTCATGGTGTTCCCCTGGAGATTAACTCGGACCATGGGAGTATCTTTACTTCTCGCTTCTGGGAAAGTTTTCAGAATGGCATGGGGACTCACTTATCTTTTAGCACTGCTTTCCATCCCCAATCAAGTGGTCAAGTAGAAAGAGTGAATCAAATCCTAGAAGATATGCTCCGAGCTTGTGTTATATCATTCGGTATGAATTGGGAGAAGTGCCTTCCATTCCCCGAATTCGCTTATAACAATAGTTGTCAATCAAGCTTGGGCATAGCCCCTTTTGAAGTTCTCTATGGACGAAGATGTCGAACACCTCTTAATTGGTCAGAAACCAGAGAGAGGCAACTCTTTGGCCCGGATATGATCCAGGATGCAGAAGAGCAGGTTCGCATCATTCGTGAAAAGTTGAAAACAGCCCAGTCTCGTCAAAAGAGCCAATATGATCGTCATCATAAGGCTGTGACCTTTGAAGTTGACGAGAAGGCTTACCTTCGGGTTACACCTTTGAAGGGTACCCATCGATTCGGTATCAAGGGCAAATTGGCTCCTCGTTACATTGGTCCTTTTCGCATTCTTGCCAAACGAGGAGAAGCTGCCTACCAGTTGGAAACTTCCTCCACATCTTTCCAAGGTTCGTGATGTTTTCCACGTCTCGCAACTCAGGCGTTGCTTTTCGGATCCTATCCGTGAAGTGGACCACGAAACGCTTGATCTCCAAGATAACCTTTCATACCGACAATACCCCGTGCGTATTCTTGATCAAGCTGAGCGTACCACTCAACGTCGAAACCTCAAGTTTCTTAAAGTTCAATGGTCAAATCATTCTGAAAAGGAGGCAACTTGGGAAAGAGAGGATCGTCTCCGACTTGAATATCCTGCGTTATTCCCGACGACTTCTAAATCTCGGGACGAGATTCTTTTGAGTGGGGGTGAGTTGTCACATCCCTAACCCTTAAGCAAGTTAGTCTTGTGATCATGTCTTATTTGCATTTGCATCTAAGATTTTCCAACAAGAACAAAGAAAGAGGTGAGGGAAAAACTCAAACCCTAGCCACCTCTTCAAATAAAGGAAATCTCAAAAACTAGTTAAAATCAATGAACCCAAAATGGCCTCAAGAAAAGTTCAAACTTTCTGATAAATCATGAAAGTAAATGAGCAATGAAGAACATCATTTTCTTGACACTTTAAGCATTTTAAATAAAAGCAAAAAGCTACTGGTTTCAAGTATTAAATTTGAAAAAAGAAACTTTAATTTTTTAAAAATGTTCAAAACTTTGGAAATGGTTGGGAATATTACAACAAATATTCAGGTGTGTTTAAAATAGTTTTTACAACCATCTTGGAGCTGAAATAAATAGCAAAACAATAGTCAGCAAAACAGAAACAAAATAGAAAGAAATAAGAGAAAGAAAACCCTTACCTCTATTTGTCGCCGGCCCAGCCCACCAGGGGCTTCCCGGTCATCTTCCTCCTCCTACCAGAAGGCAGGGGAGAAGATGAGCACGGCGGCAGCGCCGGCCACCTCCTGCGTGCCTGCTCGCTGCTGGAGGCCTCCAGGAGCGCCAGCGCGATGCCCGCGTCTTCTTATCCTTCTCCCCGCGTCTCTATCCTCTCCCCTAGGCCTCTCGATCCCCTTTCCCTCTTGGATCTCTCTCTCCCCGAAGCTCCAGCCACCGTCGATCTGTCGTCTCCTGGTCCTCCCCGACCCTGCCGGCATTCTCACAAGATCCGCAGTGAGCTCCTCTTCCTGTTCCCCCTCTTCCCGAGGCCTTCCCCCTCCTCTAACCACGTTAGCCACCGGAGCCCGAAGGACCTCGTCGCCAGCCATGTCATTGTCGTCGATGTGGTACTCGGCTCGCGAGGCCGAGCTCAGGAATGAGCTGCTCGAGCTCTGTAGATGGCGTAGGCCCTCTCTCCCAGCTCGCTAGCCCCCTGCATCGGCACTCTCGTCGACGCCCGAGGCGTAGCCGCCGCTGGCCTCGTCGCCGGCAAGGATTCCGGTGACCACCGGGTCCAGCTCCATCCCAGATAGATGCGGCGTTACATCAGCTACCCATAGCTCCTTTCTGCGCCCAAAACCGACGGCTGATGCGCTGTCTAGCTCTCTCCGGCGAGCCCTCCGCCGCACCCGTGGTCGCCGCCGGCCATACTCCGGTGGGGGCCGACGTGGCCAAGTTAACCCAGTAGTTTATGGGCTTAAACTCTCGCTGACAATGGGCCCAAGGCCAAGTCAACGTAGTTAAGGGGCTGGTCAGCGCGGGATTAATCCCGGAGAGGCTGACCAGTGGGTCCCCCCCTGTCAGGTTTGACCTGAACAGGTCGGCTGACCTGCTGACGTCAGGCTGATGCAATAAAGAGAATTTCCAGTATAGAAATAATTCCAGAAATGTTTAAAACTTAAAAAATTCATAGAAATTAACTATAACTCCAATGAAAATAATTTATATATGAAAAAGTATCAGAAATATTCAAGGAATCTGAATATGCTATTTTCAATCATGTTTGAAAAGGTTACAGAACCCAAACATGTAAATTAATGATTAATCCAATTGTTATAAATACTTTTTAAATGGAATTTGGAAAATATTCAAATTTCATTATGAATGACATGATCACACACTGTCCTAATTACAAATCAGTACCCTAACATGACATCTCATGCATGTTAACATCAAGTTGATCTGAGCATCAGGTCGAATCAATTAAATCGGTATTCAAGAATACCCCGTTTGAATTGATATTTGAATGTGATTCAAATCAACTTCAAACCTAATACATGTTGATTATATTAGTATATCACCTTGCATTCTCAAGCCATGTTCATGCATCATCCTGTTTGCATATGATTGTTATCGATCGTTCCCATTCATTTCGGTAGGCTCCACACCCCCGGATTCCACCGAATATCCGTCTGACGGATATTGTCCCTCCTCTGAGCAACAAGGCAAGCAACCCTTTTGATCATCCCGATAATTCTCATGTTCTTGCTCCTGCACTTGTTTATTGCATTAGGATCAAATGCTTCAACTGCTTTTGCCACGTTAGTTGAACCCACTTCCTTTGCATGACCTATTCTTGTCACAGTAAATAGCCGAACCTTGCAACCTAGCATACATGGTAGTTGCTTGAGCCATGATGTGTCATATCCTGCTATGCATGCTATGCTTAGAGTTGTGTATGGTCTGTCATCTCGGAGATGAACAGAATTGTGAGAATGTGTTCGGTAAGCAAAGGTTGTGTGTTTAACTTGATTTGGTAAAGGTACCGGTGAAAGGTTGTGTAGGAGTACATGGCGGGTTGTTTCATTGGAGCCGACCTTAGGAACTGATTTCCGTGTATGTAATCCAAGACTAGATACTACCACATGCTGGGCCCTGAAATATGACCCCGCTCGGCCTATTAATCGCTTAGTACTCGGTCCAGGAGTTGCAAGTAGTTTCTGGTGTTTATAGTCATGCTGGAGGTCGTGCATGGTGCTGACCTGAGAGGTGGGCCGTGATGCGGTAGGCAGTGGCACGGTGTACCAAGTGGCACCCGGATGGTGGGCTTGGGAACCCTGCGTACATCGTTTGAGGCCGTGGCGGAAACCCCGGCCGGACTTCCGTACGGGTTACTCTCAGATAGGCGATAAACCTGGACTAGGTACTAGTGTGGTTAACGGTCGTGGCCGACTCCCTCGCTAGGCTTCCGCTTGAAGGTTGCCGAGGTGCATGACGTGCACATGGCGATAAGTGGCGAGAGCGTGTGTGACGAGGTACACCCCTGCAGGGTTATGATCTATTCGAATAGCCGCGTCCGCGGATATGGACTACTTGGAGACTTATGTTGTTCATAGATAATTTCAATGGCTACTCATAAAATTGCCAAGATAAGCGTGAGTGTCGTGGATGGCATTTCTGTATGGAGACGGAATGATTCCACGATAGTGTATTGTTGTGGTGTTAGTGGACTCGTGTGCGAGGAATCAAGTTGTCAAAATTATTTAAAAATGCAAGTTGTCTAGCCACGAGTCAAATGCTGGCTTTCCGCATGAAACCCCACAATACCCTTTTGATACCTTGCATGATTAGTTAGTTATCCTAAAGTCTTGTTGAGTACCTTCGTACTCATGTTTGCTTAATAAATGTTGCAGACGGTGCTAATGACCCTAATGGAGGGTTCTTCGTAGACATCGACGACGACGAGTAGCTGGTATCCCAGCTACGATCTGGCCCTACGTTGGATCTGTAGTATAGTCAGGCCATGTGCCTTCTAGTTGCCCTGTCTGTACTTAGACAGTTTAAACTCTTCCACTCGCTTGTAACTGAATGACTGCTATTATGGGTCGTGAGACCCTTAATGTGTAATATTATGTGTGTGGCTCTTCCGAGCCTCTTAAATAAAGCTTGTATGTTTATGGTTATGTTGTGATGCCATCGATGTATCTATACATATCGGTATGACATGCGTACGTGTGTCGTACTTGATATGTATGGGGTTCGATTACCTAGTCGTGAACTTTAGTAGCATTCTTTACAAGGAAATGCCCCTTTGTGATCCAACGAGCCTTGGTAGCTCGCTACTGCTCCGGACACATTGGTTAACCAGCATGTGTCCTTCTTAGCTGTTGTGTCTGTCCTCTTTGGGGAAATGTCACTCGATGTAATGGAGTCCTTGTAGCTTGCTACGACTCATCTACACTCGCTGGTGACCGACACCTGCTTTGTTGGGTCATGTATGCCTGTCCTTGTGTGGTACTGCCACTTTGGTTTATGACTAGACATGTCGATCCGGGTTCTTTGACATTGGAATGCTAGCGACACTATTGCATACGTGAGTCAAAAGACGCAAACGGTCCCAGCTAAGGTAAGGCTGCAGCCGTGGAGTTAACCGTGTGTGAGACCGCAAAGGGATGCGATGGGTTACAGGCTGGATTCCTATGGCTTATTATTGGGGTCCCGACACTCTGGGCCAAGGCTTGTATCGCCAAAGGATGAGTCGCCCTTTTAGTGACCCGGCCCAGCTAGGGCGGGTCACACCGCAGGTAATATCCCCAACACCACCCGAACACACTCCCTACGCTGAAGCACCGGAGTTCAACTCCGCCAGGGCTCCGGGTATTAGTCCGGCAAATCTCTCATGGTCAAACGAGACGATGACCCAAGCCCAAAGTATTGATGGTTCGGATGGACCGATTCTGACTGAGGACCCTTTCGGCCCTTGGACTAGGTGCAGGGAACTTTATCCGCCACCCACCGCCCACTTCATTGCCACTATCGGAGATGTAACCGATCTGTTAGACTTCCCTTTTGAAGAAGCCGAAGACATGGACACGCCTATTCAATCACCTTGTCATGCGGTAACAGGACCATGGACTGACACCTCCACGTGTGACGTCTACATGGTGGACACCCCTAGGGGCGAGGGCGCCACGAGGAAAAGTGACAATGACACCCCGGCCAAAAATAGTGGCGACGAACCCATCAAGCGTCGTTACGAGTGCAAAAAGCCTAAAGCTCATAAGGGCAAGGAAAGTAATGCGGGCACCAGAGTAATTTAAATCCTGAGGAAACGGAAAATCTAGCCGAATCCCCAAAACCTACAGACCTCGAATACGACCGTGACCTACCAGATTACATGGATACAAACAAACATGAAGATCTTGGCAATTCCAAAGAAAACAACCATGCCCCTACGATCGAGGAGGATGAAAGATTGGGAGATGAGGATTTCATCGTCCCTAAAGACCCACGCGGTTGCTCATAGCCACTGGTCGGAACCTTAAGCTAAAGCAGAGGCATCTCAAAGCCGAACAAGACTCTATCGCTGAGAGATGGACAAAAGTCATGGCCGCCGAAGAAGGGTACGTCCGTTAAATAGGGGTATGACTCTCAAGCCAAAGCTAATCGTCAAGGAGCATAAACGAGCTCGCTCCCTGCCGTAGTTACATATCACACCAGCTAAATAGGGATACGTTCCCCCATAGCACCACCTAGCCTCTAGCAAAGTATGTACCTCGAAGACACAGTTTTGCGCTTAAGATACAATGGACAGCTATGGGGATTAAGAATATACAACTTAGTGTTCGAGTAAACCGAACCATGGCCAATATAGTCTTCGGATACATATAGGTATCATTAAGAACCGGTCTCTATGTTAAGCAAACCCATACATCAGCGGCTTCACAATACCGCCATTGTTTAAAGAATTGTTCATTGAAGTTCTCCCGTTTCAAGGAATATTTCCCGAAGAGAGAAGGCGCAGACGTGTAGCAGGGCGTTTAAGGAACATCAAACCAGCTATACCAAACCCTGTGTAAACCTCTACTTTGTAAAATTTTATTATTATATATATATATATATATTGCTTGTTGAGTTCGAATTATACGATTAAAAGTTTTTTTGGAAATAAGGAACGATATTTATGGTTCACGAGCTTCGGAGTGTCTTTTGCCTCCTGCTTTTTCTGAACTGTTTTTCGAACACCAACACAAGCATGTTTTCATGCACATCTTAGATATTGGCTAAATTAGAGGGGGTCTGGATGCCATGACCACCCCTTCGAACTATTAACATACTATTTGGCATTTCACATGTGCAGAGTCTTGGATTCACGTTATATGCATCGGTTTCGAATTATGTCTTTGGTCAAAGGTTGGGCTGCCCCGCTCATATGCTTACACATTTACGTTTCGCCAGTTCGGCTAAAACGGTAAAGGAAGAATCGATGTGATTTTATTTCCAGCTAGTCTGGTTAAGTACCTCACTGAAGAAAGTTGAAAACTGACCGTCATCATAGGTGACAACTGGTGTGCGATCCGAAGACAAGTGTTAAACCAAGAACCGCTGGGGGTTCGTCGCGTTCTGCAAGAGGTTTGAAATCCTTCAGACCAAGTGATTACAAGTTTTTTACACAACGGCATAAGCCGAACATCACAATTTACAAAGGGGTTCTCGTTAGCACCCGTGGTCAAGCTCCTATGGTTAATTGAAATCCTTAAAGCCGAATAGTCCGACTGCCTGGTTTTATCCCACATTACCGCCTTAGGGTGCCAATACGCTGGCTAAGGGCAACAATGCGGAAGCCGAAAACACCCCCGCTAGTATCTGGCTGGGGCTGAAGCCGACGACCAGAAAATTTCAACATCAAAACAATCAAAACAGGAGTTGCAATGAAAAATACATGGTCTGCCATGCAAAAATTAAAGAGCATTGTATGATACAACCACTTTTACATGGTAAGAATTTTACTCAAAGACTAAGTTTTTGGAGCATTGCGCTTCTACAGCTCGACCACCTTCCGTGGCAGTGGAGAAATATAGCTCGGGGCGTCAGTGCTCCTTCCCGGGTGGTGGAGGCACGGTGGCTATCTTCAAAAGCTCTACCTTTGGCTAGTGCATCATCGTCCTTGCAACAGCTATTCGAGCTCCCTCGATGCAGATGGAACACTTCATAATGTCAATTTTGGGTGCAACAGCAATCAGCTTTTGCACCAGGCGAAAATAGTTGTTGGGCAGCTGCTATGTCGGCCACAGCTTGATGCAAAGGTCCTTCATGGTCGGCTCTATCATCGAGTGCAGCTCCATCCATTGTTTCAACTTATCAGAAACAAGCAGGGGTTGCTCGGGGGCTTGGAATTGCACCCACCGAGAACAACCTATGTTGAGACGCGCCCTACTAGAAAGCATAGTACTTCCCAGCTTCTGTTGCATTCTTTGGGAGATCTGCAATCGCACCTGGAGAACTCCACACTCGAGTAAGAAAAGCAAATTTTCATCTGCCGAATGTACACTATAGTAAATACCACTTACCATCTGCGATTTTTTTAATTTGATGAATCTCTTTCCAAAGATCGTGTGCCTACTTCCATGCTTCTTGGAGTGCGACACTTACCGATGTCAGCTCGGAAGTGTTTTCTTTGTTCTTCTGCTCGAGGGCCTCATTTTTTGTGATGGCCTCCTTAAGCTCTTGCTGGACTTCACTGAACATGAAGGGTGCTTGCGGGAGCCGGCATATGGAAAATAGACAAACCATGGGTTCACTGAACCTGCTCCACTGAAGCTTGACTCACACCTGATCAGCCGGTCTAAACAACTAAGGCTGTTGTGAAAGCCTCTCTAGGGTAGCACTAGAGGCTTGCAAGCTCGTCTTGCCCTGCCGCGGCTCATTGAGCCTGCAAACTTTATGACTACAAAGTATCTTTGTGGTACAATTAGAGTTTTTGAAAACTCATTTTAAGCCGCCGCATCTCATTGAGTCGGTTGATTATTCTTCTCTGACCATATGAAGAATAATTACTTTGCAAAAGACATGGCAAAACGCCTAGTAAGGCAGCTCATATTAACAAAAGGGTGAGACTTCAGAGTAAACAAAGGTACGGTGCAGAACAATACTGTTTTCATCTCTAACCTATTACCTGGCTCAGAAGGCCACCAAATATTACATCACCCGGCATTGGATTTTCTGAATTGATCTCCATGGGTGGTCTTCAAGTGAACCCTTGTTCAAGTCGCCTCCGGATTATCCTGTGTCGAGCTTTCGCCGTCTTGGATCTGTAAGTCGCCCATTTCCAATTGCAATTGATTAAGGCATGGAACTCAGCCTCGTCGGTTAAGATGGTGGACGGGTCAGCATCAGAGTCAAAAAGATGCTTACGGCGCTGCGGAGTCAGAACTGTGATTTCATAAGATGGAGGGGTGACATGCTTGTTGTGCTCATCAGATGCCGCCTGATACTTGGTTAAGTCCAGACTGGCTTTGGGTCGGTGCTAGGTGGGGTTCCTTCACACATTGGTGATAGTCCTCTTCAGTAAATTCTGACTCGTCGTCTTTGTATCCTGGAAACCCCCCAGTTATCTCCTCCGCCTTAAGCTCTGGAGCATAAGCCAAGCACCAACTCAGGGAGGTCAGTACTCCTTTCCGGGCGGGTGATCTTTTTAATTCTTCAATCTGTGGCGGCAGTGTGACCAAGCACCCCAGCATATATTGGATTGACTTCACGGGCTCCTTGTCGCCCATAACAGCCTTAATGGTCATCACGCCATCAGTATAAAGTTGCTCTGTTAAGGTATATATGGCCTTCAGTTTCAATACGCAATCATCATGGAGATTGGCGGATCGAGGACCTGCAGCAAGGATACACAATCATAAGTCGCCACAATGTTTTACAACATGACTTTCCAAATAAGGATAGTGGCAGATACTTACCAAACACGACATTAGCCATTTTGGAGATGTGCAGCTTCAGCCTGGCCAGTTCCTGCACGGCGACCTTCATTTGTTCCTCGGCTCATTCAGCCATTTTCAGTTGGGCAGCTCGCTCAGCTTCGGCCTTGTCTTCAAGCTCCTTGTGATCCTCCTTCATCTTCTCAATGTCAACCAATGCAAGGAAGAGTTTTTCTTCAAACTTAGCTTGGGAATCTTGTTGCTCCGCTAAGCTTTGCTTCAAACAGGACACAGTTGAGTCGGCCTGGATCAGCGATTCCTGCGAACACCAGATGGTTATGACAAGTTTCACGCAGATTGCGAGCAATATCCTTGACACTTGGGGGGGCTAATGTACGATTCAGTTTTTCCGTGGTAATACCATAAAGCAAGACCCGACTCATCTTCAAGAAGATGACCCGGCCCTTGGGGGCTACAGGTTGAAGCTTTCTTCAAATTTTCAGCAAGACCCGGCTCATCTTCAAGAAGATGACCCGACCCTTGGGGTCTACAGGTTGAAGCTTTCTTCAAATTTTAAGCAAGACCCGGCTCATCTTCAGGAAGATGACCCGGCCCTTGGACGCTACAAGATGAATCTTCAAATATAAACTAACGACCCGACTCATCTTCAAGAAGATGACCCGGCCCTTGGGGGCTACAGGTTGAAGCTCTTTTCAAATTTTAAGCAAGACACGGCTCATCTTCAAGAAGATGACCCAGCCCTTGGGGCTACAGGTTGAAGCTTTCTTCAAATATAAACTAAAGACCCGGCTCATCTTCAAGAAAATGACCCGACCCTTGGAGGCTACAGGTTGAAAATTTCTACAAAGCTTGACTCGTCAAAGATGACTCGCCCTTTGGAGGGCTAATGGGAGTACATATGAAGGAGGATAACAGGTATCGTACCTCATTTTTTATCTTCATCATATTAACCAGCTTTTCTCCATTTCATGACTCGTCTCCACGTGACTCAAATAGCCAGAATGTAATTCTTCAAACTCTAGCTTCTCAATGTTGGGAAGCTTCAATTTGGGCATGCCCTTCTCTATAAAGATTGGGGCATCCTTAAACGCATGCTTGGTCAACACTGCGGATGCAGGTTTAGAATAGCATGTTCCGACAATAAAGATTTGATCTGTATCAGGTGTCACGTCTTTAGCCGCCTTTTGAGGGCTTGGCGGATTGAGATTCTCAGATATTTCCTTCTGTGGGCTTGGTAGATCATCCTAGATATCAGGGAAGCCGTCAGGAGCTTCGGCGTGAGTCTCAGCTGGCTCATCTTGAGCTTCTGGGATGGAAGTACTTATTCCTATTGTCTCAGCCGCCTTGCGAATGGATGATGACTCGCCGGTTTTCTTATTTTTGGCTTGAGCCCTGCAAAGGGTGGTAATTGTGTTAAAATGGAAATATTAGCGTCCAAAGAACATATTGGCAAGTGGACTTACCCCTGGAGGCGGATTAAAGGGGGAAAAGTTGAAGCAGCTGAGTCGCCCAATGAAGGAGGTGAAACCTGTTGGACATAAGATTCAAAAGATTGTGTAAGTCATGAGAATCGGCCACACAGGAAGGAAGGACATTTAGTATCACACATACCTCGCTTTGTCGCTTGCGAATGGCCACCATCTCGGTCAACCCAGACAATAGATCACCAGAATGGCTTCGAGTGTGACATTTTGGTGTGAAACTCGCCTTCTTCAAAAGGAAACTGGGATCCAGCTGAGCGCCTGGGTGAGACTGGGGAACTTTTCTATAGATTCACCTTGCCGACCTGAGAGGAGAAGAACTTGAGTCAGAATAAATGGAAATTACCTCGATGTCTTCATCTTGGCTCTCCATGTCATCATCCTATAAAATGGAAATGGCAACGCTTGAGTACGGGTTGTGTTAGAATAAGAAGGACAAAAAAGCGCTTACCTCTGAGTGCCCCTGTGCGGCCCGAGATTCTCCCACAACAGATGACTCTTTTGTGGCGGCTTTGCCCTTGGTCTTCTTCTTTGGGGCAGCTTTTGTCGTCGTCTTCTTGACAGCGGTTTTCGATTTTCGCTTCCAGAAAGGCGAGTTCTTGTGATTAACATAATTGGAACCCGGGTCAGAAACAAGGTCAAAGTTACAAAAACAAGACATGCGGGTTAAGTTATTTCACCTCTGGAGCCGGGTTGGAGAGGCAGAACGGTTTTAAGCCTATCTTGGAGCAATTCTCAATTGGGTCGCCACATTGTTTCTTCACAATATTACCAATATCTTCCTCTTCAAGCATGACGTTGTAGAAGCATTGCGGATGGTTTAAGCTGCCATTGTATTCACACATTAAGTCGCACCGGTGGCTCGGAGGCATTATCCGCCATTTGACCCAGCAGCCAATCAAATCAATTCTAGTAAGGCCATTGGAGGTCAAGGCCCTCAGCTTTGCGAAGACCGGGGCGAGTGAAGCTTCATCCTCATGAGTCAGCTTCTCGGGAAGCTCAAAATCCATAGGCAGACGTTCCTGCCTAAAACCTGGTAGAGGGTTCTCAGTGGCTGGAGCGGTGTCGCGGCAATAAAACCGAGTCTTCCCTCAACCTTTGGGGTGACTAGGTAGAGCAGCAGCCGGGAACCCGCATTCTCGTTGTCTCTGAATGTTTACCCCACCGAGTTCTAGGCAGGGGTCGTCAGCGAATTCAGTTTGGCGGTTCAAATAGAAGAATTCCCTGAATAGGAAGACGGTGGGCTCTATCTGCAAGTAAGCCTCACAGAATACTTGGAATTGACACAGGTTGGTGATCGAGTTGGGGCCTAAGTCTTGGGGATGGAGCTTAAAAAAGTGCAGTACATCTCTGAAGAATTTTGAGTCAGGCAGTGTGAAGCCCCGCGCAATATATGATCAGTAAAGACCACCACCTCCCCATCGGCGGGTTGTGGATGTTGTTCTCCTAAGGCGGCTCGCCAACCGATTGCTTCCTACAGAGCTAGAGTTCCCACTTATACAAAATCTTTAAGGACGGTGTTGCTGACCTCTAATGGCAACCAATTACACTTGGAGATGTTACCATCGCCGCAAAACACAGAGGCAGAGATCTGTGTAAAGGCGGTTGGAGGGTCGTAAGGACCTATAGAAGTATTAACTTGCCAACGAGTGGTTGGGGAGGCTTCTAAACAGAAATTATGACTCGTCGTAGCCTAAGGACGGAATGCATTTTAAGTTTTGCTTAGCAAGTTTCTCGGATCTGAGGCAAACACGTTTTCCACAAGGTGCCAGAAATTATGGATCTACGGGTGCCCGAAAACGGAAAATACTGTGCAAATCCTAAGAACACTAAGGATATAGGAGCACTGTAGAACCCATGAGGTGATCTTGCAAAGTCATAGAAAAGAGAAACGGATCTGCTGCAACTATTAAACGAATCTACTATAGTTTTTACTAAACCACGAGATTCAAATAATACTTATGAGGTTAATGGTGTGATCTACATATGCTTGAAGAACTACAGCGCTGCCCTAAGAACAAAGATGATTTGTGAACCAGATCTACGAGGGAGAAGAAGCCTACCTGATGAATGTGGACGTTGGCGGAGGCAGCCCCGCTGAGATCTACGCCGAGTACCACGCCCGAACGATCCAAGACAAGTAGATCCGAAGAGGAAGCTCTGTGGTAGCGGAGCGTTCACAGCACAAGCTCGAGGAGAAAGAAGAAGAAGTGGAGCAACAGTGTGAACAAAGGGAAGGGACCCCCCTGAGGCTATTTAAAGACCCCCAGGACAGAGCTGGAACGGCAAGCGCGGGAATCGAGGAGACACATTAAAAATCGGTAATGATGGCGCCTGGATTTTCGGGGCGACGGGACAAAGTCAAAAAAGATCCATCGCGATGACATCACTAAGATCCCTGAAATGATGGGGGAGATGATGTCATCCATGAGTAATCTGGTGGTTTGGGCGAAGCATGAAGATTCGCGGCTTGTAGCTTTTTCAGAAACCGAGTCAGAAATTCCATATGAGTTTCCATGGTTAAAAGATAAAGATTTATTGGCATGAATAAATTCAAGTCAATATGGGGCCTAATGTTGGGGATATTACCCGTTGTATGACCCGCCATGTTAGGTCGGGTCAGGTTCATGCCGACTCGTCAATCATGATCAAGATGGGCTTGGGCCCAGGACCCAGAAGGGGTGAGGTGATCTCCAGCACAGAGCCGATCGAGCCCAAGAGCCCGGATGGCGACTCAAGGCCCATGAAGAGGAAGACTCGCCAGGTAGTGTCCTTGCTTGGGAGACACGGGGGTTTAGAGATATATCAGGTCATGACTTATGATGTGACCTGGACTCTTGTAAACCTAGGGCCTCAACCTCTATATAAAGGCGAGTCTCTAGGGTAGAAAGATTAAGTTACAATCCATCGACATCTAGGTCACGCGAATTACGCACCCTTGTAATTGATTCCACCATCAATATACACAAAGCATGACGTAGGCTTTTACCTCCATCGGAGGGGCCGAAACTGGGTAAACCCGAGTCTCGCTTACGCTCAACCCCTTTGAGTCACTACCAAGGTGTGATGGCTCCATCTCTAAGTCCTTTCACGAGGACATCTGCCGTGACAAAACCACGACAGTTAGGTTGCCGAAGTCTATGGTGGAAATGTGGTTGATATGGTGGAGGGCCTAGGCAAACTTGCCACATTTTGAAAAATACGATGGTGTCAAATGATGTTGGAAATAATTTTGTGGGATGGTGGATGTCAATAGATACAAAACGAGCTAAAGAACACCGAAATCAGAGTCGTGATGAATTAGTTGTGGACAAAACAAAATCCAGTCGAAATCAGAAACTCCAGTTTGCGGACGTCCGAGGGTCGGACGTCTGGGCGGTCCGGAAATACAAGAATTCGGGGCTGTTGAGGTAATCCGGGCGTGTGGGAAGGGTCGGACGTCCGATGGTTTGGACGGGTCCGTACATCCGGAAGGTGTCGGACAACCAGTGGGTCGGGGTCACCTCGAGATCCCGATTTGGGACGCGATTTTTGGCGGAAATTGCGGATTTTGGGCTCGAAATTGATGGGGGAAAAGAAAAATTGGGGCTAGGGAATGCCAACGGGAGTATATATACTTTCCAAACACTAGATCCATGGGTCAAAATCAACAAAAACTCACAAGAACAACAAATCATAAAAAAATGGTATGGCTCTTTTTGTGGGGAAATTTTCGAAATTGGACACAAACACACAAAATTCAGGCTAGAAAATGAAGGAGAAGACTCCAAATTCGTGAGAAACATGGCTCTTGATACCAATATGATACAGGGCAGACCCGTGGGTATCGATCTTTCACGAATTGGAGGGGGATTCCTCAAGAACATGAAGAACACGAGGATGAATGCGGAGAAATCACAAGAGAGGACACTCAAGAACAAGTCCAATCACACATCCACTAGACTCACCACAAACAAGATCCACAAAGGTACATGAACAACAAAGGGAAAGTAAGATATATGGTAGAGTTCATCCCAAATCCCATGGGGAGCTGGGGCCTTGAATCCACAAGGGGGTCTTCCCTCACAAGGGGCCTTGACATCCACTACGTGGTCTTCTCACATGGAGGAATCTTCATTGGAGGAGGTAGAGGAAGGGGCAATGCTCAACTAGATGCTAAATAATTGCTAACCCTAGAAAGGAGGTGGGGTGGAGTATATATACTGCTAGTCACGAGGGGGTAAGTGGGAGAGAGATACAAGGCCAAAAGCAACGACTGTGCAGAGGCATTCCGGACGTTTGGAGGATGTTGGTCATACGATGGTTGAGGAGGGTCCGAAGCATCGCGGACGTCCGATGATCCGGCTCGGTTGAGGTGGCATCGGATTTTCGAGCGCATCAGTCGTCCAAGGCTCATTCATCGAGGCGGTGTCGTCCGTACGGGTGTTATGGCGGGAGGACTTGGGCGTTGGTCGGTCGGACGAGCTCGGACGATCGGACGCTAGGACGCCTCGGGCGTCCGACGGGGCTCGGTCATCCGACCGCTGGAGTGTTCAGCTTCAGATCTTCTTCTTCTGTCTTCTCTTCCACGCTGCCATCACGGATGGTGTAGTTGTATGCACGTGCTCGCACTCCTCCTCCTCATTCGTGAAGCTCCGACAATACCTTTGCATGCACGCGAGACGAGTGTCAAGTAGTACACCATCCTCGAAGGGCACAAGCTGACACGTGTAAAGGAGAAGATTCACCTTTGTATGTTGGAAGTAGAATTAGCACGTGTCATTTGGCAAAGGGACTCTTGCAATGGTGATGTGTGTGGGAAGCTCTGTATCAAGAAGGTGGCGATGCAGCGTTGCCTGGATTATATTGGTGAGATCAATCTTGTTCTCCAGTAGATTGGAGATCTTCGTGAGCTCCCTCACCTCTATAGCCTCCCTCAAATCTTGGGACTTTTCCGTCCACAACACAAGATGGGTGGGAGGGCCAGATCGAAACGCGGGAGGAGCTATATCACATGCATTGCACGGCTTAGTGATGTAGAGCCACTATTTCTGCCATGCCTTGACATCATCTATGAATATGCCCTTTGGCCATTTGGCCCCATTGAGCTTTGTGATCATCGACCCTCCACAGCCAGCCTCCTTGCCATTGAAAACCTTGGGCTTGACGTTGAGAACCTTCAGCCATAGGCCAAAGTGGGGTTGGACCCGCAAGAATGCCTCACAGACTCTGATGAAGGTCGAGAGGTGGGTGATGGAGTTAGAGGGGAGATCATGGAAGTCAAGCCCGTAGTAGAACATGACGCCCCGAACAAATGGATGGAGGGGAAAGCTTAAACCTCGAATAAATAAGGAAAAAAAACTACTCTGTCCCCATCTTTTGGTGTGAGGATAACCTGGCCCTTCTGCGGAGCACGATGGACTATATTCTCCGGCAGGTAGTCGAAGCTCTTCAGTTCCAGGATGTCCTTCTCGGTGACATAGGAGGCCTCCCACTTGCCCTTGGATCCAGAGCTTGCCATCGCCGGATTGATGGAAGGATTCGGAAGGACAAGAGGAGAAGGAAATCTTGAGCGTTGGAGCTTTGGAGGTAGGGAATGGCGGCGGTGTTGCGAGACCTGAAGTGTGTGAAGGGGTTGTGGTGACGGTTTTACCTTTTCTGGCTCGCCAAAATACCAAAATCCCCACAACTACACAATGAACTCCGCCGTTCTCCGATAAAATCGTGCGATTATGGGTGCATGGGATAACCCAAATCATAAATCGTATCCCTGGAAAAGAGGGACACGATCTCCGTGATAGAACCTGTCAGTAAAAATGGTCTCGAACTGCTCTTTTTTAAAAGGTTATTGGCCTTGACCAAGCGCGACCTTTCGGATAGGGAAGAAAAGACACTATTTATGGTCGAACGGTCAGCCTGAAAATTGAAATACACACACACACACAGAGAGAGAGAGAGAGAGCTGCTCTATTCTGAAAATATTAGCTAAATAATTATTCTTCTAACACTTCCCAATTGCATTCTCAACGGTACTGCACTGCATCCCTATCGAACGAGCACTGCAATGTCACCAGAAAAAACTACACGCATTTTTAGACACTATTTTGGCTCCAGTTTTTAAACTGATTGCCGAAACAAGGCATATAATATACCGTTGGATTGCTACGGAAAATTCCCAACTTCGTCATGTTGAACACTTTTCGAGATTCGTCGCAGTTTAAGAGCAGTTTCAAAAACAGCGAGCGTATTTTCACATTTGTTTTCTAAACTGCTTGTCAGAATGAAGCAAACGATATGGCTTTCAAAAGATATCATCGAGCCGCAACTTTTTCATGCATATTACTCTCTCTAAATCCTCATGGTTTAAGAGTAGTTTCAAATTTACTGAAAATGGAATTCTGTTTTCAAATTTTATGAATTTTTCGATACTGGTTTTGTTGTAGTTTTCAAACAGTTCTTCGCAACGAGGAGTGTGATTCGGCGTTGAAAAGTTGTGTAATAGGTGCAACATCCATATGTTGGTCATTTGTTCAGATTGCTCATGGTTTTAAATGAATTGTGAAAATGGTGTGGCTGCCTACAAGTGGCCACGAGCGTATTTTCATATAGTTTTTCAAACCGCTCGTCGGAATGATGCAAATGATACGGCATTGGAAAATGTTGACTAGCCGCAACTTTTTCATGTAGAACACTCACTCTAATTCCTTATGGTTTAAGAGCGGTTTTCATTTTACCGAAATGCGGATACTATGTTATTCGCAACACCAAAAGCAATGAGGAAACTGCACACGACAAAATATGTACAGCTTCAGACAAAAACCCCACTCCATCCTACGGCCAAGCGAACTTCATGGTTTTTTTGTCAGGCGTGAAACTTTGAAGACGAGGAAGTGGAATGCACTTCACGTTGGGCGTAAGTGAACCGCAATGATATCGAGAAGTGAACCACGTTGCTTTTTTTGTCATTTCCGTAACATTTTTCTGCACTACACATGAGGAGTAAGTGAACCGCGATACAACACTAGTGCACTTCATTTTGATGCTTTTTACACTGCATAGGAACACCCATAATGAGCCACTTCACATGACGTAAGCCAAGTATTACAAACACAAGAAAACACAATAACATCGGCCCCGGTGGGCTACCACGCAAAAAACATACACATACACAACCATCAATAACTCACTATACTACAGTAGGGATGGCATCGACAGCAACCAAAAAAATGTGGTTCAAAGGGCGTCGCTAGTAAACTGCATATTGGGAAGGAGGGAGCTGCGAGGGAGTGACCCGGTGAACCTTCCCTCGGCCATGTTGCAAAAATCACTGCTCCTCTGATGTGTGCGAGCAGTAGCTAGGAAGGAGTTCCTGTTCGGACAACATAGCAACCTTCTAGTGTAACAGGGAAGGAGATGAGGTGGGGGAACCACCCAACGAAGAGGACCACATGCGCCCATCGCCGCCCGATGGGCTGCAACACCATGCTCCATGGACTGCGACATCTGGTGGGTGAGCTCCACTTCAGGGAGTGGCTATGATGGCTTGGGGAGGCGCCGCGGGGGGCCACAACCGCGGTGGATTCAGGAGGCGTTGTTGGGGTAGAAACCTCCATGGCTTCGGGAGGTAGGCGGAGCTCGGTCGGCTGGGAGGAAAATGGACGGCAGGGTAGAGAGGTGGAGTGGTTCATGGCTGCAACCTCCATGGCTTCAGTGAGGTTGCCACATCTAGTGGTGATGGCCTCCACAGAGGCCCATGGCGGCAGGATCTAGGGGGATCTTGCATGGGCGGAGGCACTGCAAGGAGGCCCTCGTGGCTTAGGGCGGCGTGAGCATGGGTAGGTGTAGGGGGAGGGTGGTCGGCCAAAGCAGTGTTGGTGGTTGTCGGCGACAGTGGAAGAAGGTGGGGTGGTTGTGGTTCGTCTGGTGCAAGACGAGGCGCCGCGTGGGTCAGTGTGGACGATAGTGTGCACGGCTGCAGGTGGTTCTG
Organism: Hordeum vulgare subsp. vulgare; assembly: GCF_904849725.1. Lineage (NCBI taxonomy): Eukaryota > Viridiplantae > Streptophyta > Magnoliopsida > Poales > Poaceae > Hordeum > Hordeum vulgare. Next base: position 381,721,598 of record NC_058521.1, read on the forward strand.
TGGCGGCGCTGGCTGCTCACGGGGTTGGAGGTGTCTTGACGGCCCGGGGAAAGGTGCTCCACCAATGGTGGCTGACCACGGAAGAGGGGGAGGTAGGTGGTGCAGACGATGAGGAAAAGCCCGTGGGTGCAGGTGGGGGTGGTTCTGGTTGTGAGGGGTAGGTGGGGGCGGAAGGTGGTTAACAGGGGCAGGTTTGTGTCTATATATGTGTGTGTGTCTATATATTTGAAGGAGGGGAGGTTATCGGCAGCCGAACTATCGTTGATTAAAGGAAGAGGAGAACTCGCCTCGCAAGCTAGAGTCCCTATGAGGCAACTAGAGAAAGAAGGTTTCGGCATTGGAGGCCAGTTCGGGGGCAACTGAGGGAGTCCGAGACTAAGGGTCCTTGGGCCGCCTGTCTATTCTCATGGGTCGGACTCCCGAGCATGTTCAATCATCATTAGAAGTATCGGAATCAAGATGGACTCTTTCAAAGACTTGGCGTACGATCCAAGGTGGCGTAGTTATCGGCATATTCCTTCCGTATTGTAACCGACTTTGTGTAACCATAGCACCCCTGGTATCTATATAAACCAGTGGGCCATAGTTCGTAGGACATGTTATGCTCATTATGATTAGGGTTTAGACCACAACATCTGATCCCGAGATAGATCAACTCTGTACTCTGTGCTACTTCATGAATACCAACAAGAGCACGACATAGGGTTTTACCTCCATCAAGAGGGCCCGAACCTGGGTAAAACATTAGCTCCTTCATCTCTTGTTACCCATCGACCCAACATCCACAGTTCAGACCCCCTACTCGAGATCAGCCGGTTTTGACACCGATAGTATCAGGTAATGTCTTAAGCTCAAACACGGGATCTCCCTTGGGTGTAGGAGGATCCCCTAAAATATCAACTGGTAGGTTTTGCTTAAGGATAGGTTGTTAATCAAAGAATATCTTATCTATTTCATTATTTTCATTGAGATGCATATCATTTTCATGGTCTAGAAAGTATTGTTCTAGCGGATCGGTAGGAGGTACAACAATAGAAGTAAGACCAATTATTTCATACTTATTAGGAAATTATTTTTCATGTGGCTGTTTACTAAACTTGGAGAAATTAAACTCATGAGACATATCACCAAAGCTCACTTTGACCTTCTCGGTAGCACAATTAATTTCAGCATTAACAGTATTCAAGAAAGGTCTACCAAATACGATGGGACAAAAGTTATCTTGTTTTGAACCAAGTGCTAGGAAATCACTCGGGTACTTGACTTTTACACACAAGACTTCAACATCTCTAACAATTTCAAATGGTGAAATAGTATCTCGGTTTACAAGTTTAATAGTGATATCAAAATCTTCAACCTTAGAGGGTGCTATATCATGCATAATTTCTTAATATAATGTAAATGGTATAGTACTAACACTAGTACTAATATCACACAGACCATGATAGCAATGGTCTCCAAATTTAACTAAAATGACAGGCATGCCTACATCTGATTTATTTGTATCGAGCTCATCTCGCTTGTTTCTAGCAGGTTTTGCAATTCTAGTAGCTTCATCACAAAGGTAAATAACCTACCCATCAATATTATCAACGAGGAGATTTTTAACTATAGAAACATTGGGCTCGACACTTATTTGTTCAGAATGTTTAGGTATCCTAACATAACTTATATTAACCATAGTTGTAGCCTTAGCTTGTTCCCTAATCCAAACAAGAAAAGGAGGTTTCTCAATGTAAGCGATAGGAACAATTGGATCAACATGGCTAACAATTATTTCTTCCTTCCTAATTTTAACACGTCCCTTGGGTAATTTTTCAATGGGAGGATGACATTTAAACCACTTCTCCTTGGGAAGATCAACATAGGTAGCAAAACATTCACATAAAGTAGCTACTATCTCGGAGTCAAGACCATATTTATTGGTAAACTCATGGAAAGAAGCAGTTTCCCTAAAAGATTTAACGTAATCGAAATTAAGCTTTATACCTAACTCTTTACCTTTGTAGAGTTCCAAATAATTAGAGTTGCGTTTAATTTTTTACAGAAGACCCATTTGAATTAATTGTCTCCTTCACATAGGAACCAGTAGCACAAGAATCGAGTAATGTTTGATCATTATGAGAAAGCCGAGCATAAAACTGTTGTATAATCAATTCTCTCGAGAGCTCATGGTTGCGACAAGTGTGCATCATAGATTTAAGCCTCCCCAATCTTGAGAAATAATTTCTCCTTCACGAGGCCATCAATTATAAATAAAGTTCCGATCACGATGAATTAGATGCATAGGATAAAACTTCTCATGAAATTCCAGCTTCAAGCGATTCCAGACCCGTGATTCAATATCAACCAATAGCCTATACCACATTAATGTTTTCTATCCAAAGATAAAGGGAAAACTTTCTTCTTAACTTTGTCTCCAGGTGCCCCCGAACAAGCCACTCAAAGGGTGACCGCTCATAGTGACAAGCAATAGTACATTTCAGCACGTACCAAAAATGTTTCCTTACCAATTTCCACTTACCAAAGGCGCTTCACTCCCAGGAAACGGAAAATAGTCTTGATGACCCACAAGTATAGGGGACGAATCATAGTCCTTTCGATAAGTAACAGTGTTGAACCCAACGAGGAGCAGAAGAAAATGACAAGCGATTTTCAGCAAGGAATTCTCTATAAGTGTTATAAATGACAGTGATAGATAGTTTTCTAGGAAGATAGTTCGTAAAAAGTGACAAGTAACAATAGTAGCAAACATGCAGCAAGGTAGCCCAATCCTTTTGTAGCAAAGGACATGCGTGGAAGTACTCTAATATTAATCAATCACCCTCGAGGACACATGGGAATTTATGTCTAGTCATGTTCATCATGTTGAGTTGATTCATGTTTGCTACTTTGATAATTTGATATGTGGGTGGACCGGTGCTAAGGTGCTATTCTTACTTGAACAAACACCCAACTTATGTTTACCCTCTCTCCCAAGCATCCATAACTACGAAAGAAGAAATAAGATAAATCTAACTGTAGCATTAAATGTGTGGATCCAAATCAGGCCCTTATGAAGCAACACATAAACTGGGGTTTAAGCTTCTGTCACTCTCGCAACCCATCATCTACTTGTTAATCCACAATGACTTCCCTTAGGCTCATAACATGGTGCACTGTCATGTAGTCAACGTTCGCATGACACCACTAAGATAAGTAACAACATACATATCATCAAATTATCGAACGAATACCAACTTTCTATGATTACTTATAACAAGACTTCTCCCATGTCCTCAGGAACAATAGTTACTACCCACACCTCATCAACATTCAAGATCAGAGGTGTAATAATAATTATTAAGAATCTAAACATAATATATTCCACCAAGTAATCCAACAAGCATCAAATACAAGATGTAATCAACACAACTAGTAACTCACAGGTACCAATCTAAGGTTTTGAGACAAAGATTGAATACAAGAGATGAACTAGGGTTGGAGATGAGATGGTGCTAGTGAAGATGTTGATTGAAGACTGGTCCTCCCATGAAGTAGGAAGCGTTGGTGATGACGATGGCTTCTATTTCCCCCTCTCGAAGGGAATTTTCCCCGTCAGAATCTCTTTACCGGAGAGCAAAAGGGCCTCTGCCCAGGTTTCTGCCTTGAGATGGCAGCACTTCGTCTCGAAAGGTTGCTTATGATTTTTTTTCTAGGTCAAAAACGCCATATAGGAGAAGAGGTGAGTCAAAGGGCCTGCTGGGGGCCACAAGCCATTGGGGCGTGACCAAGGGGTGGTCGCGCCCTGTTGGCTTGTGGCCAGTAGGTAGCCCCCTATGGTACATTTTTTGGCCCAATAATTCTTAAATATTCCAAAAAAAACTCCGTGAAGTTTCACGCCATTTGGAGTGTGTTGATTTTTCTGCCTTTTTCTCGGTTTCCCAGTCCAGAATTCCAGTTTCCAGATATTTCCCTCTTTTGTGATGTACCTTGCATATTCATAGAGGAAGGGCATTAGAATTGTATGGTAATAGGGAATAATGGACAAAAATAATACAAATATCAATACTAATTCTTCATGCAAAAAAGGACGTATCAGTGGAGAACTCCATCAACACTATGGAGTACTTGCTTACTCAGGAGGACAACAAAGTGGTCGACTTCGACCTCAAGTACATCGACGTCATGCCACATATGATCAGAAGGTTGTCGTCACCTAGTTGTGTGTGCATACTCGTCTACCCCTACTGCATGTCCACAACGCCTTGCAAGCATTTTTGCCATATTTGTCAACATCCCCGACTATAGGTTCGCTAGGATGGACACCACCAATGATCTAAAGGCGCTCAAGATTTTGGGCTTGGTTTGTCGGATACTTGTCGACGTCCAAGGCCAGTACTGGTCCTGGAATGGCAAGAAGAATAAGAAGCAGAAGGACTCACTTGTTGACCTTCCCAAGGCCATCATCACCCCCTACTACAAAGACATGAAGAATAAGTGCAACAAGGACAAGATTGTGTGGCACAAGGCCTGGGTTAAAATACTGGATGAAGATCACCTCAAGCACGCGGCAAAGCAGTGGTGGAGGCACCGCCCAGCGATCCTGGGCAGTTGCTCGCACTCGTTGGCTCCTCGACGACAGCGATACTATCGATATTAAAGGGCTAAACTTGTTCGGTAGCTGGATTTACCTAAGCAAAATAAATTTGGGCCTTCGTTTCTCACATGTTCACAACCCAATAGTACTAAAATACACAGCCCGCGCCAATACAACTTCTGTTTTATGACTGCGAGACATGACGGAATTAGTACGATCCGCCACCAATGGATTGCTCCAACTCCTTGTCCCTTCGTTTCTCACAGGCGGCGGCGCACGGACTAGCGACATGGCATGGCTAGTGACTGTCCTAGAGATGACTAGCAGCACGATCAGTGGCGAGTGGGCACGAGATGCCCAGGTAGTGTACCTCATTGCTCAACCCCTCCTTCATCAGTTTAGTTTCTCTCATCTCTGGATAATTGGTCTTGTCTAGCCGACTAGGGATTGATTCATTGATAGACTTAGGGCCTAAATTGAGGGATTTTTTGTTGGGGACAAGAGAAAAATATATTTGTGACTATTGGATATTATAAAATCAAAGTACTTCTTTAAGACCCTCTGCCAAACTATCCTGGACTCGCTTCATAGTTCATATTTAGGTGCCATCTGCAATTCTGCACATAGATTGAGATAGGATGTGTATGATTTTTTTTCCTGATATCCATGGTGTATGAAGTGCCTCGGTGTATGCTGTATGCAGTGCCTCAGTGTATGTAGTGCCCGGGTGTATGGTGTATGCAGTGCATGTTACTAACTTCAAACTTCATTGTTATATTTTAGAAATGAGGAGGTTCTTAATTAATAGAGCAAGAACTGAAGATGGGGATGGCGTGCAACTAGAAATAGAAGTGGAGGTACCAACGCCTCCTAACATTACCATTGAATTTGATCCAAATGATATTGAGCATGATCTAGGAAAGATAAAACCAATTTTTGAGTATCATCCAAATATTCAAGATCAAGTGAGAAGAGCATATGCATTGAAGGGTCCAATTCAACCATGTTTGAATAAATTTCCTCATACTGAATTTGGAAGTTCACAATCATCAAGAGCATTTTCTAAATCTTGGTACAAAAACATTCATGGATTGAATACACTGAGTGGAAGAAGGTGACTTATTGTTTTTATTTCTTTCTCTTTAAGCAACCTGGAAGGGTTGGGCACTTTGGTTAGGAAGTATTCACCGAAGAAGGATGCACTAATTGGAAGCATGCATATAAAGTCTTCAAATATCACATTGGTGGTCCTCGTAGTAAGCATAACTCTTGCGGCAAGCATTATGATGATTATAATAATCACACACAAAGCGTGGCAAGCAATCCTGCCAGAGCAAGGAAGGAATCAGAAGAAATGTATAAGATTCACTTGACTTGTTCTGTAAGTTGTGTAAGATACCTCATCGCAAAAGGCTTGGCTTTCCGTGGACATGATGAATCCTCTACTTATGTGAATAGGGGAAACTATAGAGAGATGATAGATTTGAAGAAAAAAATGAACAAGTGAGAGATGCTTTTGACTGTGGTGGAACAAATTGAACAATGACATCTCGTGACATTTAAAAGGAACTTGCAATGTGTTCTTCACATGAAGTTACCAAGAGGATCATGTCAGATCTTGGTGATAAACAATTATCTATGACTATTGATGAATCATGTGATATATCTATGAAAGAGCAAATGTAAGTGATGCTAAGTTTATCATGATGATTTTTCAAATGATGATCGTGGAATAATAAGAGAGAAAATTCTCACTTATATAAGTTAGGTGAAAAGGCATGCTTCATTTTCTACTTGTGATGATTTTCAAAGTTTGGCCGTGACGATGGTTGAAACTGAGAAACATTTGGAATTTCCATTGGTATACAAACTTATTGAGTTGACTTTGATATTGCCGGTGTCAATGACATATGTTGAGAGAATTTTTTCAGCAATGAAGATTATCAAGACTAAACTGCATAGCAGGATCATTAATGAATGGTTCAATGACTTGATGACAGGGCTGGTCCTTGGTATTCAGGGGCCCTCGGCAAAACTACAAATCCAGGGGCCTTAATGTGTAGACAATGGGTAATATATATGGTTTTCAGATGTTTATGTTACCAATGATACCCGTAGTGGTCCTATTGTCGTCGGGGCAAGCGTCAAGACTTTTTAAATTTGTTGGTAGAGCATTTTCAAATAATATATGAGGTATTGATACTATAATATTGTAAAATGACAGCAATGCAACCGAAGCAATCTTTTGGCCTCATACACGGGTCTCAGATGAAGTAGAGAATAGTCAGAATTCTCTAGATCAAGTGTATATATGGAAGAATAATGGTGTGCTATCTTATGACGGCTCTAGATAAAGCAAGCCCTCACTGCAGACAACAACTCATCGCGGATAGTAGCTAGCGATAGAAATTCATGTATAGAAGAATAAAGGTGTGCTATCTTATGAAGGCTCGTGGTCGCAGAAACCTAGTTTGCTCCACCCTGGATTCAGAATACCGTCGCTGGCTCACCATTGCTTATGTTGAACTACCTCTCCGTAGTGTGCATGCCGCCGCCTACCCACAAGTTGCGAGATTATTCGGATGTGGCTGCGATCAAGCGATCAGCCAAGGGCACAAACACCATTAGTGGAACAGAGAAAGATGAAAAAGGTACCTGATCGGATGCATCAATATTGCTCTTGCCAAAGCCGCCTGTCGAGTCCTGGTGTACCAACCACTCACAAATGTTTTATAGGAAACAAATCGACTAATTGAGCGCTATCCTGGAGCCTCCGTTATTAATTGACTGTTGCACTTGTTCCCTTGGACAAGGCCGGCGGCACGCATTGACAGGCTGGAGTCCTAGGCGTGAACATAGAAGTACAAATCGGGGACCCCTTGTACTCGGGGGGGGGGGGAGGGGGGGGGGCTCTGTCCCCCCCCCCCTCAGGGTCGGCCCTGCTTGATAATATGTTACACCGAGCGGGAGTTATTCAAGTCAATTGATTATAAGGATAGTATTCGAACATTTACTGCAATTAGCTCTCGGAAAGGGCATTTGCCTCATGATTTTCTTGAGTGCATTGTTGGTATGTTTCATTTGATCATATCTATTCTTGCAAGCCTGACTATGTATCTTTCGTTGTTATGTCTCAACTTTATTTGGATATTGATATATTAGCTCACTTCAAAATTAATTTTTGTGTGATTATTATGGTTATTATTTCATTTGTTTATTAATGCGGATTTGCTATTATGAATCTTGGTGGTATAGTATATGTTGTGTATTCGAATACCCGGTTTTTGATTTATAGGTTATACACTTAGGCTTAACTTGTCGAGGCTCCACAAAAATTCTGGTTCCGCCAGTGCTGCCAAGGACGCGAACACATGCTACGAGATTTACAAGCGGAGTGCTGACATGAGGGAGTGCCTCCTTCCTGAAGACCACGAGCAACAAGCAAAGCAGTGACAGCAAGCGTCACAAGAATAAGACGATTTGATGATTGTTTTTTCTAATTTATTATGCATGTAATTATTTATTGAGCTGTGCAAATTTTATGTGTGAAGCCACTTATGTAATGGCATGTTTAATTTGGTTATGCAATCATGTTGTTTTTAAGTATATATGTTGTTGTTCTGTAGACAACATATAGATGTTGTCACACGAATCAAGTTACATCGCATACAATTAACTTAGGAACACGTCAGTGATGATTTCAACAATCGCATACAATTATTTACCAACAACCCTTTGCCCACACCGCACTCAACTTAATAGGAGGAACTGTGTGTGTTATTATCGGTCTTCCCACACAATTCTGATTACTCACCTGTTTGTCGGGTATCAAACACATCCCATTACGTCGAATTGTTTGTGTTATTTTTGGCTCATCGCAAACAGTTCATCTGAGTGACCCATTTTCCGGGTATCACACACATCCCCTTTCATCGAATCATTTGTGTTATTTTGATTCATTGCAAATAGCTCATCTGAGTGACCCATTTGTTTGGTATCACACACATCCTCTTACACCAGATTGTTTGTGTTATTTTGCCTCATTGCAAATATTTCATCTGAGTGACACGTTTGCCGACTATCACATGCACCTTGTTACGCCGAATCTTTTGGGTTATTTTGGCTCATCGCAAACAGTTCGTATGAAACAACTGTATGCCACGCATCGCACACACAACTCTTATCTGAATCGTGCTTGATTGATCAGCCATCGCACATAGTTCTTTTTATTGGATACATTTCCATGTTCATATAGTTTGTGATTCATGCATGGCAAACAATTTGGTCAAAGTGTCTCATATACACATGTCATCTTAGGACCTTCCTACAGTAGTGGCTCCTTGTATCCGTTGGACGAGATTGCATAACCAATTTTTTGTGGGAAGTTCTTAGGTGGGAATTCAAGTAATTACCTAGGCTTATCTTTCCAACAAATGTGTGATGTGAGTTTGGGATTCGACATCTAGTGGTTTGTTCATCGCAGTCATTCTTACATTGATTATCGGTGTGTCTTAAAGAGTCCTTGTAGCTTTCTATGACTCGGGGATGCTTCATAGTCATGTACACTACCTTGTACGTGATCGCCATTGTACGATCGAGTCTGCGTGGTCCTCATCATGAATCAAACAAAATCTCCTTCATGTATTTGTTTCCAGCTTAATTTGCAAGCTCGATCCTTTGTTTATTGGAGCATTGTATTCGACTTGCTTCGATGTCAATTGATGATTCCATACCTTTCTGAGTGGTGTTCTCATATTTCTTTGGGAGTGTTAATCATTTTGATAAATCGGAATTCTCATGACAATTCTTTTTTCATCCAATGTGCTTCTCTACAAGTTATTCAATCCTTTTCAATATTTCAAAATCAATCTCTGTTTTCTCAGCGGAGTTCATTTCATCCATCCTAAGTTGTCTTAGTGTTTCCCGACCCCACCCTTTTATTCAAGGAGTCAAATTTCTCAATCAAATGTCTATTTTCTTCAAGCGAAGCTCCTTTTTCTTCTATATTTAAACGAGAATTTCTTTCATGAATGATGACCTGTAACTCCTAGCTCATTACTCATCATTCTTCGTCCTCACTTTCTTCTTCGATGGAATCAATTCAAGCTTTTAGTGTTGATCATATCGCTTTTTTGATTCAAATGCTTTCCGGTGTTGGGAATTTTTATCCAAGTCCCTCTTGTTTATTCACCTCTCTCTATTTCAAATGTGGACTGAAGAAGACAACTAAGAAGGTTTCTTTCTTTATTCAAAATTATTTTGAATTATTTTGAGGGTTTCAACCTCACCAAGTTTTCAATTTGTGTGAGTGCAATCTCACCTTCCAAGCAATCGTTCCAACCAAAGTTGTCAGAATCGTAGAATCTTAACTATGAGGATTGAAGAAACTTAGATTCTATGAGAAAAATTGTAGAATCAGAGGGGCTAGTTTGGATCGTAAGATTCTAAGACTTGAGTCACGATTCTGACAACTTTGGTTTCAGCGATGTTTTCTTTTAGTAGGCCCATAACCCACATGTTTTTGTTCACGATCTTACGTGCCTTTTGTTGCCTCTTGAGCTTGCGTTGGTTTTTCCCTTGAAGAGGAAAGGGTGATGCAGCACAGGAGCAGTAAGTATTTCCCTCAGTTTGAGAACCAAGGTATCAATCCAGTAGAAGAATCGCGTCAAGTCCAGAGTACCTGCGCAAACACAAAAGATCTTGCACCCAACGCTATAAAGGGGTTGTCAATCCCTTCAAGATTGATTGCAAAGTGAGATTTGAAGGCGGAAAGTGCAACGAAGTAAAAGAGTAAGGCTGAAAATATGGTGTGAAGTAGACCCGGGGGCCATAGTGTTCACTAGAGGCTTCTCTCAAAATAGCAAATATTACGGTGGGTGAACAAATTACTGTCGAGCAATTGATAGAACCGCGCAAAGTCATGACGATATCTAAGGCAATGATCATACATATAGGCATCACGTCCGAGACAAGTAGACCGATACTTTCTACATCTACTACTATTACTCCACATATCAACCGCTATCCAGCATGCATCTAGTGTATTGAGTTCATGACAAATAGAGTAACGCTTTAAGCAAGATGACATGATGTAGAGGGATAAACTCAAACCAATGATGAAAACCCCATCTTTTTACCCTTGATGGCAACAACACGATGCGTGCCTCGCTACCCCTTCTGTCATTGTTGAGGTCACCGCACGGTATGAACCCAAAACCAAGCACTTCTCCCATTGCAAGAATCATAGATCAAGTTGGCCAAACAAAACCCACAACTCGAAGAGAATTACAAGGATATGAAATCATGCATATAAGAGATCAGAAGAAACTCGAATAAGATTCATAGATAATCTGATCATAAATCCACAATTCATCGGATCTCGACAAACACACCGCAAAAGAAGATTACACCAGATAGATCTCCATGAAGATCATGGAGAATTTGTATTGAAGATCCAAGAGAGAGAAGAAGCCATCTAGCTACTAGCTATGGACCCGAAGGTCTATGGTGAACTACTCACGCATCATCGGAGAGGTCATGGTGTTGATGAAGAAGCCCTTCGTATTAAAATCCCCCCTCCGGCAGGGCACCAGAACGTGCCCCGGGTGGGATCTTGCGGCGGTGGAAAAGTATTTTCGTGGATCTCTCGCACAGTTTTGGAATTTTTCTGAATTTATAGGCGGAAGAGGTAGGGCAGACGTGCCACAGGGAGCCCACAAGCCTGCTAGCCCCCCCCCCTCCCGGGCCGCACCTAGGGGGCTTGTGGGGTCCCTTGCTGGCCCCTGGCTTGGTTCTCAAGTCTAGCGTGTATCTTATGTTCCGGAAAAAATCTTTTCAAAAGTTTTATTCCGTTTGGACACCGTTTAAAATCCTCCTCTGAAAGGGGTCAAAAACACAGAAAAAACAGGAACTGGCACTTGGCACTGAGTTAATAAGTTAGTCCCAAAAAAGATATAAAAGGCATACAAAACATCCAAATTTTGACAAGATAATAGCATGGAACCATCAAAAATTATAGATACGTTGGAGACATATCAAGCATCCCCAAGCTTAACTCCTGCTCATCCTCGAGTAGGGAAGTGATAAAGACTGAATTTTTGATGTGGAATGCTACCTAGCATAGTTGTCCTTTGTAACTTCTTTCATGTGACATGAATGTTAAGATCCATAAGATTCAAAACAATAGTTTGCTATTGACATGAAAACAATAATACTTCAAGCAAACTAGCAAGGTAATCATGAACTTTCGAAATAATGAGGCCAAAGAAAGTTATCCCTACAAAATCATATAGTCTGGCTATGCTCCATCATCCCCACACAACTAATTTAAATCATGCACAACCCCGGTATTGGCCAAGTAATTGTTTTTGCACTCTTACTTTCTCAAACCTTTTATAACTATCACGCAATACATGAGCGTGAGCCATGGATATAGCACTATAGGTGGAATAGAGTGTGGTGGTAGTTGTGAGACAAAAAAGGAGGAGATGGTCACATTGACTCGGCGTATCAAAGGGTTATGTAGATGTTCATTAATAGATATCAATGTGAATGAGTAGGGATTGCCATACAAAGGATGCACTAGAGCTATAAGTATGTGAAAGCTCAAAAGGAGAACTAGTGGGTGTGCATCCAACTTGCTTGCTCACGAAGACCTAGGGCAATTTGAGGAAGCCCATCCTTGGAATATACAAGCCAAGTTATATAATAAAGGATCACACTAGTATATGGTGGTGACAAAGCAAGAAGCTCTCAATCATGAAGAACATGGTGCTATTATGAAGCACAAGTGTGGAAAAATATAGTAGCATTGTCCCTTCTATCTTTTTTTTCTTTGGGCTCTTGGGCCTCTCTTTTTTCCTCTTTTTTTGTGGGCAACTTTGGCCTCTTTTTTTTATTTCCTCACATGGGACAATGCTCTAATAATAATGATCATCACACTTTTATTTACTCACAGCTCAAAGCTCAGAACGATGATGACTCTATAGGAAATGCCTCCGGCAATGTACCGGGATGTGCAACGATCTAGCTTGGTGTATGACGTTGAAACATCTCGCTAGCTATCTTACGATCATGCAATGGAAATATGAGAGTGACGGAACAGGTCATGAGACGGAACGGTGGGAGTTGCATGGCAATATATCTCGGAATGGCTATGAAAATGCCATAGTAGGTAGGTATGGTGGCTGTTTTGAGGAAGGCATATGGTGGGTTTGTGCACCGGTGAAAATTGTGTGGTACTAGAGAGGCTAGCAATGGTGGAAGGTGAAAGTGCATCTATACCATGGTTTCACATTAGTCATGAAGAACTCACATACTTGTTGCGAAAGTTTTTATTAGTAATCAAAACAAAGTGCTAAACGCATACTCCTAGGGGAAGGGTTGGTAGGTGTAAACCATCGCGCGATCCCGACCGCAACACAAAGGATGACAATCAAAAGATCAATTATGCTCCGACTTCCTAACATAGCGGTTCACCATACGTGCATGTTACGGGAATCACTAACTTCAACACAAGTATTTCTAGATTCACAACACCCTACTAACATAACTCTTAATATTACCAAATCCACGTCTCAAAACTAATTGAGAGGAATCAAACTTCTCTTTCTACTCAATGCACATGAAGATGGAAGTTTTGTATCCTCTTTTGGGTACCTATCACCTTTGGGACTACTTTCATAGCACAAACCAACTACCATGTCACGCACCGCTGTGCTCTAAAAGATGTAAGTGAAGCACATAGAGCAAAATTGTCTAGCTCAAAAGATATAAGTGAAGCACGATGAGCATTCTAGCAAATTCACGATGAGTGCATGACTCTCTCAAAAGGTGTGCAGAAAGGATGATTGTGACACAACAAAAAGAAAAGACTCCTACGATACAAGACGCTCCAAGCAAAACACATATCATGTGGTGAATAAAAATATAGCTCCAAGTAATATTACCAATGGATTGAAGACGAAAGAGGGGATGCCTTCCCAGGGCATCCCCAAGCTTAGGCTTTTTGGTGTGCTTGAATTTGGCTTGGGATGCCTTGGGCATCCCCAAGCTTGAGATCTTTCCACTCTTTCTCCCGTTGTCCATGAGAACATCACCCAAAACTTGAAAACTTCACAACACAAAACTTAAACAGAAACTCGTGATATCATTAGCACAAGAAAACAAACTACCACCTCTTTAGGTACTGTAGCAATCTTGATTTATATTTATATTTGTGTTAGATTACTGTATTCTCACTTTTCCATGGCTAGTACCCCCCGATACTATCCATAGTTTCATCAAAACAAGCAACCAACTCAACAAAACAGAATCTGTCAAAAATAGACCAGTTTGTAGCAATCTGTATACTTCGTATACTTGTGGTACCTCAAAAATTCTGAACAATTACGACTGCCTGGGCAAATGGTATATCAACCAGCAGAAAAAATAATCAACTCAAAAGCTCTTTCTGAATAAAAATGAAAAATAATCTCGTGAGCGAAAAGTTTCTGTCTTTTTCCAGCACGATCAAACAACCATCATCAAGACTAGTCATAAAGGTTTTGCTTGGCTCAAACACAAAAAGAAACACAAAAGATACTATCATAACAGAATTATGATGGTGTGGACGCAACAAAACAGAAAGGAAAAGATAAATTCATTGGGTTGCCTCCCAACAAGCGCTATGGTTTAACGCCCTTAGTTAGGCATAAGGTGATGGAATCATGTATCGTCGTCTTTGGTGCTTAAACCATAAGTAGCCCTCATCATGGATTCATAAGGCAATCTTATTTTCTTGCTAGGAAAATGCTACATGCCCTTCTTTAAAGGAAATTGAAATATAATATTCCCTTCCTTCATATCGATGATGGCACCGATAGTCCTTAGGAAAGGTCTACCAAGAATGATAGGGCATGTAGGATTGCAATCAATGTCAAGCACAATGAAATCCACAGGTACATAGTTCCTATTTGCAATAATAAGAACATCATTGATCCCTCCCATGGGTTTCTTGACAGTAGAATCCGCAAGATGCAAATTAAGAGAACACTCTTCAATCTCATTAAAACCCAGAACATCACATAAAGACTTTGGAATCGCGGAAACACTAGCACCCAAATCACACAAAGCATTGCATTCATAGTTTTTGATTTTGATTTCGATAGTAGGTTCCCACTCATCATGAAGCTTTCTAGGGATAGAAACTTCCAATTCAAGTTTCTCTTCAAGAGATTTTATCATAGCTTTGACGATATGATCGGTAAAGGCCTTGTTTTGGCTATAAGCATGTGGAGAGTTTAGCATGGATTGCATCAAGGAAATGCATTCAATCAAGGAGAAAATATCATAATTGAATTCCTTGAAATCCAAAGTAATAATTTCATTACTACTCAAGGTTTTAATATCTTCTACTCCACTTTCAATGATTTTAGCATCAAGATAGATGGACTCCGAATCATTGGGGCGTTTTTCAACCAAAGTGGATTCATATCCAGCCCCATCATCATTAGGTTTGACACAAGAAAACAAAGATTCAATGGGAGTCACACCAAGCACTTTAAGATCTTCATGATTCTTATCACGAGAACATGCTCTTTTAAACCATTCATGTCTAGCACGAATTTGGGCGGTTCTTTCTTTGCTCTCACTCATGGAAACACGCATAGCTTTCAAAGTTTCATCCATATTGATCTTGGGAGGAGCACATCTAACTTCCAAAGCATCAATATCTCTAGACATTCTATCAACGCTCCTAGCCAAATCATCAATTTTGAGTAGTTTTTCCTCTATGGACGCATTGAAAATCTTTTGTGAGTTGATAAACTCTTTGATATTACTCTCTAGATCAGAGGGTAATCTATTGTAATTTCCATGAGTATTGTTGTAGGAGTTGCGGAAGTTATTAGAGGGGTTACTAGGAAAAGGCCTAGGAACATAGTTTCCTCTAAAAGCATTGGTATTGCCAAAATTATTCCTACCAACAAAATTAACGTCCAAGCTAGCGTTGCTACACTCAATCAAGGAAGACAAGGGCATGTCATTAGAATCTAAAGGAGCACTTCTACTAGCAACCAAATTCATTAACTCGTCCATCTTAGCACTTAACGAGTTAATTTCTTCTATAGCGTGTAGCTTTTTACTAGTAGGTGACCTTTCAGTGTGCCACTGAGAGTATTTCGTCATGATATTGTCTAGGAGTTTTCTGGCTTCTCCTAACGTGATTTCCATGAACGTTCCACCTGAGGCGGAGTCCAAGATATTTCTAGAAGCGAAATTCAAGCCAGCGTAGAAGATTTGTATAATCATCCAAAGACTCAAGCCATGAGTGAGACAATTTCTAATCATCAATTTCATTCTCTCCCAAGATTGTGCAACATGTTCATGATCAAGTTGCTTAAAATTCATGATATCGTTACGGAGAGAGATAATCTTAGCTGGCGGAAAATACTTGGATATATAAGCATATTTGCACTTGTTCCAAGAATCAATACTATTTTTGGGCAAAGACGAAAACCAAGTTTTTGCTCGATCTCGCAATGAGAAAGGAAAAAAGCTTCAATTTGATCACATCATTATCCACATCTTTCTTCTTTTGCATATCGCAAAGCTCAATGAAGGTATTAAGATGGGATGCGGCATCTTCACTAGGAATGCCGGAGAATTGCTCTTTCATAACAAGATTCAGCAAAGCAGCATTGATTTCGTATGATTTCGCACTAGTGGCGGGAGCAATCGGAGTACTAATAAAATCATTATTATTAGTATTCGAGAAGTCACAAAGTTTGGTGTTTTCAGTCAGGGTGACTTTAGCAAGCAAGCAAGCACACAAGCAAACAGAAAGCAAGCGAGAAAAAGGGCAAACGAAAAAGGCAAACGAAAAAGGAAAACAAATTGTAAATTTTTGTTTTTCAAAAGTGGGGGAGAGGAAAACGAGAGGCAAAAAAGTAAATGCAAGAGATGAGTTTGCGGCACTTACTTGGATGAGTTCTTGACTTGATCCTCCCTGGCAACGGTGCCAGAAATCCTTCTGCTGCCTCTTGAGCTTGCGTTGGTTTTTCCCTTGAAGAGGAAAGGGTGATGCAGCACAGGAACAGTAAGTATTTTCCTCAGTTTGAGATCCAAGGTATCAATCCAGTAGGAGAATCGCATCAAGTCCAGAGTACCTGTGCAAACACAAAAGAGCTTGCACCCAACGCTATAAAGGGGTTGTCAATCCCTTCAAGATTGATTGCAAAGTGAGATCTGAAGGCGGAAAGTGCAATGAAGTAAAAGAGTAAGGCTGGAAATATGGTGTGAAGTAGACCCGGGGGCCATAGTGTTCACTAGAGGCTTCTCTCAAAATAGCAAATATTACGGTGGGTGAACAAATTACTGTCAAGCAATTGATAGAACCGCGCAAAGTCATGACGATATCTAAGGCAATGATCATACATATAGGCATCACGTCCCAAACAACTAGACCGATACTTTCTGCATCTACTACTATTACTCCACACATCTATCGCTATCCAGCATGCATCTAGTGTATTGAGTTCATGACAAACAGAGTAACGCTTTAAGCAAGATGACATGATGTAGAGGGATAAACTCAAACCAATGATGAAAACCTCATCTTTTTACCCTTGATGGCAACAACACGATGCGTGCCTCGCTACCCCTTCTGTCACTGGGTGAGGTCACCGCATGGTATGAACCCAAAATCAAGCACTTCTCCCATTGCAAGAATCATAGATCAAGTTGGCCAAACAAAATCCACAACTCGAAGAGAATTACAAGGATATGAAATCATGCATATCAGAGATCAGATGAAACTGAAATAAGATTCAAAGATAATCTGATCATAAATCCACAATCCATTGGGTCTCGATAAACACACCACAAAATAAGATTACATCGGATATATCTCCATGAAGATCATGGAGAACTTTGTATTGAAGATCCAAGAGAGAGAAGAAGCCATCTAGCTACTAGCTACGGACCCGAAGGTCTATGGTGAACTACTCACGCATCATCGGAGAGGTCATGGTGTTGATGAAGAAGCCCTCCGTATCTGAATCCCCCCTCTGGCAGGGCACTAGAACGTGCCCGAGATGGGATCTTGCGGAGACAGAAGCTTGAGGCGGCGGAAAAGTATTTTCGTGCATCTCTCACGCAGTTTTGGAATTTTTCTGAATTTATAGGCGGAAGAGGTAGGGCAGACGTGCCATAGGGGGCCCACAAGCCTGCTAGGCGCCCCCCCCCTGGTCGCACCTAGGGGGCTTGTGGGGTCCCCTGCTGGCCCCTGCCTTGGTTCTCAAGTCTGGCGCGTATCTTATGTTCCGGAAAAAATCTTTTCTGAAGTTTTATTCCATTTGTACACCGTTTAAAATCCTGCTCTGAAAAGGGTCAAAAACACGAAAATAACAGGAAATGGCACTTGGCACTGAGCTAATAAGTTAGTCCCAAAAAAGATATAAAAGGCATACAAAACATCCAAAGTTTGACAAGATAATAGCATGGAACCATAAAAAATTACAGATACGTTGGAGACGTATCACCTTTCTATGTCTTTTCCTCGAGATTCTCTCGACGTCGGATATGTGTTCAGTGTATCTTTTAATCATGATTCTGTACGATCATCTGTTGTTATCTTCAAGCCCTTTTATTCCAGATCTGGTCAAATCTGTCATAATCCATTGTTATGTAAAATTGTCGATAACCAAGGGGTTCCATGAGTCATATTCCTTATCCAAGATCGCTTACAAATTATTTCCATCTTAGGCTCAACCTTGATGTGTTTTTCATTATTCTGGAGTATCTCAATAAATTCTTAGTGATACTTATGAGCAACATTCTTAGCATTTGAAGACTTAAAAGGGGTTTCTCTTAGATATTGGCTTGTTCTCTTGAAGAATCGTTGTTCAAGCTTCAGACTATCCTCTTAAATTGTTTTTGACCACGAGAAATTATTTTCATACCCATCTGAATCATTTCTTGAGTTGTTTTCATCTCTCCGTCCTTCGAAGGCCATCATTTCATAATAATTTTTCATTCTCAACTTTCAGCTTTAGTTCTCCAAATTCTCTCAATTGTGGTTTCTTCATTCATCTCCAAATTCTTCAAGTAATACATTTAAGATTCCTCTTATTTCTCATGTCTCTTCGTCCATTCAATGTTTTCCTTGTTCTAATTCAAAATTTTACCAGATTCTCTTTTAAAAAATCTAGTTGGGTCATGGTTTGCTAAAAAAATGGCCTTAGAAAAATCAACGGCGGATTTGATCACGGTCAAGTGACCGTCATTGTAGGGGCGTTTAGTTGGCCCGTCTGAACAGGACCTGCATTGCGTTCACATCTTGAGCCAGCCAGGTTGAGTAAAAAAATACAACAAACCAACATATGCATGTTGCTTGGTTGCGTGCATTGCATCAAAGGCAACTTTAGGGTCGGCACTTTGGTTGCCCGCATTTGTGCTTAAGGGGTGAGCAGACGCAAACCACTACTATTGGTTGCATACACGTTTGTGATGTGCTCACCCCATTCAAATGTGGTTGCCTTACCACCATATTATGGACAACAGCAAGCAAACCACTAAGATCAGCTAAACAAGCAGGTTACTAGCAGCAAATAACACAAAAACAAGCATGTAAACCCATACTGCTAACTAACTAGCATTCATACCGCTAACAAAAATAAGTTTTAAGACAGCAGGGGCATCCCATGCCCCTTGCTTCACCACACAGTGCTAAACCATCGACAAAATATTAAGAGTTCCACAACAAGTTCTCCCATCACTGCTGCAAACTAACTAGTAGTTCATACTAACAAAGTTTAGAGGGCGAAAGTTAGATCATCGATGTAGTTGTTCCTGCTACATCACACCCTGCACCCGCTCGAGCTGTCGTGGTTGTAGATTTGAACCTTGAGGCTGAGGCTAGAGATGCGCAGTATGACGAGGTCGTCGGGGACGATCCTCTGGCGACGATAGAAGTACTATCAGCCCCGACCAATCACCATCTGCCCCTCGAAGTTCATGACACGAACCCCGAACTCGCATCACTTGTTCGCTGAGAGCCTGACCACGCATGGTAGCTTGACCATGAGCCACTCCTTCATCGTCTGCACGAACTTGGGAGGGATGACAAACATGGTGAGATCCTCCTCGTCTTATATTTGCATGTAGAATCATAGGGGCTCTCGAGACCCCTCCTCGTGGCCAGTCCTAGGAGCTCGTCCCCTTGAACGTGGCATGTTCATGAAGGCGATCCTGCCAAGTAGGCTCACCCTTTTGAGCCAGCGGTTCGTAGGGATGAAGTACGCGGCGACCTCAACATCGGCGATGACATGGGCTCCTCCTTTGGCCCTGTCCCACTCCATCTTCATCACCTTGTGAGGTAAGATGACATAGATTACTAATAGGGCATTATCATGCTACATTTATACTAGTACTACCTAAAGTAATAGACATATTTGTCCTACCTACCATGAATACCATGCATGTAAAGAAATCATACAACATAGCATGCCCATTATAGCACTAATCTAGCTAGCACACACAAGAACACGAAGCATGAACATCAGAGACAACACCAATATAGCTAACTAGCACATAACCCTAAGATTAACATCAAGGACAACACCAATATAACTAACTAGCACATGAGCCTTAAACATGAACATCAAACGCATCACCTATCTAGCTAACTAGCACATGAACCGTACGCATGAACATCAAACACATCACTTATCTATCTAACTAGCATGATGAACCCTAAACACGGACAACAACCACTACTAAGCATGCACATCAAACACCTAACAAGCAAGAACATTAATATCTTGCCTATGAACTGTACCGCGCAAGAAAGGATCGAGTCCAATCGAATCGAGTTGAATCCAATGCATGCCAATGATAAAAACCCTTACCTACACATTTACGATCACAAAGTAGATTTTGTTCTTATTGGATCGGCTGCAACGTACGCTGGCCGGGGAGAAAACCCCTAGCGGGAAGGAGATGGTTGGTGAAGAGGAGGAGGAGCCGCAAATGCTGACGACTGTCGGCATTAGCCCAGTGGTCGTGTCCTTTCACACGGTCGAGGAGGAGGGCGCCGACGTCCATGGAGCAAACCCTCGGATGGGGGGCAAAACCCCCCACTAACAGGGGTTCCAACAAGCGGCGTGGTGGATGCCTGTTGGAAATATGCCCTAGAGGCAATAATAAATTAGTTATTATCATGTTTCCTTGTTCATGATATTCATTTATTATCCATGCTATAATTGTATTGATTGGAAACTCAAATACATGTGTGGATACATAGACAACACTATGTCCCTAGTGAGCCTCTACTAGACTAGCTCATTGATCAAAGATGGATAAGGTTTCGTAGCCATAGACATGAGTTGTCATTTGATAACAGGGTCACACCATTAGGAGAATGATGTGATGGAGAACACCCAAACCTTAAGCATAGCGTTTGATCGTATCCAGTTTACTGCTATTGCTTTCTCCATGTCAATGTATCTGTTCCGACGACCATGAGATCATACAACTCACTCACACCGGAGGAATGCATTGTGTGTATCTAACATCACCACTTAACTGCATGACTATAAATATGCTCTACAGGTATTTTCGAGGGTGTATGTGGAGTTGGCATGGATCAAGACTGGGATTTGTCACTCGGAGAGGTATCTCGGGGCCCACTCGGTAATCCAACATCACAACAAGCTTGCAAGCAATGTGACTAAGGAGTTAGTCATGGGATCTTGCATTACGAAACGACTAAAGAGACTTGCCGTTAACGAGATTGAACTAGGTATGGAGATATCAACGATCGAATCTTGGGCAAGTAACACTATAGGAATCCGCTTTTTTGCCATCTGCCATGGCAGACGACAAAGGGCTACTCCACGGACGGCAAAGCTCTTTGTCGTCCGTCAGCTGTCGACAAAACGCTTGCGCCGATAAAGGGCCTTCTTTGCCGTCTACGGTAGGCAGTTTACGGCAAAGGCCTTTCCCATCCGTCGTCTATGGCAAGCAGACGGCAAATATATTAGATGGCAGCCCACATGCACCTACTCTATTAGGTGGCTAACGTGGTATTTTTCGTTTGCCTTGTGCGCCACCTTTGTCGTCTGCTCGGGCCACACCTTTGTCGTCAGCCACAACCACACCTTTGTCGTCTGCCATGTGGTCGTCTTGGACTCATGCCTTTGTGGCCACCTTTGCCATCTGCCTTGTGGCCATCCCTTTGTCGTCTACCAGGTGTCGCCCCACCCGTCCCTCCTTTGTCGTCTGCCTTGTGGCCATCACTTTGTCGTCTGCTTTGTGGCCTCCTTTGCAATCTTCATGGTGGCCCTTTTGTCGTCTACCATGGACGGCAAAGTTACCATATGGTCCAACCAATTCTCGTAGAAAGACTGATACCAATAAAATTGAGGGTGAAGAATGGCGGCTATTGGATACCTAACTGAATGCTTCCTTCGAGCTACCAAACTCTTTTTGGCGCATACATTCCACCAGCATCTCTAGCATATCAATTTGAAAGGGAAGCAAGCAGAAAGAAAAAATGGTTGCCCTAGGTTGCACAGGTGGGTAACACGTGGCCCCTTTGTCGTTCGCTGGCCGACGACAAAGCCCTTTGTCGTCCGCTGGCAGACGGCAAAACACCAGCATTGCCACTATTTTGTTTGCTTTTAAATATTTCCCTACATTTTAAAAATACACATATGATATATGTAATTTCTAACACCCACATAAAGTTTCAAAATACACATACCATATAAGCAGCATATAGGCCATGTATCGAACATCATATAAGAGCAAGACAACAAATAGGCTAGCTTCCAATACATACACATAGTTTCAATCATCATACATACACATACTTATCTTATCTCCATACATACACATAGTTTCACACTGTTTATCAATACAAATTGAAACAGAAAGTAAATAGTAGCACTCCATTAATGCTAGCTTCCATGAATGCCACCTTCCATGAAGTGAATCAAATCTGCAAAATGAAAATAAGAAAGTTAGAAGAAGAAGAAGAATAAAACTTGAAGAATAAGAAAAGGAGAAGAAGAAAACTAGAAGAAGAAGAAGAAGAAGAAGAAGTAGGAGAAGAAGTAGGAGAAGGAGAATGAGGAGGATAAGACAAGGAGAAGAAGAAGAAGGAGAAGACGAAGAAGGTGAAGATGATTACTTAACTTATTTGAGCTTATTATGTCATTTTGGAGGAAGATACGCTAAGTTATGAGCTAACCAAAGTTCTTGTACTAATTTTGACCTAACTAAGCTAATTATGTCATAAATGAACTAAATAAGCTAATTATGTCATTTTGGAGGATAATTAGCTAAGTTTGTCATTTTGGAGAATAAAACTAGAAGAAGAAGGAGGAGGAGGAGATGACTAGAAGAAGGAGGAGAAAAAGGAGGAGAAGAAGAAGGTGAATATGATTACTTATGTTATTTTGAGCTTATTATGTCATTTTGGAGGAAGATACACTCAGTTATGAGCTAACTAAGGTTCTTGTGCTATTTTTGACCTAACTAACCTAATTATGTCATAAATGAACTAAATAAGCTAATTATGTCATTTTAGAGGATAATTAGCTAAGTATGTCATTTTGGAGAATAAAACTAGAAGAAGAAGAAGTAGGTGGAGAAGAAGACTACAAGAAGCAGGAGAAAAAGAAGAAGAATGAGAAGAAGAAGGTGGAGATGATTAATTATGTTATTTTGAGCTTATTATGTCATTTGAAAGGAAGATACGCTAAGTTATGAGCTAACCAAGGTTATTGTGCTATTTTCCACCTCACTAAGCTAATTGTGTCATAAATGAACTAAATAAGCTAATTATGTCATTTTGGAGGATAATCAGCTAAGTTTGTTATTTTGGAGAATAAAACAAGAAGAGGAAGAAGGAGAAAGAGGAGAAGACTAGAAGGAGGAGAAAAAACACAAGAAGGAGAAATGATGGTGAAGATGATTACCTATCTTGTTTTGAGCTTATTATGTCATTTTGGAGGAAGATACGCTAAGTTTTGAGCTAACCAAGGTTCTTGTGCTATTTCTGACCCAACTAAGCTAATTATATAATAAATGAACTAAATATTCTAATTATGTCATTTTAGAGGATAAATAGCTAAGTTTGTCATTTTGGAGAATGAAATTAGAAGAAGGAGGAGGAGGAGGAGGATAAAAGAAGAAGGTGTAGAAAAAAGAAGAAGAAGGATAAGAAGCTCGTGAAGATGATTACTTATCTTGTTTTGAGATTATTATGTTATTTTGGAGGAAGATACGCTAAGTTATGAGCTAACCAAGGTTCTTGTGCTATTTTTGACACTAATTATGTCATAAATGAACTAAATAAGCTAATTATGTCATTTTAGAGTATAATTAGCTAAGTTTGTCATTTTGGAGAATAAAGCTAGAAGAACAAGACACATGAGGAGGAGAAGACTAGAAGATGGAGGAGAAAAAGAAGAAGGAGGAGGAGAAGAAGGTGAAGATGATTGCTTATCTTGTTTTGAGCTTATTATGTCATTTTGGAGGAAGATACACTAAGTTATGAGCTTACCAAGGTTCTTGTGCTATTTTTTACCTAACTAAGCTAATTATGTCATAAAAGAACTAAATAAGCTAATTATGTCGTTTTATAGGATAATTAGATAAGTATGTCATTTTGGAGAATAAAACTTGAAGAAGGAAGATGAGGAGAAGACTAGAAGAAGGAGGACCAAAAGAAGAAGAAGGTGAAGACGATTACTTATCTTATTTTGAGCTTATTACGTCATTTTGGAGAAAGATACGCTAAGTTATGAGCTATCCAAGGTTCTTGTGCTATTTTTGACCTAACTAAGCTGATTATGTCATAAATGAACTAAATAAGCTAATTATGTCATTTTAGACGATAATTATCTAAGTTTGTCATTTTGGAGAATAAAACTAGAAGAAGGAGTAAAAAAGAAGGAGAAGAAGAAGGTGAAGATGATTACTTATCTTGTGTTGAGCTTATTTTGTCATTTTGGAGGAACATACGCTAACTTATGAGCTAACCAAGGTTTTGTGCTACTTTTGACCTAACTAAGCTAATTATGTTATAAATGAACTAAACAAGCTAATTATGTCATTTTGGAGGATAATTAGCTAAGTTTTTCATTTTGGTGAATAAAATTGGAAGAAGAAGAAGGAGGAGAAGACTAGAAGAAGGAGGAGAAAAAGAAGAAGGAGAAGAAGATGGTGAAGATGGTGAAGATGGTTACTTATCTTGTTTTTAGCTTATTATGTCATTTTGGAAGAAGATGCGCTAAGTTATTGTAACGCCCAAGATGCTATCCTATCCTTATTTTGGCACAAGGGCCTTGACAGGGATAGATGTGCATCTCGTCGTTTTGCAAGAATGGATATCGTTACAAGTACATGTATTGAAGAGATGAGTATATGGACTTGGCTTACACGCACCACAAGCTACTTCAAGATCACATCAATAAAGCAATATACTGTTATCATGTAGAAGAGCAGGGTCCGACTACGGACGAAAACAAACGATAAAAGAATGACGTCACTCCTTTCTATCCCAGGCTGCCGTGTGGAACCCATCCTAGATCGATGAAGAAGAAGAAGAAGAAACTCCAAATAGAACAATCATCGTGCGCACGTCAAAGTAACCCTTTACTTGTACCTGCAACTATTGTTGTAGTAATCTGTGAGCCATAGGGACTCAGCAATCTCTTTTCCACAGGTATCAAGACTAGCAAAGCTTAATGGGTGAGGTATGGTTAATGGTGAGGCTGCACCAGCGACTAAGCATTTATTTGAGATGGCTAACTTACGAGTACAAGACTAAAAAAGGGGTATGATCTACGCTTACTCGGACGTGAACTAATAATGACCAAATGAATGATCCTGAACACTTACCTACATCATACATAACCCCACCGTGTTCTCGGTCGGAGAAGGAGCTCACGAAAGAGACAGTCATGGTTACGCACTCAGTCGGCATATTGTAATTAAGCTTAATTCAAGTTATCTAGAACCGGATGTTAAACAAAGTTTCCAAGTTTGCCACATATCCGAGGGCACGGCTTTCCAAAAGATTTAACCCTAGAGGGGTGCTCCAACTAGTCCATCACAAATTACCACAAGCCGCATAGAAAGCCTCGGTCACGAAACTCGTGATCTACTCAAATTCCTTAGTGGAAAACCCCAACTCTGAGATAACCCAAACCATCACCGGAATCCCGATGCACAAGATATTTTGTAAAAGGTAAAACAAGTCTAGCAAGGCCGCCCGACGTGTTGACGAACCTGATAGGAGTCGCGTATCTTGTTCTCAGGACACGACCGGATGGGACTAGCTACGAGTAAAACCAATCCTCGAGTTTCCTCATGGTGGCCCCGCACGCAGCCCGTTTTGGACCAACACTCATGAGGAGCACTAGCCGGGGTTGTTGATTAATTATCCACGGGGTCCGGAAAATCCCTATGCAATTTTATTACGTTATTAGGCAAATGTAGTACCAAAGTTGGGCCTTCCCAGACAAGCTGTAACTAAGACGAATTATCAAGGGGGTCCCCATAACAACCCCAATCGAGTTAGGAGCGCTCAATTATGGAATATAACACCAGTAGCCGAAACTAAGGCAGCAAAGATGGAATAAAACACCAGGCTAGAAAGTCGAGCCTTCCACCTTTTACCAAGTATATAGGTGCATTAAAATAATTAGCAATTATACGGTGATATAACAAGGAACCCATGTTATCACATGGAAGCAATTGCACCTACAACTAGCAACGCTAACACATGGTTAAGCAAGCAGTAACATAGCCAATCAGTGGTTTGCTAGGTTGCACAAAGGTTGAAGGTTTCATGGCAATGTTGAAACACTGACATTTAACACGTGGTAGGCAACAAGACAAAACGAAAGAAACGAGACAACTAGCATTGCAGTGATAGTAATGGTACCTAGGGAAATGATCATCTTGACTATGATCTCGCTTGTAAGAAGAACGAATCTGTGAAGAAGACGAACAAACGTAGTCGAACGGATCCTTACATTCTGACATGCTTGCAGAACTCTATCGAGACAAAGCAAACCGGAAAGAAGAATCAACACATGATATTGACAACGGCACATGCACGACATGATGCACAGCCTAATATGATGCATGTCCATTTCAACTATGCAAGGCATGGCATGGTAATTCTCAAAATCAAGTACTACACATTAAGTGAAGCTCAATATTCAACGAGTTGCATATTGACGAAACTCCACATTTGAATTACTTAGTTCACTCCCGTTTAGGTACACGTCAATATTTACTGTTGTTAAACATGACAGGAAGTGAAGCAGAAATAAACTACCTATCTAGGCATTTTAAATGAGGCCGGAAACATCATATAGCATCTCCGAACTGACTCCATGTGTTAACTTTGAAATCTGTCCAGATCAGACCTAAACATATTTTATGTTTGTTAAGCGGAAAAATAAAGTGGTTCATGTAAAACTACGCATCATTCTAGTCGATTTACCTATATAGCTCATCTCCAACGGAGCTATGATTAGTTTACTATGAACAAAACCATTTTAGCATGGCATCATGCAAAACGAGGAAAACAGCAAGGTTAGCAGTTTTAAATATGCATGAGAGTTGTAAACTATCAATATACGCGAAATTCTACACGTTTTACATATATAACTTGTTCCGATTCGATGCACGGTTTAAAAGCTACAGGCGTTTTAAAATAACGCATTTTTGTGAAAAAGAATTAAATCGCACGACCTAAAAAAATACTGAACGGCGAAATCCGTACATGGGCCTAACAGGGCATGGGTGCGGGATAACTATCTTATGCACGGGCGAGGAATAGGCAGAGGGGGCGCTCACCTTGCGGCCTCTTGGGCCGGCCTGGTCGGGCTGGAGAGGTGGGACGGCGTGCTCAGCCACGGCTGGCACGCCGGGTGGAGTTGCGGCCCACAACAGTCAACGGGGCGAGTTGGGCCGGGATTTGGCGCGGGAGTTGGGTCATTCGGGGGCGAACTCCACCATGAGGGGCAGGCTGGCCCATCCAACCGGTCAATGTGGGCGAGGCGGCGTGATCTAGATCCTGCTCGATCCTGATTGGGGCGGCGGGAGATGAGGCATGGCGACGGTTGGTGGGACTCCGGTGGCCGGCGGCCGGCGATGGAGCTCCGACTTGGGGCGGCGGCACGCAGGTGGCGGGGTAGTCAGGCGGCGCGGGGGGAGACCGGTGGCGGAGGGCAGATCGAGCAGGGGCTGGACCGCGGGAGCTGCGGGAGCTCGCGGGAGCTGCCTCCCCTCACGTGCTCGAGAGGAGCTCGGGGGGCAGGGCTGGCTCGCGGCGGCGCGACCCGGGCCAGGAGGTCCGGTTGCGGGCTCGAGTGGGCCCCTCGTGGATGGAAGTGGGAGGAGAGAGAGGAGGTGGGAGGCCAACGGCTAGGGTTAGGGGCTCGGATATTGAGGCGGGGCTAGGGTTGGCTGCCCAAAATTAGGAGGATGGGTTGTTTAAATAGGATTGGGGCTAGGTTAGGGGGATTTTACATCCGATTTCGACAACGCGATCGCGATCGGACGGCTCCGTTCGCGAGCTAAGGAACGGTGGGATTAGTGGATGTGTAGAGGTGGTGTTGTCCTGAGAAGAGAGGGAAGTTTGCGGCCCGGCACAAGATTTTAAACACCGAAAAACGTCCGCTGATAAACCGACGACGGTGCTGCTACGATCGAATGTTCGGGTATCAAATGAACTCTGATTGTGACGAAATTTGACAGGTGGCCTACCTACACTATATTAAGACCGCACACCAAGTTTCAACCCAATCCAAGAAAATTTTATAGACACTTTTAAAAATAATATTTTAACGATGTCGCGGCGCATGCGTGTGTGTTTGGTCTCAAAACGGTCAATGGAGAGAACCGACAACTAATAATGGATACAAGTTTTGAAAACATACGGCAACGAAGGGCCCAAGCAATGCAGGTGATGTGCACGATGCGATGATGAGTGCGCAAAACAAATAGTCCCACGGCGGCAACGGAATAAAAGGGGAATCTTGTGGACCGTCGGTCTCGGGCTGTTACAGTTATGAGCTAACCAAGGTTCTTATGCTATTTTTGACCTAACTAAGCTAATTATGTCATAAATGAACTAAATAAGATGATTGTGTCATTTTAGAGGATAATTACCTAAGTATGTCATCTTGGAGAATAAAACTAGAAGAAGAAGGAGGAGGAGGAGGAGGAGACTAGAAGAAGGGGGAGAAAAAGAAGAAGAAAGAGAAGAACAAAGTGAAGAAGATTGCTTATGTTATTTTGAGATTATTATGTCATTTTGGATAAAGATGCGATGAGTTATGAGATATCCAATGTTCTTGTCCTATTTTCCACCTAACTAATCTTACGTCATAAATGAACAAAATAAGCTAATTATGTCATTCTGGAGGATAATTAGCTAAGTTTTTCATTTTGGAGGATAAAACTAGAAGAAGGAGGAGGAAGCGTAGACTAGAAGGAGGAGAAAAATAAGGAGGAGGAGAATAAGATGGTGAAGATGATTACTTATCTTGTTTTGAGCATTATATCATTTTGGAGGAAGATACGCTAAGTTTTAAGCTAACCAAGGTTCTTGTGCTATTTTCGACCTACCTAAGCTAATTATGTCATAAAAGAACTAAATAAGCTAATTATGTTATTTCAGAGGTTAATTAGCTAAGTTTATCATTTTGGAGAATAAAACTAGAAGAAGGAGGAGCAGGAGGAGAAGACTAGAAGAAGGAGGAGAAAAAGAAGAAGACGGAGAAGAAGATGGTGAAGATGATTACTTATCTTCTTTTGAGCTTATTATGTCATTTTGGATGAAGATACGCTAAGTTATGAGCTAACCAAGGTTCTTGTGCTATTTTTGACCTAACTAAGCTAATTATGCCATTTTAGAGGATAATTGGCTAAGTTTGTCATTTTGGAGAATAAAACTATAAGAAGAAGGAGAAGGAGAAGGAGGAGAAGACTAGAAGGAGTCAAAAAAGAAGAAGGTGAAGATGATTACTTGTCTTGTTTTGAGCTTATATGTCATTTTGTAGGAAGATATGCTAAGTTATGATCTAACCAAGGTTCTTGTGCTATTTTTGACCTACATAAGCTAATTATGTCATAAATGAACTAAATAAGTTAATTACGTCATTTTGGAGGATGATTAGCTAAGTTTTTCATTTGGAGAATAAAACTAGAAGAATAAGGAGGGGGAGAAGACTAGAAGAACGAGGAGAAAAAGAAGAAGGAGGAGAAGAAGAGGGTGAACATGATTACTTATCTTGTTTTGAGCTTATTATGTCCTTTTGGAGGAAGATACACTAAGTTATGAGCTAACCAAGGTTCATGTGCTCTTTTCGACCTAACTAAGCTAATTATGTCATAAATGAATTAAATAAGCTAATTACTCCCTCCATCACAGTATATTGGGCGTATCTCCAAAATGATAATTTTTCATAATTAGAAGGAAATAAGGCGCATGACATTAATTAGCATATTAATTGGGATGTTTTGGAAACCGTCTCCACCAATGCATGCGAGGAAGTCGCTCGTTTAGTGGACGAAGGGTTACTAGTGCGTCAGTTTTGCGATTAATTAGGCGCTTCTATAGCTCTTCGGCTCGGTTTTTCCTACCAATAGAAACACATCTAGGTCCCAGAGCCCTATGAGATACGCCCAATATACTGTGATGGAGGGAGTATGACATTTTGGAGGATAATTAGCTAACTTTGTCATTTTGGAGAATAAACTAGAAGAAGGAGGAGCAGGAGGAGACTAGAAGGAGGAGAAAAAGAAGAAGAAGGAGAAGAAGATGATGAAGATAATGAAGATGATTAATTATCTTGTTTTGAGCTTATTATGTCATTTTGGAGGAAGATACGCTAAGCTATGAGCTAACCGAGGTTCTTGTGCTATTTTTGACCTAACTAAGCTAATTATGTCATTTTAAGGATAATTAGCTAAGTATGTCATTTTGGAGAATAAAACTAGAAGATGAAGAAGGAGGAGGAGGAGAAGACTAGAAGAAGGAGAATAAAAAGAAGAAGAAGGAGAAGAAGGTGAAGATGATTATTTATGTTATTTTGAGCTTATTATGTCATTTTGTAGGATGATACTCTAAGTTATGAGATAACCAAGGTTCTTGTGTTATTTTTTACGTAACTAAGGTAAGTATGTCATAAATGAAATAAATAAGCTAATTATGTCATTTTAGAGGATAATTAGCTAAGTATGTCATTTTGGAAAATAAAACTAGAAGAAAAAGGAGGAGGATGAGGAGACTAGAATAAGGAGGAGAACAAGAAGAAGGAGAAAAAGAAGATAAAGATGACTACTTATCTTGTTTTGAGCTTATTATGTCATTCTGGAGGAAGATACGCTAAGTTATGAGCTAACCAAGGTTCTTGTGCTATTTTTGACCTAACTAAGCTAATTATGTCATAAATGAACTAGATAAGCTAATTATGTCATTTTGGAGGATAATTAGCTAAGTTTGTCATTTTGTAGAATAAAACTAGATGCAGAAGGATAATTAGCTAAGTTATGAGCTAAGTATGTCGTAGAACACTAGGGAAAACTTACTGTCATCGTTATCAAGGTTGTGAATCATGGGGGTTGCTAGGGTCGGGTTCAGTTGGAGAAGGTTTCCCTCGAGATGGGGTGTGCGATGTGACTCGGGAGTTATTCTGCACCAAATATATTTTGCATTGTCTTGTTAGCATGATGACACTCAAATGGTCATACAAGTAACTAATGACCATTGAAATGAAACTCACCGTTCCAACCCTAGAAATGTCTGGCATCGGCGGAGGGGTCTGACCATTCTGGAGGCACATAGACTGCACATTTGGTTTTGAAGGGTCAGTCATATCAGTTAGTAATGGAACGGACATTACATGCATGATTTGGTTAATGTGAAAAAGAAACTTACCACAAGGAGATCATACATGGCCCAGTTAGCCGCCTCATTCCGTGCCCTCTCCTCCTCCAACAACCGAGTCATGTTCTCCTTCGCGGCCCGACCCCTCTCCTCTAGAAGCGTCTCGGTTGCCGCTCTCTCTTTCTGAAGAGCAGCCTACAATACCACTCCTTTATAGCATTGTAATCATCGATGGACACACACACAATGTCCATAAAACTAACCTCGATGGCGAGATCGACTGGTCGTGGATGAGGCATTATCTCAGGATAGGAGCTCATCTGGCGCGCCTTGATCTCCGAGATTGTGAGAGGACAAGGTATCAGCCCATCTCCATTGGCTATCGAGCCATGGGGCCTCCCGCCACCAGATGTCATCACCAGCTCTAGATCCAAAGGTTCCTGGCTCGGGTTAAGTCCTCCCCTCTCCTCTTCTTCCCCTTGTCATTGTATCTCACAAGCTTGTGGTGGGAGGATATGTTGATGAACTTCTCTAGATGATCGAGGTCAGACTGAGTGAATGCCTTAGCCTTCTTGTAGGAGGCAATATGTGCCATGCCATAGAGGTCGTACAAATGTGGCACCTCCGTCTTATTGTGATGAACCTAAAAGAGAGTAACAAAGTATTTGTAAAGGGCTCAAGATAGCATGAAGAATGAATTGCATGAATCATGAAGAAAACCACATACCCAATTCCGTCTGAACTGAAATAAGTTGGTGTTGCCTTTATGGTGTGTCACACCAACCATTTGGGCACGATAGTCCTTCGCATTGTCGTGGATGGCTCACCATTGGCATGTGCACCAGTCATCCACCAACGCCTCACAACAATCCATCTGATCTGCACACCATCTCGGGGGAACCTATAAGTTAGTAAGGAGAAATTTGAGCACTACGCTTATGAATCAAATCAAGAAAACTACGTACAAGGCCTTAAGAATAGGTAATTACCTTCATGTACTGCTCCTTCTTAAGATACTTTCTGCGGTGCAACTTCTTGTCCTTCTTAATACCACGCATGGTGTAGTAGTCTCGAACAGCCTGCGGCCAAGCCTCGTGGCATAAGTTCTATAATAGCCACTTGCACTCAACCTCGATAACATTGGCTGCCGCCTCCTCATATCCCTCTTCACGCCTATAGAAGGTCTGCAATCAAACAAGACAACACTGGTTAGTACAATAACTAGCTATATTTTTAATTTTAGATTGTGAAAAGGAGAAATTACCCAAAATCCATTGATCACCATATCGGCCCTCGTGTGGAACAAGACACCATCGATAATCTCCTCCAGCAGGGCCTGGGCAGCCTCGTAGTGCTCCAAGATAAATCCTAGTGTAGGAAGCTCACCCTCACCGGGCAACGTGACAAACCCCGGGAAATTTTCCCAGCAAAGCACACCAAGGACCGTGTTCGGCTTGCGGACTCCAAGGGGATGATCCCAACCCCTGCAGTATGACAAGGTCAACACATTAGATATTTGAAGAAAATTGAAGGCAAAAGGTACAAAAAGAGTAAATGCACTTACTTCTCCCCTTCAGGCCTAATCATCGGCATGTGCTCCTGGGTCGCTGGTACTACCATGCTGGTACACAGTGACCTCCTCAACCACCTCGCCCTCACTATCAGTAGACTCATCACCGGCCTCCCCGGCTCCATCACATTGGCCACTCGGCCCCTCGATTCGATCCAGACACGTATCCCATCCGGACATCTCCGCATTGGCCGAAGCCTCTGGGGCGGGAGTCTCCTCGGACGTAGCCCCTGGTACAGGAGTCCCGTGGGCTGAAGCCTCGTGAACCGAAGTCTCGGGGTCGAATGCCTGTCGACCCGAGCCTCCTATACCGGAGTCCCCGTAGCCTCCACCTCAAACGGGTCCACCATAGTAGTCGTGTGCTCGGGTGAATCAGTTGGGGGTGGCGGCGAGGATAGCATAACAGTCTTTCTACCTCTCCCGCGGCCACGTCATGTACCCTTTGCCTTCTTCCCGCTTGTGTGACCTCTTCTCCCGGTGGGCAACATAACCGATGAAGAAGCACCCGGAGGTGTCCCCAGACTGTCTGCCAAGACTCTATGGAGAGAATGGGGTGAAATGGAGGTACCCCTCGCGCAGGCGCCTAGCGATCTGGACCCGCGCCCACCATCTTTCAACACTTGCCATGAAAAGAGTAAAAGAAATTAGTACAAAATTAAAAAGTTTAATACCTGACATGAATAATAATATGTACATATATAATTTAACTTGGGATGCATACAAACTAATAATAGTCTGGATCAATAAATGCATCATCATCACCACTATCACGCGTGTCTTCATGAATGACGTGCTCGTCGGGTTCACCGACATCAACTTGTGGAAGGCCTTTCTGTAATCGGTCAAGCATTGACAAATCATCCGCAGTAGTAACCTCTTCTAGTTCCGACTCTATTGTTTCTGTCACAGGGTGAAGTCTGATTCACTGCCGTTGTCTACTTCCATGTTCTGGGGTGAAGTACAACGGTTCTTGAAATGTTTCTTTGAAAGACATGTTTCTTGGAAGAATTCTTCGTCATATGTGTGTGGGTTAATGTGAGGTTCATAATCCTCTTCATCTGGGGGAGGTGGTCTAGCATGTGGCGGCACTTCATAAACAACATCCCAACCATTCAGATTCTTATTAGTTTGGCACGCACACGGTAGATAGAAAACTTTGGTCCTGTTGAGCCATAATATAGACATCGGGAACATCTAAATGGGTGATTTGCTTGATTTCGACTAGAGCTCTATGTTCATGAGTCCTTCTAGTCTCCTTCGGCTAGAACCAATAACATTTGAAGACTACGACGTTCGGTGAGTTTTCATCATAGAATTGAAGTTCATAAATTACTTCAACTCTTCCATAATACTCGGTACCTCCTTCACCGATAGGAGAGACACCATAATTTGTAGACTTCCGGTCGGGCATAGATAGCTCTTTGCCAAAGGTACGAAAGCGATACCCGTTGATGTTGTATTTCTCAAATGAATGGACCTTATAGTCAAAACCATTAGCGGCTTGTCTCAATTCGGCGTCCATAGACTGTGAATTAGCCTACAAGTTTAATACGAAATGATTATTGCATTAGCCCCAAATTAGACCAAGAAATGAAATGGTCCATTATTGATAATTATCATTTGTTTGAACAAAGAGATGAAACCGGGATAGACGCCTCCATGCTTTGCAATAAGCTCATACTAAATATAATCTATACCTACTAATAAAGCAAGAATAACTTATGTCGGTACGTCATTAAATTTGCCGCTCAAGTTGGCATAAGTTACCCGCCATGCCACCCGTAAGTGGATAAAACGATTTGTTTTTTTCTCTTTACAGTTCACCGTCGGATTTACGTTACCTCGGGCGAGCCCTCTTCTGTAACGGACAAGAAAGCAGCAGGGTGGTTTCACTCTTGGTGCGCCAGCCAGAAGATGTGGGTTCGAGTCCCACCTTCCACCTTTTTTCGTTTTCTCTTTAAAATCCAACTAAGTTGTTTCTTATTTTATATTGTCCCACCTTGCCTTCTTACGTCTAATACACCCAATTTATATAGGCTTTTAGGTTTCCTGCTTATCAAGGACCCAACATGGAATCAATAAGCAAAGGTTGGGAATAGAGTTTAAGTTAAAGAACAGAATCCATGAGACATGCATGTTGCACCATTCTATACATAGTCATCAAAAGAATGGAAGCAATTGAGTCTAGGGAATATAAAGAAGGCAAGTTGTCCAGTATATGCACGTTGCACCATTCTACATGATCAAAGAAAGAAGGAAAGGAATGGAGTCGGAATATCTAATGAACAAAAGATGTCGAGTCCTACATATATTAAAGAGATCAAATGGTTCATGCACGTTGCACACTCATTCTATACATGTACAAAATCAAAGCAGGATAAACCTGGGAGAAAATTACATGCACGGTTAATTGGTGGTGGGTTCACTCTCAATAGTATAAGGGTCTGCATATATATTGGAACTGTTTAACTAAGTCTTCAGAATTTAATCAATGGCATTGAATTACATATTGATCAATTCTCTCATGTCGAAAGATGAAGTGATTGCATACTTAATTTTAGAGCTACTTCCAAAATGGATTGCTTTAGCCAATTGAGATAAGAAAAAAAGTTATGACACTTATCTCGCATTCTCGTCTTTACTCAATAGCGAAACACGGCACGCAAGTCGAATAATGCATATATTTTCACTCGCAGAAAAAAAAGATAACATATGCATTTGTTTTGACTTTTTTGCAAAGATGGTCTTTAAACAACAATTCTTTGATGTTTGGGACATTTTACCATACTAAGTAGTAGTTTTAGGAAATAATGGTGATTGTATTAAGAGTGTTAGACTGTAATAAATTGCAATCCTGTTGCAACGCATGGTCCATTTTCCTAGTATAACCTAACACTAAATCTAATATAACCTACTAGTATATCTAATTTAACCTAACACTAAATCTAATATAACATACCACTAAATATAATATAACATAACGACTAAAGAAAAATAACAAAAATAGAAGAAAAAAACTCACCAGGGTGGGGGCCGCGGTGGGGCACCGGGCCGGCAGAGCGCGGGCGCACCGGGGTGATGAGGCGTCGGGGTTGCACGCTATGTGGCGGGGCAGGGGCGGTGACGAGGTGGCGAGACAGAGTGCGGGGGCGATGGGGCACCGGGGCTGCAGGCGTGCCGAGCACCGGTGAGGTGGCGGGGTAGAGGCGCCGGTGAGGTGGCAGGGCAGAAGCGGTGGCGAGGTGGCGGGGCAGAGCGCGGGGGAGATGGGGCGCCGGGGCTATGCGCGCGCCGACGATGTGGTGGAGGAGGAGAAGGGGATCGGGGAGGTGGTGAGGGGAGGGGCGTGTGTGTGGACAGAGAGAGAGAGGGGTGTGGGGCCAGGGGGTAACGGTCATTAGCTTAGGAGCCTCTTTGTCGTCTGCGACGAACGACAAAGAAGGGGGTGGGCGGGGGTGGCGTCGGTCGTTAGGGCATGGACTTTCCTGTGTGTGCTCCTTCTTTGTCGTCCGCTCGTAGACGACAAAGTAATGGGGTGGGGTCTGGGCCCTTTGTCGTGTGTGTGCCCCTCCTTTGACATGTGCTGGCAGACGACAAAGATATGGCTGATGGCAAAAAGGCCCTTTGCCACCAGCCATGCCTTTGCCCTCTATTTTGTGGAAGCTAACGACAAAGAGGCTCTTTGCCATCAGCCAGCAGACGGTAGAGAACTGGTTGATGGCAAATTCCCTGATTCCAATAGTGTAACATGCGGATGGACAAAGGGAACTCCATACAGGATTGATTGAATCCTTGACATCGTGGTTCGACCGATCAAGATCTTCGTAGGATATGTAGGAACCAATATGGGCATCTAGGTCCCGCTATTGGTTACTGACCATAGGGGTGTCTCGGTCATGTCTGCATAGTTCTCGAACTTGCAGGGTCTGCACACTTAACGTTCGGTGACGATATAGATCTAGTTGAATTATTGTGTTGGTGACCGAAGCTTGTTTGGAGACCTGGATTAGATCCCAGACATCACAAGGAGCTCCCATATGGTACACACGTAAAGAATTATATATATGAAAGTGGTGTTCGGGTTCCGAAAAAGTTTCGGGCTTTTCCGGTATTGTACCGGGGGTGTGGAAAGGGTTCCGGGGGTCCACCGGGAGGGGCCCACCCACCTCGAGGGCCACATGGGCATAAGAGGTGGCGCATCAGCCCCTAGTGGGCTGGGCATCCGACCCCAAAGAGGCCCATGCACCCAAGTGGTAGGTGGGAAGGTGCCTTGAGGAGGAGAGACTCCTCCCCTTGGGCGCCCACCTCCCTTGTTGGAGGTTGACTCCTCCCCACTTGACTAGCCAATACTCCCTTGGAGGAGAGGCCAAGATTGCGCCCTACCTACCTCCTCCTCCTATATATAGAGAGGGAGAGGGAGGGCAGCACGACCTCAAGGCATAGGTGCAGCCCTACCTCTCTCCCTAGATCGGTTTCTCCTCCGAAACGCGTATGCGACACCGCTTGGCAAAGCCGTGCTGAGATCGCACCACCACTGCCTCCACCACGCCATTGTGCTGCCGTAGAACTCATCTACCACTTCACCCATGCTCGCAAGATCGAGGTGGTGAAGGCTTCATCGGGTTGTACGCGTGCTAAACGCAGAGGTGTCGTCCGTTTGGCACTTGATCGGGACATTCGTGATTGGATCGCAGGGCGGGTCGTCATTGGATCACGAAGATGTTCGACTACATCAACATGTTTCTCAATGCTTCCGCTTAGTGATCTACAAGGGTATCTAGATGCACTCCCCCTCTTGTAGATGTTGATCTCCATAGATTGATCTTGGTGAGCGTAGGAATTCTTTTGTTTCCCATGCAACTGTTAGAAATATTCCCTAGAGGCAATGATAAATAGTTATTATTATATTTCCTGTTTAAAGATAATCATTTATTATCCATGCTATAATTTTATTGAATGAAAACATATACGCATGTGTGCATACATAGTTAAAACAATGTCCCTAGCAAGCCTCTAGTTGGCTAGCCAGTTTATCAATGGTAGTCAAGGTTTTCTCGCTATATGCAAGTGTTGTCACTTGATAACTGGATCACATCATTAGGAGAATCATGTGATGGACTAGACCCAAACTATGAACGTAGCATATTGATCGTGTCATTTTATTGCTATTGTTTTCTGCGTGTCAAGTATTTATTCCTATGACCATGAGATCATATAACTCACTGGCACCGGAGGAATACCTTGTGTGCATCAAA
Organism: Hordeum vulgare subsp. vulgare; assembly: GCF_904849725.1. Taxonomy (NCBI): domain Eukaryota; kingdom Viridiplantae; phylum Streptophyta; class Magnoliopsida; order Poales; family Poaceae; genus Hordeum; species Hordeum vulgare. The sequence continues at coordinate 381,759,901 of NC_058521.1, forward strand.
CGTCACAATGTAACTCGGTGACTATAAAGGTGTTCTACAGGTATCTCCGAAGGTGTCCGTTGAGTTAGTATGAATCAAGACTGGGATTTGTCACTCTGTGTGACGGAGAGGTATCTTAGGGCCCACTCGGTAATACAACATCACACACAAGCCTTGCAAGCAATGTGACTAAGTGTAAGTCACGGGATCTTGTATTACGAAACGAGTAAAGAGACTTGCCAGTAACGAGATTGAAATAGGTATGCGGATACCGACGATCGAATTTCGGGTACTTAACATACCGAAGGACAAAGGGAATGACATACGGGATTATATGAATCCTTGATACTGAGGTTCAACCGATAAAGATCTTGGGAGAATATGTAGGATCCAATATGGGCATCCAGGTCCCGCTATTGGATATTGACCGAGGAGTGCCTCGGGGCATGTTTACATAGTTCTCGAACCCGCAGGGTCTGCACACTTAAGGTTCGATGATGTTTTAGTATAGTTGAGTTATATGTGTGGTTACTGAATGTTGTTCGGAGTCCCGGATGATATCACGGATGTCACAAGGGTTTCCGGAATGGTCCGGAAACGAAGATTGATATATAGGATGGTTTCCTTTGGTTATCGGAAAGTTTCTAGCAATTCCAGCCGTGTACCGGGAGTGACGAATGGGTTCCGGGAGTTCACCGGGAGGGGCCCACCCACCCGGGAGTAAGCCCAAGTCCCTAGGGTGGCGCCACCAGTCCTTTGTGGGCTGGTGGAGTCAGCCCAAGGAGCCCATGGCGCCACATAAAGAAAATACCAAAAGAAAAGAAAAAGGAAAAGGAAAGAAAGAGGTGGGAAGGAAGAGGAGGACTCCTCCTTCCCAAACCGAATTGGAGGAGGAGGAGTCCTCCTCCCTGGCGGCCGGTGAACCCTTGAGGCCTTGTGCCTCAAGGCTAGCCGCTCCCCCTCCCTCCTATATATAGTGGTGGTTTAGGGCTTTTTGAGACACAACTTTGCCACATGCAACTCTAGCCTAAACCACACAGTTTCACCTCTAGATCGGATTTCTACGGAGCTCGGGCAGAGCCCTGCAGGAGTAGATCATCACCACCACCGGAGCGCTATCACGCTGCCAGAGAACTCATCTAATTCTCCGTCTTGCTTGCTGGATCAAGAAGGTCAAGATCATTGCCGAGCTGTATGTGTGCTGAACGCGGAGGTGTCGTCCGTTCGGCGCTAGATCGAAACGGATCGCGGGACGGTTCGTGGGACGGTTCGAGGGACGTGAAGACGTTCCACTACATCAACCTCATTTCTTAACGCTTCCTGTTGTGCGATCTACAATGGTACGTAGATCCAAATATCCACTCATAGATGGGCATCACCATGATAGGTCTTCGTGTGCGTAGGAAAAATTTTGTTTCCCATGCAACGTTCCCCAACAGTGGCATCATGAGCTAGGTTCATGCATAGTTGTTATCTTGAGTAGAACACAAAAGTTTTTGTGGACGGTGATGTTCGATTTGCTTCCCTCCTTAGTATTTTCTTGATTCAGTGGTATTGTTGGATTGAAGCGGCCCGGACTGACATAACTCGTACGCTTACGGGAGACAGGTTTCATCGATTGACATGCAACCTCGTTGCATAAAGATGACTGGCGGGTGCCTGTTTCTTCGACTTTAATTGAATTGGTTTTGACCGAGGCGGTCCTTGGAGAGGTTAAATAGCAATTTGCACATCTGCGTTATGGTTTTTGCGTAAGTAAGATGTGATCATACTAGATACCCATAGCAGCCACGTAAAACATGCAACAACAAATTAGAGGACGTCTAACTTGTTTTTGCAGGGTATGCTTGTGATATGATATGGCCAATGACGTGATGTGATATATTGGATGTATGAGATGATCATGTTGTAATAGTTATTATCGACTTGCACATCGATGCTACGGCAACCGGCAGGAGCCATAGGGTTGTCTTTAAACTAACGTTTGTGTTTGTGGATGCGTTTACTATATTGCTAGGTCGTAGCATTAGTAGTAATAGCATAGATAGCACGACAACCTCGATGGCGATGCATTGATGGAGATCATGGTGTGGCGCCGGTGACAATAAGATCATGCTGGTGCTTTGGTGATGGAGATCAAGAAGCACAAGATGATGGCCATATCATGTCACTTGTGAATTGCATGTGATGTTAATACTTTTATGCACCTTATTTTGCTTAGAACGACGGTAGCATTATAAGGTGATCTCTCACTAAAATTTCAAGACGAAATTGTGTTCCCCCCAACTGTGCACCGTCGCGACAGTTCGCCGTTTCGAGACACCACGTGATGATCGGGTGTGATAGACTCAACGTTCACATACAACGGGTGCAAAACAGTTGCACACGCGGAACACTCGGGTTAAGCTTGACGAGCCTAGCATGTGCAGACATGGCCTCAGAACACATGAGACCGAAAGGTCGAGCATGAATCATATAGTTGATATGATTAGCATAGAGATGCTTACCACTGAAACTATTCTCAACTCACGTGATGATCGGACTTGAGTTAGTGAATTTGGATCATGTACCACTCAAATGACTAGAGAGATGTACTTTTTGAGTGGGAGTTTAGCAAGTAATTTGATTAGTTTAAATCTAATTATCTTGAACATAGTCTAAGTCCACTTTGAAATATTTGTGTTGTAGATCAATGGCTCACGCGACAGACACCCTGAATTTTAATACGTTCCTAGAGAAAGCTAAGTTGAAAGATGATGGAAGCAACTTTGTAGACTGGGCTCGTAATCTTAAGTTGCTCCTGCAAGCTGGGAAGAAGGATTATGTCCTTAATGTTGCCCTAGGAGATGAACCACCCACTACGGCTGACCAAGATGTTAAGAACGCCTGGTTAACATGTAAGGAGGACTACTCAGTAGTTCAATGTGCAGTCTTGTATGGCTTAGAGCCTTGACTTCAATGTCGCTTTGAGTGTCATGGAGCATATGAAATGTTCCAGGAGTTGCAAGTTTATCTTTCAGAAGAACACCCGGATCGAGAGGTATGAGACCTCCGATAAATTATATGCTTGCAAGATGGAGGAGAATTCGTCTGTCAGTGAACATGTGCTCAAAATGTCTGGGTACTCAAACCGTCTAGCTGAGCTGGGGATTGAAATCCCGCAAGAGGCTATCACTGACAGAATTCTTCAATCACTGCCACCAAGCTACAAGAGCTTTGTGCTGAACTATAACATGCAAGGGATGAACAAGTCACCGGCGAGTTATTCGCGATGCTGAAAGTCGCACAGTCAGAACTCCGGAAAGAGCATCAAGTGTTGATGGTCAATAAGACCACTAGTTTCAAGAGAAATGGCAAAGGCAAGAAGGGTAACTCCAAGAAGAGCGGCAAGCCTGTTGTCAATCCGACGAAGAAACCCAAGGCTGGACCTAAGCCTGAAATAGAGTGTTATTATTGCAAGGGACTAGGTCACTCGAAGCGCAACTGCCCCAAGTATTTGGCTGATAAGAAGGCGGCTGCTACTTCTCAAGCTTGCGTTGGATTTTCCCTTGAAGAGGAAAGGTTGATGTAGCACAATAGCGATAAGTATTTCCCTCAGTTTCAGAACCAAGGTATCAATCCAGTAGGAGTATCAAGATGAGGCACCAATGTACGTGCGCAAAAACAAACAAACTTGCACCCAACGCTATAAAGGGGTTGTCAATCCCTTCATGATTATTTGCAAGGTGAGATCTAAAGGTGAAAAGTGCAACAAAGTAATTTTGTAGATCTGAATGTAAGTTGTGAAGTAGACCCGGGGGCCATAGTGTTCACTAGAGGCTTCTCTCATGATAGCAAGTATTACGGTGGGTGAATGAATTACTGTCGAGCAATTGATAGAATCGCGCAAAGTCATGATGATATCTAAGGCAATGATCATACATATAGGCATCACGTCCGAGACAAGTAGACCAATACTTTCTGCATCTACTACTATTACTCCACACATCGACCGCTATCCAGCATGCATCTAGTGTATTGAGTTCATAACAAACAGAGTAACGCCTTAAGCAAGATGACATGATGTAGAGGGATAAATTCATGCAATATGATATAAACCCCATCTTTTTACCCTTGATGGCAAGAACACCATGCGTTCCTTCCTACCCCTTCTGTCACTAGGTGAGGACACCGCACGGTATGAACCCAAAACCAAGCACTTCTCCCATTGCAAGAATTATAGATCAAGTTGGCCAAACGAAACCCATAACTCGAAGAGAATTACAAGGATACGAAATCATGCATATAAGAGATCAGAGGAGACTCAAATAATATTCATAAATAATCTGATCATAAATCCACAATTCATCGGATCTCGAAAAACACACCGCAAAAAAAGTTACATCGGATAGATCTCCATGAAGATCATGGAGAACTTGTATTGAAGATCCAAGAGAGAGAAGAAGCCATCTAGCTACTAGCTATGGACCCGAAGGTCTGTGGTGAGCTACTCACGCATCATCGGAGAGGCAATGGTGTTGTTGAAGAAGCCCTCCGTGTTCGAATCCCCCCTCCGGCAAGGCACCAGAACGGTCCCCATATGGGATCTTGCGGAGACAGAAGCTTGCGGCGGCGCAAAAGTATTTTTGTGGCTCTCTTCTTTGGTTTCAGGATTTTAGAGAATTTATAGGCGAAAGAGGTAGGGCAAAGGAGCCACATGGGGCCCACAAGCCTGCCAGGAACGCCCCCCCCCCAAGTCGCGGCTAGGGGGCTTGTGACCTCTCCCGAGGTCTCCTGCCTTGGTTCTCAAGTCCCCTGCGTATCTTCTGTTATGGAGAAAATCATCCCGCAGGTTTTATTCCGTTTGGACTCCGTTTAATATTCTTCTCTGAAAAGGTCAAAAACACGGAAAAAACAGAAACTGGCACTTGGCACTGAGTTAATAGGTTAGTCCCAAAAAAGATATAAAATAGCATATTCATGCATATAAAACATCCAAAGTTGACATGATAATAGCATGGAACCATCAAAAATTATAGATACGTTGGAGACGTATCAAGCATCCCCAAGCTTAACTCCTGCTCGTCCTCGAGTAGGGAAGTGATAAAGACTGAATTTTTGATGTGGAATGCGACCTAACATATTTGTTCTTTGTAACTTCTTTCTTGTGGCATGAATGTTCAGATCCGTAAGATTCAAAACAATAGTTTACTATTGACATGAAAACAATAATACTTCAAGCATACTAGCAAAGTAATCATGAACTTTTGAAATAACAAGGCCAAAGGAAGTTATCCCTACAGAATCATATAGTCTGGCTATGCTCCATCATCCCCACACAACGAATTTAAATCATGCACAACCCCGGTATTGGCCAAGTAATTGTTTTCGCACTCTTACTTTCTCAAAAAAATTCAACTCTCATGCAATACATGAGCGTGAGCCATGGATATAGCACTATAGGTGGAATAGAGTGTGGTGGAGGTTGTGAGGCAAAAAGGAGGAGATGCACTACAGGAATCACCTTTTTTGCTGTCTGCCATCACAGACGGCAAAGACAAAATCCCGGACGGCAAAGATTGTCACGGCCGGCAAAATTTCTGCGTCAGCCTACGACGGCCTAGGACCTTCTTTGCCGTCTGCCCCCCAAAGCGGACGGCAAAGAGCTTTGCCGTCAGCTTTCCTTAGGTGCAGCCGGCAAAGCGTTTGAGACGGCAGCCGACAGGCGTTGCCTCCGTTAGGGGTTAACGGAGCCTTTGCCGTCTGCGTCCCCGTGAATCTTTGTCGTCTGCCTCCCCGTCAATCTTTGCCATCTGCCTTCTCCTCCCCTCCCCTCCCCTCCATCTTTGTCGTCTGCTTCCAGGACCATCTTTGTCGTCTACCGGGTCCTCCCCTCCCCCCTCTCTCCACTCTTTGCCGTCTGCCTCCTCCTCTGTGCCCTCTTCTTTGCCGTCTGCCCCCCAGGAAACAGACGGCAAAGAGACTATATGGCCAGCTGCTACTGCCCAGGTTGCACAGCTGGGCGCCACATGGCACCTTTGCCTTCGGCTGGTTGACGGCAAAGGCCTTTGCCATCAGCTGGCAGACGGCAAAGAGCCTATATTGTCACATTTTTATTTTATTTTTTTATTTCACAGCACATATACATATAATTCATACCACATATATCATAAATAGATCACAACACATATATGATATACATATAAAGCTCATCAATGCCATTTGTTAATCAACGTACATCCCATATATCAAAAGAACCAACACATACAAAGTTTCATCCATATATACATACATATAGTTGCACATATATTGTTCATCAACACATTGTTCATCAACACATACAAAGAACCAACACATTGTTCATCAACTCAAATAAAAACGGAAACTAAAGCACTCCAACGCCAGCTTCCATGCATGTAGTACATCCAATCTGCAAAATGGGAATAAGAAAGTCAGAAGAAGAACAACAACAACATATATATGAAAAATAAGCTAAATTGAAGAAGAAAGAGAAGAAGCAAGAAGAGAACAAGGAGAAGAAAAACAAGGAGGAGGAGGAGGGGAAGGGGAAGGAGAATGAGAAGGAGGAGGAGAAGAATAAAAAAGAAGAGAAGAAGAAGGAGAAGAAGGAGGAGAAGAAGGGGAGAAGAAGAAGGAGAAGAAGGATGGCTCCTTCTCCTTCTTCTTCTCCTCCTTCTCCTTCTTCTTCTCTTCTTCTCCTCCTCCTTCTTCTTCTTCTCCTTCTCCTTCTCTTCTTCTTCTCTTCTTCTTCTTCTTCTTCCTTCTCCTTCTTTTTGAGCTAACCAAGGTTCTTATGCCATTTTGAGCTTATTATGGTATTTTGGAGCTAAATGGGCTAATTATGTCATTGTTGGGTTAATTAAAGCAAGGATAATATGAAAGAGGATAAGAAAGAGGAGGAGGAGGAGGAGGAGAAGAAGAAGAAATCAAGAAGAAGGAGGAGAAGGATAGAAGGTCCTTGGCCTTCTCCTCCTCCTCCTCCTCCTCCTCCTCCTTCTTCTCTTCTTCTTCTTCTTCTTTCTTTTCATTTTGCCTATTTCTTCTCCTCTTCTCCTCTTGTTGGAGCTAAATTACCTAATTATGTCTTTTTGAGCTAAATGGGCTAATTATCCCATTTTAGAGGAAAACAAGCTAAGTATATAATATTAATGAGCTAACCAAGGTTCTTATGCCATTTTGAGCTTATTATGGTATTTTGGAGCTAAATGGACTAATTATGTCATTGTTGGGGAAATTAAAGCAATTGCAAGGATAATATGAAAGAGGAGAAGAAAGAGGAGGAGGAGGAGAAGAAGAAGAAATCAAGGAGGAGGAGGAGGAGAAGGACTAGAAGGTCCTTGGCCTTCTCCTCCTCCTCCTCCTCCTCCTTCTCCTTCTTCTCTTCTTCTTCTTCTCTTCTTCTTCTTCTTCTATCTTTTCATTTTGCCTATTTCTTCTCCTCTTCTCCTCTTGTTGGAGATAAATTATCTAATTATGTCTTTTTTGAGCTAAATGTTCCAATTATGTCATTTTAGAGGAAAACAAGCTAAGTATATAATATTCATGAGCTAACCAAGGTTCTTGTGCCATTTTGAGCTTATTATGGTATTTTGGAGCTAAATGGGCTAATTATGTCATTGTTGGGTTAATTAAAGCAAGGATAATATGAAAGAGGAGAAGAAAGAGGAGGAGGAGGAGAAGAAGAAGAAATCAAGAAGGAGGAGGAGGAGGAGGAGAAGGCCAAGGACCTTCTGGCCTTCTCCTCCTCCTCCTCCTCCTCCTCCTCCTTCTTCTTCTTATTTCTTTTCATTTTTCCTATTTCTTCTCCTCTTGTTGGAGCTAAATTACCTAATTATGTCTTCTTTGAGCTAAATGGGCTAATTATCTCATTTTAGAGGAAAACAAGCTAAGTTTGGAGGAGAAACTTACCGTAGTGGTCATCAAGGAGGAGAAACACAACGGTTGCTCGCGCCGGCTTCGTTTGGAGACGGTTGCCCTGGAGAAGGGTCGTGCGATGCTGCTCAGGAGTTATTCTGCAGAAAAGATATTTTGCAATGTCTCAATTAGCATGATGACACTCAATTATTAATACTAGTTTATAATAATTCTCACCGTGCCAATCGAAGAGAAGACGGGCATCGACGGAGGGACTTGACCGCTCTTCTCGCACAAACCCTGAAGAGTGGGTCGTATTAGTTAGTATTGAAATAGACATTACACACATGATTTGGCTAATGTGAAAAAAAACATACCACAAAAAGCTCGTACAGGGCCCGTTGACCCGCCTCATTCCGGGCCCTCTCCTCCTCAAGCAATCGTGTCGTGGTCTGGTCAGCCTGGCTTGCCAATCTCTCTTTCTCAAGAGCAGCCTGGTTTGCCGCTCTCTCTTTCTGAAGAGCATCCTGAAAAACCATTCCTCGTTACCACAGTAATGATCTATGGTGACACACATAATGAAATGGATGAAAGTGTTCTTAGTCCGTACAACTAACCTCGATGGCAAGTTCGACTGGCCGTGGACGAGGCGTTATCTCAGGACATCTGCTCGACTGGCGCGCCTTGATCTCCGGAAGAGTGAGTGGACAACGTATTATCCCATCTCCAATGGCTATCGAGCCATGGGGCCTCCCGCCACCAGATATCATCACCAGTTCTGGATACAAAGGTTCCTGGCTAGGGTTAAAGTCATCCCCTTTCGTAGCCTTCCCCGCGTCCTTGTATGCCACGAGCTTCTGGTGGGATGATATGTTGGTGAAGTTACTGGGATCATCCAGGTCAGACTCAGAGAATGCCTTCGCCTTCTTGTACGAGGCAGTATGGGCCATGCCATAAAGGTCGTACAAGTGTGGCATCTCAGTCTTATTGTGATGCACCTAAAAGAGAGGAACAAAATATTAGCATCAAGAATGAATTGCATGAATCATGAAGCAAATCACATACCCAGTTTCGTCCAAACTGAAGTAAGTTGGCGCTGCCTTGATGGTGTGGCACACCAACCATTTGGCTACGCCGATCCTTCGCATTCTCGTGGACGGCTCGCCAGCTGCCTGTGCACCACTCATCAACCAACGCCTCCCAACAATCCATCTTATCCGCACACCATCTCGGGGGCACCTGTAAGTTATTAGACAGAATTTTCAGCGCTACGCCTATGAATGAAATCAAGAAAACTACGTAGAAGGACTTAAGAATAGGTAATTACCTTCATGTATTGCTCCTTCTTCAAAAACTTTCCGCGGCAATCCTTCTTCTCCTTCTTAATACCACGCGTGGCGTAGTAATCTCGAATAGCCTGCGGCCGAGCCTCGTGGCGCAAGTTCTGTAGTAACCGCCTACACTCGACCTCGAGAACCCTGGCCGCCTCCTCCTCATATCCATCCTCACACCTATAGAAGGTCTGCAATCAAACATGAAAACACCGATTAGTACAATAATTAGGTATATTGTTAATTTTAGATTCTGTAAAAGGATAATTTACCCAAAAGCTCCTGATCACCATCTCGGCCCTCGTGTGGCACAAGACACCATCTATAATCTCCTCCGGCGGGGCCTGCGCAGCCTGGTAGTGCTCCCAGGTAAATCCTAGTGTAGGAACCTGACCCTCACCAGGCAACGTGACAAACCCCGGAAAATTTGTCTGGCAAAGCACACCAAGGACGGAGTTCGGCCTGCGGACTCCAAGAGGGTGTACCCATCCCCTACAGTATGATAAGGTCAGTGCATTAGATATTTGAACAAACTTGAAGGCAAAAGCTAAAAAAAGGGTAAATGTACTTACCTATCTCCTTCAGGTTTAATCACCGGCCTGTGCTCGCGGGTAGCCGGGGCGACCGGGAGACGTGTACTACCACGCTTGTACACGGTGGCCCCGTTCACCTGCACATCGCCCTCACTATCCGTAAGCTCATCCCCGCCATCCCCGCCCCCTGAGCCACCCGGACCCTCGGTCCAATCCGGCAACTCGGTACGATCCAGCCAAGGCTCCCATCCGGCCCTCTCCACGTCGGGTGAAGCCTCCGGTACCGTAGTCTCCTCCGGCTGCTCCTGGGCCGAATGCACCTCGACCTGAGGCTGCTCCTGGACCGGAGTCTCATGGGACGAATGCCCGTGAACACCAGGCTCCTGGACCGGAGTCCCTGTAGCCTCCTCCGCAAACGGGTCGACCATACTAGTCCTATGCTCGGGTGAATGAGCTGGTGGTGGTGGCGAGGACGGCTCAACAGTCCTCCTGGATCTTCCGTGGCCACCACCTCTCCATGTACCCTTCCCCTTCCTCCCTACCCGACCAGCACCTCTCCCAGTGGGCAATGCCGCCGACCAAGAAGAACCCCCGGCTGGTGTCGAAAGACTGTCTGCCAAGGCTCTACGGAGAGATAGGGGTGGAAGGGAAGTACCACCCCTCGTGCGGGGCGCCTGGGAAGAACCCGTCGAGCGCTCTGGACCCGCGCCCACCATCTTTCAACACCTACCATGATAAAGATTAAAAGAAATTAGTACAACACAAAAAAATTGAATGACTCACATGAATAATAATATGTACATGAATAATAAAGATTAAAATATATATAATTTAAGTTGTGAATCTTACAAACTAATAATCATCATCAATAAATGCATCATCATCATCACTATCACGCATGTCTTCATGAATGACGTGCTCATCGGGTTCAACGGCGTGAAGTTGTGAAAGGCCTTCCTTTAATCGTTGAAGCATTGACAGGTCATCCGCATCAGTAACCTCTACGAGTTCCAGGTCTTCTGGTTCCGGCTCAGGGCTGGAGTCGGATTCATTGTCGCTGTCTACTTCCATGTTCTTGGATGAAGCATGGCGGTTCTTGAAACGTTTCTTGGAAATACGTGCTTCTTGGAAGAATTGTCCATCATATGTGTCTGGGTTAATGTGAGGTTCATAATCCTGTTCATTTGGGAGAGGTGGTCTGACATGTGGCGGCACTTCATAAACAACATACCAACCTTCCAGATTCTTATCCGTTTGCCATGCCCACGGTAGATAGAAAACTTGGGTCGCCTGTTGAGCCGTAATATAGACATCGGGAACATCTAAATGGGTGTTTGGATTGATTTCGACTAGTCCTATATGTTCATGAGTCCTTCTAGTCTTTTTCGGCTGGAACCAATAACATTTGAAGACTATGACGTTCGATGGGTTTTCACCATAGAATTGAAGTTCATAAATTGCTTCAACTCTTCCATAATACTCGATAACACCTTCGCCGATAGCAGAGACACCACAATTTGTAGATTTCCGGTCGGGCATAGATAGCTCTTTGCCAAAGGTACGAAAGAGATACCCGTTGATGTTGTATTTCTCAAATGAACGGACCTTATAGTCAAAACCATTAGCGACTTGTCTCAATTCGGCGTCCATAGACTATGAATTAGCCTACAAGTTTAATACGAAACGGTTGTTGCATTAGCCGCAAGTTAGGCCAAGAATGAAATGGTCCATTATTGATAATTACCGTTTGTTTGAACCAAGAGATGAAACCGGGATAGCCGCCTCCTGTCTTTGACAGAAGCTCATACTCTTCGACGGAATCATTTTCGATCACCGCTCCATCCGAGAATTTGACGACGTAACGGCTGTTTGAAATATCCGGGAATAAGAGCAGTTCAAATGAATTAGAAGTTACGGGAAAATGTGCCGAGAACTCACTCGATGTACGGCCGCACTTCTGTTAGGTTGTTGAAGATATACAATGAAATGTTCCGGCATTCTTCGATATCCAACGTTATTGGTTTTGAAGCACCGGCTGGTGCGAGCTTCCCTTTGAATAGGCTGAGGTTGGACCCACCTTTTTTAGGGTCTCCATCATTGTGCCGAGGCTTCGGATTATGCAAATGATGATTTTTGGCTTCGTAGTGTGCTGTCACAAAGTTTGCCATCTCCTCAGTAATGAATGCCTCAGCCATCGATGCTTCAATTCTACGCTTATTTTTACATTTAGCTCGAAGGGTCTTCTGCATCCTCTCAGTTGCATAGCACCAACGATCTTGCACGGGCCCACCCAATCTTGCCTCGGTCGGTAGATGTAAAATCAAATGCTGCATTGGATTAAAGAAGCCCGGTGGAAAGATCTTGTCTAACTTGCACAACAACTCCGGTGCAAACTCCTCCATGTCTTCTGCCACGCCAGGCGACAATTCTTTCGCACAAAGAACACGGAAGAAATAGCTCAGCTCCGCCAGTACTAGCCATTCATCCTCAGGAATAAAGCCACGTAACATCACCGGCATTACCCGCTCTAGCCATATGTGCCAATCATGACTCTTGAGACCAAAGATTTTTAATTTTTCAAGACTCGCTCCCCTCTTTAGATTCGCTGCATACCCATCGGGGAACATCAAGTGCATTTTGACCCACAAGATAATTTCCCTCATAGCTGGCCTTCCAAGATTGAACCAGGCCTTTGGCTTCGACCACTTCTGCTTTCCTTTGCCTTCTCGCATGTTTTGTAACGGTCTATGACATAGTGTCTCTTGATCGACTCTAGCCTTAATATTATCCTTTGTCTTCCCATCTATGTCGAACAATGTACCAAAAATAGCCTCTCCGATATTCTTTTCAGTGTGCATCATGTCGATATTGTGTGGAAGAAGGAGGTCTTTGAAGTAAGGCAGATCCCACAAGCATGGCTTGTGAGTCCAGGCATGTTTTGAATTATACCCCTTGAAATACCCTGGATGCTCTGGATCAGGCTCGAGGGCGTTTAACTGATCCAGGATCTGTTGGCCTGTGAACGCAGGTGATGCCAAGTTTTTGACAACTTTACCTTTGGTAAAGTTCTTCTTGTCTTTTCTGAACTGATGGTCAGGATCCAGGAACTGTCTATGCAAGTCAAAGCAAGAATACTTCCGACCCTCCTGCAACCAATGAAACTGAAGGGCTGCCTTGCATTGGGGGCACGGGAACCTTCCATGCACACACCATCCAGAGAATAGCGCATACGCTCGCAAGTCATGCATAGAGTACATGTACCACACATGCATTTTGAAGTTTTCTTTTCTAGCGGCATCGTATGTCTTGACCCCATTTTCCCAAGCTTCTTCCAATTCATCCTTAAGCGGTTGCAGGTACACATTCATATTCTTCCCCAGATAATTGGGCCCTGGAATTATCAACGTCAGAAATATGTTCTTTCTTTGCATAATCTGCCCGGGGGGGAGATTGAGTGGAATGACAAATACAGGCCAACAACTGTATTGGGTTGCCGTCATGCCGAAGGGATTAAAACCATCCGTGGCGGCGCAGACTCGAGGATTCCTTGGATCTGCCGCTTTATCCTGATGCAATCCATCGAAATGTTTCCACGCTTCCCCATCCGATGTGTGTACCATCATCTTATTCCTATCTGCATCTAGTTCGGTTCTTTTGCCCAATTTGTGCCATGTCATCTGTCTGGCTGTCTCTTTGACCATGAAAAGACGTTGAAGTCTTGGTACGATTGGCATATACCGAAGAACACTAACTGCGATTTTGGTCTGCCTCTTCTCACCCATACCGTTGTCTACCAGAAGATACCTGCAAGACTCGCAATTGGGACAATAGTCCAAGTGTGCATACTCCTTCCTAAATAAGACACATCCTTTCTCACATGCATCTATCTTCTCATAGGGCATCTTAAGTACACGAAGTATTTTGTCCGACTGGTACAGGTTTGCAGGCATGACATGGCCTTTGGGTAGGAAACGTCCAAATAGTGTCATCATCGCGTCGTAGCATTCTCTTCCCAAGTTGAACTGAGCCTTCAGAGCCATTACTTGTGCAATTGCATCTAGCTGACAGAGCTTAGTGTGCTCATGGAGAGGACGTTTTGAAGACTCCAACATTTCATAAAAGGCCTTTGCAGATTCCTCCATCTCATCTTCCGAATCCCGAGCATCATCAAAGTCTTGCACCATGTCTTCGATCCCGGTACCATCTCGTCCGTGCGACGACGGACCACCTCAGCTCTTGTGCGTTGTATAGATTCACCATGAAATGTCCACACCGTATAATTAGGCTTAAAACCCCTCCTCTGCAGGTGTTTAATCATTACAGCCTCTGTCGTCTTTTTATAGTTGTCGCATCCAGGACAGGGGCAATAGTTTCTTTCCTGGCCATTTGCGAATGCGGCTTTCACAAATTCCTTTGTTTTTAAAAACCATTCTTTCGTCATCTCTTTCTGACTAGGGTGATCGGTATACATCCACGCACGATCACTCATCTTGCGTAGCTACTAAAGACAGAAGAAATATATTTATATATAATTTAGCATTTATATTCATTGGTTAATCAGGTTCGCCATTTTTATTACGTCCAGGCAACCTACACGCTAATAGGTAAAGATAGGTCCTAATCCCACCCGAGTATGTGTAGATTGTGTTCGTTTTCCCATGCTCTACTCCGGATCCAACGCAAAATTTCGGCAGCACCTCCCCGCTGTTCTCCTGATACACGTCTCCGCAATAAACAGAGAGGATGTGCATCCGGAGAACAACAGGGAGGCACTGACGAAATTCCGCATCGGATCCAGAGCACAGCATACGGGAAAACGAACCCAATCTACACATACTCGGGTTGTCCATGGATAATGTTGGACAATTCGAAAGGATGGCGGTTATAAATATGCAAAGACATGCATATTTATAGATGTCGCCCTTTCGAACGGGAGACGCATACTGGTCACGCATACTGATAAATTAATTGAATTACCTAAATCTAGAAAGTTTCATCCAGAAACCGAGCCACAGTAAATGAAGGGGGGCGGGGAGGAGATGAAATTTGTACTGACCCACGAATGCAGGGGCAGAGCTCGTACAACGCACGGGCAGGTCTTCGCACAGCAGACCTCACAACGACGAGACAACTATCACATGTAAATCCTTTGATCAACACAAATATTCCAATTATGTCATTTTAGATGAAAACAAGCTAAGTATATAATATTCATGAGCTAACCAAGGTTCTTGTGCCATTTTGAGCTTATTATGGTATTTTGGAGCTAAATGGGCTAATTATGTCATTGTTGGGTTAATTAAAGCAAGGATAACATGAAAGAGGAGAAGAAAGAGGAGGAGGAGGAGGAGAAGAAGAATAAATCAAGAAGAAGGAGGAGGAGGAGGAGAAGGAGGAGGAGGAGGAGGAGAAGGATAGAAGGTCCTTGGCCTTCTCCTCCTCCTCCTCCTCCTCCTCCTCCTTCTTCTCTTCTTCTTCTTCTTCTTCTTCTTTCTTTTCATTTTGCCTATTTCTTCTCCTCTTCTCCTCTTGTTGGAGCTAAATTACCTAATTATGTCTTTTTTGAGCTAAATGGGCTAATTATCCCATTTTAGAGGAAAACAAGCTAAGTATATAATATTAATGAGCTAACCAAGGTTCTTATGCCATTTTGAGCTTATTATGGTATTTTGGAGCTAAATGGACTAATTATGTCATTGTTGGGGAAATTAAAGCAATTGCAAGGATAATATGAAAGAGGAGAAGAAAGAGGAGGAGGAGGAGAAGAAGCAGAAATCAAGGAGGAGGAGGAGGAGAAGGACTAGAAGGTCCTTGGCCTTCTCCTCCTCCTCCTCCTCCTCCTTCTCCTTCTTCTCTTCTTCTTCTTCTCTTCTTCTTCTTCTTCTATCTTTTCATTTTGCCTATTTCTTATCCTCTTCTCCTCTTGTTGGATCTAAATTATCTAATTATGTCTTTTTTGAGCTAAATGTTCCAATTATGTCATTTTAGAGGAAAACAAGCTAAGTATATAATATTCATGAGCTAACCAAGGTTCTTGTGCCATTTTGAGCTTATTATGGTATTTTGGAGCTAAATGGGCTAATTATGTCATTGTTGGGTTAATTACCCTGCTGCATCGACATGCACCTACCACGCAAAGTTCGCAGGTCCAGAAGTTGCCATTGTTGGGTTAACTAACCAAGCTAACTAAACCTATCGCTAAACCTAGATAGCACTAAACAGCAAAAAAAATAACAAAACAGAATCTACCACTATAACAAAAACAGAATCTACCACTAAGTAACTAAAAAAGAATCTAGCTACCACTAAATACCAAACAATAAAAAATCAACTTCTTCTTCTTTTTTCTCTCCTTCTCCTTCTTATTTTTTTCTTATTCTCTTCTTCTCTTCTTCTTTACTTATTCTCCTGCTTATTTTTTTCTTCTCTTCTTCTTCTTTTTCTTTTTCTTCTTCTTCTCCTTCTTATTTTTTTCTTCTCCTCTACTTCTTCTTTTTGTTCTCCTCCTCCTCCTCCTCCTACTCCTCTTCTTCTCCTCCTCTTCTTGTCCTCCTCCTCCTCCTCTTCTCCTCTTCTCCTCCTAACTAAATCTACTAACCTAACTAAAACTACTAACCTAACTAAATCTACTAACCTAACTAAAACTACTAACCTAACTAAATCTACCACTAAAACTACTAACAATAACAAGTACTAAAACTACTAAAAAATAATAAAACACGTAAAAAATAATGCGGGTGGGGCGATGGGGGTGGGGGTGTGGGGGCTCACCGAGAGGGGCGGCTGTGGAGGGGCCGGGGTGGCGGGGCGGCGCCGGGGGCGCCAGGTGCAGCGGCGCGACGGTGGTGGGGCAGCGGCAGCGGCAGCGGGGGCGAGGTGGGGCAGCAGCAGGGGCAGCGGCAGCGGGGGCGAGGTGGGGCAGTGGCAGCGGCAGAGGCAGCGGGGGCGAGGTGGGGGCAGCGGCAGGGGCAGCGACGCTACGGGGCCGGCGGCGCGACGGTGGTCCTGGCGGCCGGAGAGAGGGGCGCGCGGGGTGGGGAGAGAGAGCGAGGGGCTGTTACAGAGAGAGGGGGGCGGGGTGGGGGGAAGGAGCCGTTAACGGAGTTAGCGCTTTGCCGTCTGCCACCGGACTCTTTGTCGTCCGCCAGCAAACGGCAAAGGTCCGACTCCTGTTTGACCTAGCCACCCCGCGGTCAGGTGGGCCTATCTACATCTTTGCCGTCTGCCTCTGGACTCTTTGCCGTCCGCTAGCAGACAGCAAAGAAGTGACAGATGGCAAAAAGGCTGTATGCCATCAGCCAGTACTGTGCGTCCGTTTTGCTGAAGCTGACGGCAAAGACTATCTTTGCCATCAGCTAGCCGACGGCAAAGACTAGGCAGATGGCAAAATACTGATTTCCAGTAGTGATGGTCACATCGACTCGGCGTATCAATGAGCTATGGAGATGCCCATCAATAGATATCAATGTGAATTAGTAGGGATTGCCATGCAACGGATGCACAAGAGCTATAAGTGTGTGAAAGCTCTAAAGGAAAACTAGTGGGTGTGCACCCAACTTGCTTGCTCACGAAGACCTACGGCAATTTTGAGGAAGCCCATCATTGGAATATACAAGCCAAGTTATATAATGAAAATTCCCACTAGTATAAGGAGTGAAAAAACAAGAGATTCTCTATCATGAAGAACATGGTGCTATTTTGAAGCACAAGTGTGGAAAAAGATAGTAGCATTGTCCCTTCTCACTTTTTCTCTCATCATTTTTTTGTTTGGGCTATTTGGCCTCTTTTTTTCAAAAAAATTGGTGGGCATATTTGGCCTCTTTTTTTCCTCACATGGGACAATGCTCTAATAATGATTATCGTCACACTTCTATTTACTTACAACTCAATACTTAGAACAATGATGACTCTATATGAAATGCCTCCGGTAGACAAAAGCTTGCGGCGGTGCAAAATTATTTTCGTGGCTCTCTTCTTTGGTTTCGGGATTTTAGAGAATTTATAGGCGAAAGAGGTAGGGCAAAGGAGCCACGTGGGGCCCAAAAGCCTGCCAGGCGCCCCCCCCCCCCCAGGCCGCGGCTAGGGGGCTTGTGACCTCCCCCGAGGTCTCCTGCCTTGGTTCTCAAGTCCGCTGCGTATCTTCTGTTATGGAAAAAATCATCTCGCAGGTTTTATTCCGTTTGGACTCCGTTTAATATTCTTCTCTGGAAAAGGTCAAAAACATGGAAAAAAAACAGAAACTGGCACTTGGCACTGAGTTAATAGGTTAGTCCCAAAAAAGATATAAAATAGCATATTCATGCATATAAAACATCCAAAGTTGACATGATAATAGCATGGAACCATCAAAAATTATAGATACGTTGGAGACGTATCAGCGGCCAAGGAAAAATCAGATATATTCGATATACAAGTTATTGATGTGTACTTAACCACCTGTAACATCCCAAATTTACTATTTGGAATGTTTTATAATTGTAGCTAAGCATCTATGCATTTTATTTGAATGAATGTGACATTCGAATTTCCCTTTGGTTTTGGATTTGCACATTATTTCGGCACAAGATTTCAATCACAAAAAAATCTATCTGATGATATTCTTGCCAAGCAAGAAGGAGAGGAGGTAACATGACACCCCAAAATAAATAAAAGTCAGTAGAAAAAGGCAAAAGTTGGATTTTTATTGGATTTTAAAAAATAAATTTTCATGAAGTTTTGATTTTGTGAAAAATAAAATGTCCACGTGGTGGGAAATATTTTTCTGATAATTTTGATATATAATACTTCTATATTTGGAATTATATTTATTTTCTTGTGTACGTTTTACTTTCCTGTTTTTATAGAAAGAAACAAATCGCTTTTATTTGGAAAGGCATCGTGGGCCATTAGGAAAATCCAAACTGGCCCATTATTTCCTTCTTCTACCTCGAGCACTTTCCTTCCGTGGCCATGGCACGCACCTCACACGAAGCTTCCAACCTCGGATTCGCGAGATATACTGCCTCCCCGCACCTCCCACCACCCCTATAAGAACCCCCATGATGTCCTCCGTTCCCCTAGAAAAAATTCCGTTCCCTCGCCCGACACCACCACCCCCATAGCCGTCGTCTCCCCTGCATGTACCGAGCTCACACGAGCCACGACCTCGCCAGGGCGCCCACCCCCGTCGCCTAGGAGGCGCCCGACGCCCTTGGAGCCCCGACCGCTCCCTCCTCTGCCGGTTCCACCCTTCCCCACTAGCGTTCCTTCCCCAGAGCACCAACAGCCTTCACCTTTCACGTCGGCTGCTACAAGAAGCTCGTCGTTCTTCTTCACTGGAACGGTAAGATGCCCTTTTTCTCTTATCTCATCTCCCACCGTTAGATCTCTTTTGGATGGGTTAGATTAGATTCGAACATACCCCTTCGGGTAATTGAAATAGACCAGCAGTTTTCTGGTTAGTCAAATTATAAAACCGAAAGGTTTTCTTATATTGCGGCCGACCTCTAGATAGCCTAAAACGTGCACACCCCACAACCAATCCGGATCTGTCACGTCACTTTTTTATATTTACTCTTCTCTGATTTTAATTCCCGCAACAGATTTGAACCTGATTTTAGAATGCCTACAACTTTTATTCTATAAATCCAAATGAGGTGATTGTTTTTTGCATTGGATCACAAATTTTATGTAGTTTCTGTAGATATAAAATTTGTCCATGTTTGAAAATGTAAAATTTGAATTTAAACAGATTTGGTTTAAATCTTGTTTTACTTATATCTTGAGTTTAAAAATTGATTTTTAATTGGATTTTTTTGCTACTCATCACTAGTGATCTTATTTATGAGTGGGTAAAACTTCAGAATTTTTGGAATATTTTAACTCATTATTTTATGCAAAACAGATTATGTTTTGGTTCTTGTAAGACAATTTTACTCTTTTATGATATAGCTACTTTTGTTTATTGCTTTATTTTGATCACTTGCTATTGTGATGCTTATTTCCTTCGTTAGATTATCCAGAGTGCGAAGCTTGTTATCTAGACGCGCTCGAGTTCGACAATCATCAACAAGGCAAGTCACGTTGATCATGTTTTACCTATGTTTTATATGCATTGTAGTTCTACCTTCTTCACCCAATTGCATGCAAAGTAGGTACTTGGACATTTGGATCTTGATGTAGTATCATGTGGTAGGCACCCAACCCCCTTGTTACTTGGCCCGGGACGATGAAGTTTATTTTGCTATGCTTTTAGTAGATGGGGTTATGGTTGAGTGTTTATCACGAGTGTTGTGAGAATATAATAATCAAGACCGGATATTACAAGACTTTTCGAGACCTCGTGATGCAACACACCTCTGGGTGAAGGACGGTTCAGATGGGCTCCCTGGGATAAACCAGCGGAGGACCCGGGATACATGGAGAAGCGCCATGACATCTTGCGGAAAGCTTCACCCAAGCGCGAAGAGATGGATGGATGCTTCAAGACCCAAGGCTTACCTGCACAGCCACAAGTCATTATGGGCTCTGGCTTGGTTGGACAACATGGTGACTCTGGACGGGCGGTGCTACGAGATGTAGAAGAACTGTAGGATTGGATGGGCACCGACATAGGCTCAGAGGAACCCGTTGAAAGACCATGTTTTTATCATCCGGTTCTCAAACACCCTGAAGTGCAAGGACTCCAACGGAGGCGATCAAATCTTGTGGGGAACGTGTGCAAAACTCTGCAGAGTACCCAAACCTAATCGATTAGTCGTGTCCACGGTCATGGACAACTTGAGCCGGAGGAACTGAAACTATCTGGAATTCTCAACACAAATAATATTAATGATGTGGTTATTATTGACAACTTGGGTATGAGAATTGGTTGGTGGAACCATCTCATTAGCAACCAACCATGTAGTAATATTTTGCTTTTAGCCCTCTCTTGTTGTAGGAGAAAACTTTGCTTTCCGCTAAAAACTTACAGCCCCACCTGCCATACACTACTGGAAAACAGTAATTTGCCATCAGCCAGGGCTTTGCCGTCTGCTGGCTGATGGCAAAGACCCTCTTTGCCGTCAGATGAACTAAAGCGGACGGTAAAGGGCTCGCTGATGGTAAAAAGAATATTTGCCATCGGCCAGGGCTTTGTCGTCCGTCAACAGACGGCAAAGGTAGTGAAGGCAGACGGCAAACCTATCCCACCCCACCTCTCCTCTCTCCCCACCCCACCCCACCCCGCCCCACCCCTTTGCCATCTGCCTAACTAACTTTGCCGTCAGCGGCAGACGGCAAAGGGGATTGACCCCTAACGTTAAAGGTTGTCCTGCCCACCCGCTCCCGCACTCTCTCTCCCCTCTCTCTCCACCGCAACCTCCACCCCCCAGCGCCGCTGACGCCATCCCACCCCAGCTCCGCCGCCCCACCCCAGCACCGACGCCCCACCCCATCCCAGCGTCGCCGCCCCACCCCACCCCAGCGTCGCCGCCCCATCCCAGCGCCACCGCCGCCACGCCACCCCACGCCCTCCTCGCGCCCCTCACCCTGCGGCCCTCCTCCCCGCGCCTCTCCTCCTCGCGCCCCTCCCCCCTGCGGCCCTGCTCCCCACGCCCTCGTCGGGCCCCTCCCCCTGCGGCCCTCCTCCCCGCGCCTCTCCTCCCTGCGCCACCGGATCGAGGTTAGTTTTTTTAGCTTTTTTGTAATAGTTTTGTTTAATTAGTTATAGGTTTTAGGTTTGTTTCGGCTTAGGTTTAGTTTTAGTTTAGTTTACGTTTATGTTTAGTCTTAGGTTAGTTTCCTGTTTAGTAGAACAAAATAAGAAAAAGTAGTAGAAGAAGAAGAATAAGTAGAAGAAGAAAAAAGGAGAAGAAGAAGAAGAGCTAGAGGAGGAGGAGGAGGAGAAGAAGAAAAGAAGAAGAAGGAGAAGAAGAATAATAGGAAAAAATAAAAAATAAAATAAGAATAAGAAGAAGAAGAAAAATACGAGAGGAAGAGAAGAATAAGAGGAAAAAGAAGAAAGAAAATAAGAAGAACAAGAAGAAGAAGAAAAATAGGAGAGGAAGAGAAGAAGAAGAAAAGAACCTTGGTTAGCTCATGAATATTATATACTTAGCTTGTTTTCCTCTAAAATGGGATAATTAACCCATTTAGCTCCAAAAAGACATAATTAGGTAATTTAGCTCGTGTAGTGATATATGCATATAGTATAGATGATACTTTTTCACCTCTCTCTTTTGTGACTTGCCGACATATTCAATATGCTGACCTACACGGCTTCAACGTGTCATGTTGGAGAGTACTTTTCCGACCAGGAGTGAGGTCACGATCTACGCTCGGTGATATGCCCTGGAGTCAGATGGACTCAACTACCTTTGAAGCTTCCGCTAGTGTTCGTTTAGTTATCTCATGAGATGGCCTTCAGCCACTTTATTGTAATCATTATTGTAATAAAGTACTCGATATGAGATCCGATTAATAAAGCTCTGTGATTGAACTCTCGATATATACATTGATGTGCTGTGTGTGTACCAGCATGATCTTGGGATGGTACAGAAACACCAGAGACTTGGCCGTTTCAGGTCGGGTCGCTACACGAGCTCTCATAGTAGTGCCTGGGTATTTGATACCGGTTTTGTTGCTCATATTTGCAACTCGAAACAAGAACTGCGGAATAAACGAAGGTTGGCGAGGGATGAAGTGATGATGCGCGTGGGAAATGGTCCAACGTTGATGCAATCGCCGTCGACATAGTTTCACTTCAGTTACCATTAGGATTAGTTATGAACTTAAATAATTGTTATTTAGTGCATGCGTTAAGCATGAACATTATATCTGGATCTTGTTTATTGCGAGACGGTTACTTGTTTAAGTCAGAGAATAATGGTTGTTCTATTTCTGTGAGTAATATCTTTTATGGTCATGCACCCAATGTGAGAGGATTGTTCATATTGAATCTTGATAGCGATGATACACATATACATAACATTGAGACCAAAAGAGTTAGAGTTAACAATGATAGCACCATGTTTTTGTGGCACTCCTCTTAGGTCATATTGGTGTAAAGCGCATGAAGAAACTCCATTCCGATGGACTTTTGGAGTCACTTGACTTTGAATCACTTGGCACGTGCGAACCATGCCTCATGGGCAAGACGACTAAGACTCCGTTCTCTGGAACAATGGAGCATGCAAGTGACTTGTTGGAAATCATACATACCGATGTGTGCGGTCCGATGAGTGTGGAGGCACACGGCGGATATCATTATTTTATCACCTTCACTAACGATTTGAGTAGATATGGTTATGACTACTGGATGAAGCACAAGTCTGAAACGTCTGAGAAGTTCAAGCAATTTCAGAGTGAAGTCAAAAATCATCGTAACAAGAAGATCAAGTTCCTACGATCTGATCGTGGGGGTGAATATCTGAGTTTCGAGTTTGGTGCTCACTTAAGACAATGTGGAATTGTTTCACAGTTGACACCGCCTGGAACACCACAACGTAATGGTGTGTCCGAACGTCGTAATCGTACTTCGTTAGAAATGGTGCGATCTATGATGTCTCTTACCGATTTGTCGTTATCGTTTTGGGGTTATGCATTAGAGACAAGTGCATTCACTTTAAATAGGGCACCATCAAAATCCGTTGAGACGACACCATACGAACTGTGGTATGGCAAAAGACCGAAGTTGTCGTTTCTTAAAGTTTGGGGATGTGATGCTTATGTCAAAAAGCTTCAGCCTGAAAAGCTGGAACCCAAAGCGGAAAAGTGTGTGTTCATTGGTTACCCAAAGAAGACAGTTGGGTACACCTTATATCTCAACTCTGAGGGCAAAGTGTTTGTTGCTAAAAATGGAGCTTTTCTTGATAACGAGTTTCTCTCGAAAGAATTGAGTGGGAGGAAGATAGAACTTGATGAGGTTGTCGAACCTCTAGTCCCTCTGGATGGTGGCGCAGGGCAAGGGGAAACCCCTATCGTTGCGATGCCAGTTGAGGATGAAGTTGATGATGATGATCATGAAACTTCAGATCAAGTTCCTATCGGACCATGCAAGTCGACAAGATCACGTACTGCTCCTCAAGTGGTACGGTAATCCTGTCTTATCAATTATGTTGTTAGACAACAATGAACCTGCGAATTATGAAGAAGCAATGGTGGGCCCGGATTCCAACAATAGCTGGAGGCCATGAAGTCTGAGATAGGATCCATGTACGAGAACAAAGTGTGGACTTTGGAAGTACTACCTCAAGGTCGCAAGGCTATTCAGAACAAATGGATCTTTAAGAAGAAGACGGACGCAGACGGTAATGTCACCGTTTATAAAACTCGACTTGTGGCAAAGGGTTTTTCACAAGTTCAAGGAGTTGACTATGATGAGACGTTCTCACCGGTAGCGATGCTTAAGTCCGTCCAAATCATGTTAGCAATAGATGCATTTTTCGATTATGAAATCTCGTAGATGGATGTCAAAACGGCATTCCTTAACGGTTTTCTTAAGGAAGAGTTGTATATGATGCAACCCGAAGGTTTTGTGGATCCAAAGAATGCTAACAAACTATGCAAGCTCCAGCGATCCATTTATGGACTGTTGCAAGCATCTCGGAGTTGGAATAAGCGCTTTGATGAGGTGATCAAAGCATTTGGGTTTATACAAGTGGCTGGAGAATCTTGTATTTACAAGAAAGTGAGTGGGAGCTATGTGGCGTTTCTAATATTATATGTGGATGAAATATTGCTGATTGGAAATGACGTGGAGTTTTTGGAGAGCATAAAGGATTACTTGAATAAAAGTTTCTCTATGAAGGACCTAGGAGAAGCTGCTTACATTCTAGGCATTAGGACCTATATGGATAGATCGAGACGCCTGATAGGACTTTCACAAAGCACATACCTTTATAAAGTTTTGAAGAAGTTCAAAATGGACCAGTCCAAGAAAGGGTTCTTGCCAGTATTACAAGATATAAAATTGAGTAAGACTCAGTGCCCAACAACTGCGGAAGATAGAGAACAGATGAGTTCCGTCCCCTATGCTTCAGCCATAGGATATATCATGTATGCAATGTTGTGCACTAGACCACACGTCAGCTTGGCCATAAGTATGGCAGGCAGGTTTCAGAGTAATCCAGGAGTGGATCACTGGACGGCGGTCAAGAATATTTTGAAGAACCTGAAAAGGACTAAGGAAATGTTTCTCATTTATGGAGGTGACGAAGAGCTCGTCATAAAGGGTTACGTCGACACAAGCTTTGACACCAATCCGGATGACTCTAAGTCACAAACCGGATACGTATTTATTATTAATGGGGGTGCGGTAAGCTGGTGCAGTTCCAAGCAAAGCGTCGTAGCAGATTCTACATGTGAAGCGAAGTACATGGCTGCCTCGGAGGCAGCAAAGGAGGGTGTCTGGATGAAGCAGTTCATGACGGATCTTGGAGTTGTGCCGAGCGCACTAAATCTAGTAACTATGTTCTGTGACAACACTCGTGCTATTGCTCTAGCAAAGGAACCAAGGTTTCACAAGAAGACCAGACACATCAAACGACGCTGATGGGTGTTAGATTTATTACAATGTAGCACTACGTCGAAGGAGAGGACGTGAATATTTGCAAAGTGCACACGGATCTGAATGTAGCAGACCCACTGACTAAACCTCTTCCACGGGCAAAACATGATCAACACCAGAACTGTATGGATGTTAGATTTCTTACAATGTAAATCGCATGGCGATGTGAGGACTAGATTATTGACTCTAGTGCAAGTGGGAGACTCTTGGAAGAATTCCCTAGAGGCAATGATAGATAGTTATTATTATATTTCCTGTTAAAAGATAATCGTTTATTATCCATGCTATAATTGTATTGAATAAAAACATAGATGCATGTGTGGATACATAGACAAAACAATGTCCCTAGCAAGCCTCTAGTTGGCTAGCCAGTTGATCAATGATAGTTAAGGTTTTCTGGCTATATGCAAATGTTGTCACTTGATAACTGGATCACATCATTAGGAGAATCATGTGATGTACTAGACCCAAACTATGAATGTAGCATATTGATCGTGTCATTTTATTGCTATTGTTTTCTGCGTGTCAAGTATTTATTCCTATGACCATGAGATCATATAACTCACTGGCACCAGAGGAATAACTTGTGTGCATCAAACGTCACAACGTAACTGGGTGACTATAAAGGTGTTCTACAGGTATCTCTGAAGGTGTCCGTTGAGTTAGTATGGATCAAGACTGGGATTTGTCACACCGAGTGACGGAGAGGTATCTCAGGGCCCACTCGGTAATACAACATCACACACAAGCCTGACAAGCAATGTGACTAAGTGTAAGTCATGGGATCTTGTATTACGGAACGAGTAAAGAGACTTGCGGTAATGAGATTGAAATAGGTATGCGGATACCGACGATTGAATCTCGGGCAAGTAACATACCGAAGGACAAAGGGAATGACATACGGGATTATATGAATCCTTGACACTGAGGTTCAACCGATAAAGATCTTCGGAGAATATGTAGGATCCAATATGGGCATCCAGGTCCCTTTATTGGATGTTGACCGAGGAGTGCCTCGGGGCATGTCTACATAGTTCTCGAACCCGCAGGGTCTGCACACTTAAGGTTCGATGATATTTTAGTATAGTCGAGTTATATGTGTGGTTACCGAATGTTGTTTGGAGTCCCGGATGAGATCACGAATATCACGAGGGTTTCCAAAATGGTCCGGAAACGAAGATTGATATATAGGATGGTTTCATTTGGTTAGCGGAAAGTTTCGAGCAATTCCCGCAGTGTACTGGGAGTGACGAATGGGTTCTGGGAGTTCACCGGGATGGGCCCACCCACCCGGGAGTAAGCCCAAGGCCCAAGGGTGGTGCCACAAGTCCTTAGTGGGCTGGTGGAGTCAGCCCAAGGAACCCATGGTGCCACATAAAGAAAATACCAAAAGAAAAGAAAAAGGAAAAGGAAAGAGGGAGGTGGGAAGGAAGAGGAGGACTCCTCCTTCCCAAACCGAATTGGAGGAGGCTTCCTCCTCCTCCCTAGCGGCCGGCGCACCCTTGAGTCCTTGTGCCTCAAGGCTAGCCCCTCCCCCTCCCCTCATATATAGTGGTGGTTTAGGGCTTTTTGAGACACAACTTTGCCACGTGCAACTCTAGCCTAAACCACACAGTTTCACCTCTAGATAGGATTTCTGCGGAGCTCGGGTGGAGCTCTGCACGAGTAGATCATCACCACCATTGGAGCGCCATCACGCTGTCGGAGAACTAATCTACTTCTTTGTCTTTCTTGCTGGATCAAGAAGGCCGAGATCATCGTCGAGTTGTACGTGTGCTAAACGCGGAGGTGACGTCTGTTCGGCGCTAGATCGAAACGGATCATGGGACGGATCGCGGGACGGTTCATGGGACGGCTCGAGGGACGTGAAGATGTTCCACTACATCAACCGCGTTTCTTAACGCTTCATGTTGTGCGATCTACAAGGGTACATAGATTCAAATCTCCACTCACCATGATAGGTTTTTGTGTGCGTAGGAAATTTTTTGTTTCCCATGCAACGTTCCCCAACAGTGGCATCATGAGAAAGGTCTATGCATAGATAAAACGCATGAGTAGAACACAAAAGAGTTTGTGGGCGTCGATGTTCAGATTGCTTACTTCCTTAATCTTTTTTGATTCGGCGGTATTGTGGGATGAAGCGACCTAGACCAACCTTATTCGTCCACGTACGAGAGACCAGTTCCATCGATTAACATGCAACTTGTTGCATAAAGATAGATGGCGGGTGTCTGCCGCTCCCACTTTAGTTGAACCGGATTCGACAGAGGCGGTCCTTGTAGAAGGTTAAATAGCAACTTGAATATCATCGTTGTGGCTTTGTGTAGATAAGAATGGTTCTTGCTAGTAACCCATAGCTGCCACATAAAACATGCAACAACAAGTAGAGGACGTCTAACTTGTTTTTGCAGGGTATGTTGTGATATGATATGGCCAATTACATGATGAGATATATGTGATGTACGCGATGATCATCTTTTGTATAGAATTATCATGACTTGCATGTCGATGAGTACGGCAACCGGCAGGAGCCATAGGGTTGTCTTTAATTATTTGTGCCTTTTTTCTTTACTTGATCGCTATGAGTTGGCAATGGTGGTAGAAGCATAGTTGGCGTGACAACCTCATTGGTGCTACCTCTTGAGATTCCGTTGGTTTTTTCCTTGAAGAGGAAAGGGTGATGCAACACAGTAGCAGTAAGTATTTCCCTCAGTTTTGAGAACCAAGGTATCAATCCAGTAGGAGAATCAAGCCAAGTGTCCAGAGTACCTGCGCAAACACAAAAAGCTTGCACCCAACGCTATAAAGGGGTTGTCAATCCCTTCAAGATTGATTGCAAAGTGAGATCTGAAAGCGGAAAGTGCAATGAAGTAAAAGTGTAAGGCTGAAAATATGATGTGAAGTAGACCCGAGGGCCATAGTGTTCACTAGAGGCTTCTCTAAAAATATCAAATATTACGGTGGGTGAACAAATTACTGTCGAGCAATTGATAGAACCGCGCAAAGTCATGACGATATCTAAGGCAATGATCATACATATATGCATCACGTCCGAGACAAGTAGACCAATACTTTCTGGATCTACTACTATTACTCCACACATCAACCGCTATCCACTATGTATCTAGTGTATTGAGTTCATGACGAATAGAGTAATGCCTTAAGCAAGATGACATGATGTAGAGGGATAAACTCAAACCAATGATGTAAACCCCATCTTTTTACCCTTGATGGCAACAACACGATGCGTGCCTTGCTACCCCTTCTGTCACTGGGTGAGGTCACCGCACGGTATGAACCCAAAACCAAGCACTTCTCCCATTGCAAGAATCATAGAGCAAGTTGGCCAAACAAAACCCGCAACTCGAAGGGAATTATAGGGATATGAAATCATGCATATAAGAGATCAGAAGAAACTCAAATAAGATTCATAGATAATATGATCATAAATCCACAATTCATCGGATCTCGACAAACACACCGCAAAAGAAGATTAGATCGGATAGATCTCCATGAAGATCATGGAGAACTTTGTATTGAAGATCCAAGAGAGAGAAGAAGCCATCTAGCTACTAGCTATGGACCCGAAGGTCTATGGTGAACTACTCACGCATCATCAGAGAGGCCATGGTGTTGTGAAGAAGCCCTCCATATCCGAATCCCCCTCCGGCAGGGCACCAGAACGTGCCCCAAATGGGATCTTGCGGAGACAGAAGCTTGCGGCGGCGGAAAAGTATTTTCGTGGATCTCTCGCGTAGTTTTGGATTTTTCGGGAATTTATAGGCGGAAGAGGTAGGGCAGACGAGCCACAGGGGGGCCACAAGCCTGCTAGGCGCTCCCCTCCTGGCCGGGCCTAGGGGTCTTGTGGCCTCCCCTGGTGGCCTCTGCCTTGGCTCTCACGTCCCCTGTGTATCTTCTGTTCCACAAAAAATCTTTTTGGAAGTTTTATTCCATTTGGACTCCATTTAATATTCTCCTCTGAAAAGGGTCAAAAACACGGAAAAAATAGGAACTGGCACTTGGCACTGAGTTAATAAGTTAGTCCCAAAAAATATATAAAAGACATACAAAACATCCAAAGTTTGACAAGATAATAGCATGGAACCATCAAAAATTATAGATACGTTGGAGACGTATCAAGCATCCCCAAGCTTAACTCCTGCTCGTCCTCGAGTAGGGAAGTGATAAAGACTGAATTTTTGATGTGGAATGCTACCTAGCATAGTTGTCCTTTGTAACTTCTTTCATGTGACATGAATGTTCAGATCCGTAAGATTCAAAACAATAGTTTGCTATTGACATGAAAACAATAATACTTCAAGCAAACTAGCAAGGTAATCATGAACTTTCGGAATAACAAGGCCAAAGAAAGTTATCCCTACAAAATCATATAGTCTGGCTATGCTCCATCATCCCCACACAACTAATTTAAATCATGCACAACCCCGGTATTGGCCAAGTAATTGTTTTCGCACTCTTACTTTCTCAAACCTTTTTCAACTCTCACGCAATACATGAGCGTGAGCCGTGGATATAGCACTATAGGTGGAATAGAGTATGGTGGAGGTTGTGAGGCAAAAAGGAGGAGATGGTCACATCGACTCGGCATATCAAAGGGCTATGGAGACGCCCATTAATAGATATCAATGTGAATGAGTAGGGATTGCCATACAACGGATGCACTAGAGCTATAAGGATGTGAAAGCTCAAAAAGGAGAACTAGTGGGTGTGCATCCAACTTGCTTGCTCACGAAGACCTAGGGAAATTTTGAGGAAGCCCATCATTGGAATATACAAGCCAAGTTATATAACAAAGATTCCCACTAGCATATGGTGGTGACAAAATGAGAGCCTCTCAATCATGAAGAACATGGTGCTATTATGAAGCACAGGTGTGGAAAGAGATAGTAGCATTGTCCATTCTCTCTTTTTCTCTTATTTTTTGGGGGGGCTCTTTGGCCTCTTTCCATATCTCTATCTTTTTTTGTGTGGGAAACTTTGGCCTTTTTTATTTCCTCAAATGGGACAATGCTCTAATAATGATGATCATCACACTTCTATTTACTCACAGCTCAAAGCTTAGAACGATGATGACTCTAGAGGAAATGCCTTCGACAGTGTACCGGGATGTGCAACGATCTAGCTTGGCGTATGACGTTGAAACATCTCGCTAGCTATCTTACGATCATGCAATGGCAATATGAGAGTGACAACACAAGTCATGAGACAGAACGGTGGGAGTTGCATGGCAATATATCTCGGAATGGCTATGAAAATGCCATAGTAGGTAGGTATGGTGGCTGTTTTGAGGAAGGCATATGGTGGGTTTGTGCACCGGCGAAAATTGCGTGGTACTAGAGAGGCTAGCAATGGCGGAAGGTGAAAGTGCATCTATACCATGGACTCACATTAGTCATGAAAAACTCACATACTTGGTGCAAAAAAAATTATTAGTAATCGAAACAAAGTGCTAAACGCATACTCCTAGGGGAAGGGTTGGTATGTGTTAACCATCGCGCGATCCCGACCGCAACACAAAGGATGACAATCAATAGATCAATTATGCGCCGACTTCCTAACATAGCGCTTCACCATACGTGCATGTTACGGGAATCACTAACATCAACACAAGTATTTCTAGATTCACAACACCCTACTAACATAACTCTTAATATTACCAAATCCACGTCTCAAAACTAATTGAGAGGAATCAAACTTCTCTTTCTAATCAATGCACATGAAAATGGAAGTTTTATTGTATCCTCTTTGGGTACCTATCACCTTTGGGACTACTTTCATAGCACAAGCCAACTACCAAGTTACGCATCGTCGTGCTTTAAAAGATCTAAGTGAAGCACATAGAGCAAAATTGTCTAGCTCAAAAGATATAAGTGAAGCACAATGAGTATTCTAGCAAATTCACGATGAGTGCATGTCCCTCTCAAATGGTGTGCAGCAAGGATGACTGGGACACAACAAAAATAAAAGACTCCTACGATACAAGACGCTCCAAGCAAAACACATATCATGTGGTGAATAAAAATATAGCTCCAAGTAATGTTACCGATGGATTGAAGACGAAAGAGGGGATGCCTTCCCAGGGCATCCCCAAGCTTAGGATTTTTGGTGTCCTTGAATTTGGCTTGGGATGCCTTGGGCATCCCCAAGCTTGAACTCTTTCCGCTCTTTATCCCTTTGTCCATGAGAACATCATCCAAAACTTGAAAAGTCCACAACACAAAACTTAAACAGAAACTCGTGATATCATTAGCACAAGAAAACAAACTACCACCTCTTGAGGTACTGTAGCAATCTTGATTTCTATTTATATTGGTGTTAGATTACTATATTCTCACTTTTCCATGGCTAGTACCCTCCGATACTATCCATAGTTTCATCAAAACAAGCAACCAATACAACAAAAACAGAATCTGACAAAAACAGACCAGTCTGTAGCAATCTGTATACTTTGTATACTTATGGTACCTCAAAAATTCTGAACAGTTACGACAGCCTGGGCAAAAGGCATATCAACCAGCAGCAAAAAGAATCAACTCAAAAGCTCTTTCTGGATAAAAATGAAAAATAATTTCGTGAGCGAAAAGTTTCTGTCTTTTTCCAGCAGGATCAAACAACCAACACCAAACTAGTCATAAAGGTTTTGCTAGGCTCAAACACAAAAAGAAACACAAAAGACACAATCAAAAAAGAATTATGATGGTGTGGACGCAACAAAACAGAAAGAAAAGGATAAATTCATTGGGTTTCCTCCCAACAAGCGCTATTGTTTAACGCCCTTAGCTAGGCATAAGGTGATGGAATCACGTATCGTCGTCTTTGGTACTCAAACCATAAGTAGCCCTCATCATGGATTCATAAGGAAATCTTATTTTCTTTCTAGGGAAATGCTCCATGCCCTTCTTTAAAGGAAATTGAAACCTAATATTCCCTTCCTTCATATCGATGATAGCACCAATAGTCCTTAGGAAAGGTCTACTAAGAATGATAGGGCATGTAGGATTGCAATCAATATCAAGCACAATGAAATCCACGGGTACATAGTTCCTATTTGAAATAATAAGAACATCATTGATCCTTCCCATGGGTTTCTTGACAGTAGAATCTGCAAGATGCAAATTAAGAGAGCACTCCTCAATCTCATTAAAGCCTAGAACATCACATAAACACTTTGGAATCGCGGAAACACTAGCACCCAAATCACACAAAGCATTGCATTCATAGTTTTTGATTTTGATTTTTATAGTAGGTTCCCACTCATCATGAAGCTTTCTAGGAATAGAAAGTTCCAACTCAAGTTTATCTTCAAGAGATTTTATCATAGCATCGACGATATGATCGGTAAAGGCCTTATTTTGGCTATAAGCGTGTGCAGAGTTTAACATGGATTGCATCAAGGAAATACATTAAATCAAAGAGCAACTATCATAATTGAATTCCTTGAAATCCAAAGTAGTAGTTTCATTACTACTCAAAGTTTTGATATCTTTTACTCCACTTTCAATGCTTTTAGCATCAAGATAGATGGACTCTGAATCATTGGGGCGTTTTTCAACCAAAGTGGATTCATATCCAGCCCCATCATCATTAGGTTTGACACTAGAAAACAAGGATTCAATGGGAGTCACACCAAACACTTTAAGATCTTCGTGATTCTTATCACGAGAACACGCCTTTTTAAGCCATTCATGTCTAGCACGAATTTGGGCGGTTCTTTCTTTGCTCTCATTCATGGAAACACGCATAGCTTTCAAAGTTTCATCCATATTGATCTTGGGAGGAGCACATCCAACTTTCAAAGCATCAATATCAATAGACATTCTATCAACGCTCCTAGCCAAATCATCAATTTTGATTAGTTTTTCCTCTATGGACGCATTAAAAATCTTTTGCGAGTTGATAAACTCTTTGATATTACTCTCTAGATCAGAGGGTAATTTATTGGTGTAGGAGTTTCTAAAGTTATTATAGGGATTACTAGGAAAAGCCCTAGGAACATAGTTTCCTCTAAAAGCATTGTTGTTGCCAAAATTATTCCTACCAACAAAATTAACGTCCAAGCTCGTATTGCTACTCTCAATCAAGGAATACAAGGGCATATCATTAGGATCTAAAGGAGCACCTTTATTAGCAACCAATTTCATTAACTCATCCATCTTAGCACTCAACGAGTTAATTTCGTCTATAGCGTGTACCTTTTTACTAGTAGGTGACCTTTCAGTGTGCCACTGAGAGTAGTTTGTCATGATATTGTCTAGGAGTTTTGTGGCTTCTCCTAATGTGATTTCCATGAACGTTCCATCTGAGGCGGAGTCCAAGATATTTCTAGAAGCGAAATTCAAACCAGCATAGAAGATTTGTATAATCATCCAAAGACTCAAGCCATGAGCGGGACAATTTCTAATCATCAATTTCATTCTCTCCCAAGATTGTGAAACATGTTCATGATCAAGTTGCTTAAAATTCATGATATCATTACGGAGAGAGATGCTCTTAGCCGACGGAAAATACTTGGATATATAAGCATCTTTGCACTTGTTCCAAGAATCAATACTATTTTTGGGCAAAGATGAAAAACCAAGTTTTTGCTCGATCTCGCAACGAGAACGGAAAAAGCTTCAATTTAATCACATCATTATCCACATCTTTCTTGTTTTGCATATCGCAAAGCTCAATGAAGGTATTAAGATGGGATGCGGCATCTTCACTAGGAAGGCCGGAGAATTGCTCTTTCATAACAAGATTTAGCAAAGCAGCATTGATTTCGTATGATTCGCACTAGTGGCGAGAGCAATCGGAGTACTAATAAAATCATTATTATTAGTATTCGAGAAGTCACAAAGTTTGGTGTTTTCAGTCATGGTGACTTCAGCAAGCAAACAAGCACACAAGCGAACAGAAAGCAAGCGAGAGAAAAGGGCGAACAAAAAAGGCAAATATTTTTGTAAATTTTTGTTTTTCAGAAGTGGGGAAGAGGAAAACGAGAGGCAAAAAAGTAAATGCAAGAGATGAGTTTGCGACACTTACTTGGATGAGCTTCACCTAGAATAATCCCCGGTGTCACAAATTGACACGTTGACGAGAGACTATTCTTGACTTGATCCTCCCCGGCAACGGCGCCAGAAATCCTTCTTGCTACCTCTTGATCTTGCGTTGGTTTTTCCCTTGAAGAGGAAAGGGTGATGCAGCACAGAGCAGTAAGTATTTCCCTTAGTTTTGAGAACCAAGGTATCAATCTAGTAGGAGAATCAAGCCAAGTGTCCAGAGTACCTGCGCAAACACAAACAAGCTTGCACCCAATGCTATAAAGGGGTTGTCAATCCCTTCAAGATTGATTGCAAAGTGAGATCTGAAGGCGGAAAGTGCAACAAAGTAAAAGTGTAAGGCTGAAAATATGATGTGAAGTAGACCCGGGGGCCATAGTGTTCACTAGAGGCTTCTCTCAAAATAGCAAATATTACGATGGCTGAACAAATTACTATCGAGCAATTGATAGAACCGCGCAAATTCATGATGATATCTAAGGCAATGATCATACATATATGCATCACGTCTGAGACAAGTAGAATGATACTTTCTGCATCTACTACTATTACTCCACACATCGACCGCTATCCAGCATGCATCTAGTGTATTGAGTTCATGACGAACAGAATAACGCCTTAAGCAAGATGACATGATGTAGAGGGATAAACTCAAACCTGTGATGTAAACCCCATCTTTTTACCCTTGATGGCAACAACACGATGCGTGCCTCGCTACCCCTTCTGTCACTGGGTGAGGTCACCGCATGGTATGAACCCAAAACCAAGCACTTCTCCAATCGCAAGAATCATAGATCAAGTTGGCCAAACAAAACCCACAACTCGAAGGGAATTACAAGGATATGAAATCATTCATATAAGAGATCAGAAGAAACTCAAATAAGATTCATAGATAATCTGATCATAAATCCACAATTCATCGGATCTCGACAAACAAAACCGCAAAAGAAGATTACATCGGATAGATCTCCATGAAGATCATGGAGAACTTTGTATTGAAGATCCAAGAGAGAGAAGAAGCCATCTAGCTACTAGCTATGGACCCGAAGGTCTATGGTGAACTACTCACGCATCATCGGAGAGGCCATGGTGTTGATGAAGAAGCCCTCCGTATCCGAATCCCCCCTCTGCCATGACACCAGAACGTGCCCCATATGGTATCTTGCGGAGACAGAAGCTTGCGGCGACGGAAAAGTATTTTCGTGGATCTCTCGCGTTGTTTTGGATTTTTCAGGAATTTCTAGGCGAAAGAGGTAGGGCAGACGAGCCACAGGGTGCCCACAAGCCTGCTAGGCACGCCCCCCCCCCCCTGGCCGGGCCTAGGGGTCTTGTGGCCTCCCCTCGTGGGCTCTGCCTTGGTTCTCACGTCCCCTGCGTATCTTCTGTTCCGGAAAAAATCTTTTCAAAAGTTTTATTCCGTTTGGACTCTGTTTAATATTCTCCTCTGAAAAGGGTCAAAAACACGGAAAAAACAGGAACTGGCACTGGGCAGTGAGTTAATAATTTAGTCCCAAAAAAGATATAAAAGACATACGAAACATCCAAAGTTTGACAAGATAATAGCATGGAACCATCAAAAATTATAGATACGTTGGAGACGTTTAAATTGGCTACATGATGATGGAGATCATGGTGTCATGCCGGTGATGATGGAGATCATGCCGGTGCATTGGAAATGGAGATCAAAAGCACAAGATGATGATGGCCATATCATGTCACTATTATGATTTGCATGTGATGTTAATACTTTTATGCATCTTATTTTGCCTAGGACGGCAGTATCATTATAAGATGATTCCCTCACTAAAATTTCAAGATAAAATTGTGTTCTTCCCAAGTGTGCACCATTGCAAAGATTCGTCATTTCGAGGCACCACATGATGATCGGGTGCGATAGACTGTACGTTCGCATACAACGGGTGTAAGCCAGTTTTGCACATGCAAAACACTTGGATTAAACTTGACGAGCCTAGCATGTACACACATTGCCTCGGAACATAGGAGACAAAAAGGTCGAACATGAGTCATATAGAAGATATGATCAACATGGAGATGTTCACCATTGAAACCACCTCATCTCACGTGATGATCGGACTTGGGTTGGTGGATTTGGGTCATGTCACGCTCGAACAACCTGAAGGATGTTGAGTTGAGTGGGAGTTCTTAAGTAATATGATTAATTGAACTCATTATCATGAACATAGTCTAAGTTGTCTTTACAAAGTATGTTGTAGAACAATAGCTCGTGTTGTAGCTCCCCTGTATTTTTGATGTGTTCCTAGAGAAAACTAAATTGAAAGATGATAGTAGCAATTATGTGTACTGGGTCCATAAACTGTGGATTGTCCTCATTACTGCACAGGAGGCTTATGTCATTAATGCGCCGCTCAATGTGCTACCCCCCCCCCCCCAAGCATCGTGTGTGGATGTTGTTAACATCTAACATGCATGTTCTCATGACTACATGATAGTTCAGTGTGTCATGCTTTACAGCTTAAAAATGAGGCTCCAAAAACGTTTTGAACGCCACAGAACATATGGGATGTTCCAAGATCTGAAATTAGGATTTCAGACTCGTGCCCGTGTTGATAGGTAAGAGACCTCCGACAAGATTCTTCGCCTGAAAGATGAAGGAGAATAGCTCAATCGGTGAGCATGTGCTAAGATTGTGTGGGTGCTACAATTACTTGAATCGAGTGGGAGTTGATCTTCCAGATAAGATAGTGATTGACATAATTCTCCAAGTCACTGCCACCAAGCTACTGGAGCTTCGTAATGAACTATAATACACCAAGGATGGAGATGAAGATCCTTCAGCTATTCACGATGTTTGACACCACGAAGGTAGAAATCAATAAGGAGCATCAAGTGTTGATGGTGAGTGAAACCACTAGTTTCAGGAAGGGTAAGGTCAAGAAGGAAAACTTCAAGACTGACAAGCTAGTTGTCGCTCCAGTGAAGAAACCCAAGGTCGAACCCAAACCCAAGACCGAGTGCTTCTATTATGAGGGGAGTGGTCACTGGAAGCGAAACTATCCGAGATACTTGGCAGATAATGATGGGGATATATACCTAGGGTAGGGTCATAGGCGTGACCTACAAGTCCTACCCAAGGACACTACATTGAAGGACTTAAATATTACAAGGAAGGTTCCAACTAAATCACCATGTCGCATGGGTCACTCGATGCTACATCCACTCGGAAGTTTCTCTCGTCATTTGACAGTCGGAAGAACCAGAAACCAGTCGACACTCGGAAGTTGGCGCCCATTGGGGGAAAGCGTCTAAGCGACTTCCGGCGACTTTGCGATTTTCTTCTTCACCACGTCTTCCGGCGGCGGTTTGTTCTTGGGCCGTGAGATCCGTCTTGACGCGCTCACCTTCGTCGCCGATGACTCAACATGGCTTCAGGAGGCGCCTCTAGACGTTGAGGCGCTCCCGATCCATGGGGCGACGCACTTCCGTGCAAGTTCGTGAAGCGTTCTTCTTCGGCAGCTCTCGACTCCGGTGTCGATTGCTCTCCCCATTGTTCGTCGCCACAAGCGATCCGCTCGCTAGTGACTCCACCGATGGGTGAGGCATGCGGCGGCTTGCCAAGCATCGTCTCAATAGATTGCGGCTATTGAGCCCACCGAATCACTTCACAGCGTGTTCGACTCGGTGTCACATCAGTCTGACGTCCCTTCCGAGTGCGAGAGCTGTGATCCTGCGGCTGAGGTTTGATACGTCTCCGTCGTATCTACTTTTTCAAACTCTGTTCCCTTGTTTTGGACTCTAGTTTGCATGATTTGAATGGAACTAACCCGGACTAACGTTGTTTTCAGCAGAATTGCCATGGTGTTGTTTTGCGCAGAAATAAAAGTTCTCGGAATGACCTGGAAATTTACGAGGATTTTTTGTGGAATATATAAAAAATGGTGGCGCAAGAATCAACTGGAGGGGTGGAGCGTGGAGCCCACAAGACCACCAGGTGCGGCTCCCCTTTCCGCGCCTAACAGGCTTATGGGGCCCACGGAGCTCCACCACCTCCAATTCCAGCTCTATTTAGTCCCTTCCGTCCAGAAAAAAATCAAGGAGAAGAGTTCATCGCGTTTTACGATACGGAGGCGCGGCCACCTCTTGTTCTTCCTCTCGAGGGCAGATCTGGAGTCCGTTCTAGGCTCCGGAGAGGGGAGATCGTCGCCATCGTCATCACCAACCTTCCTTCATCGCCAATTCCATGATGTTCTTCACCGTTCGTGAGTAATCGCATCGTAGGCTTGGTGGACAGTGATGGGCTCGATGAGATCTATCATTTAATCAAGTTAGTTTTGACGGGGATTGATCCCTAGTATCCACTATGTTCTGAGATTGATGTTGCTACTACTTTGCCATGCTTAATGCTTGTCACTAGGGCCCGAGTGCCAATATTTGAGATCTGAACCTATTATGTTCTCGTCAATATATGTGTGTTCTTGATCCTATCTTGCAAGTTGTAGTCACCTACTATGTGTTATGACCCGACAACCCCGGAGTGACAATAGCCGGAACCACTCCCGGAGATGACCATAGTATGAGGAGTTCATGTGTTCACTAAGTGCTAATGCTTTGTTCCGGTTCTCTATTAAAAGGAGAACCTTAATATCCCGTAGTTTCCATTAGGACCCCGCTGCCACGGGAGGGATGGACAATATATGGCATGCAAGTTCTTTTTCCTAAGCAAGTATGACTACATACGGAATACATGCCTACATTACATTTATGAACTGGAGCTAGTTACATATCTCTTCGTGTTATAACTGTTGCATGATGAATACCATCCGGCATAATCATCCATCACTGATCCAATGCCTACGAGTTTTTCCTACTGGTCCTTGCTATGTTACTTTGCCGCTACTGTTGTCCTTGCCGCTACTGTTACTCTGTCACTACTGCTGTCACTTCTACTGTTACTGTTGCTAATGTTGCTATCATACTACCTTGCTACTGATACTCTGCTGCAGATACTAAATCTTTCAGGTGTGGTTGAATTGACAACTCAACTGCTAATACTTGAGAATATTCTTTGGCTTCCCCTTGTGTCGAATCAATAAAATTGGGTTGAATACTCTACCCTCGAAAACTGTTGCGATCCCCTATACTTGTGGGTTATCAAGACCTTTTTTCTGGCGCCGTTGCCGGGGAGGCCTAGCACTATTCTCTGAGTCACTTGGGATTTACGTCTGCTGATCACTATTTGGATCCGAAAGATCCAAGAACTAAAGTCTTGCCCTCAACTACGAGGACAGGTAAGGAACTGCCATCTAGCTCTGCACTTGATTCACCTTCAGTTATGAGTAAGTTTGCGACACCACCTCCTGCTAGAAATTTTGATGTGTCGCCCGTGCTTGATGATGCTACTTCTGTTGTCCATGATGCTTGTGATGATGCTATGCTTGATACTGCTTTGCCACTAGGTGCATTCCTTGACGCACAAATTGCAAGAGTTGCTGCTAGATGTGATGATATTTCTCAAACTGCTGAGATTATTGAAGTAGAACCTGTTATTTCGCCTGTTAGAACTAGCTCTCCTAGATATGAATTGCCTGATATGCCTGAGGCATATGTTATGGAGGGAGAGATAGCTCAGGACTTTCTTGCTTGTAAGGATAGCTATGATGTTGAGAATTTACTGCGCAAGTGGAAAGAAAAATCTTTAAATGCTAGGATGGAATACGACCCGAAGTTTGCTACTTCGCCTATCTTTGTGACCGATAAGGATTATGAATTCTCTGTCGACCCTGAGTTAATCACTTTGGTCGAATCTGATCCTTTTCATGGTTATGAGTCTGAAACGGTTGTAGCCCATCTTATCAAACTCCACAATATAGCCACCCCATTCACGAGTGAGGAAAAGATCCGCCACTACTATATCCTTAAGTTGTTTCCTTTCTCTCTAAAGGATGATGCTAAGACTTGGTTCACTTCTCTTGCTCCTGGTTGTGTGCGTAGCCCCCAGGATATGATATACTACTTCTCTGAAAACTATTTCCCTGCCCATAAGAAGCAAGCTACCTTGCACGAAATATATAACTTTGCGCAAGTTGAAGAAGAGAGTCTCCCACAAGCTTGGGGGAGGCTCGTCCAGCTACTGAATGCTTTGCTTGATCACCCTCTTGAAAAGAATGAAATACTTGGTATCTTCTATAATGGACTAACTGATGCTTCTAAGGACCACCTAGATAGTTGTGCCGGTTGTGTTTTTAGGGAACGAACTGCACAACAAGCTGAGATCCTATTGAATAATATCTTGTGCAATGAGAATGCTTGGACTAGTCCCGAACCACCTCCAAAGTTAACTCCTAAGAAAAGAGGTATTCTATTCCTTAGTCCTGAAGACATGCAAGAAGCTAAGAAATCTATGAAAGAGAAAGGCATTAAATCTGAAGATGTCAAAAATCTACCACCTATCAAAGAGATCCTTGGTCTTGATAACCCGATACAGGTAGTAGAGGTAAATTCTCTTCGTAGATTCAATGAGAGTGATATTACTTTTGATAAACCCGCTAGCTTATGCCTGGATGAATTTGGAAACTTTGTTGTCAAACAACAAAGTTTCAGTGATTATGTTAGCAGACAATTGGAACAGAATGCTCGTACGCTTAGTCATTTAAGTGCTTGTGTGGACAGAAATGTCAATGATCTTAAGCTGCTGAGTAAACATGCCTCTATGGTTACTACTCAAGTAGAACAAGTACTTAAGGCTCAAAATGACTTGCTCAATGAGTTGAATGACAATTCTGTTAGAGTCGTCACTAGAGGCGGTAGAATGACCCAGGAACCTTTGTATCCTGAGGGTCATCCTAAGAGAATTGAACAAGATTCTCAAGGAGTTAGCACTGATGCACCTTGTCATCCTAGGAAGAAGAAGAAAGATGATAGGAACTTACACGCTAGCAACCCTGATGCTGTTACACCTGAGAATCCAAACGATGTCTCTATTTCTGATGCTGAAACACAATCTGGTGATGAACATGAGCCTAATGATAATATCAATAGTGGTGCTCATGAAGATGCTCAACCTAGCAATGATAAGTATGTGGAGATTGATCATGTTGATCTTGATAACCCATAACCTAAGAATAGGAGATACGATAAGAACGATTTCATCGCTAGGAAGCACGGTAAAGAAAGGGAACCATGGGTTCAGAAACCCATGCCCTTTCCTCCCAAACCATCCAAGAAAAAGGATGATGAGGATTTTGAGCGATTTGTTGAAATGATTAGACCTGTCTTTCTGCAAATGTGTTTGACAGATATGCTCAAAATATCTCTCTATGCCAAGTACACGAAGGATATTGTTACTAATAAGAGGAGGATACCTGAGGTTGAGATTTCCACCATGCTCGCTAATTACACCTTCAAGGGTGGAACTCCTAAGAAACTAGGTGATCCCGGAGTGCCCACCATACCTTGCTCCATTAAAGGCAACTACGTTAGAACTGCTTTATGCGACCTTAGAGCCGGTGTTAGTGTTATGCCTCTTTCTCTTTATCGTAGACTTGAACTGGATAAGTTGACACCCACTGAAATCTCTCTGCAAATGGCCAACAAATCAACTGCTTTCCCTATCGGCATTTGCGAGGATGTTCCTGTTGTGGTTGCTAACGTTACTATCTTAACGGACTTTGTTATTCTGGATATTCCCGAGGATGATG
Organism: Hordeum vulgare subsp. vulgare; assembly: GCF_904849725.1. Lineage (NCBI taxonomy): Eukaryota > Viridiplantae > Streptophyta > Magnoliopsida > Poales > Poaceae > Hordeum > Hordeum vulgare. The sequence continues at coordinate 381,801,862 of NC_058521.1, forward strand.
CCATGGCGGTCATCCTTGGAAGACCCTTTTGAAACACTGCAGGGGCTGTTATAAATTGCAACAAAGGCAATGTCACTTTCCATGTCAATGGTAATGAGCATACGGTGCACTTTCCGAAGAAACAATATCGAGTACAATGCATCAATGCTATTGAAAGAACTTCATCGATTCTTATTGGGAGCTTTGAATGCCCTATACCTACTGTTAAGATGAAGTATGATTTGCTTGTTGGGGATATGCACATCCCCATTGAGGTAACCTAGTGACTATTCAAAAATTCTCCGTTCCTCTTTATGCGATTCAAATTTTTTTGTCAAGGAGACTTGATCAACCTCATTGACGAATTTCTTGCGATGACCATGAGATGGATGAATCAAGGAGTCACAAACCTATGTTCCAAGCTTTCACCTTCGGTTGCTTAGAAGAAAAATGATAGATTTAGCTTTAGTTTTCCCTGTTTTCTGCTTCTTGCGTCCCGTAGAAAAGTGTCCCGAAAATAAAAGTCCTTCGAATGCCGTGAAAATCAAGTATGATTTTTTCCGGAATTTTTGAAAAATTCTGAGACAGAGAGCGAGTCAGGGGGTTGCACGAGTGGGCCACAAGCCCTGGAGGCGCGGGCACCCCCCTAGTCGCGCCTACTAGGCTTGTGGGGCCCACGTGTCCCCCCTCCACTTATTCTAGCTCCCATCTGCTTCTCCTACCTCCAGAAAAAATCGTTTCGCAGCTCAAACCCGTGTTCTTGCTCTTCTTGCTGCGATTTTCGATCTCCGTGTGCAAAGCCCCATTCACCAAACTGTTTTGGGGAAATTACTCCATGGTATGTGACTCCTCCATTGGTCCAATTAGTTTTTGCTCTATTGCCTTATTCATTGCGTATTTTTGCTGCCTTGGTGACCCTGTTCTTGAGCTTTTCATGCTAATTTTAGCTGGTCCCAAGTAGTTTTGATGCGTGATATGGCATCTAGGCACTTGTAGGAGTAGTTGCTATGAGTTTAGTTGAGCCTTGTTCACTTTTCCTTAGAGTCACTAAACATTTCAGAAAATTTCAGAGATAGAAAAAGGAAAAGATGAGGAGGTTCTTAAGAGGCTCTTCAAGCCGTGACCCCAAGGATGATGAACATGAGAAGAAGAAACCCAAGTATTCGGTCCCCCGAGTTGCAGAAGTTCGAGCGTGTGAGTGGCCAAGCAATGTGTTCTTATGCGCCGCCGGACTTTATGAGGACTTTTATTACTTGGTGGAGAATGCATGCCTTACCGCCTTCGTTGAAGATAAGTGTCCGCAATACCTCCTCCTCACTAATATTTTCATGCAAAGCTTTAACTTCTATCCAAGGAAGAGTCCTCCTATGGTTGAGTTTAAGTTATATGATATCCCCGAGCGCATGTCACTTTAGGATTTTTGCAATGTTTGCAAATTACCTTATGTTGGGGATATTCATGAACCTCGTCCACGGGACTTGGAGGCTTTCATAGATACTATTGTCGTAGGAGAGGAGAGAGGAGTGTCTTGCGCTAGAGCTGCTAGCATACATTTTCCCGTGCTTTGGTACTTCTCATTATTCATGGGAAAATGTTTAATTGGCCATGGGAAACCTGGGTCCCTTAGCTCCCCAGATCTTGCGGTTTTGCGCGAAGCCCTTTATAATGATAAAACTTATAGCTTGGGCGCTATAGTAGCTCAACGGTTGAACACGAACCGTTCTAAAGGCGTTGTTTATGGAGGTATCTATGCTACTCGTCTTGCTAGACATTTTGAGATACCTATTAGATTGCACGAGGAAGAAGAGATTCTTCTTCCTGAGAGATATCTAGATTATGATAGCATGGTTCGCTATGACTTTCTTGATAAAGATATAAATAAGAGGATGATTTGTAACCTGGTATTTAGTCAGGGTACTCGTGAGACTATTACCTTGCCTGCTCCTTCTTTGTTCAATCTTTAGTCAGGTACATTATTATGCCCTCGTACATCTATGCACATTGGGGCATATCACCACCACAGACGCCCGTGCCCGAGCTACCAGTCGAGTACCAGACGCTAGTTTATCAATGGGAGCTAGAGGAGCTCACCCAGCAGTGGCACCCTCAGTACACTCCGGAGTACCCCAGAGACGGTTATTTCCCTCCTTGGGAGTAGACCAACTTAGTCCAAAAGCCTAAGCTTGGGGGAGTACGTGTTTCTCACCGACTTTACATTCATGCTCACACTTTCACTTTGTTAGTCGGTGTTCACACTTTGCCACTGTATCATCCATGCTGGTATGTTTCTTTTTCTCGCTTTCTTCTTGTGTGTTTGTCTAGTGTGAGAAAACCCAAAAAGATTTCCTTTTCTTCTTTTTCTTGTTGGGAGCTTTCCCGTGTAAATAGTTTTCCTTTTCTTTGGGTCAAGGTAGAAGACCATGGTTACAATGTTTAGTGGCCCTCGCATGCATATCTGTTTATCTATCAAAGAGCCATATTGTTGGGGAACGTCGCATGGGAAACAAAAATTTTCCTACGCGCACGAAGACCTATCATGGTGATGTCCATCTACGAGAGGGGATGAGTGATCTACATACCCTTGTAGATCGTACATCAGAAGCGTTAGAGAACGCGGTTGATGTAGTGGAACGTCCTCACGTCCCTCGATCCGCCCCGCGAACAATCCCGCGATCAGTCCCACGATCTAGTACCGAACGGACGGCACCTCCGCGTTCAGCACACGTACAGCTCGACGATGATCTCGGCCTTCTTGATCCAGCAAGAGAGACGGAGAGGTAGAAGAGTTCTCCGGCAGCGTGACGGCGCTCTGGAGGTTGGTGATGACCTTGTCTCAGCAGGGCTCCGCCCGAGCTCCGCAGAAACGCGATCTAGAGGAAAAACCGTGGAGGTATGTGGTCAGGCAGCCGTGAGAAAGTCGTCTCAAATCAGCCCTAATTGCTCCATATATATAGGAGGAGGGAGGGGGCCTTGCCTTGGGGTCCAAGGACCCCCAAGGAGTCGGCCGAGCCAAGGGGGAGGACTCTCCCCCCCAAACCGAGTTGGACTAGGTTTGGTGGGAGGGAGTCCTCCTCCCTTCCCACCTCCTCCCTCTATTTTTTCCTTTTCCTTTGATTTCTTATCCTTGGCGCATAGGCCCCTTTGGGGCTGTCCCACCAGCCCACTAAGGGCTGGTGTGTCTCCCCAAAGCCTATGGGCTTCCCCGGGGTGGGTTGCCCCCCCCCCCGGTGAACTCCCGGAACCCATTCGTCATTCCCGGTACATTCTCGGTAACTCCGAAAACCTTCCGGTAATCAAATGAGGTCATCCTATATATCAATCTTCATTTCCGGACCATTTCGGAAACCCTCGTGACGTCCGTGATCTCATCCGGGACTCCGAACAACATTCGGTAACCAACCATATAACTTAAATACGCATAAAACAACGTCAAACCTTAAGTGTGCAGACCCTGCGGGTTCGAGAACTATGTAGACATGACCCGAGAGACTCCTCGGTCAATATCCAATAGCGGGACCTGGATGCCCATATTGGATCCTACATTTTCTACGAAGATCTTATCGTTTGAACCTCAGTGCCAAGGATTCGTATAATCCCGTATGTCATTCCCTTTGTCCTTCGGTATGTTACTTGCCCGAGATTCGATCGTCAGTATCCGCATACCTATTTCAATCTCGTTTACCGGCAAGTCTCTTTACTCGTTCCGTAATACAAGATCCTGCAATTACACTAAGTTACATTGCTTGCAAGGCTTGTGTGTGATGTTGCATTACCGAGTGGGCCCCGAGATACCTCTCCGTCACACGGAGTGACAAATCCCAGTCTTGATCCATACTAACTCAACTAACACCTTCGGAGATACCTGTAGAGCATCTTTATAGTCACCCAGTTACGTTGCGACGTTTGATACACACAAAGCATTCCTCCGGTGTCAGTAAGTTATATGATCTCATGGTCATAGGAATAAATACTTGACACGCAGAAAACAGTAGCAACAAAATGACACGATCAACATGCTACGTCTATTAGTTTGGGTCTAGTCCATCACGTGATTCTCCCAATGACGTGATCCAGTTATCAAGCAACAACACCTTGTTCATAATCAGAAGACACTGATTATCATTGATCAACTGGCTAGCCAACTAGAGGCATGCTAGGGACGGTGTTTTGTCTATGTATCCACACATGTAAATGAGTCTTCATTCAATACAATTATAGCACGGATAATAAACTATTATCTTGATACAGGAATTATAATAATAACTATACATTTATTATTGCCTCTAGGGCATAATTCCAACAGTCTCCCACTTGCACTAGAGTCAATAATCTAGCCCTCACATCACCATGTGAATTACATTGTAATAAATCTAACACCCATACAGTTCTGGTGTCGATCATGTTTTGGCCGTGGAAGAGGTTTAGTCAGCGGTCTGCTACATTCAGATCCGTGTGCACTTTGCATATATTTACGTCCTCCTCCTCGACGTAGTCGCGGATGAGGTTGAAGCGTCGTTTGATGTGTCTGGTCTTCTTGTGAAACCTTGGTTCCTTTGCTAAGGCAATGGCACCAGTGTTGTCACAGAACAAGGTTATTGGATCCAGTGCACTTGGCACCACTCCAAGATCCATCATGAACTGCTTCATCCAGACACCCTCCTTAGCCGCCTCCGAGGCAGCCATGTACTCCGCTTCACATGTAGAATCTGCTACGACGCTTTGCTTGGAACTGCACCAGCTTACTGCACCCCCATTAAGAATAAATACGTATCCGGTTTGCGACTTAGAGTCATCCGGATCTGTGTCAAAGCTTGCATCGACGTAACCTTTTACGGCGAGCTCTTCGTCACCTCCATACACGAGAAACATCTCCTTAGTCCTTTTCAGGTACTTCAGGATATTCTTGACCGCTGTCCAGTGATCCACTCCTGGATTACTCTGGAACCTACCTGCCATACTTATGGCCAGGCTAACATCCAGTCTAGTGCACAGCATCGCATACATGATAGAACCTATGGCTGAAGCATAGGGGACGGAGCGCATATGCTCTCTATCTTCATCAGTTGCTGGGCACTGAGTCTTACTCAATCTCGTACCTTGTAACACTGACAAGAACCCTTTCTTGGACTATTCCATTTTGAACCTCTTCAAAACTTTATCAAGGTATGTGCTTTGTGAAAGTCCTATCAGGCGTTTTGATCTATCCCTATAGATCTTAATGCCTAGAATGTAAGCAGCTTCTCCTAGGTCCTTCATAGAGAAACTTTTATTCAAGTAACCTTTTATGCTCTCCAAAAGCTCTACGTTGTTTCCAATCAGTAATATGTCATCTACATATAATATTAGAAACGCCACAGAGCTCCCACTCACTTTCTTGTAAATACAAGATTCTCCAACCACTTGTATAAACCCAAATGCTTTGATCACCTCATCAAAGCGTTTGTTCCAACTCCGAGATGCTTGCACCAGTCCATAAATGGATAGCTGGAGCTTGCACACCTTGTTAGCACTTTTAGGATCGACAAAACCTTCGGGTTGCATCATATACAACTCTTCCTTAAGGAAACCGTTAAGGAACGCCGTTTTGACATCCATCTGCCAGATTTCATAATCGAAAAATGCAGCTATTGCTAACATGATTCTGACGGACTTAAGCATTGCCACGGGAGAGAAAGTCTCATCGTAGTCAATTCCTGGAACTTGTGAAAAACCCTATGCCACAAGTCGAGCTTTATAAATGGTCACATTACCGTCAGCGTCCGTCTTCTTCTTTAAGATCCATTTGTTCTGAATAGCCTTGCGGCCCTCAGGTAGTATCTCCAAAGTCCACACTTTGTTCTCATACATGGATCCTATCTCGGATTTCATGGCTTCTAGCCATTTGTTGGAATCTGGGCCCACCATTGCTTCTTCATAATTTGCAGGTTCATTGTTGTCTAACAACATGATTGATAAGACGGGATTACCGTACCACTCTGGAGCAGCGCGTGATCTCGTTGACCTGCGTGGTTCAACAGAAACTTGAACTGGAGTTTCATGATCATCATCATTAACTTCCTCCTCAACCGGCGTCGCAATGACAGAGGTTTCCCCTTGCCCTGCGCCACCATCCAGAGGGATGAGAGGTTCGACAACCTCGTCAAGTTCTATCTTCCTCCCACTCAATTCTCTCGAGAGAAAATCCTTCTCGAGAAAAGTTCCGTTCTTAGCAACAAACACTTTGCCCTCGGATTTGAGATAGAAGGTGTACCCAACTGTCTCTTTTGGGTAACCTATGAAGACGCATTTTTCCGCTTTGGGTTCCAGCTTTTCAGGCTGAAGCTTTTTGACATAAGCATCACATCCCCAAACTTTAAGAAACGACAACTTTGGCCTTTTGCCATACCACAGTTCGTATGGTGTCGTCTCAACGGATTTTGATGGTGCCCTATTTAAAGTGAATGCAGTTGTTTCTAATGCATAACCCCAAAATGATAACGGCAAATCAGTAAGAGACATCATAGATCGTACCATCTCTAACAAAGTACGATTACGACGTTCGGACACACCATTACGCTGTGGTGTTCCAGGCGGTGTTAACTGCGAAACAATTCCACATTGTCTTAAGTGAGCACCAAACTCGAAACTCAGATATTCACCCCCACGATCAGACCGCAGGAACTTGATCTTCTTGTTACGATGATTTTCCACTTCACTCTGAAATTGCTTGAACTTTTCAAATGTTTCAGACTTGTGCTTCATCAAGTAGACATAACCATATCTACTCAAATCGTCAGTGAAGGTGAGAAAATAACGATATCCGCCGCGTGCCTCTACGCTCATTGGACCACACACATCGGTATGTATGATTTCCAACAAGTCACTTGCACGCTCCATTGTTCCGGAGAACGGAGTTTTAGTCATCTTGCCCATGAGGCATGGTTCGCACATGTCAAGTGAATAAAAGTCAAGTGACTCCAAAAGTCCATCAGCATGGAGTTTCTTCATGCGCTTTACACCAATATGACCCAAGCGGCAGTGCCACAAAAATATGGCGCTATCATTGTTTACTCTAACTCTTTTGGTCTCAATGTTATGTATATGCGTATCGCTATCAAGATTCAATATGAACAATCCTCTCACATTCGGTGCATGACCATAAAAGATGTTACTCATAGAAATAGAACAACCATTATTCTCAGACTTAAAAGAGTAACCGTCTCGCAATAAACAAGATCCAGATATAATGTTCATGCTCAACGCAGGCACTAAATAACAATGATTTAAGTTCATCACTAATCCCGATGGTAGCTGAAGTGACACTGTGCCGACGGCGATTGCATCAACCTTGGAACCATTTCCTACGCGCATCGTCACTTCGTCTTTCGCCAGCCTTCGTCTATTCCGCAGTTCCTGCTTCGAGTTGCAAATATGAGCAACAGAACCGGTATCAAATACCCAGGCACTACTACGAGAGCCGGTTAAGTACACATCAATAACATGTATATCAAATATACCTGATTTTTCTTTGCCCGCCTTCTTATCTGCCAGATACTTGGGGCAATTGCGCTTCGAGTGACCCATACCCTTGCAATAGAAGCACTCTGTTTCAGGCTTAGGTCCAGCCTTGGGTTTCTTCGGCGGATTGGCAACAGGCTTGCCGCTCTTCTTCGAATTTCCCTTCTTGCCTTCGTCGTTTCTCTTGAAACTAGTGGTCTTGCTCACCATCAACACTTGATGCTCTTTACGGAGTTCAGACTCTGCGACTTTCAACATCGCAAACAACTCGCCGGGAGACTTGTTCATCCCTTGCATGTTGTAGTTCAACACAAAGCCTTTATAGCTTGGCGGCAGTGATTGAAGGATTCTGTCAGTGATAGCTTCTTGCGGGAGTTCAATCCCCAGTTCAGCTAGACGGTTTGAGTACCCAGACATTTTGAGCACATGTTCACTGACAGACGAGTTTTCCTCCATCTTGCAAGCATAGAATTTATCGGAGGTCTCATACCTCTCGATCCGGGCGTTCTTCTGAAAGATAAACTCCAACTCCTGGAACATCTCAAATGCTCCATGACGCTCAAAGCGACGTTGAAGTCCCGGTTCTAAGCCATACAAGACTGCACATTGAACTATTGAGTAGTCCTCCTTACGTGCTAACCAAGCGTTCTTAACATCCTGATCAGCCGTAGCGGGTGGTTCATCTCCTAGCGCAGCATTAAGGACATAATCCTTCTTCCCAGCTTGTAAGATTAGCTTAAGATTACGAGCCTAGTCTACAAAGTTGCTTCCATCATCTTTCAACTTAGCTTTCTCTAGGAACGTATTAAAATTCAGGATGACTATCGCGTGAGCCATGATCTACAACACAAATATATTCAAAGTGGACTTAGACTATGTTCAAGATAATTAGAGTTCAACTTAATCAAATTATATGCTAAACTCCCACTCAAAAAGTACATCTCTCTAGTCATTTGAGTGGTTCATGATCCACTTACACTATCCCAAGTCCGATCATCACGTGAGTCGAGAGTAGTTTCAGTGGTAAGCATCCCTATGCTAATCATATCAACTATATGATTCATGATCGACCTTTCGGTCTCATGTGTTCCGAGGCCATGTCTGCACATGCTAGGCTCGTCAAGCTTAACCCGAGTGTTCCGCGTGCGCAACTGTTTTGCACCCGTTGTATGTGAACGTTGAGTCTATCACACCCGATCATCACGTGGTGTCTCGAAACGACGAACTGTAGCAACGGTGCACAGTCGGGGAGAACACAATTTCGTCTTGAAGTTTTAGTGAGAGATCACCTCATAATGCTACCGTCGTTCTAAGCAAAATAAGGTGCATAAAAGGATTAACATCACATGCAATTCATAAGTGACATGATATGGCCATCATCACGTGCTTCTTGATCTCCATCACCAAAGCACCGGCACGATCTTCTTGTCACCGGCGCCACACCATGATCATCCATCAACGTGTTGCCATCGGGGTTGTCGTGCTACTTATGCTATTACTACTAAAGCTACATCCTAGCAAAATAGTAAACGCATCTGCAAGCACAAACGTTAGTATAAAGACAACCCTATGGCTCCTGCCGGTTGCCGTACCATCGACGTGCAAGTCGATATTTCTATTACAACATGATCATCTCATACATCCAATATATCACATCACATCGTTGGCCATATCACATCACAATCATACCCTGCAAAAACAAGTTAGACGTCCTCTAATTTTGTTGTTGCATGCTTTACGTGGTGACCAAGGGTATCTAGTAGGATCGCATCTTACTTACGCAAACACCACAACGGAGATCTATGAGTTGCTATTTAACCTCATCCAAGGACCTCCTCGGTCAAATCCGATTCAACTAAAGTTGGAGAAACCGTCACTTGCCAGTCATCTTTGAGCAAAGGGGGTTACTCGTAGCGATGAAACCAGTCTCTCGTAAGCGTACAAGTAATGTCGGTCCAAGCCGCTTCAATCCAACAATACCGCGGAATCAAGAAAAGACTAAGGAGGGCAGCAAAACGCACATCACCGCCCACAAAAACTTTTGTGTTCTACTCGAGAAGACATCTACGCATGAACCTAGCTCATGATGCCACTGTTGGGGAACGTCGCATGGGAAACAAAAAATTTCCTACGCGCACGAAGACCTATCATGGTGATGTCCATCTACGAGAGGGGATGAGTGATCTACATACCCTTGTAGATCATACAGCAGAAGCGTTAGAGAACGCGGTTGATGTAGTGGAACATCCTCACGTCCCTCGATCCGCCCCGCGAACAATCCCGCGATCAGTCCCACGATCTAGTACCGAACGGATGGCACCTCCGCGTTCAGCACACGTACAGCTCGACGATGATCTCGGACTTCTTGATCCAGCAAGAGAGACGGAGAGGTAGAAGAGTTCTCTGGCAGCGTGACGGCGCTCTGGAGGTTGGTGATGACCTTGTCTCAGCAGGGCTCCGCCCGAGCTCCGCAGAAACGCGATCTAGAGGAAAAACCGTGGAGGTATGTGGTCGGGCAGCCGTGAGAAAGTCGTCTCAAATCAGCCCTAATTGCTCCATATATATAGGAGGAGGGAGGGGGGCCTTGCCTTGGGGTCCAAGGACCCCCAAGGAGTCGGTCGAGCCAAGGGGGAGGACTCTCCCCCCCAAACCGAGTTGGACTAGGTTTGGTGGGAGGGAGTCCTCCTCCCTTCCCACCTCCTCCCTCTTTTTTTTCCTTTTCCTTTGATTTCTTATCCTTGGCGCATAGGCCCCTTTGGGGCTGTCCCACCAGCCCACTAAGGGCTGGTGTGTCTCCCCAAAGCCTATGGGCTTCCCCGGGGTGGGTTGCCCCCCCCCCCCCCCCGGTGAACTCCCGGAACCCATTCGTCATTCCCGGTACATTCCCGGTAACTCCGAAAACCTTCCGGTAATCAAATGAGGTCATCCTATATATCAATCTTCGTTTCCGGACCATTCCGGAAACCCTCGTGACGTCCGTGATCTCATCCGGGACTCCGAACAACATTCGGTAACCAACCATATAACTTAAATACGCATAAAACAACGTCAAACCTTAAGTGTGCAGACCCTGCGGGTTCGAGAACTATGTAGACATGACCCGAGAGACTCATCGGTCAATATCCAATAGCGGGACCTGGATGCCCATATTGGATCCTACATTTTCTACGAAGATCTTATCGTTTGAACCTCAGTGCCAAGGATTCGTATAATCCCGTATGTCATTCCCTTTGTCCTTCGGTATGTTACTTGCCCGAGATTCGATCGTCAGTATCCGCATACCTATTTCAATCTCGTTTACCGGCAAGTCTCTTTACTCGTTCCGTAATACAAGATCCCGCAACTTACACTAAGTTACATTGCTTGCAAGGCTTGTGTGTGATGTTGCATTACCGAGTGGGCCCCGAGATACCTCTCCGTCACACGGAGTGACAAATCCCAGTCTTGATCCATACTAACTCAACTAACACCTTCGGAGATACCTGTAGAGCATCTTTATAGTCACCCAGTTACGTTGCGACGTTTGATACACACAAAGCATTCCTCCGGTGTCAGTAAGTTATATGATCTCATGGTCATAGGAATAAATACTTGACACGCACAAAACAGTAGCAACGAAATGACACGATCAACATGCTACGTCTATTAGTTTGGGTCTAGTCCATCACGTGATTCTCCCAATGACGTGATCCAGTTATCAAGCAACAACACCTTGTTCATAATCAGAAGACACTGACTATCATTGATCAACTGGCTAGCCAACTAGAGGCATGCTAGGGATGGTGTTTTGTCTATGTATCCACACATGTAAATGAGTCTTCATTCAATACAATTATAGCATGGATAATAAACTATTATCTTGATACAGGAATTATAATAATAACTATACATTTATTATTGCCTCTAGGGCATAATTCCAACACATATTACTTTGTCTTCTCCTTTGTGCTTGCTTGCAGATTCCAGCTTAGTCCAATGCACGAACACTCTCATTATTATTCACATCATCCGGTCGTGCAAGTGAAAGGCAATAATGACGATATATGATGAAGTGACTGAGCCTGGAAAAGCTGGTATGAACTCGATCTATTTTGTTTTTGTAAATATTACTAACTTGTCGTTCCTGGTTCAGCTTTGTTGTGAGAGAAACATGTTTGCAATGACAACTTAGAGATCATAGTTTCTGATGCCATGCTTAATTAGCTAGGAGCTTATAATGGTTTGTCTTGGATGCCAACATGAATCTCGAGATGATTATGATGTAGTATGATAGGATGGTATCCTCCTTTGAATGATTCAAGTGGCTTGACTTGGCGCATGTTTACACATGTAGTTGAAATGAAATCAACATAGCCTCTATGATATTCATGTTCATGGTGATTTATGTCCTACTCATGCTTGCACCCAACGTTGGCTACTCTCAATGCATTTTCATGACTGTTGTCGCTCTCTGGTTGGTCGCTTCCCAGTCTTTTGCTAGCCTTCACTTGTACTAAGCGGGAATACTGCTTGTGCATCCACTTCCATAAACCCGAAGTTGTTCCATATGAGTCCACCATACCTACCTATATGCGGTATCTACCTGTCGTTCCAAGTAAATTTGCATGTGCCACTCTCTAAACCTTCAAGAAATAATCTGTTTTGCATGCCCGAACCGCTCATGTGGTGACAAGGGGCGATCAGTATCTTCCATGCTAGGCGTGTTATCTTCGATATGTGTTTATTCACTATCATTCACGAGAAAGGGGCCGGTAATTGGAATGCCCAGTTCCATGCTCAAATCGAAATGATAATTGCAAACAAAACTCCCCCCGGATTGCTATTGGTATGGACGGCACCCGAGTATTCGGCTAGTCATGGAGTGTGATTAATCGGTGGTGGGGGAGTCAAAACTTTACTTTTCTGTTTGGGAACCGCCTATAGTATGTGTAGCTTTGAAGATCGTGAAAACTCTTGGTCATTGCGTTGACAATGAAAGCATGCCACCCAAAATTATTTATCTCTGTCTTCAAAGCTTGAGCTCTGGCACCTCTGCAAATCAATGCCTCCCTCTACGAAGGGTTGTCTATTTATGTTTCTGTTGAGTCATCTTCTTCTTATAAAAGCACCAATTAGAGAGCACCTCTATCATTTTTATGCTTTGCTTTTGACTGATATTGAGTATGATTGTGACTGGATCTTCTTTGCCATGAATTACAATGTTCAGTCAGCCCTTGGTCTTTGAAGGTGCTCTGCATTTATGTTTTGCGGTCTCACAAAGAACTAGCGAGATACCATCTGTTCGCACTCCTTCATGATTGTTTTGATTGAAGTGTTGACATTTGAAACTCGTTATTATTGCTCGCTAGTTGATTATGCCATTGATATGAGTTTACCATGAGACCTAGATGTCATTTGCTTATGTGGTTAGCTTATGATCTTGCTGAAATTCTGGATATGAGTTAGACATAGTTGCAACAACAAGATCAAACAGAGTTCGTAAAAGTTTTTCTTTTGTCTCTTTCAGTTTGTCAACTGAATTGCTTGAGGACAAGCAAGGCTTTAAGCTTGGGGGAGTTGATACTTCTCCGTCGTATCTACTTTTCCAAACTCTCTTACCCTTGTTTTGGACTCTAATTTGCATGATTTGAATGGAACTAACCCGAACTAACGATGTTTTCAGCAGAATTGCCATGGTGTTGTTTTTGCGCAGAAGTAAAAGTTCTCGGAATGACCTGGAAATTTACGAGGATTTTCTGTGGAATATATAAAAAATATTGGCGCAAGAATCAACCGGAGGGGTGGAGCGTGGAGCCCACAAGCCCACCAGACGCGGCCCCCATGGTCGCGCCTAGCAGGCTTGTGGGGCCCACGGAGCTCCACCGCCTCCAATTCCAGCTCTATTTTGTCCCTTCCGTTCGGAAAAAATCAAGGAGAAGAGTTCATCGCGTTTTATGATACGGAGGCGCCGCCACCTCCTGTTCTTCCTCTGGAGGGCAGATCTGGAGTCCGTTCTGGGCTCCGGAGAGGGGAGATCGTCGCCATCGTCATCACCAACCTTCCTTCATTGCCAATTCCATGATGCTCTTCACCGTTCGTGAGTAATCTCATCGTAGGCTTGTTGGACGGTGATGGGTTGGATGAGATCTATCATGTAATCGAGTTAGTTTTGACGGGGATTGATACCTAGTATCCACTATGTTCTGAGATTGATGTTTGCTACTACTTTGCCATGCTTAATTCTTGTCACTAGGGCCCGAGTGCCATGATTTGAGATCTGAACCTATTATGTTCTCGTCAATATATGTGTGTTTTTGATCCTATCTTGCAAGTTGTAGTCTCCTACTATGTGGTATGACCCGGCAACCCCGGAGTGACAATAGCCAGAACCACTCCCAGAGATGACCATAGTATGAGGAGTTCATGTGTTCACTAAGCGCTAATGCTTTGTTCCGGTTCTCTATTAAAAAGAGAACCTTAATATCCCATAGTTTCCATTAGGACCCCACTGCCACGGGAGGGATAGACAATAGATGTCATGCAAGTTCTTTTCCCTAAGCACGTATGACTACATACGGAATACATGCCTACATTACATTGACGAACTGGAGCTAGTTACATATCTCTCCGTGTTATAACTGTTGCATGATGAATACCATCCGGCATAATCATCCATCACCGATCCAATGCCTACGAGTTTTTCCTACTGGTCCTTGCTACGTTACTTTGCCGCTACTGATGTCCTTGCTGCTACTGTTACTCTGTCACTACTGCTGTCACTGCTACTATTACTGTTGATACTGGTGCTATCATACTACCTTGCTACTGATATTTTGCTACATATACTAAATCTTCCAGGTGTGGTTGAATTGACAACTCAACTCCTAATACTTGAGAATATTCTTTGGCTTCCCCTTGTGTTGAATCAATAAATTTGGGTTGAATACTCTACCCTCGAAAACTGTCGCGATCCCCTATACTTGTGGGTTATCAAGAAGGTTTTCATGGCAGGTTTGCAGTAAAGCCCGCCTGGTTTCGGCCGCGGCAGACGCGAGGTTGGAGGACCGTCGAGTGAGCATGCCCGCCAACGTCCTCCAGTTTCTGGTTGAAATCACCAACAGTTGTTTCCGAGTGGACCTCAGAACAACGTCGAGGTATTCCGTACTCCAGTCCTGAATGTTGCAGCCACCGCTAGGATAGAAGATTCCATTCAACTGCCAAATTCTGATGCTCGCAGAGGTTTCGAGCAGATTCAAACATTGCTTCAAGTAGCACAACAACAAAATTCGGTTGTTTTTCAGTCGCTCAATAGATTACACAATAACTCACCCAAGGCAGACACAGTTCGGTCGGTTCATAGTCCGGCGTCACTCTGCGTCACAGGGGCGGAGGTTACTGTGAGGATCAGTACAGAGATCAGGGGCGAAATCAGTTTGCACCCCATTATCACTGTGATGACCGCCGCCGAGTGCATTCTCCCCCGCGGAGTGGTTCGTATGTGCCCCGACACTACGATGATAGGTGCCCGATTGGCGATGAGCATGATCCTGAATTCGATGCGAGGAATGTCCTCTTATAGAGGCGGATTGATAGGGGCAGGGCTCACAGGGATGATTATGATAGAGATCATCCGACTGGAAGTGTCGCTGTTGTCTCTGGCCCCGAGTGTTTCAGCAGAGTTATTCGATGCACTAATATTTCCCCCAACTTTAGGTTGGCGGCTGGAATAAGCAAGTTTACGGGAGAGTCAAAGCCTGAAACATGGCTAGATGATTACCGAGTGGTTGTGCAGATTGGTGGAGGAAATGATAATGTAGCCATGTAGCATTTGTCTCTGATGTTGGATAGCTCGGCCCGAGCGTGGCTGAATCAGTTGGATCCTTCTAGCATCTATTGTTGGAGGACCTTGCCCGAGTATTCATGAAAACTTTCGAGGGAGCGCGCAAACGTCCTGCTGGTTTGTCCGAGCTACAACATTGTGTACAGAAGCCGAGTGAAACTCTCGGGGATTACATCTAGCATTGGACCACACTCCATCACATGGTGGAAAATGTTTCCGAGCATCAAGTCGTCTGTGCCTTCAAGGCTGGTGTTAGGTACATAGAGATTTATCTGAACTTTGGTCGAATAGGTGATATGTCCCTGAGCAAGATGATGGAGATTGCCACTCGGTATGCCAATGGCGAAGAGGAAGACTACCTCCACAGCGGTAAGGGAAAGGCAGTCGACAATGATGCTGGTGGTGGCAATTCCAATCGGAAGAAGAAGCACAAAGTTGATGGTTCTGCTCAGGCAGAAGCGGTCGCTCTGGCGGCATGGTATATATCTATCAGCAAAGAAGGTGGCACACTACTTTCAAAACCACTCAGTTTCAGTTGTCAGTGATGCTCCATTGTCTGAGATCCTCAACAATTGAGACGTGGCTGGTCGAGTGGCCAAATGGGCCATCGAACTCCTATACTTTGATATTAAGTTCGAAGCTAAGAAGGCAATCAAATCTAAAGCGCGTGCTGATTTTATGACCGAGTGGATAGAACAGTAGCAACCAACTCAAGTTCACTCGGCACACTCGACCATGTTCTTCGATGGCTCTAAGATGTTGAATGGGTCTGGTGCCGGCGTGGTATCGGTATCTCCAAAGGGTGACAAACTTAACTATGTCCTCCAGATTCACTTTGATTCCTCCAATAACGAAGTCGAATATGAGGCGCTCCTTCTACGGTTACATATGGCCATCTCACTCAGCGTCCGGCGCCTGATGGTATACGGTGATTCATATTTGGTGGTCAATCAGGTGATGAAGGAGTGGGATGTCAGGAACCCTGCCATGATTGGGTATTGCCATGGAGTAAGAAAGCTTGAGAAGAAGTTTGAAGGTTTGGAACTCCACCATATTCCCCGAGTGAAGAATCAAGCAGCTCACGACTTAGCAAAGATTGGATCCACTCGGAAGCCTGTGCCTAGCAATGTGTTTTTGGAAGACCTACATTCTCCTTCGGTGCAAGAAGATCACTTCACTGAAGAGCCCCCACAAGTGATAAGCACTTCCAATCCGACTGAGGTTGATGTCCCAGCAACCATTGATATGGTCATGGAGATTCTAGTGATTACGCCCGATTGGATGGTGCCATAAATTGCATACATGGGGATATATACCTAGGGTAGCGTCATAGGCCAGACCTACACGTCCTATCCAAGGAGACTACATTGAAGGACTTAAAGATTACAAGGAAGGCTCCGACTGAATCACCATGTCGCATGGGTCACTTGACGCTACATCCACTCGGAAGTTTCTCCCGTCATTCGACAGTCGGAAAACCATAAAACAGTCGACCGCAGAAGATCAGAAGCCACTCCAGGGAGGCCAACGAGCAGGCATTTGACTGGTTGTCATAACTAGCATTTATTACGTACGTTATTAGTAATGTTCGCCTTTATTTCCACTATCGAACCCTTAGTTGCCAGATCCTTGATGAGGGGTAGCGCACTATATATAAGCCACCCTCCCCTCCGGCACAAGGGTTCGCACCCCCTGTAACACACACATTCCACATGACAAGAGCTCCCGAGCACTGAGATGTAGGGCTATTACCTCCACGAGAGGGGCTTGAACTCATACATTTGTGTGTACAAACTCGTCGTAGCTAGGACTCTGCCCTCTCCTTACGTACCCCTAAGATCTAGTGTTAGGCTCATTCCCACGACAGATAAGAAGGCTGGCGATGTCAACAAAGGTATATTTGATATACATGTTATTGACGTGTGCCTTACTAGTGCTCCTTGTAGCCCCTCGGTATTTCATACCGGTTCAGTTGCTAATATTAGTAACTCGAAACAGGAGTTGCGAAATAAGTGAAGACTAGCTAAGGGAGAGGTGTCGATGTGTGTTGGAAGTGTTTCCAAGGTTGATGTGATCACCATCGCACGCTCCATCTACCTCGGGATTAACGGTAAACCTAAATAAATGTTACTTGGTGTCTGCGTTGAGCATGAACATTATATTGATTTTGTTTATTGTGATATGATTATTCACGTAAGTTAGAGAATAATGGGTTATTCTATTTACATGAATAATATATTTTGATGATCATGCACCCAATGCGAATGGTTTAATCAATCTCGATTGTAGCGATACACATGTTCATATTATTTATGTCAAAAGATACAAAGTTAGTAATAATAGTACCACTTACTTGCGACATTACCGCTTAGGTCATATTGGTATAAAATGCATGAAGAAACTCCATGCTAATGGATCTTTGGACTCACTCAATTTTGAATCGGTCGAGACATGTGAACCATGCCTATTGGTGCAAACGCATGAAGAAACTCCATGCCGATGGATCTTTTGGACTCACTTGATTTTGAATCGCTTGTGACATGCAAACCATGCCACATGGGCAAGATGACTGAAGGCCTCGTTTTCCAGTGAGATGGAACGGGCAACTGACTTATTGGAAATAATACATTTTGAAGTATGCAGTCCAATGAATGCTGAAGCACGCAGTGGATATCGTTATGTTCTTACTTCACAGATGATCTGAGTAGATAAGGGTATATTTATTTGATGAATCACAAGTTTAAAATGTTGAAAAGTTCAAGCAATTTCAGAGTCAAGTTGAAGATCATCGTGACAAGAGGATGAAATGTCTATGATGTGATCGTAGAGGTGAATATCCGAGTTACGAGTTTGGTATACGTGTAAGACAATGTGGAAATTGTTTCACAACTCATGCCACGTGGAACACCATAGTGTGATGGTCTGTCCGAAAGTCATAGCCGTGCCCTATTGGATATGGTGTGTACTATGATGTCTCTTACTGATTTGCTACTATTGTTTTGGGGTTATGCATTAGAGACAACCACATTCACTTTAAATAAGGCACCATATAATTTTGTTGAGATGACACCGTATGAACTATGGTTTGGCAAGAAACATAATGTGTCGTTTCTTAAAGTTTGGGGTTGCAATGGTTATGTCAAAAGGCTTCAGGATGATAAGCTTGAACCCAAAGCGGATAAATGCATCTTCATAGGATAGCCAAAGGAAACAGTTTGGGTATACCTGCTATCTCACATCTGAAGGCAAAAATGTTTAGTTGCTAAGAATGGGTCATTTCTCGAGAAAGAGTTTCTCTCAAAATAATTGAGTAGGAGGATGGTGGAACTTGATGAGGTTATGAACCGTCACTTCAACCAGAGAGTAGCAAAAGGCAGGAAGATGTTTCTGTGGTGCCTACACCAGTTGAAGAGGAAGCTAATGATGGTGATCATAAAGCTTCAGATCAAGTTACTACCAACCTCGTAGGTCGACAAGGACACGTACTGCTCCAGACTAGTATGGTAATCCTATCTTGGAGGTCATGTTGTTCGACAACAATGAACCTACGAGCTACGGAGAAGCGATGGTCGGCCCAGATTCTGACAAACGGCTTGTGACAGCCCGATGCCGACGTTCCAGAAGCTTCCCCTTTTCTTTCCGTTTTCGTTGTGTGGGTATTTCAGTTGTTCTGTCATCATCGCATCATGCGCATCATCAGCAGTGCATCGGTGTCACCGTTGCCGCCCGTTTTCAAACTTGCATCCGTTGTTAGTTGCCGGTTCGCGTCGTTGTCCGTTCCGAGCCCGACCGCACACGCACGCGCCCGCGGCACCGTCGAAACCCTGTTTTTAAAGCGCGTTTAAAACTCTCTCTGATCGAGGTGAAACTTGGCACGCGGTCGCGATTAGATGTAGCTAGGCCGCCTGTCGAATTTCGTCGCGATCGGAGACCGACTAGTACCCGAACGGTCGACCGATCGACCGTAGCGGCACCGTCTTCGATTATTTGTCGGACGTGTGTCGGTGTTTGAAAAGTCGATGCCGCGCCGCACCACTTCCCTCTCATCTTAACCAACGCCACTCTACACACCTAACCCTAACCCGCCTCTCCGATCGGACCGCACGAACGCGACCGCAGGGTCAAAAAAACCCCAAATACCCCCCTAACCTAGCCCCATCCTATAAATAGACGCCCTAACCTGCCTAATATGGCTAACCCTAGCCACCTCGGGATCCGCGCCGTCCCGAACCCTAGCCGCCCCACCTGCTCCCTGTCCCCCACCTGCAGCCGCCGCGGCACGCCCGAGCCCGCGCGCGGCCCGCCCGAGCCCATCTCGGCCCGAGCCTGCCGCGCCTCCTCTGCTCCCAGCGGGCTCGTCCCGTGCGCCGCCGACCTCTGTCGCCAGCAGCCGGCAGGAGGTTCCCCGGAGACGGGACCGCCTCCAGTGACCCGAGCCGTAGCTCCTCGTCGTCGTTCGTCGTCTCCCGCGTCCCCGCCGTCCTCCCGGAGCGCCGCCTCCCGCTGTTGTACGTGCTCGCTGCCCGAGCGCCGTCCTCTGTCGCCGGCGCCTGTCTCCTCCGCCTTGGGAAGCCGCCCCGGCCCGGATCCGGCCAGATCCGGCCGGCTCTGCCTCCTCCCGTCGCCACAACCCCCGGCAGTGCCGCCTCCCGCCGGTGGCCAAGCTCCTGCGCCGCCTTGGTTCGACCTCAGATCGAGGGAGGCAACCGCCCGACCGAGCAGCTCCCGCGTGGGCCTCCTCCCTGCCGCCTGGGCCTCGCCCCGGCCCAGCTCGTGCGACCTTGGCGCCCCTCAGTCGGCCCAGCTGGGCCTCGCCCAGCGCCAGGCGCACCCCGAGGCCCAGTCGCACCAGAGTCGGCCTGAGTGCCTCGGCCTCCTCCTCTCCGGCCGACCAGGCCAGATCCGGCCCAAAGGTGAGCCCTGCCTTATCCTACACCCTTGGCATAGCTTAGTTTTGCTGCGCCCCTTCTTCGGCCCGTTAGAGATTTAGGTTTTCTTTTTCTTTATCGGTTTAGTTATTTTCAGGTTTTAGCTATTTATTTAAACCCCCGTAACTTTTAAACCGTAACCGGTTCGGGACGTGTTATATATCGTTTTGGGGTAGCTTCGCGAGTAGAACACGAATATCCAACATGCATATTTATTTAACGCCGTTTAGGGTGCCTAATGCTTTGTTTTGCGTGCTGTTACAATAGATTCCGATCCGTAGTTATTTTCGCGCGTGTCCGGATTGTTCGTATGACGTAGGATAAATGTCCATGCTCTAGGGAGCTATTTGCCATGCATTTTAGAGCGGTCTAGTGTATTTTTTGCGTGTAGGGATTGCCCGTAAGATTATTTTTCGTGTATAGGTTATTCTCCCGCATTATTGTGTAGCGTTATTTTGTGCTGCAAACCCCACATATTATATATGTTTTCGGGGTCGCAATTAGTTTTAGCTTTTGAGGAAGTTAGTCCGCGAGATATTTTGCCGTGATGCCCTTTTGTTTAATTCGTAGGATTTATTCCGTGCCTCGTTTGAATTAGTTGTCAACTAGAGAGTTGATCTCGGATGTTTTGATTAGCCCCTGGTATTTTTAGTTGCAATAGAAATGCATGTTTAGGTGTTGTTTGACTGCCCTCAAGTTGCTTGAATAGTGCTGTTTTAGAGGAGCTGAAATATTTCTAAGTCTGGAATCTGTTATATTTTGTTGCTGTCTTGTCTTGCTTGCATCTTGTGATCTGTAGCTCTTTTGAGGTTGGTCCAATGGAGTTAGTTGTACCCCTTGTGTTTCTCTAGCATGCTGTGAAGTTTCATGCCATTTGGAGTCCTGTAGCTATAGGTTTTTCTGCTGTCAATATGCCTTCAGGCTGAAAACTGCACTTTCAGGAGGTGTTATTTTCACTAAGTCTGAAATAGTGCGTGAGATGCCATTTTGTGTCTTCTTTTCCTAGTACTCCTTGCTGCCATGCTAGTTGCTGTTAGTTGTTCGTAGTAATGCTTCTTGCCCTCTTCCGTGCCATGCCTTGCTTGAGCTCATCGGAGTTGTGTAGCCGAAGTTGTGAGGCGTAGAAAGTGCTATGTGGCTGTTTTGGCAGATTGTAGTGATTGCCTGTTTTGCTCGTAGATGTTGAACCGTAGCTCCGATTTGATCGTGTCCTACATGAAACTTGCTTAGAATCTCGTGAAGTTTCATTTTCTCTTGCTGGTTGCATGTGATGAAGTGCTCGTAGCCGCCGTTGCACACATTTTGCATTCATGCCATCATATCTTGCGGTGTCCGTATCTTTTGATCCGTAGCTCCGTTGGAGATGTTCCTTATGTGTAGATTGCTTGCCATGACGCGTAGAATCACGTGAACCTATTTGTTTTGCTGTTTAACAACCAATTAAATGCATTAGTTCAGATCTGGACAGAATTGTGAATTAACACGTGGGGTCATTTCGGAGGTGCTATATGTCATTTCCGACCTCACTTAAAATGTCTAGGTATGTAGTTTAATTCCCGCTTCACCTCTTGCATGTTTAACAACATTAACATTGCCGTGTAAATAACCGGGAGTGAACTAATTAATTAACGTGGAGTTTCGTCAATATGCAACTCGTGCATATTGAACTTCACTTAATGTGCAGTGTTCGATTGTGTGATTTGTCATGCCGTGACTTGCATGTATTCAGTAGCTCATGCATCATATGTGTTGTGCATCGTGTGATGAATATCGTGTGTTGATGCTTGACTCCGTTTCCTCCGTATCGATAGAGTTCCGCAAGCGTGTCGGATGTGAGGACCCGTTCGACTACGTCGGTTCGTCTGCTTCACGGAGGCATTCTTCTTCCAAGCGGGATCTCAGGCAAGATGATCATTTCCCCAGATACCATTACTATCATTGCCATGCTAGTATTATCGCTTCTATCGATTATGTCTCGTTGCCTACCACATGTTAAATATCAGCCTCTCAACAATGCCATGTTAACCCTCAACCTGTTCAACCTAGCAAACCACTGATTGGCTATGTTACTGCTTGCTTAACCATGTTGTTAGCGTTGCTAGTTGCAGGTGCAGATGCTTCCATGTGAAAGCATGGGTTCCTTGTTATATCACCATATTAATGCTACTTAATTTAATGCCCCTATATACTTGGTAAAAGGTGGAAGGCTCGGCCTTTCTAGCCAGGTGTTTTGTTCCACCTTTGCCCCCTTAGTTTCGGCTACCGGTGTTATGTTCCATAAATGAGCGCTCCTAACACGATCGTGGTTGTTATGGGGACCCCCTTGATAATTCGTTTTAGATTAAAGCTGGTCTGGCAAGGCCCAACTTTGGTACTACATTTGCCTAAACACCTAATAAAATTGCATAGGGACTTTCCGGACCCCGAGGATAATTTAATCAACCCCCGGGCCAGTGCTCCTCATGAGTGTTGGTCCAAATTGGCAAACTACGGGACCACCGCGGGGCAACCCGAGGTTTGGTACTCCTAGTGTGACCCATCCGTCGTGTCCTGAGAACGAGGTACGCGACTCCTATCGGGATCGTCGACACGTCGGGCGGCCTTGCTGGATTAGTTTTACCTTTGACGAGATATCTTGTGCATCAGGATTCCGGTGATGCTTTGGGTAATCTCAGAGTTGAGGTTTTCCACTAGGGAATCCGACGAGATCGCGAGCTTCGTGATTGAGGATTTCTATGCGGCTTGTGGTAATTTGTGATGGACTAGTTGGAGCACCCCTGCAGGGTTAAATCTTTCGGAAAGCCGTGCCCGCGGTTACGTGGCAACGTGGAAGCTTTGTTTAACACTGGTTCTAGATAACTTGAAGTTAACTTAATTAAAACTTGCCAACTGTGTGCGTAACCGTGACTGTCTCTTTCGTGATTTCCTTCTCCGATCGAGGACACGGTGGGGTTATGACTGACGTAGGTAGGTGTTCAGGATCATTCATTTGGTCATCTGTAGTTCACGTCCGCTATGCGTAGATTTTCCCCCTCTTACATCTTGTACTCGTAAGTTAGCCACCAAATATATGCTTAGCCGCTGCTGCAACCTCACCACTTAACCATACCTCACCCATTAAGCTTTGCTAGTCTTGATACCTTTGGAAATGAGATTGCTGAGTCCCCTGTGGCTCACAGATTACTACAACACCAGTTGCAGGTACGGGTAAAGGTTACTTGACGCGAGCGCGTTGATTGTTCATTTGGAGTTGCCTCTTCTTCTTCTTATTCATCGATCTAGGATGGGTTCCTGGCCGGCAGCCTGGGATAGCAAGGATGGACGTCGTTCTTCTTTTGTCATTTATTTTCGTCCGTAGTCGGTCCCTGCTCTTACTCTTGATGATTATGTAACGTACTGATGTGACTCTGATGTAGCTTGTGGCGAGTGTAAGCCAATTCTATATATCTCTCTTCTTTTCAGTATATGTACTTGTAACGATATCCATTCTTGCGACACGACGAGATGCGCTTCTATCCCTGACGAGGCCCTCGTGCCAAATTGAGGATAGGGTCGCATCTTGGGCGTGACAAGTTGGTATCAGAGCCCGTACCGACCTAGGAGCCCCCTTGATTGATCGAACTTGGCCGAGTCGAGTCTAGTGAAAAACTATTTGAGTCTTAGTTATATATCGGAGAGTAGGATTCTTTTTTCTCCTCTTCTATGCTCTGGTGAGGAATCTCGACGTAATAATTTATTCTACTCCTCTTCTCGTTCAAGAAATTTAGGATCACGCGGATATTTTGGGATCTATATGACGCCGATGTGACGGAGTTCTGTCTTGATGCCTCCTGTCTGACTTGATCTTCTTCTGGGGAGTTGAGTTCCAGGGGATTCTTGAGCACATCGTTATCATTCAGATTTCTTAGTATCTAAGAACGAAGGATGTTCGTAATTTCTTCAATACTAGTAGTGGCGAGATAACCCCGATGTCCCCAGTACTGGTGTAGATGGTTCGGGAGTACTGCCATACTTTGTATCGTTGTGATCACAAGGGTCTGTTGTAGATGAAGGACCGAGATTCTGGTCGTGTGTTGACGGATGTGATACAGGTGACGGGTTAGTATAGGAGTTGTGTGTTATTACTCCTTGTATCCGTGTACCAGATTGCATGACCAGATATTTCGGGAATTCATAGGTGGGAATTCAAGTAGTTGCTTATAGGACATTCTTCCAACAAATGCATGATGTTAGGTTGGGGTTCGACATCTAGTGGATTCGTTTGTTCACGGTCGACTTACAGCGGTACACGTTGTGTCTTAAAGAGTCCTTGTAGCTTGCTACGACTCGGGGACGCTTCATATGTCAGGTGCACTGCCTTGCACTTGATGGCTTCTGTAAATCGTGCCCGTGCGATCCTGTCCACGAAAATATCGAACGGAAATCTTTCTCATGAGTTTGTTCTCGCTAATTGCAAGCCGCATCCTTGTTTTGTTGGAATATGGTAATTTAGTTGCTTCGATGTCAAGTGGTGATTCCAGATCTTTTCTAAGAGGTGTGCTCATATTTATATGAGAGTATTAATTCTTTGGTTCGTTCCATTGTCATATCAATTCTTGTCAACCGGAGTTGTTATATCTATTCTTTTCAACCGGCGTGTTTCTCTCCAAGTGGATTCAATCCTCTCTAATTTTTGCAGATCATTCCCTCAATTCTTTCCAGAGTTCTCTCATCTGTCCCATGTTGTCTTTGTTTTTCTTTCCGCCCTCCCGCCCTTTTCTTCAGTGATTCAATTTTCATCCAAGAGTTTTCTCTTCTTTGTGCTTCCGCTATCTTTTCTTCCTTTCGTAACTAGTGATTCATTGTGAAGATTCTCAGGAGTCGAGTTCATCATTTCTTCATTTTGTTCCTTTCCGGTGAATTTGATTCAGTTGTCCGTGTTCTTCATATCCTTTTCATCCTTGTAATTCTTTCCTATGTTGGAGATTCTTTCAGCCTATCTTGGTTATTCATCCCTCTCTTTTCTTCCGGAGTGTTGAAGATATCTCGGAAGTTTCGTGTTTTCAATTCTTTTAATTATTTCGAGGTGCTCAACCTCATCTAGTTCTCTTCACACCGGTGCTATATCAATATTTCTAGTAATCTTTTCGACGGTGATTTCTTTGAGTGGGCCCATAACCCACAGGTTCTTTCCCAGGATCTCACCTGACTCTTTCAATCATTTCCGGAGATTTTTAAATTCTTTTCAACTATGACGTAAGTATGATTTTCATCAGTCATATTCCTTCGTCAAGACATATTTGAATTAATTCTCATTTCTCTCAACCTTGCATATTCTTATCCCGGAGTGTCTCATTAATTCTTCGTGATGTTGTTGTCGTCATCATTCTCAACTTGGAAATTCGAATGAGTGTTTCTCTCAGTCTTGTTCCATTCTTGTGAAGACTGTCATCTCAGCTTCGTGTATCCTCTCATTTGTTGTCAATCATGAGTAATCCCTTTCGTGCTATCCGGTGCTTCTCTGAGTGGTTTTTATTTCTCGTTCCTCCGAAGACCATCATTTTAGAAGATTCTTCGTTCTCAGCTTTCAGCTTCATCCTCAATTCTTCTCAATTGTTGTCTCTTCGTTCGTCTCTCAATTATTCTGGTGCCTTGTTCTAGTTTTCTCTCAGCTGGCTCATGATCTCTTCATTATCTTGCATCTCCATTAATTCGTGGTGTTCCCATTCAATCGTGAATTCATACCGGTGCTTCCTTCAATCATGTTTCAAATGGTGCTTATCTCTCTGCCTCTTCAAGATTCATTTCTATAAGAATAAGTGGTATGCTAAATCTGTTGCTTGTCATCAATTAAACTTGATGAAGGATGAGCATAACATAATTCTTATTGTTCTTCCTTCTTCCAAGAGGGTTCAATTCTTCTTCCGGAGGACTCATGATATCAATTTTTTTCTCAAGTGCTTATCTTTCTTTTCCGGAGTTCTAAGTTATCAAGTATCTCTTTGTGAAGCTTCATCTATATCTTGGCAAGCTCATAATCTTGTTCTTTCTACCTTCATATCTTTGCATCATTCATTCATACGGAGGTCCTTCTTGGTGGTTATCTTCATATCAATTCTTTCTCAAAGTATTCTTCAAGATTCTTGTTGCAGAACCTCAAGTATCCGTTCTCTTGTGTTTCTATGTGCAATTGTTCTTCCTTTATCCTTTGAGGTGGTATTATAGCCTTCTTGTTAGTGTAGGAGCCTCGAAGAGATTTCCTTTCAAGAATGAGATAATTAAATCCACCAATTCTTTGATCATGAGATATTTTCAACCCTTGATTTCTTCATTGAGCTATCTTGGTTTGGACTTCACCTAAAACTTTTCCGATGGATTGTGCTATCATGGTGCTTGTCATTAATCCAAATTCTCGTTGTATCCTCTTGGTGTAAGAAATTGTTCATATCTTGTTTCTCCCAATCAATCCTTGTTTCTTTTAGTGGGTGGTTGTCACCTCATAGATGTTGAGATGATTTTCATAAGCCCACTACTATCTTGTTCTTTTCATTGTTGTTTTTCCAACAACTTCGTGCAATTCTTCTTGCAAGGATGCTTGTCAAGTTCATTGGAGTTAGTAGTTGTCATTCTTTTCTTCATACTCTTCTTCCGTATGAGCTAGTTTCTATTCTCTTGTTCCGGAGGCATTGTGATATTGCTCTTTTGGGTCTGTCTTGTTGTTCTATCAAGATCTTGGTGTTCTCTTGCTCTATTTACTTGTTTGTGGTGAATATTGTCTATTTCTTCCACCTTTTCGAATCTTTTGTCCCTTTTTCCTACCGAAGTGCTGCCGAAATTTTCCGTGAATTCTTGCTCGTCTCTCATATCAGTCCTCATCTCTTTGCAACCTTCAAGGATCGTTGGTTTCACTCGTTTGTCAAAGAAGCGACTAAGTTTTTACCTCTTGTTCTTTCTCATCCTCTCCCCCTTTCATTCTTGGATCTCGGGGCGAGATCCTCTTGTAGTGTAGGAGAGTTGTGACAGCCCGATGCCGACGTTCCAGAAGCTTCCCCTTTTCTTTCCGTTTTCGTGGTGTGGGTATTTCAGTTGTCGTGTCATCATTGCATCATGCGCATCATCAGCAGTGCATCGGTGTCTCCGTTGCCGCCCGTTTTCAAACTTGCATCCGTTGTTAGTTGCCGGTTCGCGTCGTTGTCCGTTCCGAGCCCGACCGCACACGCACGCGCCCGCGGCACCGTCGAAACCATGTTTTTAAAGCGCGTTTAAAACTCTCTCTGATCGAGGTGAAACTTGGCACGCGGTCGCGATTAGATGTAGCTAGGCCGCCTGTCGAATTTCGTCGCGATCGGAGACCGACTGGTACCCGAACGGTCGACCGTAGCGGCACTGTCTTCGGTTATTCGTCGGACGTCTGTCGGTGTTTGAAAAGTCGATGCCGCGCCGCACCACTTCCCTCTCATCTTAACCAACGCCACTCTACACACCTAACCCTAACCCGCCTCTCCGATTGGACCGCACGAACGCGACCGGAGGGTCGAAAAACCCCCAAATACCCCCCTAACCTAGCCCCATCCTATCAATAGACGCCCTAACCTGCCTAATATGGCTAACCCTAGCCACCTAGGGATCCGCGCCGTCCCGAACCCTAGCCGCCCCACCTGCTCCCTGTCCCCCACCTCCAGCCGCCGCGGCCCGCCCGAGCCCGCGCGCGGCCCGCCCGAGCCCATCTCGGCCCGAGCCTGCCGCGCCTCCTCTGCTCCCAGCGGGCTCGTCCCGTGCGCCGCCGACCTCTGTCGCCAGCAGCCGGCAGGAGGTTCCCCGGAGACGGGACCGCCTCCAGTGACCCGAGCCGTAGCTCCTCGTCGTCGTTCGTCGTCTCCCGCGTCCCCGCCGTCCTCCCGGAGCGCCGCCTCCCGCTGTTGTACGTGCTCGCTGCCGGAGCGCCGTCCTCTGTCGCCGGCGCCTGTCTCCTCCGCCTTGGGAAGCCGCCCCGGCCCGGATCCGGCCAGATCCGGCCGGCTCCGCCTCCTCCCGTCGCCACAACCCCCGGCAGTGCCGCCTCCCGCCGGTGGCCAAGCTCCTGCGCCGCCTTGGTTCGACCTCAGATCGAGGGAGGCAACCGCCCGACCGAGCAGCTCCCGCGTGGGCCTCCTCCCTGCCGCCTGGGCCTCGCCCCGGCCCAGCTCGTGCGACCTTGGCGCCCCTCAGTCGGCCCAGCTGGGCCTCGCCCAGCGCCAGGCGCACCCCGAGGCCCAGTCGCACCAGAGTCGGCCTGAGTGCCTCGGCCTCCTCCTCTCCGGCCGACCAGGCCAGATCCGGCCCAAAGGTGAGCCCTGCCTTATCCTACACCCTTGGCATAGCTTAGTTTTGCTGCGCCCCTTGTTCGGCCCGTTAGAGATTTAGGTTTTCTTTTTCTTTTTCGGTTTAGTTATTTTCAGGTTTTAGCTATTTATTTAAACCCCCGTAACTTTTAAACCGTAAGCCGGTTCGGGACGTGTTATATATCGTTTTGGGGTAGCTTCGCGAGTAGAAAACGAATATCCAACATGCATATTTATTTAACGCCGTTTAGGGTGCCTAATGCTTTGTTTTGCGTGCTGTTACAATAGATTCCGATCCGTAGTTATTTTCGCGCGTGTCCGGATTGTTCGTATGACGTAGGATAAATGTCCATGCTCTAGGGAGCTATTTGCCATGCATTTTAGAGCGGTCTAGTGTATTTTTTGCGTGTAGGGATTGCCCGTAAGATTATTTTTCGTGTATAGGTTATTCTCCCGCATTATTGTGTAGCGTTATTTTGTGCTGCAAACCCCACATATTATATATGTTTTCGGGGTAGAAAAATGCAATTAGTTTTAGCTTTTGAGGAAGTTAGTCCGCGAGATATTTTGCCGTGATGCCCTTTTGTTTAATTCGTAGGATTTATTCCGTGCCTCGTTTGAATTAGTTGTCAACTAGAGAGTTGATCTCGGATGTTTTGATTAGCCCCTGGTATTTTTAGTTGCAATAGAAATGCATGTTTAGGTGTTGTTTGACTGCCCTCAAGTTGCTTGAATAGTGCTGTTTTAGAGGAGCTGAAATATTTCTAAGTCTGGAATCTGTTATATTTTGTTGCTGTCTTGTCTTGCTTGCATCTTGTGATCTGTAGCTCTTTTGAGGTTGGTCCAATGGAGTTAGTTGTACCCCTTGTGTTTCTCTAGCATGCTGTGAAGTTTCATGCCATTTGGAGTCCTGTAGCTATAGGTTTTGCTGCTTTCAATATGCCTTCAGGCTGAAAACTGCACTTTCAGGAGGTGTTATTTTCACTAAGTCTGAAATAGTGCGTGAGATGCCATTTTGTGTCTTCTTTTCCTAGTACTCCTTGCTGCCATGCTAGTTGTTGTTAGTTGCTCGTAGTAGTGCTTCTTGCCCTCTTCCGTGCCATGCCTTGCTTGAGCTCATCGGAGTTGTGTAGCCGAAGTTGTGAGGCGTAGAAAGTGCTATGTGGCTGTTTTGGCAGATTGTAGTGATTGCCTGTTTTGCTCGTAGATGTTGAACCGTAGCTCCGATTTGATCGTGTCCTACATGAAACTTGCTTAGAATCTCGTGAAGTTTCATTTTCTCTTGCTGGTTGCATGTGATGAAGTGCTCGTAGCCGCCGTTGCACACATTTTGCATTCATGCCATCATATCTTGCGGTGTCCGTATCTTTTGATCCGTAGCTCCGTTGGAGATGTTCCTTATGTGTAGATTGCTTGCCATGACGCGTAGAATCACGTGAACCTATTTGTTTTGCTGTTTAACAACCAATTAAATGCATTAGTTCAGATCTGGACAGAATTGTGAATTAACACGTGGGGTCATTTCGGAGGTGCTATATGTCATTTCCGACCTCACTTAAAATGTCTAGGTATGTAGTTTAATTCCCGCTTCACCTCTTGCATGTTTAACAACATTAACATTGCCGTGTAAATAACCGGGAGTGAACTAATTAATTAACGTGGAGTTTCGTCAATATGCAACTCGTGCATATTGAACTTCACTTAATGTGCAGTGTTCGATTGTGTGATTTGTCATGCCGTGACTTGCATGTATTCAGTAGCTCATGCATCATATGTGTTGTGCATCGTGTGATGAATATCGTGTGTTGATGCTTGACTCCGTTTCCTCCGTATCGATAGAGTTCCGCAAGCGTGTCGGATGTGAGGACCCGTTCGACTACGTCGGTTCGTCTGCTTCACGGAGGCATTCTTCTTCCAAGCGGGATCTCAGGCAAGATGATCATTTCCCCAGATACCATTACTATCATTGCCATGCTAGTATTATCGCTTCTATCGATTATGTCTCGTTGCCTACCACATGTTAAATATCAGCCTCTCAACAATGCCATGTTAACCCTCAACCTGTTCAACCTAGCAAACCACTGATTGGCTATGTTACTGCTTGCTTAACCATGTTGTTAGCGTTGCTAGTTGCAGGTGCAGATGCTTCCATGTGAAAGCATGGGTTCCTTGTTATATCACCATATTAATGCTACTTAATTTAATGCCCCTATATACTTGGTAAAAGGTGGAAGGCTCGGCCTTTCTAGCCAGGTGTTTTGTTCCACCTTTGCCCCCTTAGTTTCGGCTACCGGTGTTATGTTCCATAAATGAGCGCTCCTAACACGATCGTGGTTGTTATGGGGACCCCCTTGATAATTCGTTTTAGATTAAAGCTGGTCTGGCAAGGCCCAACTTTGGTACTACATTTGCCTAAACACCTAATAAAATTGCATAGGGACTTTCCGGACCCCGAGGATAATTTAATCAACCCCCGGGCCAGTGCTCCTCATGAGTGTTGGTCCAAATTGGCAAACTACGGGACCACCGCGGGGCAACCCGAGGTTTGGTACTCCTAGTGTGACCCATCCGTCGTGTCCTGAGAACGAGGTACGCGACTCCTATCGGGATCGTCGACACGTCGGGCGGCCTTGCTGGATTAGTTTTACCTTTGACGAGATATCTTGTGCATCAGGATTCCGGTGATGCTTTGGGTAATCTCAGAGTTGAGGTTTTCCACTAGGGAATCCGACGAGATCGCGAGCTTCGTGATTGAGGATTTCTATGCGGCTTGTGGTAATTTGTGATGGACTAGTTGGAGCACCCCTGCAGGGTTAAATCTTTCGGAAAGCCGTGCCCGCGGTTACGTGGCAACGTGGAAGCTTTGTTTAACACTGGTTCTAGATAACTTGAAGTTAACTTAATTAAAACTTGCCAACTGTGTGCGTAACCGTGACTGTCTCTTTCGTGATTTCCTTCTCCGATCGAGGACACGGTGGGGTTATGACTGACGTAGGTAGGTGTTCAGGATCATTCATTTGGTCATCTGTAGTTCACGTCCGCTATGCGTAGATCTTCCCCCTCTTACATCTTGTACTCGTAAGTTAGCCACCAAATATATGCTTAGCCGCTGCTGCAACCTCACCACTTAACCATACCTCACCCATTAAGCTTTGCTAGTCTTGATACCTTTGGAAATGAGATTGCTGAGTCCCCTGTGGCTCACAGATTACTACAACACCAGTTGCAGGTACGGGTAAAGGTTACTTGACGCGAGCGCGTTGATTGTTCATTTGGAGTTGCCTCTTCTTCTTCTTATTCATCGATCTAGGATGGGTTCCTGGCCGGCAGCCTGGGATAGCAAGGATGGACGTCGTTCTTCTTTTGTCATTTATTTTCGTCCGTAGTCGGTCCCTGCTCTTACTCTTGATGATTATGTAACGTACTGATGTGACTCTGATGTAGCTTGTGGCGCGTGTAAGCCAATTCTATATATCTCTTCTTTTCAGCACATGTACTTGTAACGATATCCATTCTTGCGACACGACGAGATGCGCTTCTATCCCTGACGAGGCCCTCGTGCCAAATTGAGGATAGGGTCGCATCTTGGGCGTGACAAGTTGGTATCAGAGCCCGTACTGACCTAGGAGCCCCCTTGATTGATCAAACTTGGCCGAGTCGAGTCTAGTGAAAAACTATTTGAGTCTTAGTTATATATCGGAGAGTAGGATTCTTTTTTCTCCTCTTCTATGCTCTGGTGAGGAATCTCGACGTAATAATTTATTCTACTCCTCTTCTCATTCAAGAAATTTAGGATCACGCGGATATTTTGGGATCTATATGATGCCGATGTGACGGAGTTCTGTCTTGATGCCTCCTGTCTGACTTGATCTTCTTCCGGGGAGTTGAGCTCCACGGGATTCTTGAGCACATCGTTATCATTCAGATTTCTTAGTATCTAAGAACGAAGGATGTTCGTAATTTCTTCAATACTAGTAGTGGCGAGATAACCCCGATGTCCCCAGTACTGGTGTAGATGGTTCGGGAGTACTGCCATACTTTGTATCGTTGTGATCACAAGGGTCTGTTGTACATGAAGGACCGAGATTCTGGTCGTGTGTTGACGGATGTGATACAGGTGACGGGTTAGTATAGGAGTTGTGTGTTATTACTCCCTGTATCCGTGTACCAGATTGCATGACCAAATATTTCGGGAATTCATAGGTGGGAATTCAAGTAGTTGCTTATAGGACATTCTTCCAACAAATGCATGATGTTAGGTTGGGGTTCGACATCTAGTGGATTCGTTTGTTCACGGTCGACTTACAGCGGTACACGTTGTGTCTTAAAGAGTCCTTGTAGCTTGCTACAACTCGGGGACGCTTCGTATGTCAGGTGCACTGCCTTGCACTTGATGGCTTCTGTAAATCGTGCCCGTGCGATCCTGTCCACGAAAATATCGAACGGAAATCTTTCTCATGAGTTTGTTCTCGCTAATTGCAAGCCGCATCCTTGTTTTGTTGGAATATGGTAATTTAGTTGCTTCGATGTCAAGTGGTGATTCCAGATCTTTTCTAAGAGGTGTGCTCATATTTATATGAGAGTATTAATTCTTTGGTTCGTTCCATTGTCGTATCAATTCTTGTCAACCGGAGTTGTTATATCTATTCTTTTCAACCGGCGTGTTTCTCTCCAAGTGGATTCAATCCTCTCTAATTTTTGTAGATCATTCCCTCAATTCTTTCCAGAGTTCTCTCATCTGTCCCATGTTGTCTTTGTTTTTTTTTCCGCCCTCCCGCCCTTTTCTTCAGTGATTCAATTTTCATCCAAGAGTTTTCTCTTCTTTGTGCTTCCGCTATCTTTTCTTCCTTTCGTAACTAGTGATTCATTGTGAAGATTCTCAGGAGTCGAGTTCATCATTTCTTCATTTTGTTCCTTTCCGGTGAATTTGATTCAGTTGTCCGTGTTCTTCATATCCTTTTCATCCTTGTAATTCTTTCCTATGTTGGAGATTCTTTCAGCCTATCTTGGTTATTCATCCCTCTCTTTTCTTCCGGAGTGTTGAAGATATCTCGAAAGTTTCGTG
The DNA here is from genome assembly GCF_904849725.1 of Hordeum vulgare subsp. vulgare. Taxonomy (NCBI): domain Eukaryota; kingdom Viridiplantae; phylum Streptophyta; class Magnoliopsida; order Poales; family Poaceae; genus Hordeum; species Hordeum vulgare. The sequence goes on from NC_058521.1 coordinate 381,835,450, forward strand.
TTTTCAATTCTTTTAATTATTTCGAGGTGCTCAACCTCATCTAGTTCTCTTCACACCGGTGCTATATCAATATTTCTAGTAATCTTTTCGACGGTGATTTCTTTGAGTGGGCCCATAACCCACAGGTTCTTTCCCAGGATCTCACCTGACTCTTTCAATCATTTCCGGAGATTTTTAAATTCTTTTCAACTATGACGTAAGTATGATTTTCATCAGTCATATTCCTTCGTCAAGACATATTTGAATTAATTCTCATTTCTCTCAACCTTGCATATTCTTATCCCGGAGTGTCTCATTAATTCTTCGTGATGTTGTTGTCGTCATCATTCTCAACTTGGAAATTCGAATGAGTGTTTCTCTCAGTCTTGTTCCATTCTTGTGAAGACTGTCATCTCAGCTTCGTGTATCCTCTCATTTGTTGTCAATCATGAGTAATCCCTTTCGTGCTATCCGGTGCTTCTCTGAGTGGTTTTTATTTCTCGTTCCTCCGAAGACCATCATTTTAGAAGATTCTTCGTTCTCAGCTTTCAGCTTCATCCTCAATTCTTCTCAATTGTTGTCTCTTCGTTCGTCTCTCAATTATTCTGGTGCCTTGTTCTAGTTTTCTCTCAGCTGGCTCATGATCTCTTCATTATCTTGCATCTCCATTAATTCGTGGTGTTCCCATTCAATCGTGAATTCATACCGGTGCTTCCTTCAATCATGTTTCAAATGGTGCTTATCTCTCTGCCTCTTCAAGATTCATTTCTATAAGAATAAGTGGTATGCTAAATCCGTTGCTTGTCATCAATTAAACTTGATGAAGGATGAGCATAACATAATTCTTATTGTTCTTCCTTCTTCCAAGAGGGTTCAATTCTTCTTCCGGAGGACTCATGATATCAATTTTTTTTTCTCAAGTGCTTATCTTTCTTTTCCGGAGTTCTAAGTTATCAAGTATCTCTTTGTGAAGCTTCATCTATATCTTGGCAAGCTCATAATCTTGTTCTTTCTACCTTCATATCTTTGCATCATTCATTCATACGGAGGTCCTTCTTGGTGGTTATCTTCATATCAATTCTTTCTCAAAGTATTCTTCAAGATTCTTGTTGCAGAACCTCAAGTATCCGTTCTCTTGTGTTTCTATGTGCAATTGTTCTTCCTTTATCCTTTGAGGTGGTATTATAGCCTTCTTGTTAGTGTAGGAGCCTCGAAGAGATTTCCTTTCAAGAATGAGATAATTAAATCCACCAATTCTTTGATCATGAGATATTTTCAACCCTTGATTCTTCATTGAGCTATCTTGGTTTGGACTTCACCTAAAACTTTTCCGATGGATTGTGCTATCATGGTGCTTGTCATTAATCCAAATTCTCGTTGTATCCTCTTGGTGTAAGAAATTGTTCATATCTTGTTTCTCCCAATCAATCCTTGTTTCTTTTAGTGGGTGGTTGTCACCTCATAGATGTTGAGATGATTTTCATAAGCCCACTACTATCTTGTTCTTTTCATTGTTGTTTTTCCAACAACTTCGTGCAATTCTTCTTGCAAGGATGCTTGTCAAGTTCATTGGAGTTAGTAGTTGTCATTCTTTTCTTCATACTCTTCTTCCGTATGAGCTAGTTTCTATTCTCTTGTTCCGGAGGCATTGTGATATTGCTCTTTTGGGTCTGTCTTGTTGTTCTATCAAGATCTTGGTGTTCTCTTGCTCTATTTACTTGTTTGTGGTGAATATTGTCTATTTCTTCCACCTTTTTGAATCTTTTGTCCCTTTTTCCTACCGAAGTGCTGCCGAAATTTTCCGTGAATTCTTGCTCGTCTCTCATATCAGTCCTCATCTCTTTGCAACCTTCAAGGATCGTTGGTTTCACTCGTTTGTCAAAGAAGCGACTAAGTTTTTACCTCTTGTTCTTTCTCATCCTCTCCCCCTTTCATTCTTGGATCTCGGGGCGAGATCCTCTTGTAGTGTAGGAGAGTTGTGACAGCCCGATGCCGACGTTCCAGAAGCTTCCCCTTTTCTTTCCGTTTTCGTGGTGTGGGTATTTCAGTTGTCGTGTCATCATTGCATCATGCGCATCATCAGCAGTGCATCGGTGTCTCCGTTGCCGCCCGTTTTCAAACTTGCATCCGTTGTTAGTTGCCGGTTCGCGTCGTTGTCCGTTCCGAGCCCGACCGCACACGCACGCGCCCGCGGCACCGTCGAAACCATGTTTTTAAAGCGCGTTTAAAACTCTCTCTGATCGAGGTGAAACTTGGCACGCGGTCGCGATTAGATGTAGCTAGGCCGCCTGTCGAATTTCGTCGCGATCGGAGACCGACTGGTACCCGAACGGTCGACCGTAGCGGCACTGTCTTCGGTTATTCGTCGGACGTCTGTCGGTGTTTGAAAAGTCGATGCCGCGCCGCACCACTTCCCTCTCATCTTAACCAACGCCACTCTACACACCTAACCCTAACCCGCCTCTCCGATTGGACCGCACGAACGCGACCGGAGGGTCGAAAAACCCCCAAATACCCCCCTAACCTAGCCCCATCCTATCAATAGACGCCCTAACCTGCCTAATATGGCTAACCCTAGCCACCTAGGGATCCGCGCCGTCCCGAACCCTAGCCGCCCCACCTGCTCCCTGTCCCCCACCTCCAGCCGCCGCGGCCCGCCCGAGCCCGCGCGCGGCCCGCCCGAGCCCATCTCGGCCCGAGCCTGCCGCGCCTCCTCTGCTCCCAGCGGGCTCGTCCCGTGCGCCGCCGACCTCTGTCGCCAGCAGCCGGCAGGAGGTTCCCCGGAGACGGGACCGCCTCCAGTGACCCGAGCCGTAGCTCCTCGTCGTCGTTCGTCGTCTCCCGCGTCCCCGCCGTCCTCCCGGAGCGCCGCCTCCCGCTGTTGTACGTGCTCGCTGCCGGAGCGCCGTCCTCTGTCGCCGGCGCCTGTCTCCTCCGCCTTGGGAAGCCGCCCCGGCCCGGATCCGGCCAGATCCGGCCGGCTCCGCCTCCTCCCGTCGCCACAACCCCCGGCAGTGCCGCCTCCCGCCGGTGGCCAAGCTCCTGCGCCGCCTTGGTTCGACCTCAGATCGAGGGAGGCAACCGCCCGACCGAGCAGCTCCCGCGTGGGCCTCCTCCCTGCCGCCTGGGCCTCGCCCCGGCCCAGCTCGTGCGACCTTGGCGCCCCTCAGTCGGCCCAGCTGGGCCTCGCCCAGCGCCAGGCGCACCCCGAGGCCCAGTCGCACCAGAGTCGGCCTGAGTGCCTCGGCCTCCTCCTCTCCGGCCGACCAGGCCAGATCCGGCCCAAAGGTGAGCCCTGCCTTATCCTACACCCTTGGCATAGCTTAGTTTTGCTGCGCCCCTTGTTCGGCCCGTTAGAGATTTAGGTTTTCTTTTTCTTTTTCGGTTTAGTTATTTTCAGGTTTTAGCTATTTATTTAAACCCCCGTAACTTTTAAACCGTAAGCCGGTTCGGGACGTGTTATATATCGTTTTGGGGTAGCTTCGCGAGTAGAAAACGAATATCCAACATGCATATTTATTTAACGCCGTTTAGGGTGCCTAATGCTTTGTTTTGCGTGCTGTTACAATAGATTCCGATCCGTAGTTATTTTCGCGCGTGTCCGGATTGTTCGTATGACGTAGGATAAATGTCCATGCTCTAGGGAGCTATTTGCCATGCATTTTAGAGCGGTCTAGTGTATTTTTTGCGTGTAGGGATTGCCCGTAAGATTATTTTTCGTGTATAGGTTATTCTCCCGCATTATTGTGTAGCGTTATTTTGTGCTGCAAACCCCATATATTATATATGTTTTCGGGGTAGAAAAATGCAATTAGTTTTAGCTTTTGAGGAAGTTAGTCCGCGAGATATTTTGCCGTGATGCCCTTTTGTTTAATTCGTAGGATTTATTCCGTGCCTCGTTTGAATTAGTTGTCAACTAGAGAGTTGATCTCGGATGTTTTGATTAGCCCCTGGTATTTTTAGTTGCAATAGAAATGCATGTTTAGGTGTTGTTTGACTGCCCTCAAGTTGCTTGAATAGTGCTGTTTTAGAGGAGCTGAAATATTTCTAAGTCTGGAATCTGTTATATTTTGTTGCTGTCTTGTCTTGCTTGCATCTTGTGATCTGTAGCTCTTTTGAGGTTGGTCCAATGGAGTTAGTTGTACCCCTTGTGTTTCTCTAGCATGCTGTGAAGTTTCATGCCATTTGGAGTCCTGTAGCTATAGGTTTTGCTGCTTTCAATATGCCTTCAGGCTGAAAACTGCACTTTCAGGAGGTGTTATTTTCACTAAGTCTGAAATAGTGCGTGAGATGCCATTTTGTGTCTTCTTTTCCTAGTACTCCTTGCTGCCATGCTAGTTGTTGTTAGTTGCTCGTAGTAGTGCTTCTTGCCCTCTTCCGTGCCATGCCTTGCTTGAGCTCATCGGAGTTGTGTAGCCGAAGTTGTGAGGCGTAGAAAGTGCTATGTGGCTGTTTTGGCAGATTGTAGTGATTGCCTGTTTTGCTCGTAGATGTTGAACCGTAGCTCCGATTTGATCGTGTCCTACATGAAACTTGCTTAGAATCTCGTGAAGTTTCATTTTCTCTTGCTGGTTGCATGTGATGAAGTGCTCGTAGCCGCCGTTGCACACATTTTGCATTCATGCCATCATATCTTGCGGTGTCCGTATCTTTTGATCCGTAGCTCCGTTGGAGATGTTCCTTATGTGTAGATTGCTTGCCATGACGCGTAGAATCACGTGAACCTATTTGTTTTGCTGTTTAACAACCAATTAAATGCATTAGTTCAGATCTGGACAGAATTGTGAATTAACACGTGGGGTCATTTCGGAGGTGCTATATGTCATTTCCGACCTCACTTAAAATGTCTAGGTATGTAGTTTAATTCCCGCTTCACCTCTTGCATGTTTAACAACATTAACATTGCCGTGTAAATAACCGGGAGTGAACTAATTAATTAACGTGGAGTTTCGTCAATATGCAACTCGTGCATATTGAACTTCACTTAATGTGCAGTGTTCGATTGTGTGATTTGTCATGCCGTGACTTGCATGTATTCAGTAGCTCATGCATCATATGTGTTGTGCATCGTGTGATGAATATCGTGTGTTGATGCTTGACTCCGTTTCCTCCGTATCGATAGAGTTCCGCAAGCGTGTCGGATGTGAGGACCCGTTCGACTACGTCGGTTCGTCTGCTTCACGGAGGCATTCTTCTTCCAAGCGGGATCTCAGGCAAGATGATCATTTCCCCAGATACCATTACTATCATTGCCATGCTAGTATTATCGCTTCTATCGATTATGTCTCGTTGCCTACCACATGTTAAATATCAGCCTCTCAACAATGCCATGTTAACCCTCAACCTGTTCAACCTAGCAAACCACTGATTGGCTATGTTACTGCTTGCTTAACCATGTTGTTAGCGTTGCTAGTTGCAGGTGCAGATGCTTCCATGTGAAAGCATGGGTTCCTTGTTATATCACCATATTAATGCTACTTAATTTAATGCCCCTATATACTTGGTAAAAGGTGGAAGGCTCGGCCTTTCTAGCCAGGTGTTTTGTTCCACCTTTGCCCCCTTAGTTTCGGCTACCGGTGTTATGTTCCATAAATGAGCGCTCCTAACACGATCGTGGTTGTTATGGGGACCCCCTTGATAATTCGTTTTAGATTAAAGCTGGTCTGGCAAGGCCCAACTTTGGTACTATATTTGCCTAAACACCTAATAAAATTGCATAGGGACTTTCCGGACCCCGAGGATAATTTAATCAACCCCCGGGCCAGTGCTCCTCATGAGTGTTGGTCCAAATTGGCAAACTACGGGACCACCGCGGGGCAACCCGAGGTTTGGTACTCCTAGTGTGACCCATCCGTCGTGTCCTGAGAACGAGGTACGCGACTCCTATCGGGATCGTCGACACGTCGGGCGGCCTTGCTGGATTAGTTTTACCTTTGACGAGATATCTTGTGCATCAGGATTCCGGTGATGCTTTGGGTAATCTCAGAGTTGAGGTTTTCCACTAGGGAATCCGACGAGATCGCGAGCTTCGTGATTGAGGATTTCTATGCGGCTTGTGGTAATTTGTGATGGACTAGTTGGAGCACCCCTGCAGGGTTAAATCTTTCGGAAAGTCGTGCCCGCGGTTACGTGGCAACGTGGAAGCTTTGTTTAACACTGGTTCTAGATAACTTGAAGTTAACTTAATTAAAACTTGCCAACTGTGTGCGTAACCGTGACTGTCTCTTTCGTGATTTCCTTCTCCGATCGAGGACACGGTGGGGTTATGACTGACGTAGGTAGGTGTTCAGGATCATTCATTTGGTCATCTGTAGTTCACGTCCGCTATGCGTAGATCTTCCCCCTCTTACATCTTGTACTCGTAAGTTAGCCACCAAATATATGCTTAGCCGCTGCTGCAACCTCACCACTTAACCATACCTCACCCATTAAGCTTTGCTAGTCTTGATACCTTTGGAAATAAGATTGCTGAGTCCCCTGTGGCTCACAGATTACTACAACACCAGTTGCAGGTACGGGTAAAGGTTACTTGACGCGAGCGCGTTGATTGTTCATTTGGAGTTGCCTCTTCTTCTTCTTCTTCATCGATCTAGGATGGGTTCCAGGCCGGCAGCCTGGGATAGCAAGGATGGACGTCGTTCTTCTTTTGTCATTTATTTTCGTCCGTAGTCGGTCCCTGCTCTTACTCTTGATGATTATGTAACGTACTGATGTGACTCTGCTGTAGCTTGTGGCGCGTGTAAGCCAATTCTATATATCTCTTCTTTTCAGCACATGTACTTGTAACGATATCCATTCTTGCGACACGACGAGATGCGCTTCTATCCCTGACGAGGCCCTCGTGCCAAATTGAGGATAGGGTCGCATCTTGGGCGTGACAAGTTGGTATCAGAGCCCGTACTGACCTAGGAGCCCCCTTGATTGATCGAACTTGGCCGAGTCGAGTCTAGTGAAAAACTATTTGAGTCTTAGTTATATATCGGAGAGTAGGATTCTTTTTTCTCCTCTTCTATGCTCTGGTGAGGAATCTCGACGTAATAATTTATTCTACTCCTCTTCTCATTCAAGAAATTTAGGATCACGCGGATATTTTGGGATCTATATGATGCCGATGTGACGGAGTTCTGTCTTGATGCCTCCTGTCTGACTTGATCTTCTTCCGGGGAGTTGAGCTCCACGGGATTCTTGAGCACATCGTTATCATTCAGATTTCTTAGTATCTAAGAACGAAGGATGTTCGTAATTTCTTCAATACTAGTAGTGGCGAGATAACCCCGATGTCCCCAGTACTGGTGTAGATGGTTCGGGAGTACTGCCATACTTTGTATCGTTGTGATCACAAGGGTCTGTTGTACATGAAGGACCGAGATTCTGGTCGTGTGTTGACGGATGTGATACAGGTGACGGGTTAGTATAGGAGTTGTGTGTTATTACTCCCTGTATCCGTGTACCAGATTGCATGACCAAATATTTCGGGAATTCATAGGTGGGAATTCAAGTAGTTGCTTATAGGACATTCTTCCAACAAATGCATGATGTTAGGTTGGGGTTCGACATCTAGTGGATTCGTTTGTTCACGGTCGACTTACAGCGGTACACGTTGTGTCTTAAAGAGTCCTTGTAGCTTGCTACAACTCGGGGACGCTTCGTATGTCAGGTGCACTGCCTTGCACTTGATGGCTTCTGTAAATCGTGCCCGTGCGATCCTGTCCACGAAAATATCGAACGGAAATCTTTCTCATGAGTTTGTTCTCGCTAATTGCAAGCCGCATCCTTGTTTTGTTGGAATATGGTAATTTAGTTGCTTCGATGTCAAGTGGTGATTCCAGATCTTTTCTAAGAGGTGTGCTCATATTTATATGAGAGTATTAATTCTTTGGTTCGTTCCATTGTCGTATCAATTCTTGTCAACCGGAGTTGTTATATCTATTCTTTTCAACCGGCGTGTTTCTCTCCAAGTGGATTCAATCCTCTCTAATTTTTGCAGATCATTCCCTCAATTCTTTCCAGAGTTCTCTCATCTGTCCCATGTTGTCTTTGTTTTTCTTTCCGCCCTCCCGCCCTTTTCTTCAGTGATTCAATTTTCATCCAAGAGTTTTCTCTTCTTTGTGCTTCCGCTATCTTTTCTTCCTTTCGTAACTAGTGATTCATTGTGAAGATTCTCAGGAGTCGAGTTCATCATTTCTTCATTTTGTTCCTTTCCGGTGAATTTGATTCAGTTGTCCGTGTTCTTCATATCCTTTTCATCCTTGTAATTCTTTCCTATGTTGGAGATTCTTTCAGCCTATCTTGGTTATTCATCCCTCTCTTTTCTTCCGGAGTGTTGAAGATATCTCGGAAGTTTCGTGTTTTCAATTCTTTTAATTATTTCGAGGTGCTCAACCTCATCTAGTTCTCTTCACACCGGTGCTATATCAATATTTCTAGTAATCTTTTCGACGGTGATTTCTTTGAGTGGGCCCATAACCCACAGGTTCTTTCCCAGGATCTCACCTGACTCTTTCAATCATTTCCGGAGATTTTTAAATTCTTTTCAACTATGACGTAAGTATGATTTTCATCAGTCATATTCCTTCGTCAAGACATATTTGAATTAATTCTCATTTCTCTCAACCTTGCATATTCTTATCCCGGAGTGTCTCATTAATTCTTCGTGATGTTGTTGTCGTCATCATTCTCAACTTGGAAATTCGAATGAGTGTTTCTCTCAGTCTTGTTCCATTCTTGTGAAGACTGTCATCTCAGCTTCGTGTATCCTCTCATTTGTTGTCAATCATGAGTAATCCCTTTCGTGCTATCCGGTGCTTCTCTGAGTGGTTTTTATTTCTCGTTCCTCCGAAGACCATCATTTTAGAAGATTCTTCGTTCTCAGCTTTCAGCTTCATCCTCAATTCTTCTCAATTGTTGTCTCTTCGTTCGTCTCTCAATTATTCTGGTGCCTTGTTCTAGTTTTCTCTCAGCTGGCTCATGATCTCTTCATTATCTTGCATCTCCATTAATTCGTGGTGTTCCCATTCAATCGTGAATTCATACCGGTGCTTCCTTCAATCATGTTTCAAATGGTGCTTATCTCTCTGCCTCTTCAAGATTCATTTCTATAAGAATAAGTGGTATGCTAAATCCGTTGCTTGTCATCAATTAAACTTGATGAAGGATGAGCATAACATAATTCTTATTGTTCTTCCTTCTTCCAAGAGGGTTCAATTCTTCTTCCGGAGGACTCATGATATCAATTTTTTTTCTCAAGTGCTTATCTTTCTTTTCCGGAGTTCTAAGTTATCAAGTATCTCTTTGTGAAGCTTCATCTATATCTTGGCAAGCTCATAATCTTGTTCTTTCTACCTTCATATCTTTGCATCATTCATTCATACGGAGGTCCTTCTTGGTGGTTATCTTCATATCAATTCTTTCTCAAAGTATTCTTCAAGATTCTTGTTGCAGAACCTCAAGTATCCGTTCTCTTGTGTTTCTATGTGCAATTGTTCTTCCTTTATCCTTTGAGGTGGTATTATAGCCTTCTTGTTAGTGTAGGAGCCTCGAAGAGATTTCCTTTCAAGAATGAGATAATTAAATCCACCAATTCTTTGATCATGAGATATTTTCAACCCTTGATTTCTTCATTGAGCTATCTTGGTTTGGACTTCACCTAAAACTTTTCCGATGGATTGTGCTATCATGGTGCTTGTCATTAATCCAAATTCTCGTTGTATCCTCTTGGTGTAAGAAATTGTTCATATCTTGTTTCTCCCAATCAATCCTTGTTTCTTTTAGTGGGTGGTTGTCACCTCATAGATGTTGAGATGATTTTCATAAGCCCACTACTATCTTGTTCTTTTCATTGTTGTTTTTCCAACAACTTCGTGCAATTCTTCTTGCAAGGATGCTTGTCAAGTTCATTGGAGTTAGTAGTTGTCATTCTTTTCTTCATACTCTTCTTCCGTATGAGCTAGTTTCTATTCTCTTGTTCCGGAGGCATTGTGATATTGCTCTTTTGGGTCTGTCTTGTTGTTCTATCAAGATCTTGGTGTTCTCTTGCTCTATTTACTTGTTTGTGGTGAATATTGTCTATTTCTTCCACCTTTTCGAATCTTTTGTCCCTTTTTCCTACCGAAGTGCTGCCGAAATTTTCCGTGAATTCTTGCTCGTCTCTCATATCAGTCCTCATCTCTTTGCAACCTTCAAGGATCGTTGGTTTCACTCGTTTGTCAAAGAAGCGACTAAGTTTTTACCTCTTGTTCTTTCTCATCCTCTCCCCCTTTCATTCTTGGATCTCGGGGCGAGATCCTCTTGTAGTGTAGGAGAGTTGTGACAGCCCGATGCCGACGTTCCAGAAGCTTCCCCTTTTCTTTCCGTTTTCGTGGTGTGGGTATTTCAGTTGTCGTGTCATCATTGCATCATGCGCATCATCAGCAGTGCATCGGTGTCTCCGTTGCCGCCCGTTTTCAAACTTGCATCCGTTGTTAGTTGCCGGTTCGCGTCGTTGTCCGTTCCGAGCCCGACCGCACACGCACGCGCCCGCGGCACCGTCGAAACCATGTTTTTAAAGCGCGTTTAAAACTCTCTCTGATCGAGGTGAAACTTGGCACGCGGTCGCGATTAGATGTAGCTAGGCCGCCTGTCGAATTTCGTCGCGATCGGAGACCGACTGGTACCCGAACGGTCGACCGTAGCGGCACTGTCTTCGGTTATTCGTCGGACGTCTGTCGGTGTTTGAAAAGTCGATGCCGCGCCGCACCACTTCCCTCTCATCTTAACCAACGCCACTCTACACACCTAACCCTAACCCGCCTCTCCGATTGGACCGCACGAACGCGACCGGAGGGTCGAAAAACCCCCAAATACCCCCCTAACCTAGCCCCATCCTATCAATAGACGCCCTAACCTGCCTAATATGGCTAACCCTAGCCACCTAGGGATCCGCGTCGTCCCGAACCCTAGCCGCCCCACCTGCTCCCTGTCCCCCACCTCCAGCCGCCGCGGCCCGCCCGAGCCCGCGCGCGGCCCGCCCGAGCCCATCTCGGCCCGAGCCTGCCGCGCCTCCTCTGCTCCCAGCGGGCTCGTCCCGTGCGCCGCCGACCTCTGTCGCCAGCAGCCGGCAGGAGGTTCCCCGGAGACGGGACCGCCTCCAGTGACCCGAGCCGTAGCTCCTCGTCGTCGTTCGTCGTCTCCCGCGTCCCCGCCGTCCTCCCGGAGCGCCGCCTCCCGCTGTTGTACGTGCTCGCTGCCGGAGCGCCGTCCTCTGTCGCCGGCGCCTGTCTCCTCCGCCTTGGGAAGCCGCCCCGGCCCGGATCCGGCCAGATCCGGCCGGCTCCGCCTCCTCCCGTCGCCACAACCCCCGGCAGTGCCGCCTCCCGCCGGTGGCCAAGCTCCTGCGCCGCCTTGGTTCGACCTCAGATCGAGGGAGGCAACCGCCCGACCGAGCAGCTCCCGCGTGGGCCTCCTCCCTGCCGCCTGGGCCTCGCCCCGGCCCAGCTCGTGCGACCTTGGCGCCCCTCAGTCGGCCCAGCTGGGCCTCGCCCAGCGCCAGGCGCACCCCGAGGCCCAGTCGCACCAGAGTCGGCCTGAGTGCCTCGGCCTCCTCCTCTCCGGCCGACCAGGCCAGATCCGGCCCAAAGGTGAGCCCTGCCTTATCCTACACCCTTGGCATAGCTTAGTTTTGCTGCGCCCCTTGTTCGGCCCGTTAGAGATTTAGGTTTTCTTTTTCTTTTTCGGTTTAGTTATTTTCAGGTTTTAGCTATTTATTTAAACCCCCGTAACTTTTAAACCGTAAGCCGGTTCGGGACGTGTTATATATCGTTTTGGGGTAGCTTCGCGAGTAGAAAACGAATATCCAACATGCATATTTATTTAACGCCGTTTAGGGTGCCTAATGCTTTGTTTTGCGTGCTGTTACAATAGATTCCGATCCGTAGTTATTTTCGCGCATGTCCGGATTGTTCGTATGACGTAGGATAAATGTCCATGCTCTAGGGAGCTATTTGCCATGCATTTTAGAGCGGTCTAGTGTATTTTTTGCGTGTAGGGATTGCCCGTAAGATTATTTTTCGTGTATAGGTTATTCTCCCGCATTATTGTGTAGCGTTATTTTGTGCTGCAAACCCCACATATTATATATGTTTTCGGGGTAGAAAAATGCAATTAGTTTTAGCTTTTGAGGAAGTTAGTCCGCGAGATATTTTGCCGTGATGCCCTTTTGTTTAATTCGTAGGATTTATTCCGTGCCTCGTTTGAATTAGTTGTCAACTAGAGAGTTGATCTCGGATGTTTTGATTAGCCCCTGGTATTTTTAGTTGCAATAGAAATGCATGTTTAGGTGTTGTTTGACTGCCCTCAAGTTGCTTGAATAGTGCTGTTTTAGAGGAGCTGAAATATTTCTAAGTCTGGAATCTGTTATATTTTGTTGCTATCTTGTCTTGCTTGCATCTTGTGATCTGTAGCTCTTTTGAGGTTGGTCCAATGGAGTTAGTTGTACCCCTTGTGTTTCTCTAGCATGCTGTGGAGTTTCATGCCATTTGGAGTCCTGTAGCTATAGGTTTTGCTGCTTTCAATATGCCTTCAGGCTGAAAACTGCACTTTCAGGAGGTGTTATTTTCACTAAGTCTGAAATAGTGCGTGAGATGCCATTTTGTGTCTTCTTTTCCTAGTACTCCTTGCTGCCATGCTAGTTGTTGTTAGTTGCTCGTAGTAGTGCTTCTTGCCCTCTTCCGTGCCATGCCTTGCTTGAGCTCATCGGAGTTGTGTAGCCGAAGTTGTGAGGCGTAGAAAGTGCTATGTGGCTGTTTTGGCAGATTGTAGTGATTGCCTGTTTTGCTCGTAGATGTTGAACCGTAGCTCCGATTTGATCGTGTCCTACATGAAACTTGCTTAGAATCTCGTGAAGTTTCATTTTCTCTTGCTGGTTGCATGTGATGAAGTGCTCGTAGCCGCCGTTGCACACATTTTGCATTCATGCCATCATATCTTGCGGTGTCCGTATCTTTTGATCCGTAGCTCCGTTGGAGATGTTCCTTATGTGTAGATTGCTTGCCATGACGCGTAGAATCACGTGAACCTATTTGTTTTGCTGTTTAACAACCAATTAAATGCATTAGTTCAGATCTGGACAGAATTGTGAATTAACACGTGGGGTCATTTCGGAGGTGCTATATGTCATTTCCGACCTCACTTAAAATGTCTAGGTATGTAGTTTAATTCCCGCTTCACCTCTTGCATGTTTAACAACATTAACATTGCCGTGTAAATAACCGGGAGTGAACTAATTAATTAACGTGGAGTTTCGTCAATATGCAACTCGTGCATATTGAACTTCACTTAATGTGCAGTGTTCGATTGTGTGATTTGTCATGCCGTGACTTGCATGTATTCAGTAGCTCATGCATCATATGTGTTGTGCATCGTGTGATGAATATCGTGTGTTGATGCTTGACTCCGTTTCCTCCGTATCGATAGAGTTCCGCAAGCGTGTCGGATGTGAGGACCCGTTCGACTACGTCGGTTCGTCTGCTTCACGGAGGCATTCTTCTTCCAAGCGGGATCTCAGGCAAGATGATCATTTCCCCAGATACCATTACTATCATTGCCATGCTAGTATTATCGCTTCTATCGATTATGTCTCGTTGCCTACCACATGTTAAATATCAGCCTCTCAACAATGCCATGTTAACCCTCAACCTGTTCAACCTAGCAAACCACTGATTGGCTATGTTACTGCTTGCTTAACCATGTTGTTAGCGTTGCTAGTTGCAGGTGCAGATGCTTCCATGTGAAAGCATGGGTTCCTTGTTATATCACCATATTAATGCTACTTAATTTAATGCCCCTATATACTTGGTAAAAGGTGGAAGGCTCGGCCTTTCTAGCCAGGTGTTTTGTTCCACCTTTGCCCCCTTAGTTTCGGCTACCGGTGTTATGTTCCATAAATGAGCGCTCCTAACACGATCGTGGTTGTTATGGGGACCCCCTTGATAATTCGTTTTAGATTAAAGCTGGTCTGGCAAGGCCCAACTTTGGTACTACATTTGCCTAAACACCTAATAAAATTGCATAGGGACTTTCCGGACCCCGAGGATAATTTAATCAACCCCCGGGCCAGTGCTCCTCATGAGTGTTGGTCCAAATTGGCAAACTACGGGACCACCGCGGGGCAACCCGAGGTTTGGTACTCCTAGTGTGACCCATCCGTCGTGTCCTGAGAACGAGGTACGCGACTCCTATCGGGATCGTCGACACGTCGGGCGGCCTTGCTGGATTAGTTTTACCTTTGACGAGATATCTTGTGCATCAGGATTCCAGTGATGCTTTGGGTAATCTCAGAGTTGAGGTTTTCCACTAGGGAATCCGACGAGATCGCGAGCTTCGTGATTGAGGATTTCTATGCGGCTTGTGGTAATTTGTGATGGACTAGTTGGAGCACCCCTGCAGGGTTAAATCTTTCGGAAAGCCGTGCCCGCGGTTACGTGGCAACGTGGAAGCTTTGTTTAACACTGGTTCTAGATAACTTGAAGTTAACTTAATTAAAACTTGCCAACTGTGTGCGTAACCGTGACTGTCTCTTTCGTGATTTCCTTCTCCGATCGAGGACACGGTGGGGTTATGACTGACGTAGGTAGGTGTTCAGGATCATTCATTTGGTCATCTGTAGTTCACGTCCGCTATGCGTAGATCTTCCCCCTCTTACATCTTGTACTCGTAAGTTAGCCACCAAATATATGCTTAGCCGCTGCTGCAACCTCACCACTTAACCATACCTCACCCATTAAGCTTTGCTAGTCTTGATACCTTTGGAAATGAGATTGCTGAGTCCCCTGTGGCTCACAGATTACTACAACACCAGTTGCAGGTACGGGTAAAGGTTACTTGATGCGAGCGCGTTGATTGTTCATTTGGAGTTGCCTCTTCTTCTTCTTATTCATCGATCTAGGATGGGTTCCAGGCCGGCAGCCTGGGATAGCAAGGATGGACGTCGTTCTTCTTTTGTCATTTATTTTCGTCCGTAGTCGGTCCCTGCTCTTACTCTTGATGATTATGTAACGTACTGATGTGACTCTGATGTAGCTTGTGGCGAGTGTAAGCCAATTCTATATATCTCTTCTTTTCAGTACATGTACTTGTAACGATATCCATTCTTGCGACACGACGAGATGCGCTTCTATCCCTGACGAGGCCCTCGTGCCAAATTGAGGATAGGGTCGCATCTTGGGCGTGACACGGCTGGAGGCCATGAAATCCGAGAAAGGATCCATGTATGAAAATAGAGTGTGGACTTTGGAAGAACTACATGATGGTAGTAACTTTATTAAGTACAAATGGATCTTTAAAAGGAAGACATACGAGGATGGTAAATGTCACCATTTAGAAAGCTCTACTTGTCGTAAAGAGGTTTCCGACAACTTCAAGGAGTTGACTACAATGAGACTTTCTCACCCGTAGCGATGCTGAAGTGTGTTGGAATTATGTTAGCAGCTGCTGCATTTCTCGATTATGAAATCTGGCAGATGGATGTCAAAACATTGTTTCCTTAACGGTTTCCTCGAGGAAAGGTTGTATGTGATAGAACCAGAAGGTTTTGTCGATCCTATGGATTCTAAAAGGCAGGAGAGCTCCAGCGATCCATTTATGGACTGGTTCAAGCATCTCGGAGTTGTAATAAGTGCTTTGATGAGTGATCAAAGCTTTTGTTTATACAAAGTTTATGAAGAAACTTGTATTTACAAGAAGGTGAGTGGGAGCACTATATAATTTCTGATAAGTCTATGTGGTTGACATATTGTTGATCGGAAATGATGTAGAATTTCTAGAAAGCATATAGGATTGTCTGAAAGGAGTTTTCCAAAGGAAAACCTGGATTAAGCTACTTGAACAACGGGCATCGGGATCTATAGAGATAGATCAAGATGCTTGATAAAACTTTCAATGAATACATACCTTGACAAGATTTTGAAGGAGTTTAAAATGGATCAGTCAAAGAAGGAGTTCTTCCCTGTATTGCAATGTGTGAATTTGAGTAAGACTCAAAGCCCGACCACGGCAGAAGAAAGAGAAAGGACAAAGGTGGTCCCCTATGCCTTAGTCGTAGGCTCTATACTATGCCATGTTGTGTACTGCACCTAGTGTGTGCCTTGCCATGAGGTCAGGGGGTACAAGAGTGATCCAGGAGTGGATCACTGGACAACGGTCAAAGTTATCCTTAGTAACTAGAGGACTAAGGAAATGTTTCTCGATTATGGAGGTGATAAAAGAGTTCGTCGTAAAGGATTATGTCGATGCAAGCTTTGACACCGATCAGAATGACTCTGAGTAGCAAACTGGATTCGTATAATGGAGCAGTCATTTGGAATTGATCGAAGTGGAGCGCGGTAGCAACATCTAAAGTATGACATAGAGATTTGTAAGGTACACACGGATCTGAATGCTGCATACCCGTTGACTAAAACCTTTCTCACAAGCAAAACACGATCAAACTCCAGAACTTATTGGGTGTTAACCACATGTTGATGTGAACTATATTACTGACTCTAGTGCAAGCGGGAGACTGTTGGAAATATGCCCTAGAGGCAATAATAAAATAGTTATTATCATATTTCATTGTTCATGATAATCATTTATTATTCATGCTATAATTGTATTAATTGGAAACTCAAATACATGTGTGGATACATAGACAACACTGTGTCCCTAGTGAGACTCTATTAGACTAGCTCGTTGATCAAAGACGAATAAGGTTTCCTAGCCAGTAGCCATAGACATGAGTTGTCATTTGATAACGGGATCACAACATTAGGAGAATGATGTGATGGACAAGACCCAAACCTTAAGCATAGCGTTTGATCGTATCCAATTTACCGCTATTGCTTTCGGCATGTCAATGTATATGTTCCTATGACCATGAGATCATCCAACTCACTAACATTGGAGGAATGCCTTGTGTGTATCAAACGTAACTGGGTGACTATAAAGATGCTCTATAGGTATCTTCGAGGGTGTCTGTGGAGTTGGCATGGATCAAGACTGGGATTTGTCACTCCGTGTGACAGAGAGGTATCTCGGGGCCCACTCGGTAATACAACATCACAACAAGCTTGCAAGCAACATGACTAAGGAGTTAGTCACGAGATCTAGTATTACGGAACGAGTAAAGAGACTTGCCATCAACGAGATTGAACTAGGTATGGAGATACCGACGATTGAATCCCGGGCAAGTAACATACCGATAGACAAAGGGAACTCCATACGAGATTGATTGAATCCTTAACATCATGGTTCGGACAATAAAGATCTTCTTAGGATATGTAGGAACCAATATGGGCATCGAGGTCCCGCTATTGGTTATTGACCGTAGAGGTGTCTCAGTCATGTATGCATAGTTCTTGAACTCGTAGGGTCTGCACACTTAACGTTTGGTGACGATATAGATATAGTTGAGTTATTGTGTTGGTGACTCAAGCTTGTTTGGAGTCCCGGATGAGAACCCGAACATCACGAGGAACTCCGAAATGGTCTGGATGTAAAGATTTATATATAGGAAAGTGGTATTCGGGTTCCGAAAAAGTTTTGGGGTTTTCGTGTATTGTACGGGGAGTGCCGAAAGGGTTCCGGGGGTCCACCAGGAGGGCCCCACCCACCTGGGGGCCACATGGGCCTAAGAGGTGGCGCACCAGTCCTGGTGGGATGGGCAACCGACCCCAAAGAGGCCCATGCGCCCAAGTGGTAGGTGTGGAGGTGCCTTATGGAGGAGGGACTCCTCCCCTTGGGCGCCCACCTCCCTTGTCGGAGGTGGACTCCTCCTCACTTGGCCGCCCAACCCTCCCTTGAAGGAGGGACCAAGATTGCACCCTACCCACCCCCTCCTCCTATATATATAGAGGGAGAGAGAGGGCAGCATGACCCCAAGGCATAGGTGCAGCCCTACCTCTCTCCCTAGATCAATTTCTCCTCCGGAACGCGTCTGCGACAACGCTTGGCGAAGCCCTGCTGAGATCGCACCACAACCACCGCCACCACGCCGTTGTGCTGCCAGAGAACTCATCTACCACTTAACCCACGCTCGCTCGATCGAGGTGGTGAAGGTGTCATCGGGCTGTACGTGTGTTGAACACGGAGGTGCCATCCGTTCGGCACTTTGACCGGGATGTTCGTGATTGGATCGCGGGACAGATCATGATTGGATCGCGAAGACGTTCGACTACATCAACTGCGTTTCTCAACGCTTCCGCTTAGCGATCTACAAGGGTATGTAGATGCACTCCCCCTCTCGTAGATGTTGATCTCCTTAGATTGATCTTGGTGAGCATAGGTTTTTTGTTTCCAATGCGACGTTCCCCAACACCGCCCCCTCCGGCGACGCCACCGAACCCCATGACCACGAGGTCCGGATATGGCGGCGGGGCCGGAACGGCCGACACCGGATTGGCCGGACGTGGCGGCCTGGTGCAAAGCGGAGACGGTGCCCGCAGAGCCCGCATCAGTTCCACCATGGAGTTCGCCAAGTAGGCAACCCACCGCTCGTGGATGCGGTTTTGGCTGACGGGCGACTCATCAGAGGAGAGGGGAGGAGAGCAAGGGACGGTGAGGAGAGTGAGAGGGAGTGGTGTGAATGAAGGAGTGAACGATGTTAGGAGAGGAAGAGAGAGTTATGAGACGTCTCGTTCATCTCTCGCGCTGCATGAGGCATGCAACCAAGAACTACACATGACGCGCCTCATTGTGAAAAAACTACCAATTCAACACTAGCTCGCGGGGCAGGCCCTAAAGTACTTTAAGTTCCATACATATCGAAATGCAGTCCACACAACCAAACGAAAAACCCTATTTAGCGCCACAGGCGCCGGTTACACGCAAATTTTGCTAACCAGCGGCTGCAGCGCTCCGCAATGGGTCGACCCATCTAGAGATCATGTGTGTGTTTTAGTCCATGAACTTTTTTCCAAATCGGTGAACTTTTTTGAAAATCGTTGAACTTTTCTTTGAAACCGGTGAACTTTTTTGAAAATCGATAAACATAATTTAAAATTCGTGAACTTTTCAAAATCAATGAACTGTTTTTAAAAATTGATGAACTTTTTTTGAAAATCGATGATTCTCTTCCTAATCCTATGAACTTTTTTCGAATCCATGAACATATTTCAAAAATCGGTGAACTTTTTTCATAATCATTAAACTTCTTTTGCAAATCTGATTTTTTTTCAAAATTTATGATTTTTTTTAATGACCAACGCATTTTACATCAAAATTTATGATTTTTTTTAATGACCAACGCATTTTACATCGACCGGCCCACAAGGAGGAACACTGCAAGCGCGAGTTCCCTTAACCGGCGTTGAAGGCGACACGTAGGAGGTCCCCGACCAAACAACGACCAAACGATGCGTTTTCGTCGTGCGAGTCATGGTTGGGCCAAATGGGAGGAACCAAACACCTCGTGTAAGGCCAACTCCAGCGCGCGACCCCATCCTGTCCGAGTGCGTCGGTTTGGGGTAAAAAGTAGATACAACAGGAAGACCCAAACGGACAACTTTGTCTGTTCATGTCCGTTTTTGTCCGGTCCAACCCCAAACCTGGCCCAAACTTGCCACAAATGCTCCCGCCAGACCCACAAAATAGTGACTGCACACGTTCCCTGCCTCGATCCCCGCCGCCGCACGCCGCTTCACAGCTCGCCTCCTCAGCGCGCCCCCGCCGCAGCACGCCGCTTCGCAGCTCGCCTCCTCAGCGCGCCCCCGCAGCGTGCCATCCCGTCGCTCGGCCCCGCAGCTCGCCGATCGCAGCAAGTCGCAATGCTGCTCGGCCCCGTAGCACGCCGTGCCCGCCGTTGGACCCCGCAGCGTGCCTCTACCGGCAACCGTCTTGTACGAGCAGCTGGGGCGAGCGAGCAACAACGACGGTCAGTGAGTAGCAGGGGCGGGCGCGGCGAGCGGCGAGAGAGCAGGGGCGGCGCGGGGCAGGCTGCGTGCGTATGCCGGCTGCTGCGTGGCGGAGGCAGGCACTGCGCGGGGCAGGGTGGGATGACTTCAACGAGGCGAATGAGACGACGAGCTCGGGCAAGCAGCAACGCGACGCGGGTGCGCGGCGGGCAAGGGAGCAGCGCAGCGCGACACGGGAGGGCGAGCTGCGACGTGGGCGGGGCGGCGCAAGAGGGCGGGCGAGCTCGGCGCGGCTAGATGCGGGCGGGTGAGCTGGACGACATGCATGCGAGCAGCTCGACTCGACACGACGCGCGGCGGCCGAGCACGCATGCAGGTAAGCTCGTAGCATGCCAGCAAACTTGAAGTAGAAGCACTGGCCGACGGGACACGACGAGGCCGAGGAGCTCAGCGCGGGCCCGGGCATGTCCATCTTTACCTAATAATAAAGAGGCTATCGCTCCACAGTCACCGCTTCTTCCTCCTCCGGTCCTCCCGCACCAGTCCGCCTGGGCCCAGATCCGGCTCGCTCTGCCCTGCCCCATCCCGCACCAGTCCGCCTGGCCCAGATCCGGCTCGCCCTGCCCTGCCCCGTCCCGCACCGTCGAAGGTTGATCCGGTGCTGCGCCGACCGCCGACACCACTACCAGCGGGCCGCCACCCCTGCCCTGCCCCGCCCCCGCCCCGCCCGACCCCGACGAAGGTCGATCCGGTGTTGCGCCCTGTCGTTGCTAAGGAGGCAACAGCCGTCGCCGCCCCACCTTGCCCACTGCCGCCCACGGAGGTGACGAGCTCATCCACCATAGGGCCCAGCGCCGCCTCCCACCTGCGTCGCTGCCACATAGACGTAGGCGACTGCAGCCACCCACCTGCGTCCACGGAGGTGACCACCACCGCCCTCGCTCTTCATCATCTTATTTCTCTGATTTGTCCTTGTCTATATGTGCAGATGTTTGAGGTAGGAGCAGTGACTATCATCGAGTAGGAGCAGGAAGAATTAGCGACAGCTACAATTGCCAGCTGAGCTAGCTACTAGCCATACCCCCTTCTTTTCTCTCTATCTCTCATATACATGGATTTGCAACGGCCAGCCCACATTCTGTTTGATGTTATGCTATGACTGATTGAGATTTTTTTGATAAAACCATTACCTTTGTTTGGATAATCAGAACAAAGAAACAAGTGTATGTGATGTTGGATCTGCACCTAAAGCAAGTGTACCTGATGTTCCAAGCTGCTGGCATTGACGGCCGATGAGTCAGCAAGGGTCCGCGGTTCATTTGATCTCGTGAGCATTATCAGTAAAATCCAACTAAATTGAAGCCAATCTCATCGAGGTGAAACGAAAATGGATAGATTATTCTGACGACTAGGCTTCAATAATGAAGCATATGTCAATCAAAGGTCTGCTTGTGTGGTTGTACGATTATGTTTACATGTTGCAAAATAACGTGGTTTTATCAGTTGTTGATTGATGAAAGACCAACCAGTTTATGCGTGACATTTACTTCCTCCGTTCTTAAATATAAGTTTTTTTAGAAGTTTCACTAAAAAACTACATACAGATGTATATAAACACATTTTAAATTATAGATTCATTAATTTTGCTTCGTATGTAGTCTTTTATGAAAATCTTTTTAAAGACTTATATTTAAAAAATGAGGGAGTAGAATCGAGACGCCTCTTGCGCGTTGGGCGCAGATGCAAGGCTTATCCGCTTCCATCGCACCCCCAAACGGACACTCCAAACGGACAAAAGCGGACGTCCGCGCGCTGGAGTTGGCCTAAAGATCTGGAGCCAAACCTCTGCGCACCGACCGGAACCAAAACCCTCGATCCGAGCCGCCTCCTGCCCGCACCCGGCATCTCTCTCTGCTCTCTGTTGTCCGCCACCGCCGCCATGAGCACTGGCTGGAGGACGCTGCTGCTTCGCATCGGCGACAGGTGCCCCGAGTACGGGGGAACAGCCGACCACAAGGAGCACATCGTGAGTTCTCCTTCCTCCCTCCCTCCCTCCCACCTCGCCGCCCCTTCAAAACCCTAGCCACCGGTCACAGTTCTCTGTACGGAATACTCACCTCTTGGTATTGGATGTGCGGAGTGGAATTGGTATGCGGCTCTCAATGTGCCAATCTGGCCGGCAGTCTGCAGAGCCCCCCCCCCCCCCCTCTCTTTCTTAGGAACAACACATCGCGGAGTGACTCAGGATGGGGTGCTAATGCTTTTTTTAATCACTGTTGTTCTAGGGTGCCTACAGTTGCCTGCCTATTCTTAGCTATCCAAAAGCTTTGCTTGCGTTATCTCATTCCTGCCAATATAGTATCGTCGCTCTCAACAGTTGGATTTGGTTCCCATGCCGCTGGATCTGCTTCTTGCATTAAGGCCCATGCCGCTAGTGCCTTACGAACTTGTCTGCTTGCAGTGTTCCACAGCTTTTGTCACAAGTCAGTTCCAGTGGAAACACTTTAATCCGTGCTTGTGTCTGGATTGTGGCTAGAATTGACCCTACCAATTTTCGGTCATGACTAAAAATTTGGACCTTGTTCGGGCGGTTGCCAATTTTTTGGCATGCCAATTCCCCTTTGCCTATTCTAGTTCATTTTTCTTCCCAACATTTTGGCCAATTCATGGGCAAACAGAACCTTGACCAATTTTGTTTGTTGGGCAAGCC
The DNA here is from genome assembly GCF_904849725.1 of Hordeum vulgare subsp. vulgare. Classification (NCBI taxonomy): domain Eukaryota; kingdom Viridiplantae; phylum Streptophyta; class Magnoliopsida; order Poales; family Poaceae; genus Hordeum; species Hordeum vulgare. The sequence continues at coordinate 381,857,998 of NC_058521.1, forward strand.
CGAGCTCAAACCAAACACATCCTATATATATACCCTACGACTACATATTTGTGTTACAATAAATCGTTTCCACTTTATTCTGTTTCTTGTTGAACATGCCCTCTAAGATAAGTGAAATTGTGGCACTATTGGATAGTAGTATATAATGATGAAGATTACCCATCTCTAGGTAAAATCCTGATTTATTGCAAAATGCAGTTTTAATCAAATGATTTTACTAACGGGTGCCAAGCAAGTTCATAGGCACTCTAACATTTTTCCTGTGATTGTTTGTCACATATTTACAACATCGCAGTTGTTGCAACCAACGCACAATGGTCTGAATAGAATGTTGCATTTTTTCATCTATCATGCCATGTTTCTTCCACACCTATTCTGACCAAGCATTGGCTTCACAGGAAATCTGTTACAATGTGCTTTCTCGTGAATATGAACACTCCAAAGATGATATTTTTGAGGTTGGTACCCAACATTCTACTCCGTGCTTGACTGCTTGTTCATATTGTTGTGCTTTTACGATTCAGATCTGGCTATCTTTTGATAATCTATAGTTCTAATTCTACGAAGAAGCATTAGTGCTTAATTGGTTTGTTCCCAGGCATTGTTAAAAAACAGTGGAATATGGATCCTACATGCTGCATCCCCTAGCATTTGCTTACCTCTTCAATACACATCGTCATCTTTTATCTGAATCGATTTGAGGTGCTAACTTAATGTACCTTTGTCCAAGCAGTTTCTCCTTCAGTGTGCCGAACAATTACCTCACAAGATTCCTTTCTTTGGAGTTTTGGTATGCAGCTACTTCTATGAAGCCTACACACTTTGCTAATTTATGTTGTCTTCTTTCATAAATATTACCCGTATATCATTTGAAGCTCTTATTGTTACTCAATACATGTTTTACTTGTTCCTCATGCTTTGAATTTCCGTACAAAGCGGGAAGCAGTATGTATATCAGCATTATAAACAACATATATCTAATATGCATATTTATCGTTTTGAGTTTCTGGTTGGACTTATAAAACAAAACATGGCACACAGTTACAGCACATAAACCTGATCTGAAATGTGATTTATATGACTGGTGACTTTACATTGTTAGTGAACTTTGAAGTTCAAATATGCTTTGTCTCATATTCTGTTGGCCTAGGTCTTATCATGTCTACACATGACCTGCATGTTGTTCTTAATCTGTGGGTAGGATTTTCACTATTGTAGTGCTTATGTATGACTGCTCATTTATATATCCTCTCCCATGGGAAGCTTGCAATGCCAATGCAAAACTATTATCTTTTCATTATTTCCACTTGTATTGTGCAACAAACCTGCTACTTATAAATAAGCAGAGATCAGTTGTGGTCTCTTGATCCCCTTGATACTGTGTATGCTATGGTGGGCAATTATATACAGCCGTTCGCCAATGCTTCTATGATTTTGTTCTGTTGGCGTATTTTTGTGTGCATCTTTTTCATGAGAGGAGGATATGCCTATTGTTTTGGATCAAATGATGAATTAATGACAACAAAATTAGGCGCACAGTAATTACGTATTTGAGCAGTTCCCTTCCATAAAGAACTGGTCTTTATTTATAACAATTGGTTTAATACCTTCTGTACCTAACTTTGTAATCTCACATTATATTAACTTTTGAGCTACATGTTTTAAGAATAAGATGCTGCTATATGATTTCTCTTATTTAATTGAACTAAATTGTTGTGATGGTTTTGCTTTGTTCTTTTGTAATTTCAGATAGGTTTGATAAATTTAGAAAATGAAGACTTTGCCAAGGGTATCGTGGATGCAACACAGGCTAACCTACAGGTGTGAATCTTTGTTTCTACATCACAGAGCATGGCAGATCTGTTAATCCTTTCTCACCCTTGTTCCACTGGAGAAATGTTCTCTATTATTAGATTCCAGTATTATTGACTTGTTACGCCATTGGACCTCTTTTTCCCAACTTTGGTCCCTCTTAAGATCATCCTAGCCTTGAAATGACTCATTATAATTGCAGGATGCTTTGCATACTGAAAACCGTGATAGGATCAGGATATTGTTACGGTTTCTCTGTGGCCTGGTAAGTTATGTAGTAGTTTTTGTTTGGTGCTCTTGCTCATCCTTTTCTAGCTGCTACCATGTGTCCCAACTTCTGATTCTTGAATATCTCATACCTGGATAGTGATACCTTATATTGGCAACACGTGTTCATCAAAATCGAGCAGTGCTAAAGGCGTTTAGTTCTCTTCCTGTTACACTAACTTGTTAGGTGTAATTCTAAACTAAAATTAGAAGTAACTATATAATAAAATATAGAAGGGTGTTGCAGCAATCCTTACTTCTATTGTTCAAATGGGGGGGGGGGTAGTTCTGAGGGAAATAATAATTGCAAAGTCTCTTTGGATTGTGGGAATGAAGACCACAATGGTTTCAAAGGGAATGCAAGTGCAAAACTGATGATTGCAAAACAAAGGAAAGTTGCAGAGTAGTCGTTTGTGTAGGACATAGGAAACCTGCCGTTTTAGGCTTCCTTTGATTTCTAGGAATTCTTAGGATAGGATTTCCAAAGGAAAAATTCCTGTGAAGCCCTTTGGTTTGTAGGAATGGATTCCTATCCTATTACTATGTAGGATAAGAACCTTCACATTTCAAAGGGAAAAAATGTTAGGAATGCTAACTTGTATTACTAGTAGGCCAAAGCCGACATATATACATGTACAGAGGAATGCCAAAAGGCAGGAATACAAAAGGCCAAAGGTCATCATCAATATAACTACCCCCCCCCCCCCCCCCCCCTTGAACTCATGTTGGATCCACAACACTGAGTTTGGAGGTAAAATCCATGTTGCGCTCTAGTCTGGGATTCGTAAAGAAACTCGCCAGCTGTAACTCGGAAGGCACATACCGAACAACAATAACATGCTCCTGCACACCAGCGCGCACAAAGAAAGCATTAACACCAATATGCTTGGTAAGCTCATGCTTCACGGGGTCCCGCGCAATACTGATAGCACTTGTACTATCTGACAACAGTGTAGTAGGTGTAGTAACAGAAACACCAAAATCCTCAAGTAACCAACATAACCAAATCACCTCCGCTGTGAGAAGAGCCATAGCTCGCAACTCAGCCTCTGCACTAGAGCAGGAAGGAAACTGCAGTCTGTTCCTTCGTCTTCCAGGCAATGAGAGAACCACCAAGAAAGACACAATAAGCAGAAAGAGACCGACGATCCGAAGGATCACTAGCCCAGGTAGCATCTGAATAGGCCTGGAGCTGTAACGAGGTGGAACGAGGAAAGAAAAGACGGTGAGAGATCGTGCCACGAAGGTATCGTAGAGCACGAAGAAGATGACTATAGTGAACCAAAGTGGGAGAAGAAACAAACTGACTCAGGATATGGACATGATAAGAGATATCCGGATGAGTGACAACAAGATAGACAAGACTCCCAACAAGATGACGATAACCGGTTGGGTCAGACAAGGGCTCACCATCAGAAGCACGAAGGTGAACACTAAGCTCCATAGGAGTCTCAACAGTGCGCTCATCACTAAGAGCCGCACGAGCAAGAAAATGGATATACTTTTCTTGGGAAATAAAAAGGCCATCAGAGGTGGAGGAAATCTCAATCCCAAGAAAGTAACGAAGAGGACCAAGATCAGACATAGAAAATTGCTCATTGAGATGGGCCTTAACAAAGGCAATGTACTCGAGATCATCGCCAATGATGATCATGTCATCAACATATAGAAGAAGAAGAGTGCGACCATGAGAGGAAATGTGACAAACAATGGTGGATCATGAACACTCGGCGAAAAACCAGTTGCAGTAACCACAAAGGCAAAAAAAAGGCAAAACGCTCAAACCAAGCGCGAGGGGCTTGCTTAGAGCATCTCTAGTAGAACCCTCAAACTCTTAAATGTAAAATCAGTTTTAAGGGTTGAGAATTGCCCATTTTTGACACTTTTAAGGGTTGAAAAACAGGGGCAAAGACTAGAACCCTCAAACCCAACCCTTATAACGGAATACCGTTATAAGGGTTGGGTTTGAGGGTTCTAGTCTTTGCCCCAACCCCAAACCTTAAAACTGTCATTTCATATATCACACATTTCATCATATGACATATCACAAATTCAATCACATTTGACATAAAACAATAATCATTCTAGTTATTATTACAGCACCGAATAAAACAATAATCATTCAAATTATTACAACAATGTTTGAGCAAATTACAACATAAAACAATGTTTGAGCAAATTACAATAATTGTTCGAATCAAATAGGACATAGAAAAGTAAAACAAAGATACATCATGGGCCAATACGCCGCCCATCCAACTGCCAGTGGTGCTCTACTAGATCATCCCGGAGACGACCATGAGTGGTTGCATCCTCAATCTCACGATGTGCTTGAAGAAAGGCGTGTATGCGAGAAGGGTTTCTTTCCGGTTGCACACGGGTACCAACATTGTCATAGAAACAAGGGAGGTTTAACCCTCTCTCATCCTCTAGGATCATGTTGTGTAGAATCACACAACATTTCATGATGTTCACCAAGGTTTTTTTGTCCCAAAACCGAGCTGGACCCCGAACTATGGCAAACCTTGCTTGTAAAACACCAAAAGCTCTTTCAATATCTTTGCGGGCTGCCTCTTGTGCCTTGGTGAATAACCTTGCTTGAAATTAATCTTTTGAACAATGGAGATCTATTGAGGACACCGATGCTACGGCCTCAAGCACAATAGTAGCATCACGGCTTTTACCGCAATACATTCCGTGCCATGCCTTTGGGCAATTTTTCCACCTCCAATGCATGCAATCAAGACTACCAAGCATCCCCGGCCATCCCCTTTTTTCATTCATTTCCATTAATCTCTTTGTACCTTCCTCGTTTGGTGCCCGAAGATACTTCTCACCATACAACCGGATGACCAACTTGGCAAACCTACGGACGGAGTCCGTGGTTGTATCTTCCCCAATGCGAAGATACTCGTCGGTATAATCCGCGGGTATGCCTTAAGCGAGTACCCGCATTGCCGCCGATATCTTTTGATATGCACTAAACCCCATGATACCGGCGGCGGTTCTACGACGTTTAAAGTAATAGGAGGCAGCCTCACAATCGTTGACAATCTTCACAAACAAACTACGACGCATTCGGTACCTTCTGCGAAAGAGACGAGGAGGGTATGTAGGTACCTCCGCGAAGTAGTCTTGCATCAAATGCTCGTGTCCGAGAGCACGGTTCCGGTAGATGGTGAGTCGCCCCATCGTCGACCCTCTCCTCTGATCCATAAGCTTCACGCGGTCTTCAAACGCATGCACGTCGACGAGGAGGCTCATCATCTCAACGTCGTCGTCTTGCAACAACTCGTCAATGTCCGAATCGTCGGATGACGACCAATCCGACGCATCGGACAACGAGTCCATGTCGTCGTTGTTCACCTCCATCTACAATGTGAGTGGCAACAATTGTGAGTGCCAAGGAAGCAAAAATGTAAAAATGAAGCAAAAAAGCAAAAATGTAAACCTCAATCTTCGGTGCTGCGGAGGGCCGGCCGGGGCGGCGGCGCTGGGAGGGGCGGCCGGGACGGGGCGGCGCTGCGGAGGGCCGGCCGGGGCTGCGGAGGGGAGGCCGCCGGCGGCGGAGGGGAGGCCGGGGCTGCGGAGGGCCGGCGGGGACGGGGCGGCGCTGCGGAGGGCGGCCGGGGCTGCGGCGGGGCGGCACTGCGGAGGGCCGGCGGGGGCGGGGCGGTGCTGCGGACGGGGCGGCAGGGGCGGCACTGCGGCCGGGGCAGCCGGGGCGGGGCGGCGGAGGGACGGCCGGGGCGGGGCGGCGGCGGCGGATGGGCGGCCGGGGCGGGGCGGCGGCGGATCGAGGGGAGGGAGCTGAAACTTCCCTCCCGCGCTGGAGAGGAAGAGGAGTGCAGGTTGGGGGGGGGAGTTTCTCCCCCCAACCCTCACTTCTACAGGCTGCGATGGCGTTTGAGGGTTGGACCTCTAAATTTTTTTACGGGTTTAAGGGTTTAAGGGTTCTAGTCTACGCCGTTTTTTCGACAAAAACTGTAAAAAAGCGGTTATTTTTAAGGGTTTGAGGGTTTGAGGGCTCTACTAGACTTGCTCTTAAGGCCATAGAGAGAGTGACGAAGACGACAAACCATGCCATCAGGAATTGAATACCTAGGTGGTGGCTGCATATAAACTTCCTCGCGCAACTCACCATTAAGAAAGGCATTCTTAACATCAAGCTGAGACACAAACCAGTGGCGAACAAGGCCACGACACGAAGTGTGCGCACAGTGGTCATGTGGGCCACAGGAGCAAAAGTTTCATCGTAATCACGACCATGCTCCTGTTGAAAGCCACAAGCCACAAGACGTGCTTTATAACGCTCAAGAGAACCATCAGAGCGAGTCTTAATCTTATAGACCCACTTATAAGTGATGGGACGAACACGGGGAGGAAGAGAAACCAGATCCCACGTGTCGGTGCGCTCAAGGGCAGCAAGCTCCTCTGCCATGGCAAACTGACATTCAGGATGAACAACAACATCTCTATAAGAAGTCGGCTCAACAACGGTCGAGGATGAGTCTAATGGAAAGGAAAGGAAGGGAGAGGTGGAATCACTGGAGGTGAAGATGGGGCAGGTATCGGTGATGAAGGTGGAGAAGAGGAAGGTATCGGTGATGAAGGTGTAGAGTCATGCGGTGAAGGAGAAGAAACCATAGGAGAGGATGACGTCAGATCCGCAATAGCAGGACGAGGAGTAGGAATACTGGGCACATGGGGAGGTGTATCTGGAAATGCAAGAAAATAGATGTCCTCCGAGGAAAAGGCCGAAGAAGATGGACACAGGTAGAAGGGACAAGACTCATCAAAGGTGACATCTCGGGAAATACGCATCCGGCGATCGACATGATCCCAACAATGATAGCCCTTATGCTCATCATAGTATCCGAGAAAGACACACTCAATAGACTGAGCGGCCAGTTTGGTGCGTTCACGAGGGGCAAGCAAGACATAGCAAACACAACCAAATAAATGAAGCGTCGAATAATCCGGAGAACGACCAGAAAGACGCTCAAGAGATTACCACCCTGTAGAGCAGCAGATGGTTGAATGTTAATCAGATAGGTAGAAGTGGCAACAGCCTCAGCCCAGAAGTGAGGGGGAAGAGAGGCGGCGATCATCATCGCACGCGACATCTCAAGAAGGTGACGATGCTTGCGCTCAGCCACTCCATTCTGAGCATGAGCACCAGGGCAAGAGAACCGAGGAAGAGTACCCTGCTCAACAAGGAATCCTCACAATGCATGGGAGATATACTCACCAGCTGAATATGCGTAAAAAACACGAATAGGAGTGGAAAACTGGGTATGAACCATGGCAACAATTTTTTCGTATATAGATAAGACCTCACCACGAGAAGACATGAGATAGATCCAAGTGTATAGAGAAAAGTCGTCTATAAAGATAATATAATAGCGATAACCCTCTTTCGAGGCGAAGGGAGCCGGACCCCAGACATCAGAGTGTACGAGATCAAAAGGGCGCTCGGACACTGACTCACTGTGAGGATATGGTAGCTGAACCTGCTTACAAAGCCTACAACCCAGACAATCCAACGAAGCATTACCGGAGGTAGACCCTAGAACACCTTGATGAACCAAAGACGAGAGATGAGAACAACATGAATGGCCAAGACGACGATGCCACTGCTGAAAAGAGCTAGTAGATGCAGCGACAGGGGCTGCGAGATTGGCGGTGGTGGTAGCGGAGGGAAGACGAAGACAGTCAAGCTCCCAAAGACCACAAGAGCGGCGAGGGCCAGCACCAAGCATAGTTCCCGTGCGACGATCCTGAACAGAACACGAATCAAAGTCGAGAATGACCCTACAACTGGAGTCAACAATCTGACCACCGGATATGAGTTGCATGGTAAGTGGAGGAACATGAGCGACAGAAGGAACATGAACTGAAGAAGTGTTAAAATGAAGAAGTGCTAAGAGTGCCTCGACTAGCTACAGGGAGGGGAGTGCCATCAGCCGTAGGAACACGAACAATTAGTCAACAGGTCGAATGGAGGTCAAAGTGGAAGAATCATAAGTCATATGAAAAGACGTTCCGGTATCAAGAATCCATGGGGATGTACCTGAATGAGCAGAAAGTGGTTTCTCAGTGCCAAAAGAGTCGGTCACGGAACCTGCAGAAATTATCCGTGAAGAATCCCAAGCATCTAGCAGGCATCACAACTGTGCAATCTCACGCGCAGACAGGGACATAGTGGTAGAAGTCGAGGTAGAACCACCTACCGATAAAGAGCGGTCACCATCGTGTGAAGAACCTGTAGGAGTCGATGAAGAACAACCAACATAGCCAACAGAAGAAGCGACTACAGAAGGTGGTGCAGCTATCGAACAAGTCGAAGTAGAGCGACAACCACTCCAAGCAGGCGAGCACCAAGCACCGAAGAAAGACGCATGTGTTGAGACATGATCAATGTACGAAACACATGTGCTGAGACATGATCAATGTACGAAACACTTTCAAGAAACTCCGGGCAGCAAGGAAGAGGCATATCGCTGGTCGCATTGCACTTTTTTTTTCTTCTTTTTCTCTCTTTTTGGATGACCAACAGATCTGGATCATGATTGGATGTGAACTAGCAACAGTTTCACGCGACATGAGAGCGCCCGCGGGTAGCCGCGGAAGCCAGAACCGCAACGACGCAGAAGTGGTAGGGCTGGACGGGTGACTGGCGGCGGCGGAGGCCGGCAACCGGCGGCGACACGCTGTGGACGCCCGGCGGTAACAAGCGGCGACAGCTGGGAAGGCAGTCGGCAGCGGGCGGCGACAAGCAGCAGCAGCCTGTGAAGTCAACCGGCAACGGGGACATACCTTGAGGAGACGGTGACTGGCGGTCGCAGCCTGGGAAAACAACAGAAAGTGGCCGACCTTGAGGAGCCTCGACCAAGGTGGGAGACGAGGCGACGGTTGAGCCGGTTGCAGCGGAGGACGGTGAGATCCAGCGTACGACAACGAGCAGCGGAAACCGCGAGATGACGGCATACGGCCCGTACGCAGCTTTGTCCAGGCTTTGGATGTGGCAGAATCCGACTGTCAGTGGCAGGATGCAACGGAGATAGGCAGCTGACTGCACGATCAGGAAGAAGAGTAGCTTGTTCACACCAGCAGCAGCGGATGCGGGCAAGAGGAGCTCCACAGCCGGAGAAAGGAGGAAAGCAGCGGCGTAATTTGATCGGAGCACGAGTTGCGGCGTGCAAAAAAAAAAAACCCTAAAGCCTTCATACCATATTAGGAATGCAACTTGTATTACTAGTAGGCCAAAGCTGACATATATACATGTACAAAGGGATGCCAAAAGACAGGAATACAAAAGGCCAAAGGCCATCATCAATATAACTCTAACAGAAAAACATTATCCTAGACTCAATGGAAAAATTTCTATCCTATGCATCAAATGACATCTCTTTCTCTATAGGAATTGAGATACATGTCATCTCACTTCCTATGATATTCCTATGGACCAAAGGAGGCCTTACTAAGCAAATCAGTAGAAAAGAAGAGGGGGGGGGATGTCAAATTCCTTTAGAACTATGGGTACAGGAAAGCAATCCACACATATTCGCTAACATCAGCGGTATAATGAAATTGGGCTCTATAGGAAAAAAATCCTAAGTATTTGTTGTTAGAGTATATATAATATAGCCATGTACCCCTTTGTATTTATCCCATTGTATAAGGGGTTCTCTGCATATAGTCCACACCTGTACATGTATATATATCGGCCTATGGCCTCATGGGAATACAAGTTGCATATTTCCTAACATGGTATTACAACCTAGGTTCTTTTTTTAGCACGCGCAACTTGTGCTCCTCCCGATCCAATCACTTGCATAGCCGCCGCCGCTGTCTCCTCTTTCTCGTCGAAGGCTGTTCCTGTGGAAGACCGTCTCGTGGTTGTCTCTTCTTCCTTGCTGTAGGGCGCCCCATCCATGCCAAGTCCCGCTCGAACCGCGTCCCCGCTGGAGGCCGCCGTCTCGCTAGATCTGGTGATTCTCGATCTGTTAGCCTCGCCCCAGTCTCGCCAGATCCCGCCACCGTCTCGCCGAACTCAGCCGTCTCCAGTTGCTGCCTGATCCCGTGGCCCAGCTGCAGCTCCACCTCCCGCCCGAGCCGCCGGCTGCAGCTCCCTTCCCGTATGCTCTAAGAATCATACGATCGTTAAGGCAGTAGTGTTGTTGCATGCATGTTAGTTACAACTTAGTTTGTGTAGCTTTGGCTTCTCCAACCCAGAAGCTGAGGCCGTACAACTCTAGAGATATGGTTTTTATGATTTATCATAATTTGTATTATTTATGATTGTAGAGTTTGCATTTGGTCAGCAGATTGTTTAGCGCAATATCATCCTTACGTTAGGCTCTCATATCTCCTATTGCTCCCTGAATTGAGAGTTTATAACTGTTAGAGTTATATATATTTAGCCGTGTTCCCCTTTGTATTTTCCCTGTTCTATAAGGGGTTCTCTGCATATTGTACTGTACCACACCTATACGTGTATATATACTGGCCTATGGCTACGAGATGTGCATTAGTTTTTTTGCGCATACACATCTCGTGCTCTTTCTGATCCTGTCTCGTGCACCACCGTTGCCTTTCCCATGTCGGTGGCCGTCGTTCCTTCTCTCCTGCCGGCCATCGGTTTGCCTATTCTTCATGTGTGACTCCCGCTGTCTCTATTCCGCCTTCGCATCCATTCTGCCCGCTCGCCAAGCTACGTCGAAGCAGCCTTCCGCCAATGCGCAACACGACCCGCCAACACACGTGCTCCTCGCCGGCTCTGTGCGCACCACTTGATCCGCTCATTGCGTGCTGCTCGACCCGACCGCTGGTGTGCCTCCTCTCCGCTCGAGTCGGCCTTGCATCATGTCAATGCCTGTTGTCTCGATCGGGCTTGAAGCCCCGCTTTGTGCCGCCCCACCCCACTTGTAGGTTGTTGGATGTGTATTTCTCGGGATGTGACTTTTGATAAGTGTCGTTCCTTCTACTCGTGTCCATCTTCCTCGTCCTAATCAATGGAGGATATCTTGGTCCTCACTTTGACACTTCTATTAATCCCGTTGAGCTTTGTCCATCAGTCATATTGTTGCTCCTGCTTCTCTGACTATTGTAGATCCCTTGCCGCCATCTCCTATGGTTTCCTCACCTCATTTATCACTGGATTCTACACCTTCATCATCGGTGGCTTCCACATCTCCATTACCCGAGTTTATTCCTGTGATTCCTCCTCGCGTTCTTCCATCTTTTCCTCACTTCTATACTCACCATTCGTGTGTTGTGGATGTGTCTATCGATGTGCCACCTTCCTCGTCTAACCCTACTTATGGCTTGCGTCCTTGTCCACTTTCACCTATTGACCACCGTGGTTTTCCGCGATGTGCCATCTTCCTCGTTTCATCCTACCTATGGCTTGACCACTTTCACCTGTTGACCACCGTGGTTCTCCGAGCGTCGACAACACTGTTCTTGAGCCGACTTCTTATCATGATGCCATTGTTCGTCCCCAACGGCAGCTTGCAATGACAGAGGAGATTGCTGCTCTTGAGTGCACCGGCACGTGGGATCTTGTTTCTCTTCCTTCCCGTGTTTGTCCCATCACTTTTAAGTGGGTCTACAGGGTTAAGACTCGCTCCGATGGTTCTCTTGAGTACTACAAAGATTGTCTTGTGGCTCGTGGCTTTCAACAGGAGCGTGGTAGTGATTACAATGAGACTTTTGCTCGTGTGGCCCATATGACCACTGTTCGCACACTTCTTGCTGTGGCCTCTGATCGCCATTGGACTATTGATTGATGTTAAGAATGCCTTTCTTAATGGTGAGTTGTGTGAAGGGGTTTATATGCAATCACCGCCTAGGTATTTTGTTCCGGACGACATGGTCTGCCGTCTTCGTCGCTCTCTCGGTGGCATTAAGCAAGCCCCTCGCGCCTGGTTTGAGCATTTTTCCTCTGTGGCGACAACTACTGGTTTTTCAGCGAGTTCTCATGATCCTGCACTATTTGTCCACCTTTCTGCTCGTGGCTAGACTCTTCTTCCTCTATATGTTGATGACATGATCATCACTGGCGAAGACCCTGAGTATGTTGCCTTTGTGGAGGCACGTCTTATGAGCAGTTTCTTATGTCCGATCTTGGCCCTATTCGCTATTTTCTTGTAATTGAGGTCTCTTCTGCCTCTGATTGCTTTTTTATTTCCCAAGAAAAGCATACCCAGGATTTCTTGCTTGTGCTGCTCTTACTGATGAGAGGCTCCCATGGAGCTCAATGTTCATCTCCGTGCTACTAATAGTGACCCTTGTCTGATCCGGCGCGTTATCGTCAACCTGTTGAGAGTCTTGTCTATCTATCAGTCATTTGTCCAGATATCTCCTATCTTGTCCATATTTTGAGTCGGTTTGTCTCTGCCCCCACTTCGGTTCACTATAGTCATCTCATTCGTGTTCTTCGGCGATCTCATCATTTGTCCTTTCCTCATCATAGTATCAGGCCTATTCAGATGCTACGTGGGCTAGTGATCCCTCAAATTATCGTTCACTTTCTGCTTACTGTGTTTTTCTTGGTGGTTCTCTCATTGCCTGGAAGACGACTTTCCTGTCTGATTGCAGAGGCCGAGTTACGAGCGATGGCTCATCGTTCACTTTCTGCTTTCTGTGTTTTTCTTGATGGTTCTCTCGTTGCCTGGAAGACGACTTTCCTGTCCGATTGCAGAGGCCGAGTTACGAGCGATGGCTCTTTCGACAGCAGAGATGACTTGGATGACTTGGTTACGGTGGTTACTTAAGGAGTTCGGTGTTTCTGTCACTACTCTTGTCTGACACTACGGGCGCTATTAGTATTGCCCGCGGCCCTGTGAAGCATGAGCTCATCAAGCATATTGGTGTTGATGCTTCTTTTGTGAGCTCTGGTGTGCAAGAGCATGTTATTGCCAGGTGTTAGTTATATATATGTCTGTAGCTGTGTTCCTCTTTGTATTAAGGAGTCTTCTGCATGTTGTACCACACATGTACATGTATATATACCGGCCTATGGCCACCTGGAAGTACAAGTTGCATATTTCCTAACAATAACAAGTTAATTCTGAATGCTTTTGCTCTGTTCTTGAACAGAGTTGAGGGATTTCTCTCTGTCCTGTTTTCTTTCATGGTAGATTTTTTTTCTTGTATTTTGTGCTGTATAGATGAGGCAATTTGTAGTTTTTCTGTTGTTTTAACCTTTTCTTTTTGTAACTGTAGAATGTGTGTTTTGTAGATGTGCAGCAAAGTTATATCGCCAAATTCCATTATTGAGACATACGAGACACTTTTATCATCTGCTGCAACTATATTGGATGAGGAAGCTGGAAATCCTTCTTGGCAACCACATGCTGATTTTTATGTTTACTGTATTTTGGCTTCCCTTCCATGGGGTGGTTCAGAATTGTTTGAGGTAACGTTATTAAATTATTGTGATACTGTTTAATCTCCATTACCTTTGGTGCCCAATTTGACTGTTTTAGCAACAACACATGATTCTTGTTCTCTGCTTGTATGGACCTTCATCATATTTATTAAGCTACTTTGATTACTCCCCTTTTTGTACTATGTGCGGTTCAATTTGAATGCCTCTAAGAGTTACACTGGCACTGTCATTTTGCACATCTTAGTAATATTAGTGTTCATGCACCTTTTCTAGTTTTTGATCTTTAGAAGGTATCTTTCTGTCACCTATTTGAAAGCCGCACTGTAAGCATCCCAACATATTTTCAAGAAGTGAAATAGGGACACTGCTCCCAGGGGTGGAGTCAGGATTTGAACATAGGGGGGGGGGGGGGGGGCGAAGACAATGGCACAAGAGAGTTTTTTTCCATCGACTGAACCTCTTTTCACATTTTTTTAATGAAATTACCAAGTCTATCACAATGAGACGGGGAAAGAAGAGATAGAAAATCTAGGCACTGATAGGAACACGACGGCACAAGAGATGTAGCTATTTGTGTAATTTTACTAGTTTTATAATATTTTGATCAACAATTTGCATATTAATTAGATTGAGGTCCGGCTATTATGTCTAGTAAGATACCCTGCCTTCCAAACTTTTTAGTGGTGTCTATTTCTCTTCATTCTTGAAATATACAAATTTAAGATTGATTATACCATGTTTTCATCTGCTCTTATTAATAGCTTTACTCCCTTTATATTGCTGCTCTAACCGATCTTATATTTCTATAAAGAGGAAGTATCAATCTAACAAATAAGACACAATAGTACTATTTAATTGTAATCAACTATGACCAACACTAGTAATTAGCGATATTAAAATATGATTACCTTATGTTGGCGTAATGTGCGTGTGAGCCATGCCATGAGGTTGAGGAATGGGGAGTGAGTCCAGAGGCGTCCTCGATGATGTACAAATATTAGCAGCAGCAGTTGAGAAGTATAATAGTATGAATCTGTGAAGAATAATGGTATGAATCTATGGAAAATAAAAGTATGAAACTGACTGGCAAGTGACAAGTACAGTATTATGAATCTGTAGATAATACGTAATACCTTGTCTCTGATTCACGGGATCAAGTTAGGAATTGGGTGTGCCGGCGCTGTCCGACCGGCTGTAGTCAATATAGTTCGTGGACTTGTACAATCTATTCTCGGGGACTCTACTGATACATGGCACTGCAGGCTGGCAGCTTCGCTAATTACCAAGCGACGAGATGACGGCGTGACCCCCGGCAGCCGGAGGGGCGGCCACAATGAAGCCCTAGCGCGTTGCAGAAGAAAGAGTCCAGGAGGGCGTGCGTGTGCGGTAGATCGTTGATCCTAGTCGATTAGCTTTTTTTAGGCTTCCTGATGGATTGAGTACGTAAATAACGCGATGTCCAGCAGCCGATGCAAATTCAACTTGGGCTTGCACTTGAAATTTAGCCCATATAATTGCTAATGGCCAGATAATTAAGCCTAACAATAATAGCTAACGGTACTAGTCCCTGCTGGAAATTGGTAGGGGGGGCCGAACCATTGGGGGGGCCTGGCCCCCGCTCGCCCCCCCACTGCCTCCGCCTCTGACTGCTCCTCTAGTAAGTAGCAAGACATGTGCATATGGGTACCACTGACCTTGAAAGTTTGTATCTGTCTGTACCATGAAACCTTGTTTTTAAGGCGTCCCTGAAGCGTCGCCTATGCGTCAGAGCGCTCTCCCTCCGCTTTAGAAAATCCACCGCTTTGGGCGCCTAGGCGCCTAAAGCGTCCGCCTAGTCGTCGCCTAGGCGTCAAAGCGCCCCCCCTCCCTAAAGCGTTAAGGTGTCGCCTTAAAAACCATGCCATGAAATGAACATTAGCCATGATTGCTTAGATCTTCTGGAACAATGCATGAGCCACATCTTACATTCTTGATTGTTGTAATGAGAAGTTATAGGCTCCTACAGTGTACTTCCATTCTCAAATTGTGTAAGAAAATTCTGCAGACATAAATTGGTGGTAGAATACACTGATGAATTCTAACATGCAGCAAGTCCCGGATGAACTCGAGAGGGTTCTGGTTGGTATACAGTCTTACGTAAGCATCAGAAGACATTTTGATGATATTGCTTTCTCAGTCTTCGAGACGGATGAAGGCAACTCTCCCAATAAAAAGGTACTCGCAATTTCTTGAATATCTGAACCTTACACTGGTTTATTTCCTGAATCCTGATCCATTCAAGTCCTTTTATGACATTTCGATCACTTCAGTAACTTATATTCCTCTTAGGATTTCATGGAAGATTTATGGGAGCGTATGCAACTTCTTTCTCGTAATGGATGGAAGGTTAAAAGTGGTATGTCAGCACATGATATAGAATACATACGATTTCTTTCTGACATAATACGCTGTTGAGTTGATAACTTCTTTATCCAGCTCAGGACTGTATACATAATTTCAAATGCGCAGTTGCTTAATTTCTCTTGCATTCTGTTTAATTGCCCCTTGCAGTTCCAAAACCTCACTTGTCGCTTGAAGCTCAGTTGGTAGTTGGAAAATGTCACCGTTTCCACCCAGTTAGTTTACCACCGCCTACTTTCACGATGTCATCTTCTGAGATATTACAAGGGCAAGAGAAGCATGAAGCCAATCTAAAGTATCCTCAAAGGCTTCGTAGGCTCCATATATTTCCAACAAATAAAGCTGAGGTAAATCACAACTTATGTATATTCTAGTCCATGATCATTGTTACATTTATGTTTTCCTCGCTGTCTTTTCTGTAACGTATGTTAACTAACATGAAATTTGCTGTTACTTGGTTTTATGTTACAAAGTTCTCCTGTTTATATACTTCTTATGAGGCTTGCAACTTTATGTTATATTCTAGTCCATTGATCATTGTAATGTTTTCCTTGCTGTTTTTTTTGTGATGCATGTTAACTAACATGAAATTAGCTATTACTTGGTTTTATGTTACGAAGTTCATCTGTTTATGTACTTATGAGCCCTAATCAGCTCTCATTTGCTTGCAGAATATGCAACCTGTAGACCGTTTTGTTGTTGAGGAATACATATTGGATGTGCTACTTTTCTTCAATGGATGGTCAGTTACCATTTTTTCTCAGTTCTATTACTGTGTTTGATACTTGTACAAAAGCTGCGATTGTTAGATGTCAGGCATCTGTTTGTTAACTTGTTCATGCATGACATTGCTGACACCATGTACTCATTGGATTTGCTTGTCAGTCCTTAATGTGAATAAATTTGGTGTCCTTTATCTTCCTAGTGCCGAGTCTTATGTTCTCTCCCTTGGTTAACAAAATCTGGTTGTATTTGGGTGTGTTACTTTTGCCTACCATCCCTTATTAAGGCTCTTGAATTTTGGTCTATAAACCTTGCTCCCAAAGTATGGAGTGGAGATGTTTTAACATCTGTTTTGTTTTTGCTAGAACTAATCCTGTCTTATTACTTACAACACTTGCTGTAAATTTCTCCCAACAATGTGGCAAGCACGGTTGTGACGAACTAGTTGTTTATCAAACAGGATTGATAAAGTGTATCATGCCAAAGGTTCTGGAAAGAACTACGAGCAAGCCTAACAATGTCGAAGTTCCTAACTCAACAACAAACGAACAACAACAACGAAGCCTTTCAGTCCCAAACAACTTGGGGTAGGCTAGAGTTGAAGCCCATAAGATACCGAAACCATGTCATGGTTCTGGCATGTGGATAGCTAACTTCCACACACCCCTGTCCATGGCTAAATCTTTGGTGAAGTTGCCTAACTCAAGTGTGACAATTTTACTTTGCTGCTAGCATAAGGTTCTGGAAAGAACTAATTCAAGCCTAACAATGTCGAAGTTCCTAACTCAACAACAAACAAACAACAACAACAAAGCCTTTTAGTACCAAACAAGTTGGGGTAGGCTAGAGTCACTCTTTTCGGGTCGAACGACTAGTCGACGACTCGACTAGTCGATGAGTCGTAACTGGAAGTCGACTCAAACACCTCGACTAGTCGATCGACTAGGCATGACTGGTCAAGAGTCGCTACCCCAGAACGACTTGTCGACTCGAAAACCTTGGCTAGAGTTGAAACCCATAAGATACCAAACAAAGTCATGGTTAACATCCACACCCCTGTCCATGGTTAAATCTTTGGTGAAGTTGCCTAAATCAAGTGTGTCAATTTTACTTTGCTGCTAGCATGCGGAAATATTATTTTTAAAGACAAGAGTTAAGGTTGACAACTTTTGTCATGCCTATCACGTGAAAATTCATTGAATTTTGTGTGAATATTTGCCTGCTAAATTGTATTATTTTTGTTTTTGTGCTAATTCTATCATGGTTATATTTTTCTTTGAAAGACAGTCGCAAAGAATGTGCGTTTTATCTGGTCAGCCTTCCTGTGTCTTTTCGGTATGAATACCTGATGGCTGAGACCATATTTTCACAGGTATTTCTGAACCATCTTTATTACATGTGTTTTATACTATTACTAGTTTCTCTGTGTCTGCCTTCATGTTAAGTTAACTGTATCTTTAGTTGTTGCAGAAATGAATCCCCACTCTAAATTTCTTATATGACAATGACTTAAGTTACACAATGAAATGGGTAGTAAACCCTGCTTTTCTTGGTGCATGTGTTGAGTTTCGCCCAAGCATTTCTAATGGATCTGCTGAATATGATCGATTGTTTGGGTGTGCTGATCTGAGT
Organism: Hordeum vulgare subsp. vulgare; assembly: GCF_904849725.1. Lineage (NCBI taxonomy): Eukaryota > Viridiplantae > Streptophyta > Magnoliopsida > Poales > Poaceae > Hordeum > Hordeum vulgare. Next base: position 381,876,230 of record NC_058521.1, read on the forward strand.
TAATTGTGGATTAGTTTAGAGATATTATTGTTAATGGTACCAGTAAAACATAATTTATACGAAAATTGAGTAAGGTTTGAAAAAATTACGTCCAACTAACCAACATGAATTAGCTCACCTAATTAGCAAATTTTGTTCAAGATCCAATATTTGCGTCTACATTTCTACTTTTCTCAATATATATTGCCCTTAATAGAGTATATGGTTTTTTATGATCTTATACGATTGTGGCTAGACGAGTGCGAAGGGTAAGGAAGCTAGCCGAGCCTAGGAGGATTCGCTTAGGTAGCTGGAACGTAGGGTCTCTGACAGGTAAGCTTCGGGAGGTAGTTGATACAACAATGAGGAGAGACGTCGATATCCTTTGCGTCCAAGAGACCAAATGGAGGGGACAGAAGGCGAAGGAGGTGGAGGGTACCGACTTCAAGCTGTGGTACACGGGGACGGTTGCAAACAGAAATGGAGTAGGCATCTTGATCAGCAAGAGCCTCAAGTATGAAGTGGTAGACGTCAAGAGATGTGGGGACCGGATTATCCCGGTTAAGATGGTAGTTGGGGACTTAGTTCTCAATGTTATCAGTGCGTATGCCGCGCAAGTAGGCCACAATGAGAACACCAAGAGGGAGTTCTGGGAAGGCTTGGAGGACATGGTTAGGAGTGTACCGATTGGCGAGCGGTTCTTCATAGGAGGAGACCTTAATGGCCATGTGGGCACATCTAACACAAGTTTTGAAGGGGTGCATGGGGGATTTGGCTATGGCATCAGGAATCAAGAACGAGAAGACGTCTTAAGCTTTGCGCTAGCCTACAACATGATCATAGCTAACACCCTCTTTAAGAAGAGAGAATCACATCTAGTGACTTACAGTAGTGGGCAACACTCTAGCCAGATTGTTTTCATCCTCTCGAGAAGAGAAGACAGGCGTGCATGCCTAGACTGTAAGGTGATACCTGGAGAGAGTGTTGTCCCTCGGCATAAGCTTGTGGTTGCCGACTTCCGCTTTCGGATTCGTGTCCAGCGGGACAAACGTGCCCAGTCGCTAGAACGAAGTGGTGGAAGCTCAAGGGGGATGTAGCTCAGGCGTTTAAGGAGAGGGTCACTAAGGAGGGCCCTTGGGAGGAAGGAGGTGATGTGGACAACATGTGGATGAGGATGGCGACTTGCATTCGTAAGGTGGCCTCAGAGGAGTTTGGAGTGTCCAGGGGAAGTAGAAGAGAAGCTAAAGATACCTGGTGGTGGAACGATGATGTCCAGAAGGCAATTAAGGAGAAGAAAGATTGTTTCAGACGCCTATATCTGGATAGGAGTGTAGACAACATAGAGAAGTACAAGATGACAAAGAAGGCCGCAAAGCGAGCTGTGAGTGAAGCAAGGGGTCGAGCGTATGAGAACCTCTACCAACGGTTAGCCACGAAGGAAGGCGAAAGAGACATCTATAAAATGGCCAAGATCCGAGAGAGGAAGACGCGGGATGTTGACCAAATCAAGTGCATCAAGGACGGAGCAGAGCAACTCCTGGTGAAGAACCAGGAGATTAAGCATAGATGGCGGGAGTACTTTGACAAGCTGTTCAATGGGAGAGTGATAGCTCTACCATTGATATGGACGACTCCTTTGATGGTACTAGCAGGCGTTTTGTGCGACGAATCCAGGAGTCGGAGGTCAAGGAGGCTTTAAAGAGGATGAAAGGGGGCAAGGCGATGGGCCCTGATTGTATCCCCATTGAGGTGTGGAGGCCTCGGGGACATAGCGATAGTATGGCTGACGAAACTTTTCAACCTCATTTTTCGAGCAAACAAGATGCCAGAAGAATGGAGACGGAGTATATTAGTACCAATCTTCAAGAACAAGGGGGATGTTCAGAGTTGTACTAATTACCGTGGAATTAAATTGATGAGCCATGCAATGAAGCTATATGAGAGTCATTGAGCACCGCTTAAGAAGAATGACAAGCATGACCAAAAATCAGTTTGGTTTCATGCCTGGGAGGTCGACCATGGAAGCCATTTTCTTGGTGCGACAACTTATGGAGAGATATAGGAAGCAAAAGGACTTACATATGGTGTTCATTGACTTGGAGAAGGCCTATGATAAGATACTGTGGAATGTTATGTGGTGGGTCTTGGAGAAACACAAAGTCCCAACAAAGTACATTACCCTCATCAAGGACATGTACGATAATGTTGTGACAAGTGTTCGAACAAGTGATGGCGACACTGATGACTTCCCGATTAAGATAGGACTGCATCAGGGGTCAGCTTTGAGCCCTTATCTTTTTGCCTTGGTGATGGATGAGGTCACAAGGGATATACAAGGAGATATCCCATGGTGTATGCTCTTTGCGGACGATGTGGTGCTAGTTGATGATAGTCGGACGGGGGCAACAGGATGTTGGAGTTATGGAGGCAAACCTTGGAATCGGAAGGTTTTAGACTTAGTAGGACTAAGACCGAGTACATGAGGTGCTCTTTCAGTACTACTAAGCACGAGGAGGAGGGGGATGTTAGCCTTGATGGGTAGGTGGTACCTCAAAAGGACACCTTCCGTTATTTGGGATCAATTTTGCAGAAGGATGGGGATATCGATGAAGATGTGAACCATCGAATTGCATTCTCTGTGACAAGAGGGTGCCACAAAAGCTAAAAGGCAAGTTCTATAGGACGGCGGTTCGACCCGCAATGTTGTATGGCGCTGAGTGTTGGCCGACTAAAAGGCGACATGTGCAACAGCTAGGTGTGGCATCGATGCACATGTTGAGATGGATGTGTGGCCACACAAGGAAGGACCGAATCCGGAATGATGATATACGAGGTAGAGTTGGGGTAGCGCCAATTGAAGAGAAGCTTGTCCAACATCGTCTGAGATGGTTTGGGCATATTCAGCGCAGGCCTCCAGAAGCCCCAGTGCATAGCGGATGGCTAAAGCATGCTGATAATGTCAAGAGAGGTCGGGGTAGACCGAACTTGACATGAGAAGAGTCTGTAAAGAGAGATCTAAAGGATTGGAGCATCACCAAAGAACTAGCCATGGACAGGGGTGCGTGGAAGCTTGCTATCCATGTGCCAGAACCATGAGTTGGTTGCGAGATCTTATGGGTTACACCTCTAGCCTACCCTAACTTGTTTGGGACTAAAGGCTTTGTTGTTGTTGTTATACAATTGTGGCTCAATGATCTGACCTGGTCATACAAAAACGATCCTACCTAAGATCATTATCTTGATAACATTGTTTAACTATCCGTGCTATTCTGAAATATAATGATGATAAACCTAGAAAAGCTGTCTGGAAAACTTCGACCTGCTATGAGTATCTCTGAACAAGTGTATTACTTCCGTGTAATAGTTCCAGGATAGTTTAATGTACATGTGTTAATAAAAAAGGACTAGTAATCAGTAGTTCAGCACGTCTCATATTAAGTCAATCTTGAGTACTCATTTAGGTACTGAAGTTGAACCCTTGAGTTTTTCTTCAGAATAGTTGCCAGTTTGCCATATGTGTCTTATATTGATCTAATATTTTGGGGGCAATTATACATGTATTTCACAACATTTGAAAAGGAGACGTCAAATTTGAATTTTATTATTTTGAAGGTCTACCTGAATTTGGTTATTAATAAATCCAAATTGTAACACTTCAGGCTGTTTTCTATTTAGTAGCTGAATTTTAAAATTCCTTGGAATACTGTCTTGATTGGTAGCGTGCCAACTATTTCTGCATCAGACTAAGGGCCAGTTCTTTTGGTGGCTTTTTTGAGCTTCTAGAATAAGCTGGCCCCTACCCAGCTTATTCTAAAAGCCCAACCAAAAATATTTTTTTAGAAGCCTACTAGTCAAGTCTTAATTAGTAGACTTCTAAATAAATAAATTTGATTGGGCTTCTAGAATAAGCTGGGTAGGGGGTAGCTGATTCTAGAAGCCAGCAAAAGAACTGGCCCTTAAGGTGTTTTTTCTGGGCTTTACGCTACCAAGTTCTATCCTGGTTCTGATGGATTATAGACACTAACAGTCTTAACAGTTAACACTCTATTTTTATAAAGATATAGTTAGGATACCTAGTGCAATATTTATGCATGCATTTTGAGGTTCTCCATTGTCCATTATATCGAGTATACTTGTCAAATAAAAATGAATATTTTCTTATGACACATTGATATTCTGCAGCTACTATTGCTGCCGAATCCACCTTTCAGGCCAATCTACTATACGTTGGTTATCATCGATCTTTGCAAGGTAGTTCTTTAATGCTTTGAGACTGTATAGCTGATATTTTGTGTAGTGACGAGACCAGTATGTAATGTGAGATTTAAGAATACATCAGTGTTAATGAGCACATCAGCAGACCTGAATATGCCTCGAGTTTTATCAACACAGCTGTGAAACCACAGTTCCTTTGTTTCGTCAATAGGACACTTACGATTCATTCATAACACATTTTTTTATTGTTATTATCTTATCTGCATACCAGATTCCCATACCATACTTGCTTATGTTTTCATCTGTACCACTACACCTTTTATTTTTGGTAAACGTGATTCTACAATTTCTGTCTGTGAAATGTGAATGTAGATCTGCTCTAGATCTTTGAACCATATAATCAACACAGATGTGGATGTGAAGCTGTGTAGCACCCTAAAATTGATAGATTCAGTGTATTTATTTATTTGCATGTAAGCTTGCATGAGCTGAGGACTGAGGTTATCACAAAGTAATCAATTTTCTGTATGGTTTTATAGCAAATCTGAGCCCTAGAAAAATAATTGACCCGTCTATTAGTGAGTTGGCTACTTAAAAAACATAGGCTTCGGATAGTTGGCTACTTAAACAACATAAGCTTTGGATATGTCATATATAGGATGCATGTTACACTTTTCACATCTTTCAACTCACCTGATTGCGACATTTACTAGTCTGTTAAGTTGATGCCTGGATCATCAGGGCCATCACCACAAATCGTTAGTTATCCTCTCACCCAAAGATCGGGACGTCACTTGTCGCATCAACACCATACAATTACCAAGTGTTCTGGATGTCTTTGTTCAGCATTTAGAGAATAGGCAACACATCGCTCATGTGCAATGTCCTGTAGAAACCTACTGGCTACAGTTTTACCTTTTTTCCTTCTAAAAAATGTTTTACTTTCTTTCTCGAGGATGAGTGGACCGAGTCTAATTATCTTAACATATCTTCAGGCTTTGCCAGCTGCATTTCCATCGGTGGTGGTAGCAGCAGTACATGCTCTTTTTGACAGAATTAGTAATATGGATACGGAGTGCCGCACCAGACTTATCCTATGGTTTTCACATCACTTGTAAGTTCATTGCAATGTATTTAGTTTGTTCACGAGTGTTCCTGCTTTGGTTATTTGTCCTAGTGTGAGTTTGCTGGAACTTCTTACTGCAGCCTATTGGCTATTGCTACTCTTCGTGTCGATGTTCAGTACCCTGGTGATGACCTACTTCTGCTACTGCTTAAAACAAATCCATAGAATGTTACGTACAATGCTAGTATAGCTTTTAAGCCAATTGGTTTCAGTTTCTGTTCACAAGTTTGATCTCCTGTACCACCGAAAACAAACTGCAGCCTTGTACTGCTAAATTTTAATGACATATTATCTGCCTACGCAGGTCAAATTTTCAATTCATTTGGCCTTGGCAGGAATGGGCCAATGTGAAGGGCCTACCAAAATGGGCTCCGCAACGTGTTTTTGTCCAAGAAGTATTAGAAAGGGAAATTCGGTTGTCCTATTTCGAGAAAATCAAGCAGGTTAGTGACATATGAGACATTCCTTATCAATAAGTAGGGCTTTTTTTACAATTTATCATTTTGTGTTAGATTTATGCCTTGCCGCTTTGATTTGGAAAAAATCTTACTACCCCGAAGTATTGCAGTTGATGGATAACCCCCTGATCTATATTTTTGGTTCAGTTTACTCTCCTCGAGTTTCAGTCCTGTTTCTTAACCCCTTACCCAATTTTAGACTCTTGTTTCACTGATGTGGAATGGTATTGTTTACATAGCAGCCATGTCACGGGTTTTTGCCATGTGGCATCACACGGGAACAATGACATCATCAAAATCACACGAGATCCTGCCAATCTGCCAAGAAAATCTCCCTGATTTTCTTCAACCTCTGTTCCTTCTGTCTTTGTTTCCCACCCCTTCTCCCCATACCTTTCTGTTTTGTGCCAAGCTCATCTGCTCCTCGCAGCCAAGAGTTGAAATGGCGGCACGTGCATCTACCAAGCGGCTACACCAAATCCATTTCCGTGGAACCAATGGTCTCGAGCACCATGTGGCGAAGTATGGTGACAATAACTGCCCACTTATCAAATAGCAGTGGTAGTTCCCTTTTTTTTCCGTCGTTCACTCTACACCCACCGTGATCCTGCCCAAGTGCCCATCCACTAGCTGCTTCACCCATTCGTAAAGAGGTGCGAAGTGAGCACGAGCGAGGCGATCTGTGACTGGGAGGTGGCTACTGGCTGAGACGGGACGACTTGTTTGGCCATGTCCAGAGTGGCCATTCAACTCTGCGCAACCAATAGTCGTGCTGACATACATCTTCGTCCAACATTGTGTGCTTCTCGTTTCCTTTGCTCATATTGCATCCTCAAACTTCGTCATCCTCCATCATTTCCACAATTGTTCTCCCATCATGTTCATTACATCCGTATAACATATGAAGCTGGTGTGTGCATCATCTCATTGCCTTTATCAGTACCTAATTCCATGGATTATGAGTCCAAGGACTAGTCAAGACTAGTCTATGAGTCTCAACTCCAGGGTTGACTACACTTCAGTGTCGAGTAGTCTATGTTTCGCAACTTCAGTGTTGACCAGTGTCGATTACTCACGCTTAGTCTATGAGTCTCAATCCTTGGAACGACTCGTCGACTCGTAAACCTAACTCACGTGCCTGGTTGAACTCAGTTGCCTGCCTGCTCACAGAAGAGCATTGTTGCGTGTGCAACCACTACTTTAGCTTAATGGCATTTTCCTCGTTCCAGTTTAACATCATCCATGGCCATGGCGTTCCTCCTCGTCTCTGTTTTCTGTAACGATGTCCCCATCCATGGATGCATTCTTTTTTGTCCACACCCCAGAGTCTTACGCAGCAAATGTCACTTAGCTTATAACTCACGTCAGCAAAACCACAATATGAAACCAGAGTAGGTGGTTTAGTAAATGGTAACTTAAACTTTAGGGGAGAAAACTGAACAAAAAATAGATGGCTCAATATTCCAGGTGAGTAAAAAGGACCTTTTTTTGCTTTATATTTCTGTCCTTACACCCAATTGTGGTGTTGTTTGGAAATGGTTATTTAAATCGAACTTATTGCCTTTTATTTTTTTTGCAGAGTATTGAAGATGCTGCCGAGTTGGAAGGATTGTTACCCCCAAAAGGTGGTCCTAATTTCAGATATCATACTGATGAAAGCAAAGAAAGCACTGAAGGCCACAGGCTATCCAAGGAACTTGTTAGCATGGTTAGAGGAAGGAAGACTACACGTGATATTATTTTGTGGGTTGAGGAACAAATAGTTCCTGCAAATGGGGCCAAATTCGCAGTTGATGTTGTTAGTCAGACACTTCTTGACATTGGTTCAAAAAGTTTCACCCATCTTATCACTGTTTTGGAGAGATATGGTCAAATAATTTCCAAACTATGCCCAGATGAGGAAATGCAGCTATTGTTGATGGATGAAGTCAGTGCTTACTGGAAGAACAGTACCCAGATGTCAGCTATAGCTATTGATAGAATGATGGGTTATCGCTTAATTTCCAACTTGGCTATAGTCAAATGGGTTTTTTCTTCTGCTAATGTAGATCAATTTCATGTGTCGGATCGTCCATGGGAGGTACATTCTTATCCTCATATTTGTCTACTCTAGATTTGCATGTGTCTGGATGTTATATGCTCATGAAATTTACGGCACATACAAAGAGATTTTTGCCTTATGCATGCATGCTTGGTGCTAATCTGCCCAATGTAGCACATAATATACTGTACTTTGTTATGATTTTTTGTTCGATCTGTCTGATTGGCATGCCCTCTTTAACAGATTCTTAGGAATACTGTTAGTAAAACATACAATCGAATCAGTGATCTTCGGAAGGAAATTCAGACACTGAGGAAAAGTATTCAAGTTGCTAAAGAGGCTAGTGCAAAAGCCATCAAAGAGTTGGAGGAGGCTAAATCAACACTTGAAATTGTAGAGGGCCAACCTGTTCCATCTGAAAGACCAGGCAGGCTGAGACGACTCCAAGGTTTTGCTGACAAAGCAAAAGAAGAGGAAGTAACTATTGAAGAATCGTTAGAGGCAAAGGAGGCTCTCCTTGCCCGGGGGCTTGAAGAAGGCAAAGTATGCTACTCTCTTATCCTTGCTTATCTTATTTCTCTAATGCTGTATTCGGATGTCTGTATTCAAGACCTCCGTATTGAATTGGTTTCCATCCATTACAATTCAAGGAGGAAACTGTAATGGACATGAATACGGATTCACATGTTTGGATGCTCATGGAATTAGGCCATGGAATCTCAATGATTTTCCAATACCAAATCATGTTCTTATGACATACTATGAAATTACATATGCTTTGTGCTATATGCATCGAATCAAAATCTACACAATGTGTGAGCATAATTGAATGATTATATAGCAACAAAAAATAACAAATATTCTAGAAATGAACGACGACACCGAATAATATTTGCTCAACCTGCAAAAGACGAATCTGTGGTTAGCAAATTCGTGTGAACATGGAGAGCAGGGGCCAGTAGGAACAATGGAAGAGGATGAACTTAGAAGGGGCTGCCTGGGCAAGTAAAGAAGAGAAACCAGGGGATTCAAGGAAGGGGGAAGAAGATGACAGAGGAAGGGGAAGAAGAAGATGGCAGAGAAGAATTGGAAGAAGAAGATGTCAGATGGGGGGGCTGCGCCGGCCAGTGGGATGAGCGGGATGGAGGGCGCGCTGGCCAGCGAGATGAACCAGATGCAGGGGATGCGCCGGCTCCGACGGGAGAGGAACGGGCGCTGCAGGGGGGAAAGATGCGGCATTTGCACAGGCTTGAATGTCTGCCGCTACCGGACAGGGGACGAGGAGGAGGGCCAGGGAGCGGGGATCCATACCGGCGCCGCCGCCGCCTGAATCTTCCGTCTTGAGCGGGGAGGAAAGGGGCAGGCCGCTGCTGCCTCCTGAAGCGTTGCGTTTTGCGGGATCAGGGCAACTCGACCCAAATCGGAGCCCCTGACCTCTGTATCGCGAGACGCCTGCGCTAGTGGACGCGATTTCCACTCTGTATCTGTCCCTTTTCGCTCCGCTTGTTTCTGTATACATCCGAATGCCTGAGTTGGCACGTAGCCAATACCAAATCCAGTATGACAGTTCTAATTCAGACATCGGAACATGGTGTAAACCCTTGCATGTCTGTTGATATACATATTTTGTGAACTTTAAGTTTTCAGTGGCACTTGCTTTCGCTATCAGAGTATTGAGCATCTATCAACTTACCATTAATCTCGCCATTGTTTTTGCAGGAATTGCTTAGGTTATTATTCAAGAGCTTTGTTGATGTGCTTACTGAACGCCTGCCACCTGTTTCTGCTGATGGAGATGTTCCTAACCTACGTGCTGGAGATCCTAATGTAACATTTCCAGTCAGCGATCCTGAAGCGGCAACTATGGAGATAGACAATGAAAATGGAGCAGATAACAATAGGTCAGTTTAATACAGTTTCCAGTACCAGTTTCAGAATGACTGCTTCTGGCAAGTTTGGATTTATATTTTGTAGAACCAGCCAGATTACCTTGCTACGAATAATTTGTATTTAACACAACACTCACGGAAAATTCAGTCCGGAATAATGCAACGGATGTTGGTTCATAGATGAATTAAAATCTGCTCATTAATATCAGATATTATCAACTGTTATTGGCGTACAACCCAGTATTTACTAGCTCTCATAGTGATGCACATGGTGGTACGCGTTTTACGGGCTCTGTTAACTCGCCGTTATTTTTTCCAGTCAAGTGGATTGTGGAAATACAAAAGCTGGTTATAATATTGGAGAGCTTGAGCAATGGTGCCTATGCACATTGGGGTATCTAAAGTCATTTTCTCGACAGTATGCAACAGAGGTAATGATTGGTGTTGTTTGTTGTTTGAGCTGATAAATTCATAATCATTGGTTATTGCAAGTGTCCATTGGCGTACACCGGTTGATTAGATAAAAAATATATGATATGTTGCAGATTTGGTCTCACATCGGCATGTTGGACGAGGAGGTTTTCGTCGGGAGTATTCACCCTCTCATCTGGAAAGCTGCATTCTCCGGTTTGTGCAGACAGATGAACCAGTGAAGGGTTGTAACTCGCCTTTGATTCCTCACCATCATGGTCTTGAAGACGACCTGTAAAAGCAAGCTGTAATCACATTCTTGACTAATTCTGAGATGTCGCACCCAAGAATTTTCCTGTTTGGTAGTTCTGACATGTTTGTCAGTGTATCTCAGTTTCATTTGCCTATGGTCACTCTTTGGGGTGAGTAATCTTGACGTGTATTTAGCTTTTAATTGCGAACTCTGCTGCTCCAGACTTAACAGGTGAGCACCATTGGCTGTGCCTTTAGATTAAACACGTGTAGCGCCTGCAAAGCTATGGAGCGGGAACAAGTTTGAACAACGCCAGAGAGTTGCTATGTACTTGCTAGAAAAAATATTGGGTGGCGATTTGTGTAACCCCGGCAAATGAATTGCTGGAGTTCAATTAGTGTGTCGTTTGCTACATGCCTACATAATTAGTTGTGGTTGCATTTGCTTGCGTCACTAGTTATGCCTTTGGCTGCCTGCCTTTGGATAATTCCAGCCTACAACTTCACAAATGTTATCACTCGTGGCAACAATTCGCTTGATTAGGATCACTTGGTGCCTGTCATGGTTTGATTTTGCCTGAGTAATGGAGGAGAGGGGAACTAGGGTTTGCTAGAGATCGAGGGAGGGGAGGGGTAAGTTGCTCTCTGAGGCCCTGTTGGGCTCTGGTGTTTTCTCACACCAAATACGCTTGGGGATTTGGAGGGGATTTGGTGATCCCCTCCCCTCCACCAAATCCCCTCAATTCTCCAATAATCCCCCACCCCAGACCTTGTTTGGTACTAGAGTTTTCAGATAATTGCTGATAAGGTTTAAAACTAATATATCTAACCAGAAGGTGCATCATCAAAAAAATAAAATAACAGACACCAAATGACATAACTTAGCAGACATCAAGGGGCATAAAATAACTGCTGATATGGTTTGGAACAGACACCAAATGACATAAAATAGCAGACATCAAGGGGCATCATCAAAGATCTGAGGTCGACAATTTATTGAAAATCATGTCATCATCAATAGCAAACTGACTCCTCGGAGAAATGAAACATTCCATTTGTGCAACAAGTAGGCATTGAAAATAGAAAGCGACTTCCAAATAAGGTCAACCTAGTTTGCTTTATTTTACATGACATAAGATCAGCAGGAGGCTCAAAACGAGTGCTGGTAAAATGCCAGTTTATGAGATGAACCACTTTCTGGCAGATCTAAGGGGCTAACACCGACTGCGCTTTTCTTCATTGGGTGCTTGTTGCCAGTGCAACGATCTCATAGCTGCAGGCTGCGGAACAAAACAAAACAAATAGCAGTCAGTGTAACTGTCAAGTAGATCACCCATAATCAGAAAGTAAAAGCATCAACTGTTTTTGTATTAATTTTTGTACCACCACCACTGCTCCTGTACTACCACCACCACTGCTGTTTTTTACAATGAACCTAATTTTTGTACTACCACCACTGTTCCTGTAGATTTGACCACGTCGAGGTGGTCAGGTACAGATTTTACATGAGGTATATTACATATTTTTATTAAATGATACGGTGAGGTATAAATTTTTACAAACTGTAACTTATAGTTGCAGCAATAAAAGCATCATCGTTTGCAAGTTACCAAACTTTACTTATATGTTTATTATACAGTAGTACTTTCCGATACATCGTTTGCAAGTTACAAACTGTACTTATATTTTTATTATACAGTAGTACTTTCCGATACATTGTCAAAGCCTTTAGATAAGTGATGCTTTTAGATAAGTAAAAGTAAAAAAGATTTACTAGCTTGTGATTCAACACAAATTGCAAGTGGCATGGTTGAAACAGTTGGAAAAGAAACCAAAACTTATTCTGGATGCAACTTTATTCTCTGTGCTATTATTTAGATATAAATATAATTATGTATTTTCTAATTACACATATAGGCCTTCATGCAATCAAGTGGTGGGGCGAAACCCCCTGGAATGTGGAAGACTATGCTAGGCGTACTTTCATCGAGGCAAAGTATCAGCCACCCTGAAAATTGTATGTCTAGTATACTGTCTGTTGGCCTGTAACTAATGAATCAGTCAAATCATTGCATGACTTCAGCACAACAATTGTCCATACCAGCTACATTATTCTCAAAAATTATATATCACAGAATTATATAACAAGGAAGTTATGTCTGCAAGTTTTATCAACTATCACAGAATTATAACAAGGAAGAGATGTAATATACCATCAACTATCACAGAATTATAACAAGGAAGAGATGTAATATACCATCAACTATCACAGAATTATATAACAAAGAAGTTATGTCTGCTACCTGTCTTGAACATACCTCATGGGGACATTTGGCTCCGAAGCCACATAACAGCAGTATCTTTATCATCATCAGCGGCATTGATGAAAATCTCACGGTTTGCAGCATCCTTGAAGACGTTGAATGCTTTGATCTTCTCGATGCGGGTCACATCCTCCATTTTTTTCAACACATCCATGCACTTGGTGATAGAGAATTCATGTAATTTTGTTGCATCTGCCTTTTCATTGGCCAAATATGTAGCTTCATCATCTACTTGCCTTTTCTTCAACTCTATATACTTCCCTAATGCTCCAGCAATCACATCACCACTATTCTTGCGCTTCTCCTTCTTGGGTTTCTTTTGGTATAAATTTGTAACCATATCGAAGGGTGGAATTAAAGAACTTACAATCGTCAGATTGTCCCAAAGGTCGGTGTCAGCTTCGATCATACATCTTTTGTCATCCCAGCCAACACCGCTTTGCTTCCGGGCTTCTTTTAACATCCTATATTCTCTTTTGAGCTCCTTCTCCTTATCTTGAATTTGAGACTTCGAGAACTTCACATGTTTGTGTTTTGCATGGAATTTTGTCACCATCAAGTTCCAAGTTTCCTTGCTCCATCCATTTTGCCCTCGGTGGTAAGGAGTATCGTGCTCCATAAGTATCTCCACCAGACCTTTTTCAAGTCCCAAACTCCATTGTGCTCTTTGTTTCACAACTACATAAGCCAATTAAAGCACAAGGTCTATTGGCTAAGTGTCTTAAAACTTTCCATCGGGTACTTTAAATCCAGAGTTCATTGCAGATCGAAGAACCCTAGCATCTGTTGCAGACCCCTCCCATCCACATGATATAAATGTGATCTTCAAGTCAAAATCACATGCAATCATTACGTTTTGGCTCAGGGTGCCCTTTCTATTCCGAAATGGTGCAGCACTCTGAGGCGCAATGGTAATAGGAACATGGGATCCATCGATAGCACCTATACAATTCTGTAAAAAAATAGATTTGCTAATTAACTTTTGAGATTTTAATGGAGAAAGGTAAGGAATTTTTTAAGTGTCAAGATAAGAACCTTGAAGTATGGATAGAACCGTTCATCTGTAGCAATTACTGGATGTGGTTCGTCAATGCGTGGAGGCTCCACAAAGCGAGTACATAGGGCAGGGATGATATCAAAGAACTCGTTGATGTACTCATGAAAGGTGGATCCACTATGCCTGAATTCCAGTTGCATATCTTCATATGATGAATTATGTGACAACATGTACAGGAAGAATGCTAACTTCTCCTCCACCTTGAGTCTTGTGTCTTTTATCAATTCTTTCCTTCTAAGATATGATGCTAAAGACTTAAAGATGTATGGTTCCATCCTAAAAGCTACCAAGCAATTATTCACATGTCCTTCAAGAAGTTCGTCAACACGCTGCTTGCCGTAAAGGATCGAGCTATGCCTTTGTTTTTTTTCACCCCGTCCTCTACTATCCATTAAGTACGAGTGCAATAATGGAAGGATGAAAAGGACCATCTCATCATCATCTTCCTCTCTTCTCTTCCTAATATGATCTAGACCCCGTGACTTCATTTAAAAATTAATACCGAAGCAATCAAGAAACAATGACAAGAATTAGAAAGCTAACAAGAAGTAGAGAGCTAACAAGCCCTAGTAAATACAAGGCATACCAAACTTTGGCGTCTTAACGGGATCCCACGAAGGTGGCGGCTCGTCCACTCCCACTATAAACCAAGGCTCGGGTACCTATAAAGAAACAAAACTGTTGGTCTAAGGTATAAAAAAACAAAACAGCAACATAATTGAGAAAGCATGTGTCGACATGTAAATATATAGCATCTTCTCCGATTAAAAGAACAAATTCACAGAACAAATTCCAACTAGCAACACGATCCATATAATTATAACAGCATTAGCACTTGACGATATCTACAGAGCAAGAGGTACAGAACCACCTTCCACTTTAACTAGAAGCTGGTTAATGAACTAGAATCTTAACTAGAATCTTAAAAATGCGTGTCCTGATTTGGTTTCAGACATCGAGGGCGCTGGAGAGGGTGAGATTATGGGGAGGGCAGCACGAGAAGCTTCCCACAACAGACACGGAAGACACTAGCCAGCTAGCTAGCTGATTAAATTCAGAAATTGTGTAGTAGTAGAGCTTAGTTTCAGTTTTCTTTTACAGAACCACCTTCCACTTTAAGCCTCTGAATCTTAACTAGAACCTTACCATTCTGCTTTGCCCCTTTACATACAGACCTCTGAATCTGCACCCCAACCCGCTGCATCCCTGTACCCAAAACTTCTACTACTAACCGAAGGCAAAACCTGATTTAAATGCAAGAACCTGATTTAAATGAAACCAGAGCATCTGCCGGCTGTCAAAGAATCATAGGAGCACCGAGGGGAGGGGAGGGGTGAGGTGAAACCAGTCCATACCGGCGAAAATGACACGTTTTCGGAAGGATCTGCCGTCGGAGCGCGGACGGCAGCGGCAACGGAGGCCAAGAACCAAGAGCCAAGAACAGTGGCAACGGAGGCCTCGGCGCGGACGCAGCGGCAGCGGCAACGACGACGTCAAGAGCCAAGAGGCCTCGGGATCTGAGGCAGCATCTGGCTCGGCTTGGATCCCGGCGGCGAACTACGGGAGGGAGGAGGGCGGAGGAGGCGGCGCCGTCACAGCCGGGGGAGAAATTTCACGAGGGTTAGGTCGCGTCTCCTCTCACACGAATACTGGAGGGTTTGGGGTGTAATTTTTGGGATGGGCCGGTCCAATACCGTGGTACCGAATGGGCCTGCTGGGAATTTTCGGGATTCCTACACCGACCGGTAAAATACGCGTTGAAGCCTGCGAATACACCAGAGCCGAACGAGGCCTGAGCTGTATTACTGTAAGATGTATGATTGTTTTAGCTCAAGGCTCAAGTGATTATTTCATAACCCTTACAGAAAGGAAAACATAATTTATATAGCTGCGACACTAGGTGAGCGCTACAGCATGACAAGTGAAAAGATACAGTCATTAGTAATACTAGCAAAAGGGCCCATGCGTTGCAACGGGAGAAAGAAATACCACACGGCACACGCTCTTAATTTATAAAAAATGTCTATAATTTGAGAATTTATAGTTACGATATAAATAAAGATGGTCTTATCTTACAAAAATGCAGTTCAAAATTTCACAGGTCTTCTATTTTAACACGGCTTGCATGTAGATTTAATACGTACAAAGAATCAGTCAAGTGACCTTCAGTTTCATCTCTAATCCTGATTTTGTTGACGTGCTCATCCCCAATCCGGATGAGTACCGGTATGAAAGAAAGACGAATAATGACTTATTTATTAAGATTGCACCCTAGATAGTATTTTTATTAAACGTTTAACAGATAAAATAATATCATATTTAAATTCTACATATTTTTCTAATCAAATTCCATGTATAATATGTTAAATTTGGAGTTACGGTTTAAAAGATGAGTATTTTAAAAAATATTTAACATATACTACGAGTTTAATGTCATAAACAGTAAGGGCTTTTTTGTAAAATCACCTCGGTGGGTTTTTCGACGGAAGCGATAACCTCTTTATTATTAGGTAAAGATTGAGTCGGTAGACGGTGAGTTATGTGGGCCGTCAGATTTTCATGAATTCCTTCATCGAAGCTGTTCGTTATCTGAATCTTGAGACGAGTTAATTGAAGAAAAAAGCGCCTGACAATGCCTCCCCTTTGAGAACAAACTTCTCCTCAATGAGTTGAAGAATGATTGAACCATCCTTGGATTGTAGATTTGAAGAATGCTGGGAATATCTTCTCGATGAAATCTTTCGTGTGGCATCATCCGAAGGAAGGTTAGCCCACTTAACAAGCCATCACACCACTGGCAGGTTGTTGTGAGGTACTTGATGAATTTCCAACACAAGAATAGGCTCTGTTCGGGTGAAACCATATGTTCTAACTAATGGTAGGTCTTCGCACGAAATTGGCCGAGAGCCGACGTGTTTCCTGAGTTGGCTCACATGGAATACGGATGTATTTGTCTTTTCTGGTAATAACACCTTGTAGGCACCATTACCAACTCTCATCATCACCCGAAAAGGATCGTAAAACTTGCCTTAAAGCTTGATGTGTGTGTGAATACCAAAAGCATTCAGTTGATACGGTTGCATCTTTTGGTATACAATGTCACCAATAGAAAGTGCGCTCAGTCCGCTTCAGATCAACATACTTTTTCATGCGAGCTTGAGCTATTGCAAGACTCTCTTTCAGTTGTTGCATGTGTTTGTCCCTGTCTTGGAAGAACTCCTGTGCTTTGGCACTCATGTTGTCTGGCAAGATGTTCTCCTTGATGCAAGGGGGTGGGAAACCATACATGGCCTGAAAAGGGGTTTTCTATAGAGAGGAGAGGAAGGACGTGTTGTACCAGTATTTGGCCATTGGTAGATGTTTGGTCCATTGTTTTGGTGCACAAGAAGTCATACAACACACTTAATTTTCATTGCACTGATTGACACGTTCAGTTTGGCCGTACGATTGAGGATGATAGGTTGGAGTAAACCCGATGTCACAACCCATGCTCTTGAAGATCTCTTGCCATAATTGGCTAGTAAATATCTTGTCATGATCAGAGACAATTATCAGTGGAAGTCCATGTAATTTCAGTACATTGTCAATGAAAGCATTGGCCATAGTGAGAGCTCTCAAGGGGTTAGCTAGTGGGATGAAGTGTGCAAATTTGGAGAGCCTATCAAGAACCACAAATATCACCTCCTTTCAATTTGATTTTAGGAGAGCCTCGATGAAATCAATGCTGACTTGTGTCCACACCATATGAGGGATGTGGAGGGGATCTAGAAAGCCAGGATAAGGGCAAGTTTCTCCCTTGTTTTTCTAGCATATAGGGTATTCAGGGACAAAGAGATCCACATCCTTTTCTCCATTCCTGGCCAGTAGAAAATCTTTCTTAGTCTTTGACAAGTGACTTTTCCGCGAGAGTGTCCTCCAATACGAGAAGAATGCAGGGTTGTGAACAATTTGTTTCTAAGGTTTGTATCTCTGCCTACATAGATCATCCCTTTGTGCGTGATGATACCAACATGCAGGTTGTTCTGATCCATTGTATGGTCTGGGAAGAGTAACAATTTTTCCAATATATTCTGGCAGTGTGGATCTTGTAAATAGGAATCTTCTACAACAAAGATCCATGCATGAGTGACAACGTAAATTGCTTGGAGGGAGTACTTTCTGGATAATGTGTCAGCCATAATATTCTCCTTGCCCTTCTTATATTCTAGCTGGAAATTGAATTCCAAAAGTTTCAACATGAGTTTGTGCTAGACACCGTTGGTCATTTTCTGGTTTATCATGAATTGCAAACTTTGGTGACCAGTCCTGATTAAGATCAGAGCCGAGGAAATAGCGCCTCCACCTTTTTAGTGCTTCTATGATTTCCAAGGCTATTTTTTATAAGTAGAAGGTGTATCATTTCTGGTATAGAGAGTGGAGCCGTATTATGCAATTGGCTCGCTCCAAGTCGTGTACGAGATGCATCTATTTCTATCATAAAGGGCTTAGAGAAATTGGAAAGAGCTAGAACTGGAGCTGTTGTAAGAGCTTGTCTCAATAGTTGAAAGGCTTGCTCTTGTGCATTGGTCCAAGCAAAGTTTTCCTTTCTTAACACATCATGTAATGCCCTAGAATTACTACCAAAGTTCTTAACAAATCTACTGTAAATATCCACACAATCCTAAGAAGGCCGTGAGCTGAGTCATTGTAGTGGGAACTAGCCAATCTACAATAGTAGCAACTTCAGAGGGATTTATGGAAACACCTTCATTAGAAATTATATGACCGAGATAATCAAGCTAGGGAACACCAAAGACACATTTGGACATCCTGGCAGATAAATGGCGTTCCAAAGGTAGTTCCAGGACAATGGTTAAGTGTGTTATGTGTTCTTCCTCTCATCTATTAAAGATAAGAATGTCATCAAAGAACACCAAGATAAACTCTCTTAGGTATTTTCCAAAGATCTTGTTCATGAGGGCTTGAAAGGTCCCACGGGCATTGGTAAGGCCAAAGGGCATAACCAAAAACACATAGTGACCAAATCAGGTTCTGAAAGCAATTTTTGGTATGTCCTTTTCATCCATCCCGATTTGGTGATACCCGGATCTCAAATCAAGTTTGATTTTTTTGGCCTCATGGAGCTCATCCAACAAGTCTTCAATCACAAGAATTTGATTTTTTTAATTAGTGGAAACATTCAATTTCCTCTAATCAATGCATAATCTCCAACTTCCATCTTTTTCCATAACAAGCAATGCTGGGGAAGAGTAAGGGATTTGGCTCTCTCTTGTGACCTTTGATTTCAACATTTCATCCACTTGTTTCTAACTCATTCCTTTGGAGACGAGGGACCCTATAAGGTTGGGAGACTTTCCCTCAGCTTTGAGAGGAATCTGATGATCACATTCTCTTTGAGGTGGTAAGCGCTCACGTCCTTGGAAAACATAGGAATGTGTATCTAGAACTTGTTGAACTAGAGCTTCTAAAACTGTTGGAGTAGTTGTTTTGAGAGTGATATCTTTGATCAAATGTAAACTATATCTTTCAACTCCTCCTTCTAGTATATTCTGACGTTCAAATCCATCAATTTTAGAGTCATGGGCTATGATTTCACAAGTAGGGATTGTTAGTGAAATGCACTTGTCCGTCATAATGGATAACTTCCTGAGATTATAATGGAAAGCCACTGGACTGTGTTGAGACATCCCACTGCTAGGGAAAAACCTAACAGTAGCGCGGGTTAAACGCCTACCAGTAGCGTAGGCACCCGCGCTACTTGAGCGGTGCTACAACTAAATTTTAGCAGTAGCACGGGCCGTGCCCTCACTACTAGCAATTAACATATCATTAGCGAAGTTCTGTGACCAGCGCTACTGCTAACTATTAGCAGCGTGGTTCTATACCCCACGCCACTACTGATAGATCATTTTTTAATATTTATGTTGTATTTACACATGATTCTACATATTAATACACAATATCAATAATAATTGCGCAAGAAACAACATTTATATTAAAGTGGATGGGTGCAAGTGATTAAGTTGAATTATTCCCTTCATTCGACACTTTTGTGCCGTCTTAACATCATATTTTCCTACTAATTCAATTTGATCACTTGCACCCATTCACTTTAATCTAATCTTTGTCATATCCTCGTTGGCAACAATACAATACGTGCCTCGCTACCCCTACTTTCTCACTGGGTGAGGACACTACAAGATTGAACCCAAAACTAAGCACTTCTTCCATTGCAAGAATTACCAATCTAGTTGGCCAAACCAAACCAATAATTCGAAGAGACTTGCAAAGATATGAAATTATGCATATAATAATTAAGAAAAGCCTCAAACAATATTCATAGATAATCTGAACATAAACCCACAATTCATCGGATCTCGACAAACACACCGCAAAAGAGTATTACATCGGATAGATCTCCATGAAGAACATGGTATTGAAGAACATGGTATTGAAGATCATGAAGAACATGGTATTGAAGAACAAAGAGGGAGAAGAAGCCATCTAGCTACTAGCTATGGACCCATAGGTGTGTGGTGAACTACTCACGCATCATCAGAGGGGCAATGGAGTTGATGTAGATGCCCTCCGTGATCAATTCCCTCTCCGGCAGATTACCGGAAAAGGCTCTCAGATTGGATCTCACGGGAACAGAGGCTCTCGGTGGTGCAAAAGTATTTTTGTGACCCTCTTCGGTAATGGGGGAATATTTGGGAATTTATAGGCCAAGGATTAGGGTTAGGAGACCTGCAGGGGCCCCACAAGCCAGCCCCCATAGGGCGCGCCCTTCAGGCTTATCGCCTCTCGGCAGGTGTCCCGCCCCCTACTCCAAGTGTGGCAAGTTTCTTCTGGTCCAAGAAAAACCATTTCAGAGGTTTTATTAAATTTGGACTCCATTTAATATTCCTTGTATGCAATACTCAAAAACATGGAAAAACATAAACTGACACTAGGCTCTAGATTAATAGGTTAGTCCCAAAATAAATATAAAACAACATATTAATGCATATAAAACATCCAAAATAGATAATATAATAGCATGAAACAATAAAAAATTATAGATATGTTGGAGACGTATCAGTGATCGTCATCAAGATTGCGGTGTCCAAGTTGAAGTGGAGCATCACAAAGATATCGTGCTTGAAGCTTGCCATCCATTGTGGTGGAAATGTACTTGTGAACATGTGCTGAAGATTGGCTCACCCATAGTGAGTATGGGGGAGCAATCAACTAGTCTTCATCAAGCCAACGCAATCAAGAAAGGTGGTCCATCTTGAGGAAGTCAAGATCGTCATCATCTAGCTCAAGTGGACTATGTGCAAGGTATAGGTTTGCCCTTGATAGGTTTTTCTATTTAGGATAGATTGCCATACTGTCAAGGGGGCTCTCAAGTGAGTAGCTTGATCATATCATTCGTTGAGAGCTTAAAATATTTGCATTCTTGCATCATATTTCTTGGTTCTTGTTTTGTGTTTCTCTTTGTGAGTTTTAGAGCTTATGGTCATCCTTATGACAAGCTCTAGTTCATCGAAAACTGAGTTCATGTGCATCTCTATGATGTTTTCGTTGTTGGAGTTTTTGCCGGTTCTTCATTCATAGAGGTGTCACATCTCTATATCATTGGCATTTTCATTACTGCATGTTCTGTATCTCATCTATATATCATTCATAGAGGTTTTACATCGCCGTTTGGATAGTACTTGTCGTGTGTTGTTCAACAAGCTTGAGTTTTCTCAATTTGGAGCTCAACGCGAAAGTTATGGCAGTTTCAGTGCGAGAGCTGTTTTTCTCTAATCACGCGGTCGTACCGCTCGGTACCACGGTAGTACCGCTTGGGCGGTACTTCCACTCTGTACTACCGCTGCTACTTCCGCTTACGTCTTCAATTTTTTGATTCTGTTTGGAGTGAATTTTTGAGCGACATGTAATGCCCCAAGTGTGGAACCTTCCCTATTTGGAACCTGTTGCATGTGGGTCCACCCTGTCATATATATGTTGATGTCACTTGTGTCTATGATTTCCCGTGTCCCTTGCATATCTTCCTTGCATGCATGCTTAGCATAACATAACATGTCATCTCCTTGATCTTGTGATTTCATGTGACTCTTATTTTTAGTTTTCTTTGCATGAATGTGTCCATGCCATACCATCTTTGCCATACCTTGATTCTATGCCATACCTTATGATTGCATGTCATGATCATGGTGGCATATGTTCTTACTAGAAGTTAGTATTGTGGTAAGATAATGCATGTGATCTTGATAGGTGTGAGGGTGTGGTTTAGTAATATTTTGTGT
The DNA here is from genome assembly GCF_904849725.1 of Hordeum vulgare subsp. vulgare. Lineage (NCBI taxonomy): Eukaryota > Viridiplantae > Streptophyta > Magnoliopsida > Poales > Poaceae > Hordeum > Hordeum vulgare. Next base: position 381,898,279 of record NC_058521.1, read on the forward strand.
TGATGCTCAGGTGATAATGGTGTGTGTAATGTAGGAGTGAGTGCTATTCATTTTAAGCTCTTGCTATTTAAAATCCTTTTCCCTCCTATTATTCCATGTCAAAATTCCTTCTTCCCAAAAATGATTCTAAAATGTCTCGTGGTTAGATTAAATTGTGATTAAGAGGAGGAGTATTTTGGTGACTTGTTATTTGATTTTTTAAAGGTGCAAATAAACCCAAAACAGTAAATTAAGTACTGTTTTGCATTTATTCCAAATGGCTCCAAATATTGTTTTCCTATTTTATTCTATTAGGTCATATTTTTCCAAGACCAGGGGAATTTTTTTTATCCCTACTAGGTGGCTGTGTATATTTCTTTTCTTTCAGGCCCTACTTTTATTGGAAAACAATCCCAGGGATTCTTTCTCTCTACCTAGAGCCAACTTGGGCCATAACCCTCTTCCCATGCCCATACCCCTTCGCTGTAGTAGCCCACTCGCCGTCCCTCTTCTTCCTCCCGACGTCACACACGTATGACCTGCTGGCAGCCTCCCGATCAGCGAGTCCTTGATCCTGCGGTTCGAGTCGTCCCCTGAGGCTCATAAAAGCGCTCCTCTACCTCCCCCAGGAGGTAGGGTTCCTCCTCTCCCTCCTCTTCTTCCTCCTGCGCCGCCAGAGACCTCGTGGTCGTTCCCAAGCCATGGCCAGCTCCGGGTCGAGCTCGTCGCCGGCGTAGCGGCCACCCCGTCGCCTCCCCACTGCTGCGCAGGCAAGAGGACCCAGGAGGGGTCCCATTTTCGCGCGGAGCCGGGGCTGTCGTATGAGCTTGATGATTTTGTCTATCTCAAGGTGTCGCCTATGAAGGGTATGCATCGTTTTGGCATCAAAGGCAAGCTTGCGCCTCGTTTTGTTGGTCCGTTCAGAGTGGTTGGCAAGAGGGGCGACCTCGCGTACCAGCTCGAGCTTCTGTCAACCTTTGCAAATGTCCATGATGTGTTCCATGTTTCTCAGCTTCGGAGGTGTTTCAAGAACCCCGAGCGCACTGTGCATCTTCAAGATATCGATCTTCAGCCTGACCTCTCTTATCGCGAGCATCCAGTTGCGGTTCTCGAGGCGACTGAGCGCAAGACCCGTAACAAGTCTATCAAGTTTCTCAAAGTGCAGTGGTCACACCATTCCGATAAAGAGGCTACGTGGGAACGCGAGGATCACCTCCGTTCCGAATTTCCCGATTTCTTTCAGTCTTAGATCTCGAGGTCGAGATCTTCTTTGTAGCGTGGGAGAGTTTGTAATGCCCCAAGTGTGGAACCTTCCCTATTTGGAACCTGTTGCATGTGGGTCCACCCTGTCATATATATGTTGATGTCACTTGTGTCTATGATTTCCCGTGTCCCTTGCATATCTTCCTTGCATGCATGCTTAGCATAACATAACATGTCATCTCCTTGATCTTGTGATTTCATGTGACTCTTATTTTTAGTTTTCTTTGCATGAATGTGTCCATGCCATACCATCTTTGCCATACCTTGATTCTATGCCATACCTTATGATTGCATGTCATGATCATGGTGGCATATGTTCTTACTAGAAGTTAGTATTGTGGTAAGATAATGCATGTGATCTTGATAGGTGTGAGGGTGTGGTTTAGTGATATTTTGTGTTGATGCTCAGGTGATAATGGTGTGTGTAATGTAGGAGTGAGTGCTAGTCATTTTAAGCTCTTGCTATTTAAAATCCTTTTCCCTCCTATTATTCCATGTCAAAATTCCTTCTTCCCAAAAATGATTCTAAAATGTCTGGTGGTTAGATTAAATTGTGATTAAGAGGAGGAGTATTTTGCTGTGTGCATAGTGGTAGTAGGGGTCCTCCTCCTCGTCGTTTTGCTCCGCCCTTCGATGGCGCAGCAGCAGCTGCAGCACGACGAGGCAGCCAGCGGTCACCCTGTCGCTGTGCTCCTCGGGCGTAGCAAGCAGGGGCGTTGATGCTTGTGGCATGAGGGTTCCCTGTAGGCGGGCTTGCAGGAGAGTTAAGGTAGTAGGGGCTCCCTCCCCCTCGTAGCGCCAACCCAGATCGGTAGGGCGCCCTCGGGTGGCGCGGCGGTAGCAGCTGTTCGCTCCGGCGTTTTCTCTGTCGCCGGCGCTCAGAGGTGTTGCAGGAACAGAGAGAGCGATGGCATACCTAGTTTCAGACTTTCCTCTCTGTCAGTAGCCGTGTCATAGCCGAGTGGTAACTAGCGTGGCGTGCCTGATGGAGGGCGTGGGTTCGAGTCCCCCCTCGGCACCTTATTTTGGTTTGTTTTGTTTTTCGGTTCAGTGACCTGCAGGCAAGCCTTACCCTGCGCTTTTCCTTCTCGTGTCAACAACAGTAGCAGCAGCGCAGTGGATGTGTGTGGTGTGTTGTACCAGGGGGTCTGGGGTTCAAATCCCAGAGAAACCCCATATTTGTTTCCCTTTTATTTCTTGCTGATTTTTTTGTTTTGTTTTTCCCTTGCTCTGTTTTCTACTCTAAGCCTAGATCAATGGGTTGCAGATGCCCTTATATATCTTTACTTCCCTGTTGTTTGATGGAGGGTGAGAGAGAGCATGTATGTAGGGCATATGTGTGTATGTGGTCTTGTTAGTTCATGTTGTTGGTGTGTTTTGAAAATAGGCATTTGTGCATAGAGGTTGTAAGTGGAGTTGTTGGTGTAGGTATGAAGATGTGTTTGTTGTGAGTGCACACCACTTGTGGTACCTGCTAAAAGTGTTTGAGAGGTGATGCTACCAAGTTACTTGCTTAGTTTTTTCCCCCTCTTGTTGTTCTTAGGTTTAAGAGCATGATGTTGTTGTGAATGAAGTGGAATATATGTGAGAGTGTGCACCATCACATGCCCATATGTGAGGGTGTGCATACTCTCTTGTTAACTTAGAGTTATTTTTGTGTTGAGCTTGATGCTAGTGCTTGTGAGGTATTGTGTGTGTTGGTGTTGTTGATGTGCATGACACAAACATGGGGTTCAAACCCCCATGTCACTTTGTCATTGTGCACATAAAACTCACCTATGTAATTGTCATCTTAGAAGCATACCTCATGGAATTGCATTTACATTTTGTTGGAAGTTTGGTCCTTGATTCCATGGTATAGATGGAGCCCAAGGGCATGGGTCTTTGTGTGTTATTAGTAGGGGTTGTGCTCAACACCATAGTGGTGTCAATCACCTCTTGGTGACATGTGGGTGCAAACTATGCCTAGACAAAGTGGGCATGTGGCTGGAAAAATTCCAGATTTTTGAACTCTGAAAATTTCACTAAGTCTGGGATGCTGGTAACATTTTCTTCCCCTGGAGATGAGGATGTGCTGGTCATTCTGTTGAGAACTGGACTTAGTTCAGTGCTAGTATTTTGAACCTGATATGTTTGTGAAGCTTCCTGTCAATTTTCAAGTCATTTGGAGTGCAGTAGCTTGAGTTTTGATTGCTGTCAAAAAGCTTCAGAACAGAAACAGAAACTCAGGTGCAGGAATTTTCACAAAGTCCGTGAGATCTGATAGTTTTGGGAAAGTTTGTGGCCTTGTAGATTCTAGAGTTTAATTCCTTTTGCTGTGATTCTTTCTGGTGCTTGTAGTGTTCTTGGTTGGCAACAGCCACATATATTATTTGTCATATTTGAAGACCTGTAGCTATGTTGCATGTTGCTCACAAACAGCTAAGATGCAGAAACTGGCAGATTGCGTAGTTTTGCCATTTTGTTCAAAGTTTGTGCTTAATTGATGTTGTGTTGTTCTACCTTGCTCCATTTCATTCATGTTGGGTTAATATGTGTCTTGGATACCTGGGAGTACCAGATTTGTGCCAATTGTGTGTGTGGTGTTGAATCTTTCACGTAGAGCTTCATATCTTGTATCATTGATTCCCGTTGATCCGTAGCTCCGTTTGCAAAGTTCTTTATATGGTTTTGCACCGTTTTTACGGGCTGCATCTTCTCATATCATTCCCATGCATGTCCAAATAGTTTTAGTGCAAAGTTCTGTCCAGAAACTTGTTGTAGTTTATTTTGCTTGTGCTAGTGTTAGAAATAGTGGTGCATGCTCAAATTTCATCTCATGCATCATGTGATTGTTGCATTTTGTGGTGCTTCTGTTCATTGGCTGTTATTCTCATGTTGGGTAGCACCGGGAGCGGAGAACGAATACGTGGAGTCCGGAGAGTACGTGCAGAACGATCCAGAACCATTCCAAGCTGAGGATATCACAGGCAAGATGATATGACCTTGATCCCATCTCTAGACTTGTTATGTTAGTTTTCGATTCTATGTCATATTGCTCGCTGCTAACCACTGAAAATATATTGCCTCTTCATATGCCATGAGCCTAAACACCTTACTCTTTCCTAGCAAACTTGCATGGCTAGGTAGGCTTGCTCAGCTACTAATGTTAGCATTGTTAGTTGCAGGTGTTTTAAACTCATGTGATGACATGAGCTTGATATCATTATACTAAATTCTGCTATTTAATTAATGTATCTATATACCTGGTAAATGACGGGAGGCCTAGCCTTTTTCCGGGTGTCTTGTTCCGTTATTGCCGCCTTAGTTACCGGTTACCGGTGTTTGATTCCATAATGATCGCTCCTAACACGTTCGGGGTTGTTATGGGGACCCCCTTGATAAATCGCGTAGCGTTAAGACTTGTCCGGCAGGACCCAACATTGGTTTTAATTTGCTAATCACTTAATAACAAACTGCATAGGGAATAGCTACCCCGAGGATCCTAATCAACAACCCGGGCCAGTGCTCCTCATGAGTGTTGGTCCAACCACCTAGCAGTCGGCAAGACCACCCCGGGGAAACTTGAGGTTTGGTCCTTGTCCACTTTGCATAGACGGTGTTGTCCTGAGACTGAGATACGCGGCTCTTATCGGGTCGTCGACACACCGGGAGGTCCTGCTAGACTTGCCTTACCTTAGCGATATATCTTGCGTATAGGAATCACAGTGAAGCTTTGGTTTTCCCCACAGATGAGGTTTTCCTCTAAGGAATCCGACGAGATCACGAGATTCGTGATAGAGGATGCCTTTGCGCCTTTGTTCGTTTGTGATGGACTAGTTGGAGCACCCTTGCAGGGTTTAATCTTTCGGAAAGCCGTGCCCGCGGTTATGTGGCAACTTGGAATATTTTGTTAACATCCGGTATTAGAGAACTTAAACATAAACTAATAAAAATGCCAACTGTGTGAGTAACCGTGACTGTCCCTTCGAAGATCTCTCTTCGATCGGGAACACGGTGGGGTTATGAATGCCGTAGGTAGGTGTTCATGATCGCTTTCTGATCAAGTATTCTCGATCGTTAGCATAGACCACTTCCACTTCACTTTTGCGTAAGTTAGCCAATTATTCAATCATAGGTTGCAGCAGCTTGAAACACTTCATCCCTTCCTTACCCAAATAACGTGACTAGATTTGGCACCAAGGTCCTAGATTGCTGAGTCCCCGTGGCTCACGGATTCCTCCGAAACTCTGAGCAGGTACAGGTATCCCGGAGACAGATGATCCCGACGGCACCCAGCTGGCGTGGCAGTACGACGAGGAGACAGATCGCCTTTACGTGAACTATCTAGAGGACTGAGCCGTGGTCGTGATCGTGGGCGTGCAGCGGGTAGCATAGCATTTTCCTTGTTTTGTAGTCCGTACCGGAACTACCTTGTTTGTATCTGCGTTGTACTCTGTATTATTAATAAGAAGACAGTTGAATCCCAAATTGTCTACTTGTAATTATATTTCTGTGCTATGTTTACTCGCTTGCGAAACGCTTAGATGCGCTTCTTTCCTATTCAGGGGCCTCGACCCCCAGACCGGAAAGGACCGCATCTTGGTCGTTACACGACGGTTCTTAGAAGTAGTACCGTGTTACGCCCAAGATGCGGTCCTATCCTTATTTTGGCGCGAGGACCTCGACAGGGATAGAAACGCATCTCGTCGTTCCGCAAGAACGAATATCGTTACAAGTACATGTACTGAAAAGATGAGTATATGAGATTGGCTTACAGTCGCCACAAGCTACATCAGAGTCACATAAGTACATTTCATACAATCATCATGGAGAAGAGCAGGGTCCGTCTACGGACGAAAACAAATGATAAAAGAACGACGTCCATCCTTGCTATCCTAGGCTGCCGGCCTGGAACCCATCCTAGATCGACGAAGAAGAAGGAGAAGAAACTCCAAATGAACAATCATCGCGCTCACGTCTTAGTGTCACTTTACCTGTACCTGTAGTAATCTGTGAGCCACACAGGACTCAACAATCTCATTTCCAAAGGTATCAAGACTAGCAAAGCTTAATGGGTGAGGTATGGTTAAGTGGTGAGGCTGCAACAAGCGACTAAGCATTTATTTGAGTGGCTAACTTACGAGTACAAGAATAAAGGGGGGAATGATCTACGCATAACGGATGTGAACTACTGATGATCAAATGAATGATCCTGAACACCTACTTACGTCATACATAACCCCACCGTGTCCTCGATCGGAGAAGGAGATCACGAAAGAGACATTCACTATTACGCACTCAGTTGGCATATTTTAATTAAGTTAACTTCAAGTTATCTAGAACCACATGTTAAACAAAGTTTCCACGTTGCCACATAACCGCGGGCACGACTTTCTGAAAGATCTAATCCTGCAGGGGTGCTCCAACTAGTCCATCACAAATTACCACAAGCCGCATAGAAATCCTCGATCACGAAACTCGCGATCTCGTCGGACTCCTTAGTGGAAAACCTCAACTCTGAGATTACCCAAAGCATTACCAGAATCCCGATGCACAAGACATTCGTCAAAGGTAAAACTAATCTAGCAAGGCCACCCGGTGTGTCGACGAACCCGATAGGAGTGGCGTATCTCGTTCTCAGGACACAACCGTCTATGCATAGTGGACGATAGCCCAACGCTCGAGTTGCCCCGAGGTGGCACCGCCGACTGCTAGGTGGGTGGACCAACACTCATGAGGAGCACTAGCCCGGGGGTTGATTAATTACTCCGCGGGTGCCGGCGGGTCCCTATGCATTTTTATTAGTTATTAGGAAAATGTAGTACCAAAGTTGGGCCTTGCCAGTCCAGTTTTAATCTAAGACGAATTATCAAGGGGGTCCCCATAACAACCCCGATCGTGTTAGGAGTGCTCATTTATGGAATATAACACCGGTGGCCGAAACTAAGGAGGGCAAAGGTGGAATAGAACACTAGGCTAGAAAGCCGAGCCTTCCACCTTTTACCAAGTATATAGGTGCATTAAATTAAATAGCATTTAATAGGGTGATATAACAAGGAACCCATGTTATCACATGGAAGCAACTGCACCTGCAACTAGCAACGCTAACACATGGTTAAGCAAGCGGTAACATAGCCAATCAGTGGTTGCTAGGTTGTGAACAGGTTGAAGGTTTCATGGCAATATTGGGAGGCTGACATTTAACAGGTGGTAGGCAGTAAGACATAACGAAAGAAACGATACAACTAGCATGTCATTGATAGTAATGGTATCTAGCGAAATGATCATCTTGCGTGAGACCCCGCTTGGAAGAAGAACGACTCCATGAAGCAGATGAACCGACGTAGTCGAATGGATCCTCACATTCCGACACGCTTGCGGAACTCTATCGAGACGAAGCAAACCAGAAACAAGAATCAACACTCGATTTTCACCACACGATGCACAATAAATATGATGCATGGACGGTATCAATTATGCACGGTATAACATGGCAATTCACACAATCAAATACTACACATTAAAGGAATCTCAATATGCAACGAGTTCCATATGGACAAAACTCCACATTTAATTATTTAGTCCACTCCCATTTATTTTCATGGCCATATTAAATGTTGGTTAAACATGGCAAGAGGTGAAGCGTAATTAAGCCACCCATCTAGGCATTTTAAATGAGGTCAGAAACGATTTATAGCATCTCCGAACTGATCCCATACGTTAATTTATAATTATGTCCATATCTGAACTAAAACATTCTAATATTTGTTAAACAACAAAATAAAGTGGTTCACGTGATTCTACGCGTTGTTTCAATCAATTTACACATAGAGATCATTGCAAACGGAGCTACGGTTCGAAAGATATGATCACCGCAAGATATGATGCCATGAATGCAATATGTATGCGATGACAGTCACAAGCATTCCAAACCAAGAAGGCAACAACATAATATGAACCTACACGATATTCCAAGAAATTTTCATATATGACACGTTCCAAACGGAGCACCAGTTCAAGAAATACAAGCTAAACAAGAAATAGCTACAACCTGCCAAAAACAACAACATGACATTTTCTACACCCCAAAACAACAAGCTACATAAATCCAAAATGCACAAACAAGACATGAGGCAGCAGTGGTCAAGATGCAGAATAACACGCTACTAAATACAACTAGCATGGAAGCATGGATCACTAGGAAAAGAACTCACAAAATGACATCTCACACACAATTTCAGACTTAGATAAAATAACAGTTTTGATAGTGCAATTTTCAACTAGAAGGCATTTTGACAACAGTAAAACTATATGCTACGGGGCACCAAATAGCATGAAAATTTACAGAAAGCTAGAGAATCTGAAGGACTACAAATAACTCCATTGCACCAACCCCAAAGGAGCCGTGGATCACTAGCAAAGCTCATGGCAAGACAACAACAAAATATAACAGATTTCAGACTTAGAAATATTTCAGCATCTCCAAATCAACACTATTTTCTAGCATGTTGGCGATAAGCAAACAACACCTAAACATGGATTTCTAAAGCAACCAAAATTACCAGGGGCTAGAATACATATCCAAGAGCATATCCCTAGTTCAAAACTAACTCATATATCATGCACAGAATAAATCACACAAAATAAACAAAAGGGCAACATGGCAAAATATCACGCACGCTAACTTGCTCAACGGCTAAAACTAAATGCACATTTAAATTCTATGGATTTTTCTATCTTGAAAACATATATAATATGTGGGTTTTGAAAAATAAAACAACGCCACACAAATATGCAAGAATATGTCCTAAACACGACATAACAAACTATTGACAGCTCCTACATGCAAAAATGCAATCAACTTCTCTAAAATACATGGCAAAGGGTCACGAACATCGTGAGCATTTTATATACGGGATTTGAACAAACCGGACGCGCACAAAAATATCTACAGAATATTAACCTATTAGGACAACACACAAATCTAGGCAAACGACGGGTAAAACTACTCCAAACATGCATGTGAGTTGCAAAATATTGTTCTACGCGAAAAACTACACAAGTTACATATCTAAATCGCCGCGATCTGACACACGAATAAAAATATACGGGCGTTTGAAAATATTCTATATTCGTGAAATCCTGAAATCGCAGGAAAAATACTAAAATGCTATGGGCCGAATCTGATCAAACGGGCCTAACATGGCATGCACAACAATTAGTTAAATGACTCTTAGGCTAAGGATAGGGCGTGGTAGAACAACTCACAGAGGGCCTTCGGGCCGGCTCGTGATGGGCTCGAGCTGGGCCGGGGCTGAGGAGGCGGTTGGAGGAGGCCGGCCCGGGTGAAGGGAGGCGGGCTGCGCACACGGCCGACCTTGCTGGGCCGCAGCGAGGCTAGGCGCTGGCCCAGCTGGGCGGTCACGCAAGCGAGCGCTCTCGTGCTCGTTTCCTCCCGAGGCAGGAACGAACGATGGTGGCGACAGCAACTCTAGCAGCGAGGCGAGGGTACCGGCGGAGGTCTGGAACGGGCGGATCCGCGTGGCTCCTCCGCGGATCTGGCCGGAGACGGCGGCTTCGAGCTCCCATGGTGGATTTGCAACACCACAGGGAGGGAGAGAGGAGGTTAGGGAGAGAGAGAAGTCGGAGAAGGAGGGAGAGATGGGGACGGCGAGGTCGACCCGACGGTGGTCTCCGGCGGCGTTTGGCAGGGAGGCGGCGAGGAAGCTCCGGCGGGGCTTTGGCTCATCCGCGGAGCTGCTGCATTGGATGCAGGAGGAGCGGCTCGGGGGCTCCTCCCCTCGGTTGCGCTCGGTGTAGAGCGGGGCTGCGAGCGGCCAGATGGGCCCCAGGAGGGCGTGACCCGGGCTCGGGCGAGCCTGGCGGCTGGGAGGAGACAGGAGGCGGGAGGTTGGCTGTGGCTAGGGTTAGGGTGGCATGGGAACCGAGGTAGGGGGAGATTGAATAGGAAAGGGGGCTAGGGTTACCCGAATCCAACTAGGATTTCGACCACGGGATCGCGATCGGACGACCGCGGACGTGGGAATGGAATAGAATGGCTAGACGGGCTATGTAGAGAGTCTTAGGAGGATATGAGAGGGGAGTGGTGCACCCGTGACACGTGTTTTAAAATACCGAAAAACGTCCGATGAATAACCCGACGACGGTGCCGCTATGGACGACCGTTCGGTTATCAAACGGACTCCGATTGCAACGAAAATTGGCAGGCTGTCTACCTACATTAAAATAAGACCGCACACCAAGTTTCAACTCAAACCAAGAATATTTTATACACAGTTTTAAAAACAAGATTTTACCAATGCCGCGGGCGCGTGTGTGTGTGGTCGGACTCAAAACGGTCAACGTCTATAACGGAGAGAAGCGGCTACTAATAACGGATGCAAGTTTGAAAACTGGTGGAAACAGAGTGCGATGCGATGCTGGTGATGCACATGATGCGATGATGAATGCAACAAACAAAATAATAATACGACGACAATGGAATAAAAGGGGAATCTTCTGGAGCGTCAGTCTCGGGCTGTCACATACCGCCCGCACAGTACTAACGCTCTCGGTACCGCGACTACTACCGCTTATCATTGGGTTCTGGAGTCTTACTGCTTCCGAGTGGAAGTACCGCTGGGTAGGGAGGTAGTACTGCCCCGACGGCACTACCGCCTCGAGGTTTCTTTCGTTTTGCTCACATTTCCTTGAAACTTCCATTCCAGCGGAAGTACCGCTCGCCTGAGCGGTACTACCGCTTGTGCACATGCTGAGTGCATAACGGTTGTATTTCGAGGGATCTATTTAAGGGGGTCTTCCTCCCCAATGGTCCGTAACTATTATTCTCATATCCCCCCCACTGTTGACCTTCTATGAGCTTGCTAACTCTCAATCCCTCCAATGGTTCTTGCTAGTTCCTGAGGGAAAAGAGAGAGGAGATCTAGATCCACATTTCCACCAATCACTTTCTCTTCTATGTGAGGGGAACCCCTTGGATCTTGATCCTGGAGTTCTTTGTGAGCTCCTTGTTCTTCCTCTCATATTCCTCCATAACTTTGGTTGTTGTGGAAGGATTTGAGTGTGAGGGACTTGACCACTTCGTGTGTTCTTGCCATTGCATTAGTTGCATCGGTTTGAGTTCTCCACGGTGATACGTGGAAGTGAAAAGTTGAGAAGCTTATTACTCTTGGGTGCTTGGTATCTTAGAAGCTTGGTGGTGCGTTGGAGCTCAATTATTGTGGTGTAAAGCTCTGGGCAAGCATCAGAGTCTCCAATTAGGTTATGGAGATTGCCCCGAGCATTTGAGATCATCTCGGAGCCATAGTCCATTGTGGTGAAGCTTCGTGGTGTTTTTGGGAGCCTCCAATTAAGTTGTGGAGATTGCCCCAACCTTGTTTCTACGGGTTCGGTGACCACCCTCAAGGGTCTCTTAGTGGAATCACGGCATCTTGCATTGTGCGATGGAGTGAGGAGATTACGCTGACCTTAGTGGCTTCTTGGGGAGCATTGTGCCTTCATACCGCTCCAAACGGAGATTAGCATCCACAAGGGTGTGAACTTCAGGATACATCATCGTCTCCGCGTGCCTCAGTTATCTCTTACCAGAGCCCTTTACTTATGCACTTTACTTTGTGATAGCCATATTGTTTCTTGTTATATATCTTGCTATCACTTAGTTGTTTATCTTTCTTAGCATAAGTTGGTGGTGCACATAGGTGAGCCTAGTTGTTTCAGGTTTTGTGCTTGACTAATTAAACGTTAGTTTTATTCCGCATTTGTTCAAGCCTAAACCGTAATTATTTTAAAGTGCCTATTCACCCCCTCTAGGCGACATCCACGTCCTTTCACCATTTTAGTAGCATCTTTGACAATATTACAATTAGTGGTGAGAGCAAACTCCAAATTCATAAAGGTAGAATTGCTGCCAGAATTCACCAAGGCAACCGCTTGTTTTCCCTCAATGTGGACTTTTATGGAGATGGAGTTGACATTGCCAGTGTGAAGCTCATGTAGGGAGATGTTCATGCACTATTCTTCTTGTGTTGGTTGTTCTTCTGGGTAAGAATCTTCCAATTCTTCTTGCACAAGAACTACTATAGTGGGGTCCTCACCTGTTAAAAGGTTCAACACTTGGGCTTGTTTGCATTTATATCCATAAATCCAATTATCTCCACACCTCCAACATTTACCTGGTTCTCTTGGCCTTTGAGTAATTGATGGAATTCTCATCTCATTGGTTTTATCAGGAGAAGTAGTGTAGCTTTTGTGAAAACTACTAGAGTGTTTAACAATGTTACTATTTTTATAGTATTTTGTTTTGACAAGTTCTCCTTTTTTCGAATCAATTGCTAACTAGTAAGCATTTGTAATGGAAGTAGGTTTAATTGGACTATGCGGGTACTTCCGATGTGATTTTAAACCATTCACTTGAAAAACCATTATTGTTTGATCATGATGCTCTCTTATTGTACATTTGCCATCAAATCCTCAAACTAATGGGTATACTCTGCTACAGATAACTAGTGTTGTTTGAGAGAATTGAAGCGTTCAGTTAAATCATAGGAGCTAGAAGAAGAAAACCTATGTAGTATCTCTTCACAAAATTGAGACCAAGTAAGTTCTTCTGTAACAATCCATATCTCCTTAACCAAACGTTAGTTGGACCAATAACATAAAATTGAGCAAGGTTTACTTTGTACTGAGTGGGCGCTCCAACCATCTGAAAGTATTTATCACACCGTCTCATCCAACCACTAGGATTATCTCCATCAAACTTAGGGAAATACATGCGAGGGCCCTTGGTTATGGATTTGAGAAATTGAGATCTCTCCTGCTCATATTCCGTGTAGTAATCTTCCCACTGAGTTCTAACTACCAAAGGTTGAAAATTATGGAAAGCAGGTGTATGGAGAATTTTGATGCTTATTGGTGTTGCATTGCCAGAAGTAATATACTGATAAAAGTTATGTCCTTAGCCTGGTGGTGCTTGACGTGTGGTGGTATGGATAGGAGGCAAAATTGGGTGGTACATGTGCTGCCATTGCTATGGTTTTCTCTTGTTAAACTTGCAACTTCTCACACAATTCCTTTGATAGTGGTCGAATAGCCTATTCTAACTTATCGGGCGTTGTTGTAGATTTTAGAACAGGGTCCATCTCTGTTGTTACCCTATGCCCTGTTGGATTGGAAGACGATGCACCTTGCATAACAAAGGATTTGAGAACATCTGACATGGCTGATAACTGGCTCATGAGGGAAGAGACGGCGTCCTGAACGCCTGTCATCACCGAGGCCATATCATCATGTTTCAAGTGGATTACATCCACATCCTTGCGCAAACCGTCAACCTCTTCGCACAACTCTGTTGTATCATCTCAGATTTGGACCAATTCCCCTTTCATAGCAAGGAGATAAACTACTTCAGCTTCATCCAGACTTGGTTTCAAGCGTCCCATCTTGACTAGAAGTTGGGGAGAGGAATTTTACGCCCGGTGTCCTGGTAACCCGAACCCCTTTGAGTGCAGAAAGCACGCGACATTTGAATCCAAGAAAATGTCATCTCCTTTCAAGATTGTTTTTGCAGCTTGTGTTCACTTGAACTACTGGGTAGGTTTGCTGAAGAAGGAGGAGCGGATACCGTTGGAGAAGGGGCCCTCGATGCTGAAGGATAATATAAAGAAGAAGATGATGATCTGTGCCTCAGCTCATGTTGATGAATCGATGGGGTGATTCCTTGGAGGTTTGTTGGAAGTCTACAAGTTGAAGTGTCCGGCTGTTACCATCTACTTGTTGTGGCTTTGTTGGATGCACTACAAGAAACCTGCTTATTCGTGATGGATATGCGGTGACAGTCTTGAAATCTGTCACTGACTATGACAACCATTCGTTTTTTGTCACGGAAACCATCACGGATCAGCGAGCCATGGATGGGCCTACGACAGGCAGCCACTCAATGACGGCCCTACCGGAAATTTCATCTAAAATGTCAGGGATTGAACAACTGGGCCTTAGTTGGGTTTAGCTTTTCTTGTTTTTCTGGCTATATCCTTGTTTGGCCCTTGTGTGGGATGTAGTCTTTGTGATGTTGCTAGGCTTGATTTCACTTAGTTGTTTTTAGGTGGCGTGTGAATGGCGCTACAGGGTTTTCACCCCGTGGTCGAAGGTTACGATTGCGAACCTTTGCCAAGGGTTTCCCTATAGTGCCTGAACTCGCCTTTTCCCTTTCCCTTTTGTCCTTCCTTTTATTTTCCAGACACTCAGAACTATTTGTATTCCCGTTATCTTGGTAATGGAAAGGGGATTAGCAAGGTTGAAAAAAAGTAACATGATCTCCAATTTCAGCCCTGCCGCCGTCGAGATTCGTGCGAGTGATTTAAGCACCACCAGTCATTGACTTGGGTTTTGATTTTGACAGCTAAGCAGTGTGCCCAAGCAATTAGCCAAGCGTCCATGGGTCTTGGCGAATAGGTATACTACCGCCAACGCTGCCCCACTCCCTGCTGTCACACCACTGATTCGCCGCCGTCATGAGTGCCGTGGACGCCAAAAAGGGAGGGAAATCAGGGTCACCCCATAAATCGGTCGCGCCACCGAGGAAAAGACTGACTCATGATACTGATTGTCATGGCTCGATTTTGCGTGAATAATGGAGGAGGGGAAACTAGGGTTTGCGAGAGATTGAGGAAGGGGAAAATTGCTGTGTGGTTGTATTACTATAAGATGTATGGTTGTTTTAGCTCAAGGATCAAGTGATAGTTCCACAACCCTTAAAGAAATGAAAGTAGACTTTATATAGCCGCAACGCTAGGTGAACGCTACAGTACGATAAGTGAAACAATATAGTAATTAGTAATAATGACTCGGTAGACGGTGAGCTACGCGAGCCACCGGGTTTGCTGGAATCAAACGAGCGAGCGAGCGAGCGAGAGAGAGAGAGAGAGAATGATTTGCATGGCGTAAGGTTGCAGCTTTTCTACTCCGGGCCTCTACCCTATTTATTCAGTATGAAAAGCAAATACATACACGCGATAAGCCCGCGATCGATCTAGACGTGCCATCCCACATCCACGATGCATGAGAATCGGTCGTGCTGCTCCTAGCTACTCACCATGGTGCACATACAATGTGACTCTGGCCTAATCTTTAGGGAAAGCAAAACAAACTAGTAACAGGAAACTAGCTAACAGAAAAACGGAAAACTAGTGTTGGGCCATGACAGGGTTTAACACAACACGGTCTTCATGAATTCCTTCATCATAGGCTCATAGACATCCGTTATGTGAATGTCTAGCCGAGCTAACTGAAGAAGAACACACCTGACACTTTGTTGAGTGGCCTCGTATGTTTTAAAGAAGCATCCTCATTTTATGCATGCACTCCATGGCGCGTAGCTCTCATGAGCGCAATAGCTTGGTGGCATGTAGCACTCGCTTGTACTTCCTCCGTTCCTAAATATAAGTCTTTTAAGCGATTTCACTAAGGGTCTACATATGGAGCAGAATGATTGAATCTATACTCTAAAGTATGTCTATATACATATGTATGTAGTCCACTAGTGAAATCTCTACAAAGACTTATATTTAAGAACGGAGGGAGTAGCAGCCGTCGGTGAGTTTGTAGTGAACCTTGCATGCATTTTTTTTGCATTACTCCCTTAAGGGTCCGCCGACTAGCAACATCCAACACCAATGCAACGTCAACCCTTGGTTTGGCTTGTAGCTTCCCGAGTGTTGCGCCACATGCAACACGGCCACACCGTCTATGGTGGAGAACAAACACACCGGGGTCCCCTCCGAACTTACAATAGGCTCATGCATGAAATGACGGGCTGACCTGCAGCACCGACCGTCATCTTTGCATCACGTCATTCGTCCTTGCGTTAGTGCATGGCAAGCTGGCCGATGGTAAGAGAGAAGCATGAGTAGTGTCCGGGGAATATCCCCAGGGTAGCCAGACGGCGGCTGGTGCCCCTTTTGAAAAACATCAGGGCGGGTCTTGCCCCTCAAGCATCGGCTTCCATTGGCCAGCTCTGGCCGCACGAAACAAACTGGCTCGGGGCAACGCCGCTCGTCGTCCGGCTCCGGGGCGACCTGCTAGCCGACGGGTGTCGTGGTTTTGTCACGGTAAATGTCCTCGAGATCGGATTTAGTGGTGAGGCCATCGTGGCGGTGTGGCGACTCGAAGGGGTTGATTGGGGATGAGAGACAGATTTACCCAGGTTCGGCCCCTTCAATAAAGGTAAAAGCCCGTGCCCTGCTTTTGTGTCTATATTGATGGGATCTCGATTACAAGGATGCATAATCGTTAACCTAGCTCTCGAGAGTTTCTCCATTCTTCTTTCTGACTCGAGGGCTCTCCTTTATGTACATGTAGATACCTCGAGTTTACAACTGAGTCCGGGTCAAATAAACGCCGATGACTTACTATAACTCTATCTTATCTTACTTCCCAAGTTTAGGGAAACTCCTGGGGTCTTCTGCCTTCTGGGCCTTGAGTCGCCATCCCATGGTGTTGGGACATAATATGATCTACTCGATACATCTACGAGCCCATCTTCTTGTCTCTTCCTATGATTTGACCTAGCCCTTTACGGTGGGTTATATCCTGGGGTTATATCCCCGACATTAGGCCCCAAGTTCACTTGAACTTGTTCATGTCAAGCTATCTTGATCAAAAAATGAGCCGGCCATCCTTGCCTTTTATCGCCTTCTTAGTTTCTTCAAAACGCCGGCTGGTAGCTCTTACTGTCTTAGCTATCTTTCCTTCGTTGTCTGTCTAAGACGTCACTCGCGAGAATTTAATGTCATGTGGTGTCATCACGACCAGTTCCTCCATGCATTCCTATCCCAAAAACCGAGGCATCGTCCCTTCAATATTTTACTGCGCTCCTCTATTCCCGTGCTTTGCAGTTGTGACTATTAACATTATAAATATAGGTGGAGGGTCCGTGTTGTTCACTTTTACCCCCTTCTACTCATCATCATCATCTTCTTCTTCCTCTCGTCTGAGCACGTGGTCGCGCCATTGTAGTTGCTTGCCTTTCGACAACTGCCTCGTGTTACAGCCATTCCCGTCTTCTCCATGGTTATTTCAAGCATCTCCTCCAATCGACAAAAGGTATGTTATTTCTATTCCTCTGTAAATCTTCGCATGAGTTATCTTTCGAAGTTCTTCGAAGAACCCGAGAGTGCCGCATCTATTCATCGCCATTGTGGCTATCTACATGCTTTGAATCTTTATAAACGGGGTATCAAACACAGTTTTTCTTTTCCCGGCGTAGTAGGCTCATATCCTTTCTTAAGAACTTGTGACACGAACCATTGCCATTTCCATGTTCTAGGCTCAGTAATTATTTTTTCCTTTCCGAACCTTTTCCAGATCCGTAGTTGTAGGAATTTTGATAGGAAATTGTTTCTCCTGTACTCAAGAGAATCAGAAACAAACTTTGTCTGGTGTAAGGCGCCTTTTATTGTCGCTGTCTTGTATAAATGACCTTAACCCGCCACATCTAAGTAGTGCTTGTTTTTTTGGGCATCGACTCATCTTTGTGGCAACCCTTTTGTTAAAGATGTCCATACCGTCTTATCTTTTATCATAACACATATGTTTTTGCAATCTTTTGAGTGATGTCTAGGCATGTCATCATGTTGAAGGCTTCCATATGCAATTGGGTGCCCTCACAAGTTTCGAAAGAGCTTCGCCAGGGCTATGTAGACCAAGGTCTATTGTCTTCCAAGGAAGTAATCATATGGCGGGTTCCTCAAGGGGAGACACGTCCAAAGCCTAATGAAGGAGAAGTATTGATCTTCATAGATCACCTTCTGAGAGGTTTTTCTCCTCCTGGGTCAGAGTTCTTCCGGGATGTACTCAAGTTTCTTCACCTTCATCCACAAGATTTGGCCCCTAATTCCATATCAAACTTATGCCAATTTCAAGTCTTATGTGAGGTGTACTTGCAAATGGAACCCACTGTTCCACTCTTCCTGGAATTCTTTTATCTGAACCGCCAGACTGAGTGCATGGATGGCCCCAACCAAGAGCTGGGTGGTACTTCAATTCAAAGATGCAGAAATGGAGGCTTTCCTTCTGCTGCCCTGCCAAGTCATCCCAAAGGGTGGAACAAGACTTGGTTCTATTGTCAAAATACTGCCCTAGCAGACAAACATCTTGTGCTGGGTTATAGACCAAATCGCTTTCTAGTGGATTTTGAACTTCTCGGCCAAATTTCTCAAGAAGAACATGATAAGTTTTCCTTTGTTTTCCAAAAATTGGCGACTCTCCGGTCTCACGGTCTGCCCGGAGTAGACTTGACCCATTGCTGGGCCTCCTGGATGATCCTTCCATTGAGCCATCAAAATGCTCTTATGTGCAAGTATTCTGGTCATGTAGATGACCCTCAGAGATATATCGCAATGATTTTGACACACGATGATGTAAATAAGTTTGTGAAGAAATTGCTTGGGGAAACTCACGCAGCCTGCGACCAAGTCGGCTTGAAGCCTTTCAATGCTCTCAACCCGGCTCCGGCGGTATGAAACTTTTTCAGCTATTACCTGATTATCTTTGTGACAACCCTTCCAAGCTTCAAGTATTTTATTTTAATTCATCCAAATCTTACAGGCTTCTTCTTCATTTTGGAAAAGGAAGAGGAAAGTCCCGGCTAGAAAATCTAAAATCGTCCCTTCCAAGAAGAAGATAAGGTGGTTCCTATTACTTCAACTTTTCGGGGCAAGTCTGCGTCAGCTAGTGTATCTGGCTAGTCGGCTACCCGGAAACTTTAAGACGAGGTGCCTCATAGTCCAAGTCCATCTCGTCCCCAAGCTGGTCTTTTTTAAACAACCTCTTAATCCTGGTGAGTCAAATTACCACAAATCTCTCCCCTCATCTACTTTGAAGTTGCCTCCTTTTGTTATTAATCAAGGGTAAGTTTGTCCTTCTTTTGTAGCATATGTTCGCCTGTTGAGACTTTTGAAACTTTATCTTGTCTTCTTATACTGCAGTGCCAGGGCCAAGAAGAGGAATCTTGGCGGTTCTTTTACCACTCCCGATCCAGATAATCTGGATACGTCCATTTTCGGAGCCATAGGGCAAATCGAAGATCAAGTTATTAAAGTTGATTTACCTCAGCCTGGAGTAGAAAAATATGTTGCCTCGCCTACGGGTGTTGAAGATGACCCGGCGATGGGTATTGACCCGTTGATTCAAGAAAAATCTTCTGAAGGTGTTTCTTGTGACAAGAACACAGAAGTGGTCATCCTTGGGTCAAGTTATACTACTCCTGGCCCTTTTGTCATATCGGCAAAACAAACCACGAAAGGGGAATTTATCCAATCTGACAAAGGAAAATCTAAACTGAAGTCTATCTCATGATGCTTTTAACATCGAAAAATTGCACGTTGGTTATCTTGAACATCTTTCTTGAGGCTGACAAATGGAAGCTAGCCTTGTAAATACAATGAAAATGAAATATGAGGTAAGCTATGTATTCCATATATATGTACCCTTTTGTAGCCCCAAAGGCCCAACTCATCTTCTTGAGATGAATCAGGTCTTTTTATTTTTTGAAGATGGATTCGACCTATAGCCCCTAAGGGCCGACTCATCTTCTTGATATGAGTCGGGTCTTTTATTTTTTGATGATGACTTCGACCTGTAGCCCCCAAGGGCCGTCTCATCTTCTTGAGATGAGTTGGGTATTTTTTTGAGGATAAATTCGACCTTTGCTAGCTAGCTTGTAAGAGATATGTCCTTGAAGAGCTATCATCCCGCCTATGACTCAAACAATGCAAAAATTCAACCGTCCTCATTTAAATCAGTTAGTTTAACTCCACAGCACCACAAGCAGCTCTTTACCCCCGATGTCGATCCATCGTCTGTCTTCAACGAGGAAGCCATGTTTGAAGCCTTGGCCAACTGCGACTAGAACTTGGACGATCTTCAGATCGTGGAACCGGCGAATCGAGTGGAAGATGAGCCGAAGGCGGCTCAGCCCAAATATCAAGACAAAGCTTAACCCCAAACTTTGTAAAAGCCGAGTTATAAGAATTATGAATTCCTACTATTAGGACCGGAAGCATGTGTGTAATATATTTGAATTAGCAACTGTTTTTGGCTGCGTCGCAACTTTTGCGTTTGCCTTGTGAGCTCTTTAACTTTGTGATAATGGCAAAGAAATCATGCTTGGGAAAGTCCTTGTTAACTTTCTTTTACTATTTGATGTCTATGAGCCAAATAAACCTTGATTTTGAAGCCTGTTTCCTTTCTAAAATTGACCCTTAACAAGAAATCTGGTTGCTCCAAAACACCTTGAGGGGAGTCATTACTGCCTCCCTTTTGTAACCTTTCTTCACGTTTTTCTCTGCCGAGTTGTAACACTGTGGACTATTCTCGTTACAGTATTATGATTTCATAACCCGGGCATTTTTTATGAGCCGGAAAGAAAAAACCATTCGTACCCGGGAGGAAAACCAGTGATAGTAACAATAATAATCTGGCTCAGTGAGACGTGGCAAAAAGAGACCGACTTTCGAAGCTCAACTCTTGCTTCAATGAATCGGGTGTGATAACCCATGGTTTATCCTTGCTTTCAGTATGTCGGCTCTCACATGACAAACCAATGTTTCAACCTTGCTAATTCAGGGTCCACAATGGATTGAGTAGTCAAGCGTACATGGAGTCATCTTATCAGAGTCACATCAAACATACCGACAGGTTTAACCATTTTGTGGCGTCTTTGCCAATCAAGAGGGTGAGAAATCTAAACTCAATGAGTTGGAAGCCCTCAAGTGACCTATGATCGAGAAAAAGGCCAAGCATAGGATTGTATAAGACAATGCTATTACTGCTAAACAACGTGGGGACCAGTAGCCGCTAGATAAGCCAGCTTAATTCTATCGATCATGATAATTTATTTAGACTTCTACCCCCATACAACATATGATAAAAACTCATGCTCAGGTTTTGGAGAAAGATGAGCTTTATTAGATTCAAACTATCATAGAGGCGTGTATAGAATTTAGGGGATGTACAAAAAATAATGAGCTAATGACTCTATGAATAATAGGGCCATAGATGAGCAATATTCCAGGGCCGTGTAGTCTCTCCTTCAGAAGTGTTCTTACCAGGTCGTAGGTCGATCAAGTAATATGAACCATTTTTGAGAATTTTTCTAACGATAAACGGGCCTTCCCAGGGTGGCGAGAGTTTATGCATCCTGTTTGATCTTGGATTAGCTGGAGAACCCAACAGCCTTCCTGAAAAGTGCGGATTTAACCCTACGGCTGCGATAGCAATGTAGGTCTTGTTGGTATATGGGTGACCTAGCTGCTGCCAAGTCTCGCTCCTCCTCCAAAGCGTCCAAAGAATCTTGTCTCGCCTGTTCATTGTCATTCTCAACATAAGGGGCGACTCTAGGAGAGTCATGATGATATCACTTGGCAGCACCGCCTCAGCACCATAGACCAGAAAGAATGATGTGTACCCCGTGGACTTGTTTGGAGTTGTATTGATGATCCAAAGAACTGAAGGGAGCTCTTCAACCCAACAACCCGGAGTGTGTTGTAACGGTACCATCAGTCGGGGTTTTATCCCTCTTAGAATCTCTTGATTCGCCCTTTCGGCTTGCACATTGGATTGCGGATGTGCCACGGCCACCAGGTCGAGCGGGATATGCTCTTTCTGAGAAAATTGCTCCATAGCTCCTTTAGACAAATTGGTGCCATTATCCGTGATAATGCTGTGAGGATAGACAAAACGGTAAATTAACTTCTTCAAAAGTTTCACCATTGTTTCTACATCGCAATTGCTGACGGGTTCCGCCTCAACCCACTTGGTGAACTTATCAACCGCCACTAGTAAGTGGGTCTTTTTTATTTGGAGGCATTTTGAATGGACCAACCATATCAAGCCCATAGACCGCGAACGACCATGTGATTGGGATCATGCACAATTCTTAAACCAGCACATGGGCGTGCGGTGCAAATTTTTGGCAACCATCGCACCTACATACAAGTTATTCTGCATCCGCATGAGTTTTCAACCAGTAAAAACCATGTTGAAACGCCTTTGCCACCAAAGATCTTGAGCCGGCGTGATGCCCACAATCAGCAACATGGACTTCACTTAGAATTTCTTTCCCTTCTTCAGGAGAGACACATCATTGGAAAACGCCAGTGCTGCTCCGTCGATGTAACTCACCTTTGATAATTGTCATCGACTTAGAACGACAAACTATTTGGCGGGCCTCAACCTCCTCGATTGGGAGCTCTCCTCGAGTGAGATATGTTAAATACGGCACCGTATGATCCGGGGTCGCGTGGAGAGTCACCACCAGTTGCGACTTTGGATCCAGAATTGCTATGTCCTGTTGAGGTGGTAATTTCACCAAGAGATTGTGAAGAACATCCAGAAAAACATCGGAAGGGACCGACTTCTGCTGAGAACCAAGCCGTGACAGGGAGTCCGCCTCCTCATTGAGCCGACGATCTATATGATCGACTTGGTATCCATGAAAGTAACCCACCACCTTGGTGACCTCTTATTGATATGCCGCCATGAGGGGATCTTTAGAATCCCATGTCCCTGAAACCTGCTGCGCCACCAAGTCTGAGTTGCCTAGACACCTGACCCAAGTAAGGTTCATTTCCTTAGCCATTCTTAGCCCATGTAACAAGGCCTAGTATTCAACCACGTTATTAGTGCAAGGGAACATGAGCCGTAGAACATAGCAAAATTTATCACCTCATGGAGAAGTTAACATGACCCCACCCTGGATCCTTCTAGCTGCCTGGACCCATCAAAATGCAGAGTCCATTACGTGTTGTATGGCCTGTCCTCTGGTATTTTCAACTCTCTCCAGTCGTTGATGAAATCTGCCAACGCTTGGGATTTGATAGCCATTCGAGGCATGTACTTCACCTGATGTGGACCAAGCTCAATCATCCACTTAACAACCCGCCCAGTCGCCTCTCGATTTTGTATGATATCACCAAGGGGTGCTGAACAGACCACAATGATTGGGTGCTCTTGAAAGTAATGTTTCAGCTTCCGGCTTCCCATAAAGACCCCGAAGACGAGCTTCAGCGAATCTGGGTACCATTGCTTGGATAGGGTCAAGAATTCACTAACAAAATAAACAGGCCGTTGGATTGGATATTCCTTTCCTTCCTCCTTTCGTTCGGCGACAACTACAACACTTACCGCTTTCGAATTTGCAGCAATGTGCATGAGCATGGGCTCTTTGTAGGTTGGGGTGGCTAGAACCGACAGTTCAACCAACTGCTTCTTGAGTGCTTTGAAAGCTTCATTAGTCGCGCCAGTCCAAACAAAATTGTCTGTTTTCCTCAGCAACTGGTAGAGCGGGATCACCTTCTCCCCTAGGCGGCTTATAAACCGGCTCAATGCTGCGATGCAGCCCACTAGGCGTTGAACCTGGTTTATGTTAGCCGGCTTACCTAGCGAGGTTACCACCTTGATCTTGTCAGGGTTGGCTTCAATGCCTCTTTCAGAGACTAAGAATCCTAGTAGTTTGCTGACAGGGACCCTAAAGACACACTTTGCCGGGTTAAGATTCATGTGGTACACTCGAAGGTTATCAACTTTTTTTTGATATCATCCAAGAGTGTTTCCTTCTTATTAAATTTCACAACGATGTCATCAACATAAGCATGAGTGTTGCACCCAATTTGTGAATGAAGGCAATTCTGTACACATCGCTGGTAAGTCGCCCCTGCGCTTTTAAGCCCAAAAGGCATAGAAACATAGCAGAAGGCACCAAAGGGGGTTATGAAAGCGATTCTCCTGACCTTCCTTAGCCATTTTGATCTGATGATAACCTGAATATGCATCCAGAAAGCACAATCGCTGGCAACCCGCCGTAGAGTCAATAATCTGGTCGATCCATGGAAGGGCGAAAGGGTCCTTCAAACAAGCTTTGTTGACATCCATGTAATCTACACACATGCGCCAGGTGCCGTTTTTCTTCAAAACAATCACCAGGTTAGTTAGCCATTCAGGATAGAAAACTTCAATGATAAACCCGGCAGCTAGGAGTCCGACCACCTCTTCCCCAATAGCTTTGCGTCTCTTCATTTTTGGATCCACATTAAGATGGTGCTTAGTGATGACGAGATGATGTATATACTTCTCGCCCCTCATTGGTTACCCCAAGTGGAAGGTGGAGATGTAGTCACCAACAAATTTCCATTACACGAAGACTGTAAGGTTTATCGAACGAGGAGGACTCCTAGGCTCAACAAGTAGGTGTCTTCCACCCTGGCGCTAGCAGAAGACGTGGATCTGCACACACAACAAATAACTTTGCTCCCAACGAGTATAGAGAGGTTGTCAATCTCTCCAGCCTTGTAGTTTGCAAAGGGTCAAATCACAAGCGGGAAGGCAATAGTGATTGCAACGGAAAAGTAAATGAAAGCGGTAAATGATGGAGGTGTAAACAATGATGGTGATATGGACCGGAGTCAAATGACGTTCACTGGTGATGTCTCTCTCCCAAAAGACGATAAACAACTATGCTAGGGTAAACAAATCATAGTTGGGCAATTGACAGAATTATGATCGCACCGCAATGCTAATTATGCTCCTTGATAGTTAGAGGTTCAATAGTAATGGGCAATACGCCGAGACAAGTAGAACTTTTATTCATCAACATCTACTTACTAATCATCCACCTTGAGATATCTAACCAGAACATCTCTCCAGTATTAAGTTGCGAGTCCCACCCAAAGTGTAAACTCAAAGCAACAGACAACTGCATTAACGAACTATGCGTAAGGTAAAAAATCCTAGCAACTGTGGTCACAAGCACCGTTGTTTTCTCCCTGGTGGCAACAAGCACATCCCCTAGTGTCATGTTTCTGTCACTCAAGCTAGACATCGAGGGGCCCGAACCCACAATCATGCATAACGCTCCCTCTTGGAGTTACGATCTACTACTTGGCCAAAGCAATGAAAAGCAACGGAGAACATGCAAGAATCACTAAGGAAGATAATATAAAAGGATAATCAAATATATAACTCATAACAATCTGAACATAATCTCATAATACATGGGATCCCAACAAACCGAGCATAGCAATAACAAGAGAATTACATAGATGCCTTGATCATGTAGGGCAGCTCACAAGGACTAACCATTGAAGCACAAGATTGGAGAGAAGACATCACATAGCTACAGGTCATGGACTCATGCTCCAAGGGAAACTACTCACGGCACATCCGGGAGACGTCCATGGTGGTGGAGAAGCTACCGGAGGTCAATCCTCCCTCTAGTAGGGTGCTGGGAAGAGGTCTCCTGACGCTCTCGATCACGGAAGAGCTGCGGCGGCGAAACGATGGAGAAATTTGCGATTCCAGAAAGTCTGCGAGGGTTTCCTCACGTAACACTAAATATAGACCAATGGAGGGCACCGGAGGAGGTGGGCCCCACCTAGACGACCTCTTGGCGCGACCTGGGGCCTGGCCGTGCCAGCAGACCGCCCCTCTGGCCCTCTTTCGGTGATCCCGAAGCTTCTCTTTCGCTGATTTTTTTAATATATTTTATTGGATTTTTTCGGGCTTTAGAAAATTGGGTAAAAGCCCCTGCAAAAAAGACATCAGCAAACAGAAACTGGCACTCGGTGCACTGAGTTAGTAGGTTAGTCCAAATATGTGTAAAATGATATAAAAGTGTAGCAAAACATATAACAATGTCACCCAAAAGATCATGGAACAAGCAGAAATTATAGATACGTTTGGGACGTATCAACATCCCCGAGATTAATTTCTGCTCATCCTCGAGTAGATAAATGATAACACAATAATTCATGTGGTGACATGCTAACACACATATAAGAACTTCAAAGTAAAGCAAGTGAGATATGCAATTCAAGTCAAGACAATAACAAGCAAGAGTGTATATCTACTATTGAATTTAGCAAAGTAAGAACATAAAGGTTCAAGAGCTCTCGTTGTCCGTGACTCGAATGTCTCCAAATGGTGTTTGCATGCAAGAAGTGGGAGATGGGTTCAGAGATAAACTATTTTTTAATTGAGAACTCAATCTACTAAACCTCACACTTAGTCTCCTTCGGAATCTTATTTTGACTCATCCCTAGAGCACTCATGCAATGTATGAGCGTAAGCAAGATATGTTGGCACTTATGATGGCAAATAGAATAATGATGGGGAAGGAAGACAAAAAGGTGTGAAAGGGTCACATCAATGAGGACAACCATATGCGAGAGAAAGCCAAATGATAGATATGATGCGAGGAGTAGGGATTGCCATGTAACAGATGCACATATGAGCTAAGGTAAGCTCTCCAATGGAACTAGTGGGGGTGCATCCAACTTGTTTGCTCATGAATACCTAAGCTCATTTGATGAGGCTCATCATTGGAATATGCAAACCAAGTTCTATGGTGTAAGGACCCCCACATAGTTATGCATGAATGAGATCTCTATGTAGTACCAATATAGTAATGGAGTACGAGTGTGGATATTTCAAAAGGAATAGTAGTGTTGCCCCCTTCTCTTTTTTTCTCCTTTTCTTTTTCTCATTTTATTTTTATTTTTGTGTGGCCTCTTTGGCTCTTTCTTTTATCTCTCATTTGTCCTCTTTGGGATCTTTTGTTTGTCCTCTTTGGGATCTTTTCCTCTCTTAAGGAGAACACTCTATTTTTACATGAATAGAAAGAAAAACCATCACACTTTATAAGAAGTACTCAACATAAAGACAAGTGAAAACTATCATGATGTATGCAAATGTATGCCTCTGCCAGTGTAGCAGGATATGCAATGATACTAGCGCGTCATGTAGCAGTAGTGAGGGAAAGGCCCAACTAGCACGCGGCTCTATGATCAAGCAAAAGCATGTATGACATGAAGATCAAGTCATGAGATGATGGATGTTAGATGTCAATGTATCTCAGAAAGGGTATGGAAATGCCTTAATAGGTAGGTATGGTGGCTGTTTTGAGGAAAGATATAATGAGGCTTATGTATGACATAACGTATCATGTCATGGGTTTGGATGCACCGGCGAAGTTTGCACCAACTCTCAATGTGAGAAAGGGCAATGCACGGTACTGAAGAGGCTAGCAAAATATGGATGGTGGAAGTTCCAACAATAAAATACTCACATTAGTCCGAAGAACTCATACACTTATTATAGGTAACTCTCTATGTAGTTAGGAAATTCACAAAAAGACAAGTACCCCGAGGAGGAACGTTTGGGGGTTTGGTTATCCTCGCGCATCCTCGACTCATGGTAACATGAGGGTACTCTATATATTCCAACCCCTCCAGAGGTTAGCGATCAATTTAGTAGTTAGAGTTCTCAACTAATTTTTAGTTTTTGAAAAACACACAAATTTACCAAAATACAACACCTATCACTAATAGGTTCAAGCTCTTCGCACCAATAGTCCAAACATTACTCAAATCAATACCTCAAAACTATTGCAAGTTACTACTATACTTAAATAGCAACCTCAATTACCTACTTATGCGAGACACACAACTCAGTGCAAGAAGCCAACTCTCTAAACAAGATAAGCATGATAACTCAATAGAGTTCCAAAATAAACCTAAATAAAAGCTCTTAAAAATATAAGCATGAAAACTAAGAGCTAAGCATGCCAATAGCTACGAAAAGATGAAGAACACACGAAAAGAATAAGCATGAAAACCTATGTTGTGTTCTAGAGTGGAATGGAGCGTGTGTCTCTCCCAAACAAGGTAGGATAGGTTTTGACTTGTTATGAACAACAAGAAAAACTAAAACAAACTAAAAATAAAATAGCTGGACGCTCCAAGCATATCACATATCATATGAAGTGATAAAAATATAGTATGGAGATGGACGACCTGATGATTGTTGATAGAGAATGGGATGCACTGGGGCATCCCCAAGCTTAGACGCTTGAGTCTACTTTGAATACTTCTTGGGGTGCATGGGGGCACCCCCAAGCTCGAGGGTTTGACACTCCTTTATCTTCTTTCATCATCTCTCCCATCACAATACTTGAAAACACCCTTCATACAAAACTCATCATAAGCTGATTAGAGTAGTTAGTTCCCTTAATAAAATAATTCAATACCTCTTGGAAATAAATATTCTCATGAAAAGCTACTTCTTCTCATGAATGCCAAAATATTTTTGCAAATAAAAAACAAGCTTAGGATTTGCAAAACAATGAAAACACAAAACATGGCAGAATCTGTGAAAAACAGAAAAACAGGTAGTAAATATTTTATTCGGGGCACTTCTGCGATTCAAATCAAAAGACTCAGAACAGATGCCAGAAAGACAATCATAGAGCATGCTGTCAAAACAATTCAGATCAAAAACATGACCTGGTGATAGTTGACGATTTTTTCCGTCAAGCAGACATAATCTGTTTTTGGACAACATGTCACAAATTTTGAACTTTCTTGCAATCGGAGGCTATAACTTGGCACAAAGCTTAAAAATAAAGATACAATGATGTTACTACAGTAGTAACACACATCAAGACCACTAAAACAGAAAGTAAAAACATATTGGGTTGCCTCCCAACAAGCGCTTTCTTTTATGCCTTTGGGCTAGGCATAATGCAAGAAGATGAAGTGTTATCAACTCCAAAAGAATAGCTTGCCCGTGTAACAGACTCATAAGGTAACTTAATCTTCTTTCTAGGGAAGTGTTCCATTCTCTTTTTAAGAGGAAATTGGAATTTAGTAATTCCCTCTTTCATGTCAATGATAGCACAAACGGTGCGGAAAAAAGGACATCCCAAAATAATTGGACATGAAGGATCACATTCAATGTCCATAATAAGAAAATCAACAGGCACATAATTATCATTGACAATAATAAGCACATCATCAACTCTCCCTAAAGGTTTCTTTATGGAAGAATCAACAAGACGAACACCAAAAGAACATGGATCATAAGGTTTCCAATCAAGCATATCATCCATTCTTTTGGGCATAACGGAGGCACTAGCTCCAACATCACACAAAGCAATGCAAGATATATTATTCAGTTTAATTTTGACTATAGGATCCCAACCACCTTCTAGCTTCCTAGGAATATAAGTCTCTAGATTGAGCTTCTCCTCCCTAGCTTTGATAAGAGCATTGGTAATATGCTCGGTGAAGGCAATATTAAGTGTACTAGTGTGCGGGTCTTTAGCCATTCTTTGCAAAAAGGTGATGACTTCGGAGAGACTAGAATTGTCAAAATCAAGGTCACTACCATTAATTAAAGTGGTACTAATGTCATCTAGGCTCATTCTTTTGGTTGTCTCTAAATTCATAGGACCTTCTTGTCCTATAGTTGAGGTATTAGCATCACCATTAATAGGTCCACTTGGACTAGGAGTGCGATGGGTGCTAAAAGTTTTGAGGTCCTCAACAACTTGTATAGTAGCAATGATGGTGTGTGTAGGAAGGCTCTTAATTCTCTCTTCCTCTTCCTTTTCTCTAGCCCATCTCTCTTTAAGTTTGGCTAGAATTCTTATGTTCTCATTAATTTGGACTTGGATAGCATTCATGGGTGTGGTGTTCCTCTCCTCAAGTGGGGAAGTTCTAATTTTAAGCATCTTTACATCATGAACTATGTTGTCCACCTTCAAAGAGCGACTATCCAATTTCTCTAGTTTCTCTTCTACACTCTTGTTGAAGGCTTTTTGAGTAGTGATAAAATCTTTAAGCATGCTCTCTAATTCAGAAGTGGAGTTTTTGGTGCTAGGATAAGTGTTGTTGTTCCCATAGTTGTTGGATGGGAACGGTCTAGTACTGCTACCAAAATTACTCCTATAGGCATTGTTATTGAAGTTGTTCCTAGAAATAAAATTAACATCCACTTGCTTTCTTTCTTGAAAAACCAAAGAATTTAGAGGAACATCATGAGGATCAATAGGAGCTTGCTTAGTGAGTAGAGTCATAATCATGTCAAACTTATCATTAAGGGAGGAGATCTGCTCAACATAGTTTACCTTCCTACCTGTTGGAGCTCTCTCGGTGTGCCATTGAGAATAATTTGTCATCATATCATCCAATAGATTTGTGGCAACACAAACTGTAGTTGACATAAAGGTTCCTCCCGCGGCCGAGTCTAACAGATTCCGCGAGGTAAAGTTCAATCCTGCATAAAAAGTTTGGATAACCATCCAAGTAGTCAAACCATGAGTAGGGCAATTCTTAACAAGAGATTTCATACGTTCCCAAGCTTGAGCAACATGTTCATTATGCAATTGCCTAAAATTCATAATGTTACTCCTCAATTGGATAATCTTAGCAGGCGGATAATACTTCCCAATAAAAGCATCTTTGAACTTATCCCAAGAATCTATGCTATTCCTAGGCAAAGATTGAAGCCACACTTTAGCTCCTCCTCTCAAGGAGAAAGAAAAAAGCTTAAGTTTAACAATATCACCATCTACTTCTTTATATTTTTGCATATCACAGAGCTCAACAAAATTGTTCAAGTGCAAGGCAGCATCATCTCCAGCACCGGAGAATTGATCTTTCATAACTATGTTCAACAAAGAAGGTTTAATCTCCTAGGACGTGGCTCCAGTGGCGGGAGAAGCAATAGGAGTGCAGATCAAGTCATTGTTGTTGTGACTAGTGAAGTCACACAACTTGGTATTCTCAGTGGAAACCATAGCAGCAGCAACAAGCAGGATCAAAGCAACTATATTTTTTGTGGATTTTCGGTATAAGACTCTAAAGCAAAAACTAGAAAGCAAACTAACAAGACTAACAAGCAAAGGTAAAAGATAGTGTGCAACTCCCCTATCTTGATGAATGGAGTCCCCGACAACAACGCCAGAAATTCGCTTGATGACGAGATGATGTATATACTTCTCGCGCCTCGTTGGTTACCCCAAGTGGAAGGTGGAGATGTAGTTAGCAGCAAATTTCCCTTACATGGAGACTCTAAGGTTTATCAAACCAGGAGGACTCCTAGGCTCAACAAGTAGGTGTCTTCCACCCTAGCGCTAGCAGAAGACGTGGACCTGGACACACAACAAATAACTTTGCTCCCAACGAGTACAGAGAGGTTGTCAATCTCTCCGGCCTTGTAGTTTGCAAAGGATCGAAACACAAGCAGGAAGGTAATAGTGATTGCAATGGAAAAGTAAATGAAAGCGGTAAATGATGGAGGTGTAAACAATGATTGTGATATGGACCAGAGTAAAATGACGTTCACTAGTGATGTGTCTCTGCCAAAAGACAATAAACAACTATACTAGGGTAAACAAATCACAGTTGGGCAATTGACAAAATTATGATTGCACGCAATGCTAATTATGCTCCTTGATAGTTAGAGGTTCAATAGTAATGGGCAATACGTCGAGACAAGTAGACCGTTTATTCAACAACTTCTACTTACTAATCATCCACCTTGAGATATCTATCCAGAACATCTCTCCGGTATTAAGTTGCGAGTCTCACCCAACGTGTAAACTCAAAGCAATGGACAACTGCATTAACGAACTATGCGTAAGGTAAACCATCCTTGCAACCATGGTCACAAGCTTCGTTGTTTTCTCCCTAGTGGCAACAAGCACATCCCCTAGTCTCATGTTTGTGTCACTCAAGCTAGACATCGAGGGGCTCGAACCCACAATCATGCATAACACTCCCTCTTGGAGTTACGATCTACTACTTGGCCAAAGCAACAAAAAGCAACGGAGACCATGCAAGAATCACTAAGGAACATAATATAAAAGGATAATCAAATATATAAATAATAACAATATGAACATAATCTCATAATCCATCGGATCCCAACAACCTAGCATAGCAATACCAAGAGAATTACATAGATGCCTTGATCATGTAGGGCAGCTCACAAGGACTAACCATTGAAGCACAAGATTGGAGAGAAGAAATCACATAGCTACTAGTCATGGACTCATGGTCCAAGGGAAACTAATCTTGACACATCCGGGAGGCGTCCATGGTGGTGGAGAAGCTCCCAAAGGTCAATCCTCCCTCCGGCAGGGTGCCAGGAAGAGGTCTCCTGACGCTCCCGATCTCGGAAACGCTGCGGCGACGGAACGATGGAGAAATTCGCGATTCCAGAAAGTGTGCGAGGGTTTCCTCATGGAACACTAAATATAGGCCAAAGGAGGGCACTGGAGGAGGTGGGGCCCACCCAGGTGACCTCCTGGCGCGGCCTGGGCCTGGCTGCGCCAGTAGGCCACCTGTTAGGCCCGTGGCCCCCCTCTGGCCCTCCTTCGATGATCCCGAAGCTTCCGTTTCGCTGATTTTTTATATATTTTTCTGGATTTTTTCGGGCTTTGGAAAATTGGGTAAAAGCCCCTGCAAAAAAGGCACCACCACACAGAAACTGGCACTGGGTGCACTGAGTTAGTAGGTTAGTCCAAAAATATGTGTAAAATGATATAAAAGTGTAGCAAAACATATGACAATGTCACCCAAAAGACCATGGAACAAGTAGAAATTATAGATACATTTGGGACATATCTCTCAGCGAGTTCCCTCGGTACTGCATGCATGTCAGAAGGTTTCCATGCAAAGATGTCCCGGTTCTCACGTATGAACTCGATGAGCGGTGTTTCCTATTTGGGATCCACACCGACCCCAATTGTGAACTGCTTGGATGAGTCGCGTGGGACGAAATCGACTTGTTTAATATCTCCTTCTGGCTTGAAGTTGAGAGGTTCTTCAGACTCAATAGTCGGCTTCTTGAGAGGACTCATATCTGTCGGGTCAACATTAGTTGTGTAAAACTTCAGTTCCTCGATGGCCCAGGATGACTCAGCGTAGTCCGTGTCCCACTCTTCACACTCTTGAGCCGTCATTCTATTTCCCTTTACTGTGATAGGGCCATTGGGGCCTGACATTTTAAGCTTGAGATAAACATAACAGGGGTGAGCCATGAAATGTTCATAAGACGGTCTTCTGAAAAGAGCGTGATAAGGACTTTGTATCTTCACCACTTCGAAAGTTAAGGGCTCGATCCTGTAGTTGTGTTCTTATCGAAAGAGCACGTCAATCTTGATTCGCCCAACCGGGTATACCGACTTCCCAGGCACGACGCCATGGAAAACAGTGGTTGAAGTTTCCAGGCTGCTGTCGGGGAGATTCTTCCGTCGAAAGGTGTCATAATATAATATATTGATGCTACTTCTTCTATCCATAAGGACCCTTGAAAGGTTGTAACCACCCACCTGAGGTGCTACCACCAGCGCCAACCCTCAGCGGTTGTCAACCCGGGGAGGGTGATCCTGTCGGCTCCAAGTGATTTGCTGCTTAGACCAGCGGAGATATTCGGGGCTCACCGGCTCAATCATGCCAATAGCTCTCCTTTTGACTTTGGTTTCTCGCTTACAAACATTAGTGGTGAATACATGATACTGATTGCTGTTTGGCTATTTAAAGCCACCAGATGACCCATGAGGGATATCCCGACCCGAATGTTTCTCCACATGCCTCTTGAGAACCCGCTTCTAGAACTCCTGCATGACATGACATTCTGCCCATGAGTGTTTAACCAGATTATCCCGAGTCCCGTGTTTGGGCCAAGGTGCCTTGAGTGCGGCCTCATAATCAGGCACCTTGCTCGTCCGACGATCCTTAGGATGGTTGCTCCATCGTTGGTTTTTGGAACAAGCATTGGTAGTGACCAAAGATTCTGACCCATATTCTAATCGTTTTCGCTTGTTAGTGCTTTGGCCTTCAACATCCGTGTCTTCGTGACGGTGGGCTAAATTGGTGCTTTTTGCCACAGCGTGGCTCCGATCAGTTCTGCTCCAGCTAGAATGAGTGCGACGAGCCGGCTCGACGATGTTGACGTAGATGTCCGGCTCGAGCACTGTTTGGTTAATCTTGCCAACGAAGATGTGGATCTTGCCAAAGGGTACTCGGTACCCGTACTAATTGAGTCGGTGTGAAGGCCCCAACTCGAATTGTCGATGTAGATCTTGCGGCGGCGACTCTTGGTCATTTGACCCGCCATGTAGCCCTCGAACCCCGGAAGAGCTCCCTCCGAGAACTCAACTCCACCTTGCGATTGCCCCATGGTGGGTGCCAACTGTCGTGGTTTTGTCACGACAAATGTCCTCGATATCAGATTTAGTGGTGAGGCCATCGTCGTGCTGTGGCAACTCGAAGGGGTTTATTCGGGACGAGAGACAGATTTACCCAGGTTAGGCCCCTCTAATGGAGGTAAAAGCCTACGTCCTGCTTTTGTGTCTATATTGATGGGGATCTCGATTACAAGGATGCAAAATCACTAACCTAGCTCTCGAGAGTTTCTCCCTTCCTCTTTCTGACTCGAGCGCTGTGATATCGATATAAGAGGTGTCTAGAGGGGGTGGGGTGAATAGACTACTTGTATAAATTAAAATCCTAGTTTTTCCCAACTTATTGGTTGGTAGATTTTAGTGATTCTAACAAGTCTAGTGCACCCTACACATGCAAGTCAACAAATATGGCGGCGGAAAGTAAAGACTTTGCACGTGTAGTAAAGAGTAGAGTTTAAGACGATCAAGCTGGAAGATGTTGACACGGCGATTGTTGGCATGGTTCCGATAGGTGGCGCTATTGTACGTCCATGTTAGTTGAGACTTCAACCAACGGAGCATAATGGCTGCAAGAGTCAATGGAGGGCTCCACCCACAAGGGGTCCACGAAGAAGCGACCTTGTCTATTCCACCATGGCTTTCGTCCACACAACACTAGCATCACTCGCGACAGATCTTCACGAAGTAGGCAATCTCCTTGCCCTTACAAACATCTTGGTTCAACTCCACAACACAAAGTAGGAGGCTCCCAAGGGACACCTAACCAATCTAGGAAGCACCACCCTCCAAAAGGTAATAGATGTGGTAGAACGATGAACTCCTTGTTCTTGTGCTTGAAAAGATAGTCTCCTCAACACTCAATCGCTCTCTCCAGATTTGGCAGGGGTAGGAGAGATTGATTTTGTGGAAAGCAAGTTGGGAGGATAGATATCAAGTTTCAAATGATTGGAATGGAATCTCTTGATCTCAACACATGAGTAGGTGGGTCTCTTTGAGAAATATGGATATGGCAAGTGTAAGTGTGTTCTGAGTGCTTCCTCTACTAGTGGGAGGTAGTTGGAGGGGTATATATAGGGATCCCCCAAAGTCCAACTGTTACAGCATTATTGCCCAACTCGGTGACACCGAAATCAATCTCGATGGTACCGAGTTGCACTAAATGTGGCAACTTGTGAATTCTCGGTGAGACCAATATAGGAATCTCGGCGGTACCAATACGATGGCCCAGACTAGTTTCCAAACTTGGTGAGACCGAGTTCAAACTAAGAAATTTCGAACTTCGAAATTATCTCAACAGAATGTTGGTCACCCAATCTTGGTGGCACCGATGGAATTGTTGGTTATACCAAGATGGTGGGATTGACATATGATTTGCCTAAGTGTAAAATCCGTAGGGCCGAATGGAATTTTTTGGTGGCACCATTTTGCTAGTTTCGGTTTGGACAGAGATATTTTGTGGGATGATGGTTGACTATTCTTGGTGGCTATGTCTAAGCACTTGAGCAACCAATTCATCATATTAGCTCACCCCATTTAATAGTATTGGCTTTCCTATGGACTCAAAGTGATTTCTCACAAATGTAAAATGTAGAGTCTGCTTGCTTGAAGCTTGAGCCAATCCTGTTCCTTCCTTCATCAAGGGGCATCTCCTCACAAGCCTATAGCCAAAGCTCTTTGTGGACTATACGTGAAATATACTAGGTAAAAGTGTTAGTCGAAGAGACAATGTATGTTGTCATGAATTATCAAAACCACCAAGGGAGCATATGTGCTTTCAATCTCCCCCTTTTTGGTAATTGATGAGAGCATACAAACAAAGCTTAAAATAAATATATGCATTAGAATATGACATCTTTGAAAGATACATGACTAGTACAAGCTCCCCCTAAATGTGTGCAATCCATTTTAAATGATAATTGCTTTGGACTGCATGTGCACACACGAGGTAGAAGGACAAGACAAATCATATAAATCTTGGCTATATGCATCAAACATGTGTGAATGAAGAGCTTCCATGTTTATGACCCACTATTGCAAACAATATGTGGAAGAGACAAGAGATCATCATGAACAAGGTTATGACGCCTATACTTACCTTGAGGTTCTTGAGCGTCTTAGCAGTAGGAGTACAATTGGGAAAACAAATGTTTGATAACACAAGAGTACTCTATTGTAAAGATGAAAAGAGCTTAAAAAATACCAAGATATGGAGAACATATGATAAATCTGATTTGCTGATAGATATGTTTCCAAGAGAATTTAGAACTTTCTCCCCTAAGGATGAATATGTGAGAATTTCCTCTCCCCGTGAATCATAGCATATAGATATTGGGAGTAGGTAGGGTGAGACAAGTTCAAACAAAAGATAGTGATAGTAAAGAAATGATATCTGAAACAATTTTAGCTCTCTCCCCCTTAATATGTAAGGTTTGATACATCTCCCTTGAGGTAGATTTTCCCTTAGGTAGACCTTCCTTTAGGAACATATATCTCCCCTTTTGTGTAAGCTTATTGGTGATATTTCTCCCCCTTTATGCAAACTTATTAGAAGCTTTGATATTCCCCCCCTTTGGCATTAATTTCCAAAAAGGTCAGACGGTAAGGGCATTCAGAGAAAGGGATCCTGGATACTTCTCTCTTTGATAAGGGTTCCTTGAAACAGACTTTTCTCTCCCTTTGATAGTAGGTAAGGGTTCATTGAATGTTCTCCCCATTTGATATGGATAAGAGTTACTTGAATTATCTCCCCCTATATTAGGGATCCTGGATGATTCTCCCTCTTATATTGTATGGGATTAGTGAGGTTTTCTCCCCTAGAGAAGTCCCCCCTAGAAAAATAATGCAAACCGGTTTTGTTTCCCAAAATGTTCAACAATATCTTAGAAGGAAATGGAACTTGGGATCATTGATAATCTTTCTCCCCCTAAGGAAAAAGTACAGAAAATATCAGAAAATCAAAGGGAGTGATACATTTAGGAGTCACCGAGCCAATGTAATTCGGTAGAACCAAGTATAATAGCAGGCCTCTGGGAGAAATTGGTTGGACCGAGTTTCCCACATCGGTGATACTGAGTTGTAATGAAAATCAACTCCTTAACTGAAATAGACAGAAAATAATCTAAAGATTGTCATAAGATACCAATTGTGAAATAAAACATAAGATATCACCAAATATTTTTTTGAAATATATATGTATATACATTTAGGTGAGAGTTGTATTGTTCCAAGAAAGTATGCGATGACAAATGTGAACCATACAATAATCTCCATCTAGATGTAGCGCGATGACTAGGTCACCTATATTAGAGTATTTGACTTGAGGAGTCAAGCAAAAATTCTTGATCATAGGTCATACTCATCGTTAAGTGACCCATTTTGTGCTTGAATTCTTAGTGTTTTTATATCAGTGGAGTTGCTTTACATCATGACTTGGTGCAAAGCTTTATCAAGGATATGAGTACATACCTTCGAATGATGTTGATGATGTGGCATGTAGCTGAACTTTTTGTGGATGCTCAAAGTTGATGATAATCATCTTGAGTTGGGAGCTATCCTTGTCCGGTTCACTTTTCAACTACAATGGTTAGTAATGCAAGGAAGAACATAATATATCCAAATGACATGAGTGAATTTCATCATCACATAATTGTCAAGGATATGATTTTGTTGTCTTCTTCCTCCATCTCTGAAGAACAGATTGTTCATAATTGGCCATGAAAAGATTGCTTTTGATGTAAGTTGATGGCGATCTTGTGAAGTGTAGTTCTTCCAAGTACCTACAAAAGGTTAGATGCAATACAAGGGAGCATAATTTTCCAAGATATAAGATAGTGTCATATCAATAGCATCAAGGAACAGACAATCAAGCTCATGCCCTTGCATGCACTTGAGTGAGTCTAGATCAAGTTCGAAGCATCAATGATGTTTAAATCACTCCTCAAATGACAAAATACTTTCTCATCAAGTGGTTTGGTAAAGGTTTCAGCTAATTGTTTGTCGGCACGAACATGCTTAAGATCTATATATCCTTTACCATCATGATCTCGAATGAAATGATGTCGTACTTGAATATGTTTTGTTTGAGAATGTTGCACATGATTATAGACAATTTTAATAGCACTTCCATTGTCACACAATAATGGAACATTTTTAACATGAATGCCATAATCCTTAAGAGTTTGAATCATCCATAGTAATTGCACACAACATGATCGGCTATATATTCAACTTCGGCAATAGATAAATATACCGAGTTTTGTTTCTTGGATGACCAAGGCACAAGAGATCTCCCAAGAAATTGACATGTACTCGAGGTGGATTTTCTATCAACCTTGTCTCTGGCATAGTCTGATCGAAATAGCTAACAAGATTAAAAGAAGATCCCTTGGGATACCATATGCCAAAGATTGGTGTATGTATCAGGTATCTCATGGTTCTTTTAACAACCAATAGACGACACTATTTAGGTGCCACTTGGTATCATGAACACATGCAAACACTCAACATGATATCAGGACGGGAGGCACATAGATGTAGCAATGAACCAATGATTGATCGATAAACTCTTAGTGAGGTCAATAGAAGAGGTGTCTAGATGGGGGGGGGGGTAAATAGACTACTTGCATAAATTACAATCCTATATTTTTCCCAATTTAATGGTTGGTAGATTTTAGCGATTCTAACAAGTCTAGTGCACCCTACACATGCTAGTCAACAAATATGGCAGCAGAAAGTAAAGACTTTGCGCATGTAGTAAGGAGTAGAGTTTAGGAAGATCAAACGCGAAGATGTTGACACGACAATTTTGGCATGGTTCCGATAGGTGGCGCTATCGTACGTCCATATTAGTGGAGACTTCAACCCACGGAGGGTAACGGCTGCAAGAGTCCACGGAGTGATCCAACCACAAGGGGTCCATGAAGGAGCGGCCTTGTCTATTCCACCATTGCTTCCACCCACACATGACTAGCCTCACTCATGGTAGATCTTCACGAAGTAGGCGATCTCCTTGCCCTTACAAACATCTTGGTTCAATCCACAACACGAAGTAGGATGCTCCCAAGCGACACCTAACCAATCTAGGAGGCAGCACCCTCCAAAATGTAATAGATGTGGTAGAACGATGAACT
The DNA here is from genome assembly GCF_904849725.1 of Hordeum vulgare subsp. vulgare. Classification (NCBI taxonomy): domain Eukaryota; kingdom Viridiplantae; phylum Streptophyta; class Magnoliopsida; order Poales; family Poaceae; genus Hordeum; species Hordeum vulgare. The sequence goes on from NC_058521.1 coordinate 381,937,675, forward strand.
CCTTGCTCTTGTGCTTCAAAAGATAGTATCCTCAACAATCAATCACCCTCTCTGAGATTTGGCACGGGTAGGAGAGATTGATTTTGTGGAAAGCAACTTGGGGAGGCTAGAGATCAAGTTTCAAATGATTGGAATGGAATCTCTTGATCTCAACACATGAGTAGGTGGCTCTCTGTGAGAAATATGGATCTGGAAAGTGTAAGTGTGTTCTAAGTGCTTCCTCTATGAGTGAGAGGTAGGTTGAGGGGCATATAAAGGAATCCCCAAAAATCCAACCGTTACAACATTATTGTCCAACTCGGTGACACCAAAATAAATCTTGGTGGTACCGAGTTGCACTAAATGTGGCAACTTGTGAATTCTCGGTGAGACCAATATAGTAATCTCGAGGGTATGGATATGATGACCTAGACTGGTTTCCAAACTCGGTGAGAGCGACTTCAAACTCAGAAGTTCTGAAACTTGAGATTATCTCAACAAAATGTTGGTCACCCAATCTCGGTGACATCGATGGAATTGTTGGTTGTACCGAGATGGTGGGATTGGCATATGATTTGTCTAAGTGTAAAATCGGTAGGGCCAAATGGAAATTGTTGGTGGCACCCATTTTTCTGGTTTTGATTTGGACATAGATATTTTGTGAGAGAATGGCTGAGTATTCTTGGTGACTATCTCTAAGCACTTGAGCAACCATTTCATCATAATACCTCACCTCCTTTTAATATATTGGCTTTCCTATGGACTCAAAGTGATTTCTCACAAATGTAAAATGTAGAGTTTCTTGCTTGAAGCTTGGGCCAATCCTATTGCTTCCTTCATCAAGGGGCATCTCCTCACAATCCTATAGCTAGATATCTTTGTGGACTATACCTGAAATATACTAGGTAAAAGTGTTAGTCCAAGAGACAATGTATGTTGTCATGAATTATCATAACCAGAAAGGGAGCATATGTGCTTTCAAGGGCTCTCCTTTATATGCATGTAGATGCCTCGAGTTTACAACCAAGTCTGGGTCAAATAAATGTCCTTGACTTACTATAAATCTATATCATCTTAGTTCCCAAGTTTAGGGAAACTCCTGGCGTCTTCTGCCTTCTGGGCCTTGAGTCGCCATCTCCTCGTGTTGGGCCATAAGATGATCTACTCCATAAATCTACCGGCCCATATTCTTGTCTCTTCCGATGATTTGACCTGACCCTTTATGGTGGGTTATATCCCCAACCGCGGGCCTAGATCCTAATCACCGCCCCATACGACAAGACACCACCATGATGGTGGAAGCGAGGACACAAAAAACATCTGCATGACGCCATGCACACATGGTTATAGTAGAGCCTATCGTACCGCTGACCATGGCCGACGGCAACTAGGCGAAGCGGCATAGTAGCCACACTGTGCCAACCACTTCATGATTCCAAGAACGCATGGCTATAGTAGAGCCGGCCATACCGCTGACCGCAACCAACTATGATCAGGCGAGGCGGCAGAGTGGCTGCACCGTGCGAGCTACTCTATGACACCGTGCACGTGTGGCGACAGTGGAGCCTCTCGTACCGCCCATCGCAGCTGACTGTGACTAGGCAAGGCGGGTCACCACTTCGACGGGAACCCGCACCTGGCGGGCCCTACATGCGACCCTCAAGCCGGCTAGAGAGGCCGCTAGGTGGGCCCACCCTTACTATCCACACATATTGTAAGCCGGTGGGCTGGCCTATAAAGCTCCCCCATGCCCCCCATGTAAGGGGTTCCCCGCTCTCGCACACGCACACACACTCGTATAGAGGCAAGCAAGGCAATCAAGCCCCTTATTCCTCCTCCATCCAGCAGCTCAAGGAGCACCACTGCACTAGATCTGGCAGGACTAGGGGTATTACCTCCCACGAAGGGCCCCGAGCTCGGGTACGTCGTGTGTCACCACCGCTTGTCCCCAATCCCGCTACCGGAGCCCGCGAGCGCACATTGGCCCCAACCACTCAAGTTAAGCCACCCCATGGCATCTATCATGATAAAACAATGACAGCCGGCGCCCACAGTAGGGCCATGCGCGGTGCCGACCGGATACACGCTCTGGATGAGACCCCTCGTAGCCTCCCACGAGCGCACCATGCCCGGTGTACTCTCCACGCTCGCGGCATCTGTTCTTGCGAGAGATGGGAGGTCACACGGTGTCGGTTCTGCCTGCCTCTAGACAAGCTACCTGACGGCGGTGACCCCGTCAGCATCGACAGTCTGTGCGTGCACTTTTGCAAGCTGTGCATCAGTGATGCGCCCGCCTCCGTTTAGTACCTTGTCCAGGTGCTCACTGTCTTTGACCTGCTGCCACTCGCTGGTGGCATGTCCCCTAGTGACATTGATGGCCTCTACGATCATTTCGCGGAGCTGCACATCAGCACCGTTCCCGTCCCCGACGAGTACCCCAACGAGGTGCTCAACTTCTCTAAACCACTACCTTCTCTTGGCAACGGTGCTCCAGACGACACGGACGGCCCTCACCTCCATGCCAAGGTGGTGACCATCGGCTCCACCACCATCTCGGGGTGTGCCAGGGAAGAGGTGGTGGTGGCAGTGGCTACGGCCCGTGCAGGCCCGTCCAACCCCCTGCGCATCGCCTTGGCCGGCATGCATACCCCCATCGTGCCATCGGCCAACCCAGCCGCTGCCACAACGGAACTCAAGGCAGCGTGCAAACAACTGTTTGAGGAGGCTAGCATCCTCGCCACCACGCAGCGCCGAATGGAGTCTGTGCAACGCGAGTACAACACCGTCTACGGCCTCATCCCGGCTGGCATCGAGCCCAGGCGATGCGGTGGGGTGCGTCAACGCGGTCGCGTTGTCGTCGATATACTCGGCGGGAACATGCCACCTACGACACCCCGCGACCAACATGAAGGCCAGCGACGTTGCCATGTACGATCTGTCCAGCCTAGAGGGCGAGGAGCGCGTGGTGCAGGAACAACGCGTCCGTGAACTCATCATCACTGCCAACACCCTTCAGGCCGAGTTTGAGTTGGCTCAGGCTGGCTCAATGTCCCCTCACCCCCAAAGCAACAGCCAGCCACCGGCTGGCGGAGCCCGACCGACGCAACAACCATCTTCTCCCCGCGGCTTTGGGCTTTGGGCTTCATGCAAGTTAGGGGCTGGACGAGTGTCCCCCACGCCACGACGACCAACTTGCCATCATCAGCGCACAGAACGAGCGACAGGAAACCGTCCAGCTCTAAACTGACGCATGTGCTCCACCTCCACGCCAGGACAAGGCTGCTTGAGCTGGCCCGATGGTGCGGCCTGACCTCGCCGCCTAGCTGGGGACCCGTGTCGAGGCTGAAAACGATGCTTGGCACGACCTCAATCGGTTGGCCGAATCCAGCCTCGTGGAGGAGAAAGGGCCAATCGGACTCGCTTGCTTTGGCCCCCTGCATCCGCAACTAGACGTTCCCAACCTGCCTCATGCTGCCTCGCGACACCCCCAAGCACAATGTCTTTGCCAAGCCGGAGGACCATGTAATCGACTATACCACCGCTGTCGGCATCGCTCGGGGCAACGAACGTGTGGTGGTGCGCTATGTACCGTTCATACTGCTCAGATCGGCCCGGACATGCCTAAACAGCTTGCCGTCCAGCAGCATCAACACCTGGACCGACTTGGAAGAAGCATTCGTGTGCAACTTTACGGGCACCTACAAGCATCCCCGACATCCCCGCGAGCTGCCATGTGCGTCCAGAGCCAGGACGAGTGGTTGCGTGATTACCTCATGCGGTGGACCGAGCTGCACAACTCTTGTGAAGGGGTGCACGAGGTACATGTAATCCAATACTTCACCAAGGGTTGCCGAGACGGCACCCTGCTCAAGCACAAGTTCATGTGCTCTGAGCCGACCTCCTTGGCGGACCTCATGGTCAAGGCGGACAAATACGCCACGGCCGACTCTGCCATGCATGTCAAGGTCGAGACGGCTGGCAAGGCTGTGCCGACCCGTCCAGATAACCCAAAGCCGACCGACGACGGACGGCTCCGACAGAACCACAACTCCAACAACAAGAGAAAGGCCGGCCAAATGGACCCGCACTATAAAATCCGACAAGTTGTGACCATCGAAGAAGAGCAGCCGACTAGACAAGACAGGACCCAACGGTAGCGAACCGGCAAGGCCACTTGGCTGCCAAAGCCCACCTTCGCGCAGATGCTCAACGTGTCGTGTAAGATTCATAACGATGCGAAGCCGGCGACAGACACTCTTCGGCAGTGCAGCTTCTCCCAGCGGCTGGCTCGAGGCGAGGGAGTTTCGACGCCTCCTCTCCTGGGGCAGCGAGCTCCGGCTTTGCCTCCTCTGCCGGCCCCGGCTCTGGCTCCCAAAGATGACCGACTCCTGGATCGCTTCCTCGAATAGGATGGCGCACACGTCATCTGCACTAGCGAGGATGATGATCAGGACGCCCAGTACAAGTGCCGACATGAGGTGAACGCCACAGTGCCCTCAGTCCCTCAGTACATGCATAGGTCCAAGAAGTTTATTACCGGGAGCCGGGAGGACCACCCGACAGTAATGCCAAACCCCGGCGGCTATGCCCTCATACGTCCAAAACGTATCTATAATTTCTGCTTGTTCCATGATCTTTTGGGTGACATTGTTATTTGTTTTGCTACACTTTTATATCATTTTACACATATTTGGACTAACCTACTAACTCAGTGCACCCAGTGCCAGTTTCTGTCTGCTAATGTCTTTTTTTGTAGCGGCTTTTACCCAATTTTCCGAAGCCCGAAAAGATCCAGAAAAATATATAAAACATCAGCGAAACAGAAGCTTCAGGATCACCGAAGGACGACCAGAGGGGGGCCAGGGGCCTCCCAGGCGGCCTGTTGGCGCGGCCAGGCCCCAGGCTACACCAGGAGGTCGCCTCAATGGGCCCCACCTCCTCCGGTGCCCTCCTTTGGCCTATATTTAATGTTCCGTGAGGAAACCCTCGCAGACTTTCTGGAATCGCGAATTTCTCCATCGTTCCGCCACCACAGCGCTTCCGAGATCGGGAGCGTCAGGAGACCTCTTCCCGGCATCGTGCCGGAGGGAGGATTGACCTCCGGGAGCTTCTCCACCCCCATGGATGCCTCTCGTATGTGCCATAAGTAATTTCCCTTGGTCCATGAGTCCTTGACCAGTAGCTATGTGATGTCTTCTCTCCAATCCCGTGCTTTAATGGTTAGTCCTTGTGAGCTGCCCTACACGATCAAGGCATCTATGTAATTCTCTTGCTATTTCTATGCTCCGTTTGTTGGGATCCGATGGATTATGAGATTACGTTCAAATTGTTATGAGTTATATATTTAATTATCCTTTTATATTATGTTCCTTAGTGATTCTTGCATGTTCTCCATTGCTTTTTATTGCTTTGGCCAAGTAGTAGATCGTAACTCCAAGAGGGAGCGTTATGCATGATTGTGGGTTCAGGCCCCTCGATGTCTAGCTTGAGTGACAGAAACATGAGACAAGGGGATGTGCTTGTTTCCAGCAGGGAGAAAACAACGGTGCTTGTGACCATGGTTGCAAGGATTCTTTACCTTATGCATAGTTCGTTAATGCAGTTGTCCGTTGCTTTGAGTTTACACTTTGGGTGGGACTCGCAACTTAATACCGGAGAGATGTTCTGAATAGATATCTCAAGGTGGATGATTAGTAAGTAAATGTTGATGAATAAACGGTCTACTTGTCTCGACGTATTTCCCATTACTATTGAACGTCTAACTATCAAGGAGCATTATTATCATTGCGGTGCAATCATAATTCTGTCAATTGCCCATCTATGATTTGTTTACCCTAGCATAGTTGGTTATCATCTTTTGGGAGAGAGACATCACTAGTGAACGTCATGTGACTCCGGTCCATATCACCATCATTGTTTACACCTCCACTATTTACCGCTTTCATTTACTTTGCTGTTGCAATCACTATTACCTCCCTGCTTGTGTTTTGATCCTTTGCAAACTGCAAGGCCGGAGAGATTGACAACCTCTGTGTACTCGTTGGGAGAAAAGTTATTTGTTGTGTGTGTAGGTCCACGTCTTCTTCTAGCACCAGGGTGGAAGACACCTACTTGTTGATCCTAGGCGTTCTCCTGGTTCAGTAAACCTTACAGTATCCGTGTAAGGGAAATTTGCTGCTCACGACATCTGCACCTTCCACTTTGGGTAACCAACGAGGGGCAAGAAGTATATACATCACCTCGTCATCAAGCAAATTTATGGCGCCGTTGCTGGGGACTCCACTCTTCAAGATAGGGGAGTTGCACACTATATTTTGCCTTTGCTTTTTTACTTGTTAGTTTGCTTTCTAGTTTTTGCTTTAGAGTCTTATACCCAAAAACCACAAAAAATTAGTTGCTTTGCTCTTGCTTGTTGCTGCTTCTATGGGTTCCACTGATAATACCAAGTTGTGTGACTTCACTAGTCACAACAACAATGACTTTATCTGCACTCCTATTGCTGCTCCCGCCACTCGAGCCACGTCCAATGAGATTAACCTTGCTTTGCTGAACGTAGTTATGAAAGATCAATTCTCCGGTGCTGGAGATGATGCTGCCTTGCACTTGGACAATTTTGTTGAGCTCCGTGATATGCAAAAATATGAAGAAGTAGATGGTGATATTGTTAAAATTAAGCTTTTTTCTTTCTCCTTGAGAGGAGGAGCTAAAGTGTGGTTTCAATCTTTGCCTAGGAATAACATAGATTCTTGGGATAAGTGCAAAGATTCTTTTATTGGGAAGTATTATCCGCCTGCTAAGATTATCCAGTTGAGGAGTAACGTTATGAATTTTAGGCAATTGGATAATGAACATGTTGCTCAAGCTTGGGAACGTATGAAATCTCTTGTTGAGAATTGCCCTACTCATGGTTTGACTACTTGGATGGTTATCCAAACTTCTTATGCAGGATTGAACTTTACCTCGCGGAATATGTTAGACTCGGCCGCGGGAGGAACCTTTATGTAATCTACACTTGGTGTTGCCACAGAGCTATTGGATGAGATAATGACAAATTATTCTCAATGGCACACCGAGAGAGCTCCAACAGGTAGGAAGGTAAACTCTGTTGAGGAGATCTTCTCCCTTAATGATAAGGTTGACATGATTATGACTCTACTCACTAAGCAAGCTCATATTGATCCTCATGATGTTCCTCTAAATTCTTTGGTTGCTCAAGAAAGAGAGCAGATGGATGTTAATTTTATTTCTAGGAACAACTTCAATAACCATGCCTATAGGAGTAATTTTGGTAGCAATCCTAGACCGTTCCCATCCAACAACTGTGGGAACAACAACATTTATCCTAGCACCAAAAACTCCACTTCTGAATTAGAGAGCATGCTTAAAGATTTTATCACTACTCAGAAAGCCTTCAACAAGAGTGTAGAAGAGAAACTAGAGAAATTAGATAGTCTCTCTTTGAAGGTGGACAACATAGCTCATGATGTAGATATGCTTAAAACTAGAACTTCCCCACTTGAGGAAAGGAACACCACACCCATGAATGCTATCCAAGTCCAAATTAATGAGAACATAAGGATGCTAGCAAAAATTAAAGAGAGATGGGCTGGAGAAAAGGAAGAGTAAGAGAGAATTAAGAGCCTTCCTACACACACTACCATTGCTACTATACAAGTTGTTGAGGACCTCAAAACTTTTAGCAACCATCTCACTCCTAGTCCAGGTGGACCTATTAATGGTGATGCTAATACCTCAACTATAGGAAAAGAAGGTCCTATGAATTTAGAGACTACCAAAAGAATGAGCCTAGATGACATTACTACCACTTTAATTAATGGTTGTAACCTTGATTTCGACAATTGTAGTCTCTTCGAAGTCATCACCTTTTTGCAAAGAATGCGTAAAGACCCCCACACTAGTACAATTAATATTGCCTTCATCGAGCATATTACCAATGCTCTTATCAAAGATAGGGAGGAGAAGCTCAAGCTAGAGACTTCTATTCCTAGGAAGCTAGAAGATGGTTGAGATCCTATGGTCAAAATTAAATTGAATAATATCTCTTGCTTTGCTTTGTGTGATGTTGGAGCTAGTGCCTCTGTTATGCCCAAAAGAATGTATGATATGCTTGCTTGGAAAGCTTATGATGCTTGTTGTTTTGGTGTTCGTCTTGTTGATTCTTCCATAAAGAAACCTTTAGGGAGAATTGATGATGTGCTTATTATTGTCGATGATAATTATGTGACCGTTGATTTTCTTATTATGGACATTGAATGTGATCCTTCAGGTCCAATTATTTTAGGACGTCCTTTTCTCCGCACCATTGGTGCTATCATTGACATGATAGAGAGAATTTCTAAATTCCAATTTCCTCTTAAAAAGGGAATGGAACACTTCCCTAGAAAGAATATTAAGTTACCTTATGAGTCCGTTACAGGGGCAAGCTATTCTTTTGGAGTTCATAACACTTGATCTTCTTGCATTATGCCTAGCTCAAAGGCATAAAAGAAAGCGCTTGTTGGGAGGCAACCCAATATTTTTTTACTTTATGTTTTAGTGGTCTTGATGTGTGTTACTACTTTAGAAACATCATTGTATCTTTATTTTTAAGCTTTGTGCCAAGTTATAGCCTCCGATTGCAAGAAAGTTCAAAAATTGTGACATGCTGATGAGAAACAGATTCTATCTGTTTGACAGAAAAAATCACCAAACATCACCAGATCATCTTTTTGATCTGAAGATTTTGCAATCATGCTCTATATAATTGTCTTTCTGGCATCTGTTCTGAGTTTTTTGATTTGAGTCGCAGAAGTGCCCCGAATAAATTATTTACTACCCGCTGTTTTGTTTTTCACAGATTCTGCCATGTTTTGTGTTTTCATTGTTTTGCGAATCCTAACCTTGCTTTTTATTTGCCAAAATCTTTTGCCATTCATTAGAAGCTGTAGCTTTTCATGAGAATATTTATTTCCAACATGTATTGAATTATTTTATTAAGGGAACTAACTAATCTAATCAGCTTATGATGAGTTTTGTATGAAGGGAGTTTTCAAGTATTGCGAAGGGAGAGATGATGAAAGAAGATAACGGAGTGTCAAACGCTCAAGCTTGGGATGCCCCCATGCTCCCCAAGAAACATTCAAAGGATACTCAAGCGTCTAAGCTTGGGGATGCCCCTGTGCATCCCCTTCTCTATCCACAATCATCAGGTCGTCCATCTCCATACTATATTTTTATCACTTCATATGATATGTGCTATGCTTGGAGCGTCCCGCTATTTGTTTTTTTAGTTTGTTTTAGTTTTGTTTGCTGTTCATAACAAGTCGGAACATATCCTACCTTGTTTGGGAGAGAGACACACTCCATTCCACTCTAGAACACAACATAGGTTTTCATGCTTATTCTTTTTGTGTGTTCTTCATGTTTTCGTAGCTATTGTCATGCTTAGCTATTAGTTTTCATGCTTATCTTTTTAAGAGATTTTACTTAGGTTGATTTTGGAACTCTCTTGAGTTTTCATGCTTATCTTGTTTAGAGAGTTGGCTTGTTGCACTGAGTTGTGTGTCTTGTATAAGTAGGTAATTGAGGTTGCTATTTAAGTATAGTAGTAACTTGCAATAGTTTTGAGGTTTTGATTTGAGTAATGTTTGGACTATTGGTGCCAAGAGCTTGAGCCTATTTGTGATAGGTGTCGTATTTTAGGAAATCTGTGTGTTTTTCAAAAACTAAACCTTTTTGTCTTCCTTCCCGACCATTATTTTATTTGCCATCATAAGTGTCAACATATCTTGCTTACGCTCATCCATTGCATGGGTGCTCAAAGTCGAAAGGGAGAGGATCATTGCATGGGTGCTCGTATTTTAGGAAAGTCAACAAGTGGTTTGGGGATGAGTCAAAATAATATTCCTAAGGAGACTAAGTGTGAGGTTTAGTAGATTGAGTTCTCAATTAAAAATATATTTTATCTCTGAACCCATCTCCCACTTATTGCACGCAAACACCATTTGGAGACATTCGAGTCACGGACATCGAGAGCTCTTGCACCTCTATGTTCTTACTTTGCTAAACTCAATACTTGATATAGACTCTTGCTTCTTATTATCTTGACTTGAATTGGATATCTCACTTGCTTTACATTGAAATTCTTATATGTGTGTTAGCATGTCACCATAGAAATTATTGTGTTATCATTTATCTACTCGAGGACGAGCAGAAATTAAACTTGGGGATGTTGATACATCCCAAACGTATCTATAATTTCTGCTTGTTCCATGATCTTTTGGGTGACATTGTTATATGTTTTGCTACACTTTTATACCATTTTACACATATTTGGACTAACCTACTAACTCAGTGCACCCAGTGCCAGTTTCTGTGTGCTGATGACTTTTTTGAAGGGGCTTTTACCCAATTTTCCGAAGCCCGAAAAAATCCAGAAAAATATATAAAACAATCAGCGAAACAGAAGCTTCAGGATCACCGAAGGAGGGCCATAGGGGGGCCAGGGGCCTCCCAGGCGCCCTGTTGGCGCAGCCAGGCCCCAGGCCGTGCCAGGAGGTTGCCTGGGTGGGACCCATCTCCTCCGGTGCCCTCCTTTGGCCTATATTTAGTGTTCCATGAGGAAACCCTCACAGACTTTCCGGAATCGCGAATTTCTCTATCGTTCCGCCACCGGAGCACTTTCGAGATCGGGAGCGTGAGGAGACCTCTTCCCGGCACCCTACCGAAGGGAGGATTGACCTCCGGGAGCTTCTCCACCCCCATGGACGCCTCCCGGATGTGCCGTGAGTAGTTTCCCTTGGACCATGAGTCCATGACCAGTACCTATGTGATGTCTTCTCTCCAATCTTGTGCTTCAATGGTTACTCCTTGTGAGCTGCCCTACATGGTCAAGGCATCTATGTAATTCTCTTGCTATTGCTATGCTCGGTTTGTTGGGATCCGAAGGATTATGAGATTATGTTCAGATTGTTATGAGTTATATATTTTATTATCCTTTAATATTATGTTCCTTAGTGATTCTTGCATGTTCTCCATTTCTTTTTATTGCTTTGGCCAAGTAGTAGATTGTAACTCCAAGAGGGAGCGTTATGCATGATTGTGGGTTCGGGCCCCTCGATGTCTAGCTCGAGTGACAGAAACATGAGACTAGGGGATGTGCTTGTTGCCACCAGGGAGAAAACAATGGTCCTTGTGACCACGGTTGCAAGGATTGTTTACCTTACACATAGTTCGTTAATGCAGTTGTCCGTTGCTTTGAGTTTACACTTTGGGTGGGACTCGCAACTTAATACCGGAGAGATGTTCTGGATAGATATCTCAAGGTGGATGATTAGTAAGTAGATGCTGATGAATAAACTGTCTACTTGTCTCGGCATATTGCCCATTACTATTGAACCTCTAAGTATCAAGGAGCATAATTATCATTGCGGTGCGATCAATACCTTCGGAGAGTTCCATCATTGGGTGAGCGATGATCCTTACTTGGTTCGCTCCATTGTGTTTGCTTCGTTCCCAGACGACCGACTTGTCCCTCGTAGTATCAACTTCTCTGAATATGCTGCTTGGGGGGGGGGCAAGGTGTCCTGGTCTGCACCTGTATACATCCTGGGGGCGGCGCCTGCCGAAGTACTGCCCAATGATGAGGATCCCATGCCCCTCAATGGCAACCCTCACCCGCTTCCCAAACATCTCGTCAATGACAACCTGCAATTTGCTCTGCCCCCGTACCCTGCGTTGGGATGGAATGCGGTGCTGCTAGCACCTGAAGATCCAGTGGTACCTGCTGCTGCTGCTGCTGCTGATGACGGTGGTTGGGGACAGCCGCCGGCAGCTGCTGATGGAGGAGGATGGGAACCTGAAGCGGCCCCAGAAGCACCTGTTGCTGATCCTGTTCAGGATCAGGAGTCCATGGTGATTGATCAACCGAGTCCTTCTTCCTCCGACTCGGTTCATGAGCTTGTCGACCTTGACCCTCAGCCGCAGGTTGACATTGAGGCGGAACCTGCTGATCAAGCCCCCCGGCTCCCAACTTGGAGGTGATAGTGGCTAACCCTGTCGCCCCTAACGCTGACATGGCACCGGTTGTCCAGGGTCCTGCTGCTGAGCCGGAGGAGGATGTGCTAGGGGTGGAGGAGGCGCAAGATGACAATCCTCTGGCGATTGTCCCATACAAACCCCCTCAGATTCAGTCTGACAACCTCTTTGTTGGGGCTGCCAGGGTTTTTTATGGGCCTCCTCTGCCGCTAGTTCTATCCTGGTCCCGTACTTTTGATGCTTTAATGGGAGCTGCTATCTCTATGCACGTGCCTCGCCAGCAGCAGATGCCAATGGTGGCACCCATTGTGATCCCCAAGCGATCATGGGCGGCAGCCTTCGACCCTGCTGCTCCAGCGCTACCACCACCAGAGCCTGCTAGCAGCACACTCTCCGCGGATGAGGTAATCCCTGTCAGTCCATCTTCGTCTGCACAGGACTTCTCCTTTCAATCTCCTGCTCCAAGAAAGAAAGGGACCCGCAAGAAGGCCACTCCTGTCATCGACTCCTCTGTTCATCGATGCACCCGCGGCTCCATCAAGTGAGATGGCTTCAAACCGATCCTGCAGGAGCTGCCAGCGGACGTCCCCAAGAAGAGGAAGCCCAAGGCCAAGCCAATGCCTTCTCCACCGCAGGAGTCTGATGATGTGCAAGTACCTCCTGCCACTCCTATTCCGGTGATACAGGCGGTCGGGCAGACACTTGGCATTGCCCCTGAGAAGCTAACTGTCGATCGACTTATGGAAGATCCTGCTGATTCCGCGCCACCATCTGCTCATGATTAGTTCACTTATGTTAATTTGTTACTGTACTGGCTCCATGTACTGTGAGACTTCTGCTTGCTCTGTCTTTTGGTTAACTGAACCTTGGTCGCACGGGTTATTACATAGCCCTGCATTTGCTCTATGTATATTGTCCAATGGATAGTCATTCTACAAGAAGTTGGCGTGTGCTGTGTTGGAATGTGTGTGGTCTAAATTCGGACCATAGGCAACGTGCGGTTCGTAACAAGATTGATGAGAGCCTCGCTGCTGTGGTGTGCTTGCAGGAAACCAAAATGCAGTCAATTGAGTTTCGTACAGTCAAGTGTTTCTGTCCCAAACTTTTTGATCAGTTTGCCTACTCTCCCTCCAGGGGGCATCAGGGGGCTTATCACCCTTTGGAACTCTTCCATTCTTACTAGTCAGTTAGTTGAATGCACACCCTATGGTTTGATCATCTCCTTTACCTCAAATCATACTGGTGAATCCTGGACTTTGGTGAATGTCTATGGTCCTTGTCAAGGTGAAGCTAGAGATCTATTTGTTAGCTGGCTATACAATCTTCATATACTCACTGGGGCTAATTTGTTGCTTCTTGGAGATTTTAATTTCATTAGATCCCCTGACAACAGAAACCTTCCTGGGGCTGATGTAAATGATATGTTCATCTTCAATGAAATTATTGGGCATCTGGGATTGCTGGAACTACCCATTAAAGGCAGATCTTTCACTTGGTCCAATATGCAAGATTCCCCTCTTCTGGAGCAGCTTGACTGTTTTTTCACATCAGCCAACTCGATCTCCTCATATCCTCTTACACAAGTGCTCCCCCTTGCAAAGACAACTTCTGATCATGTTCCTTGTGTGGTCACTTTCAACACTTCCATCCCTAAGTGCAACTTATTTCGCTTTGAAAACTACTAGGTTGAAATGGAGGGCTTCATGGAGTGTGTTCAGCAATCCTGGCTCATTCCTTCCAGGAAAACCCATATTACTGCTATCATTATGGATAAGATGAAACATCTTAGGCAGGCTCTGAAAAAGTGGCAAACAAACCTATGTCAGTTGAAAATTTTCATCTCCAGATGCAATCAAGGTGTGTTGTGCTTGGATGAGCTTGAGGAATTAAGGACACTCTTCAGAACAGAGGCGAACTTCAGGAATATTGTTAAGTTACACTTGGAGCATCTTTTGCATCTCCAATGCTTATACTGGAAATAGAGAGCCACTATCAGATTTGTTAAAGTTGGTGAGGAAAACAGTAAATTCTTCCATGCTATGGCAACTGAGAGATATAGGAGGAATTCCATTGCATCTCTCAAGTTAAATGATGGTTCCATCATATCTGATCATGATCAAATTGTTGCATGTTTTGGGCATCCTTTAAGGATAGAATGGGCACTTCTCTTGGCATTAACATGGCATTTGATTTACAATCTATGCTTCAGAAGGTGGAGGGTCTGGATATTCTCACAGAACCTTTTTCTAAGTCTGAAATGGACAAGACTGTTCAGAAAATTCCCATTGACAAAGCTCCTGGACCTGATGGTTTTAATGGTCTTTTCTTCAAGAAATGCTGGCCCATTATCTCCCCTGAGTTTTATCAACTTGCTGCTGCTTTCCATGCTGGTCATGCTCAACTTGAGAACATGAACTCATCTTATATTACTCTGATTCCCAAGAAGAGATCACCTGAACAAGTGGGGGATTACAGACCAATATCACTTACTGGGATGGGCCTCAAATTTCTGTCCAAAATGATTGCTAACAGGTTACAGTTGCAGATTGTGAAGTGTATTCACAAGAATCAGTATGGTTTTATCAAGTCTAGAACCATTCAAGATTGTGTTGGATGGACTCTGGAGTACCTGCACCAATGCCATCAATCCAAGAAACCTATAGTCATTCTCAAGCTGGATTTTGAAAAGGGATTCGACTCTGTGGAGCATGAGTTCATTTTTCAGATTCTCAAACACAAAGGCTTCAATGACAGATGAATACTTTGGGTAAAGCAGCTACTAACTTCTGGCTCATCTTCAGTCCTGATCAATGGTGTGCCTGGAAAGAAGTTTATGTGCAAGAAATGAGTCAGGCAGGGAGATCCCATGTCCCCACTGCTTTTTGCTATTGCTGCTGTTTCTTTACAGACTCTGGTTAACCAACTGCTGGTGGAGGGTCTGATTCAGCTGCCCATACCTTGTCATGATAAGGATTTCCCTATAGTGCAATATGCTGATGATACCCTTATCATCCTACCTGCTGATAAACCTCAATTGTTACAGTTCAAGAAAATGCTCTTACTTTTCTCCCAATCCACTGGATTACAGGTGAATTATCACAAATCTGCCCTTCTACCTGTCAACGCCCCTCCACAGCAACTCCAGGACCTGGCAGACTCCATTGGCTGCAAAGTGGGATCTTTGCCCTTCACATACCTTGGCCTTCCAGTTGGGACAACTAAACCAAGAATAGTTGATCTCATCCCACTGGTTGATAACATGGAAAGAAGGCTCAGTGCTAGTTCATCTTTTCTGGCTCAGGGGGTAGGTTACAGTATTTAAACTCAGCACTGTCTTTGGTGCCTATCTTCTTTCTATGCAGTCTGGATATCCCACCAGGCATACTGAAGCAGCTTGAAAGAATTCAAAGGCAATGTCTATGGAGGAAAAATGGGCAAGATCATGCACCCTCTCTTGCTGCCTGGCAACTGGTGTGCAGACCTAAAAATAAAGGGGGGGTTAGGTATTATGAATCTAGCAATCCAGAATGAAGCACTGCTGCTCAAGCATGTTGATAAATGTCTAAATCATGCTGATATCCCATGGGTTCACTTAATCTGGAACACTTACTATCATGACACAGTACCTCAGGGAACTGCCCTTTGTGGTTCTTTTTGGTGGAAGGGTATCTGTAAACGGCTTGACAAATTCAGATCAGTTACAGATGTTCAACCTAACAAGGGTGACTCCTTCCTGTTTTGGTCTGACTCCTGGTTGATTGGAAACTCCACTAGGCCCCTGGCTGCTAGATTCCAAAGACATTTTTCTTTTGTGGCTGATCCTTTCTCCACAGCTCAAGAAGTCTTTAAAGCCTTTATGGATGACATCATGCTCTCTATGTTCCACTTGCCACTGTCTGCTCAAGCTTACCAGGAGCTGCTTTCAGTTCAATCTTTGCTTCAAGACCTGGATATTGATCATTAGGCCTCTGACAAATGGGTATGGGGAAAGGATGTTAAGGCCTACACAACCAAGAGATACTATACTCACATTCACAGCAGTATTACACCAAACCCTTTACTCAACTGGATCTGGAAAAGCTGTTGTACCATGAAGATTAAGATGTTTGCCTGGATGCTCATCATGGACAGGCTTAACACTCAAGACATGCTTGAACGGCGTCACTGGAATGTTTCCGACTCCAATCACTCTGTTCTATGCCATGCTCGAGTCAAGGAAGACAGAGATCATTTATTCTTCAACTGTCTTTTCAGTACCAGGGTCTGGAATTACCTGCAGATCACATGGCAGGGTCCATCCATGTGGAGTGCTACTGTAGCTGCTAAACGAGACTTCCATAACCCCTTTTTTGGTGAGGTGGTCTTCACTGCATGTTGGAACATCTGGCTGTCAGAAATGCCAAGGTCTTTAACCAGGAGCAACCAAAGTTCAGAAAATGGAGATCTGGCTTCATCCATGACATTTCCCTGTTAGCTCATAGGCTTAAATGGGTTTCCTTTTTGCCTCCTTGAGGTTTATAGCCTTAGCTCCTCATCCCATTTGTACATTCTAATTTCTTCTTGTACATACTGCTCTTATATATGGGAATAAAAGAAAAAAGGCTGTGGGGGGTTTTCCCTACAGTAGTCGGTCAATTTATTTTTCTCTGGTTTTAGTGAAAGGTATATTTTGAAATCAATTTAACATAAGCACAACTATTCCAAATTAGCCTTTTTAATTATTATAAAACAGATAAGTTGTCCTAAAATTTTGCCTAGTAATTCTATTAAATACTCCTCTTTTTTAGAAAAATAACAGTGGAAGAATCATTAATTTTCACTGGTTAAATCTTTTTATAAAAATGTTTTAAAACAAAGTTTCAAATAAAAAGAAAAAAGGGCAACATCCCTCGCCCGGCTCGGCCTCGGGCTGGGCCGGCCCAGATGGCGAGCCATCGAGCCTACCCAGGAGCGGGCGCCGCCAGGTTTGAACCTGACGTGCGGGCCCCTGCCGTCAGCGGCTGCGGGGAGCGAGGGCGAGGAGGATGGGCCACCGACAGGTGGGGCACACCTGTCGGGGTCGTCTCTTACCTCTGGACAGAGAGGAGGAGGAGCACGCCGGCGTGGCTACCGACGTCCTCAGGCCCTAACTATGGCGGGAATGGGTCCTACTCATCGTCGCCTACCTGCTGGTGGTTGAGTCGACGACGGGGGGGGGGGGGTCCTGGTTCACTGGTGACGAGGTGGCCGCGGTGGAGAGATTTCAGTCAACGTTGGAGGTGGTGGCTACGGGCAGGGAATTGCTCGGGGAATAGGGGGGAAATGATCGTGAGGTCACGGGGAGTGTGTAGGTGGGCAGAGGGATGCGAGAACCGACGTGTAGTCGGAGACAGACCGGAGCTCCGAGGCAGAGGGGCCTCGGTCGATCTCGAGCACCGGGGCTCTGCTTGCTCAATGGGGTGGCTAGGGAGGTGATTGGGGTCTAGGTGGAGTGGAGTGAGGGGTGCTGGAGCGAGGGGGCGGCCTTATATAGGAACGCGACGGTGCACCGGGCGAAAAGCTCCGGTGGTTTCACCGTGGCGTGCATGAGGGCACGGAGAGAGGCTGAGGTCGAAACCATGGTCTCAGGACGTGGTTTTGGACCTCCAAGCTCACTCTGAGAGAGGGGGAAGTGAGGAGTGGCATGCCTGCGTGGTCGCGTTCCTCTGGCTGCTACTGGTGCGCGCAGGCACGCGTCGCACCGACTCTCAACGCGGGAAAGGACGGGCCCGGGGGGCTGCCTGATGCAGAGGAGCCGTCGGGGGAGAGGAGAGATACCGCGGGGAGGCTGGAACTAGCCGAGGGAGTCGCCCCCACCTTGGTTGCTCTCTGTAGCGCGCCCAAAGCATAGTTTTGGCATGCCACGGCATGCTGGCGCGCTCTGGGTGCCTTGGACGCATCTGGCGTGTCCTGGGCCCTTGCTTGGAGATTCCCAGCCGTTTGAATCTTGTGGGAGCTTCGGCTAGTCAAAGGAGGGGAGGAAAACAGGTGCTGTGAGCCTTGGCTGAAGCTTAGATTGGAGATTTTGGATTATCTACTTAGAACCAGAGAAGAGCCACTTGACCGGAGTTGGGCATTGATGCTGGCCACCTAATCTAGGAGTTTGAGAGAAAGGGAGTGGGTGTAACTGGAGTTAAGAGGGGTTTTGCCCAACTGTCAGAAGGTGCTCGACAGTGGTTTGGGGTGGTTTCACCTCACCACTGGCTATGCAACTTAACATGACTAGGTTTGGTGCAAAAACATGAGGCTATACCAAGTTTGGGCTCTATTGGACAAGTTTAGTTATGTAAACTTGAAATCATTCCTAAATAGCCAGATCTTCTCCTCCCAAAGGGAGTGTGGTCAAATCAAGTCCCACAAATCCCATTTTTGGCATGGAGTCCTCATTTTAGGTATTATGCACTCCTGCAAGGTTTCAGCTCCATTGGATAAACTTTGCTATATAGAGTTGCTCTAACTTAATACTAGACAGAAAGGGTTTTGGAATTATTTGGTAACCCTAACCACCTTGGATCAAGGTGAAACTTTATATGGGCACCAAATATGGCTTAGGGAGATCACTGGAATTTTCTAGGGATTTATTGAGAATATTTCCTTTGGAAATATTTCAAAAGGTCAAAACAGACATAATATGTTTTCAGGGTTTTACTCAAATATTTATAATATAAATAGGGGTTGAAAATATTATGTATGGAAAATACATGTCCTTTGAGTATCTCCAAATTTTCTTAGATTTTTCTAAGGAAGAAAAGTATTTTTTCCATATAGGAATATCATTTCTAGCCTCAGAAATGGACATGCAAGTAAAATAGGAAAATAATTTATAAAATAATTATTTTATGGTTTTGGTAAACTAAAGTAGTTTTAGAACCAAATCACCAACTGTGGGTAGGAGCAGTCCTTGCTACCAAGGTCTTGTAGTGCAACCCAAGGCAGAGTTTTGTAATAATCAGAATTGAGAAAAGGGTTTTGAGAATATTTTATGTTATGAAATATATGATTTTGCTAATACACAATCAAGCATACAAGCATACAAGGACAATCATGGCACTCACATCATTGATTTTGAAAAAGTTTTAATAAACTTAGATTTTTGAATTACAGTAAAGTGCAGTGAAAACAGGGTGTGACATGCCAGATCCTTGGTTTCTTCGTCTCCGCCCGCGGGATGGAAGCAAACCTAGGGAAGGTTAAAGCCATCAAGTGCATGCGCAAGCCAGCCAAGCTGCGCGATGTCGAGAAGTTCGTCAACTGCCTTACCTCGCTTAGCCTATTTGTGAACCGGCTGGGAGAAAAGGCTTTGCCCCTCTAGCAACTCATGAAGAAGATGACGTCCTTCGAGTGGACCGACTAGGTGGACGAGGCTTTCCGCGACCTCAAGTTCGTGCTTTCCACCGCGCCAATCCTAGCCGCCCCAAGGGAGGAGCCCATCCTCGTTTACATCGCGGCCACAACCCGCGTGGTCAGCATTGTCCTGGCCATGGAGCGGCCAGAAGAGGATAGGACACTGCCGGTTCAGCGCCCTGTCTACTACCTAAGCAAGGTCCTCTCAAACTTCAAGCAGAACTACCCCCATTACCAAAAGATGTGCTACGACGTGTATTTTTCCACCAAGAAGTACACCATCACCTTGGTGAGCATGGCTCGACTCTCAGATATCATGGGGAGCCGAGACGCCATCGGCTGGATCACTAAGTGGGCCATTGCCCTAGCCTACCGTGACATCCTGTACGAGCGTCGCATGGCCATCAAGTCCCAAACGCTAGCCGACTTCCTTGTCGACTTGGCGGAAACCCAGTACGTGCCACCTCCCCCTGATTCGACACATGGCGCATGCACTTCGAAGGCTCAAAGATGCACACCGTCTTGGGAGCCTACATCGTCCTATACTCCCCCAAGGGGGACCAGCTCAAGTATGTTCTTCAGATCCACTTTGCTGACTCCGACAACGCGGCCGAGTACGAGGCACTCGTCCACGGCCTTCGGCTCACGTGAGAAATCGACATGCATCACATCCTGTGATTCGATGACTCGGATCTCGTGGTACAACAAGTATCGGGCGAATGGGACGCACGGGATGCCAACATGGTGAGCAACCATTTCCTCGTCGAGCAGCTGACCAACTCCTTTGATGGCTGCGAATTCCACCATGTCCCCCTAGAAGACAATGAGGCAGTCAACACACTGGACAAGATTGGCTCCTCCCGATAGGCCATTCCAGCCGGGGTCTCCCTCGAGCGGCTTCTCAAACCCTCGATCAAGCCATCTCCAGAGTCAGAGTCCATCTTTGTCCCTGCCAATGCAACTACCGCCTCCTCCGGCTCGGGGACTCCACCGACGGCTCCCGGCTCTGATCCGATCATGCCCGCCTCTGCTCTAGAAACGTCTGACTCTGGCTCCATCGCCGTCTTGACCATAGAAGAAGCTCCCCGGCAGGCCTAGACCCGTGGCTACCAGCTCGAACCCAGCTCCCGCTGGCTCCTTGCAAGCACCGGCTCCAACGTTAGTATGTCCGCCTTCTTGGGCTCAACCCATCGTTGCCTTCCTCCCATTTGTCGAGCTCTTGCCCGATGAGGTCGCGGCGCGACAAGTGCAACACCGGGCTCCCGCTTAAGCCATCATCAACCGTGACCTCATCAGGCGCATCATAACTAGCGTTTTCCAGTCCTTTGTGGAGGCGGCCAAGGGATGAAAAATCCTCAAAGATATCCACACCTCCTCAAGAGCCCTGGTGGACAAGGCGTTCCGCCATGGATTCTATTGGTCAACGGCTCTGAGCGATGCCAAGGCCCTGGTGGATAGGTGCGAAGGATGCCAGTGCTTCAGTAGCCAGAGCAACTTGCCCTCCGCGGGCTTGCAAACCATTACACTCTCATGGCCCTTTTCCGTCTAGGGACTCTACATGGTAGGGCCATTCAAGACCACATGAGGCAGCATGATGCATTTATTGATGGTCGTCGATAAGTTCACCAAGTGGATCGAGGCCAAGGAGATCAAGAAGATGGATGGCCCAACAACCGTTACATTCATCAAGGACATCACCGTCCACTACGGTTTTCCCACAGCATCATCACTGACAACGGCACCAACTTTGCTTAGGCACTCTGGACCGTTTATGCTCCGCTCAGGCCATCTGACTTGACCTCGTGTTGGTGTCCCACCCTCAGTCGAACGGCCAGACGGAGCGGGCCAATGGCCTCATCTTTCGTCGAGCCGATAATGCGCTCGGTCGGCTACTCGATCGACGAGCTCCCGGCCGTGCTTTGGAGCCTCAGGACCACACGCAAACCGGTCGACCGACTTCACGCCATTATTCCTCGTGTATGTGTCTGAGGCGGTCATCCCCATGGATATCGAGTTTGACTCGCCTCGTTTCATGCTCTACATGGGGGCGGAAATCAAGGAAGCAAGAGAAGACGACGTCGACCTTCTCGAGGAAACACGCGAGCTAGCCTTGAGTGAGTCGGCCATCTACCAACAGAAGCTACAGTGCTACCACAATAAGAGGATCCAGACCCTTGCTTTCTGCAAGGGCAACCTAGTGTTCCGTCTGGTCCAGCACACAACTGTCCAGCTCAAGTTGGCTTCCCCATGGGAAAGCCCCTTCATCGTCATCAAGGCGCTACACAATAATGCGTACTACCTCATAGATGCCGAGAAGCCACAAAAGCGCAAGAGGGACGCCTCCGGTGAGGAGACGGAGTGCCCATGGAATGTGACGCTCCTCCGCCCATTTTACAGCTAAGCTAGTGTATGTATACATCTCCCCACCTTTTGTGTATAATGAATGCAGCGGGTACCCCGAGCGAGACTCGAGGGCTACTTTTTCTTCATCTCTCTCGAGTGCATATTTTCTATCTTTCCTGTTTTTCGGGTCCGGTGCCTAGCCGGCCAGTCCGAGCCTTATTTTCTCAAGCACGCTCAGTAATGTGTGAAATTCCAAAACCCACTCTTCGCCCCAGCTACAAACCGACTCCTAGCTGTCCGGCTGGCAAGAGCTAAGGGTTGCAAGAGATCTCACATGAAAGACATCTAATGAAGTGTGACCGGCTCGCGCTCCCCGGGTCACTCTTAGCTGGCCTCTGTCGCGCTCGCCCTAGCCCAAGTCGCAATCCGAAGTACCATGCAGCTTCCTCTTAGGCCAAGGACCCATCTGAGTCATAGACTGGCCCTCGGCTGGCGGGACCGAAGCTGAAGGGGGGAGGGGTGGCACGAGGAAGAAGACAAGGGATGATGGCACCAGGCGAGCCGTCACACAAAGATTGTGCAAAGCAAATGCATGTATATTTTACATTAAGGCAAAAGACCCACAATCACAAGGTTCATTACAATAAAACTACACCCCAGTGGGTGGACTCGAGTACTAACGAAAAACACGAAAATAAAAAACAAGTTCAACTGCTCGAGGCACCATCCTCTCTAGCTCGCACCGCCTTTGCTGAGGCACTGGTGTTCGCCTTCCCTTCGGCGTCGACGTATGCACCAGCACTGGAGCCGGTGTCCTTGCCGCCAGTCTTGTTCGTGCTACCCTCCGGGTCATCGAAGGCCAGTGCATAGTCTTCCTCTAGGAGCGGCGTGCCATCTGCGGCTCGCTCCGGGACGTATGTGTCCCACGCGGTGTAGGACGCAAGGTCACTCGCCAGGCTGCCAAAGCCTCCACGACTGCCGCCAGCGCCGCCTCCGTGACCATACATCGGGTGGCTAGCAACCCTAGACCCAAGTCCGTGTTCCAGGACAACATGAAGTTGAGCACCATATCCGAGCTGGCTCGCACGGCGGAGGATCTCTAGGGGTTGATACACGCAAACCCGACCTCTAGCCACCACGCGAGCCGGCTCATGATGCTGGGCTGCACCGCATCCGGACAAAGGGTGTGTGATATGTCTCCAACGTAAATATTATTTTTGCTTTTTCCATACTATGATATTATTATTCTTGGATGTTTTTATTATCATTTTATATCATTTGTGGGGACTAACCTATTAACTTAGTGCCAAGTGCGAGTTCGTGTTTTGCCCTATTTTTGTTTCGCACGAAATCAATATCACATAAGATCAAATCATCCCGAATATTTTTGAGGATTTTTTATTGAAGATAAGGATCACTTGGAACTTGGAGGCCAAGGAAGATCTTGCCGGAGGGCCACAAACAACACCAGGGCGCGCCACGGTGGGGGGGGGGGGTGGTGGTGGCGCGCCCTGATGTTGTGTGGGCCCCTCCATGCTCCATTTGCCCTACCTACTTTTTCCATTGCCGCAAGCCTCTTTTCTCGCCAGATCCCATTTGGAGGACTTTTCCGGTACTCCGTCGGAGGGGAAACTCATCACGTAGGGGCTCTACATCAACATTTCCGCCTCTCTGATGATGCATGAGTAGTTCACCACAAACCTATGGGTCCGTAGGTAGTAGCTATATGGCTCTCTCTCTCTATTTGTATCTCAATACAACGGTCTCCACGATCTTCATGGAGATCCATTCGTTGTAATGACTTTGTGCGGTATGTTTGTTGGGATCCGATGAATTGTGAGTTTATGGTCAGATCTATCTTTGTTTTATTTGAGTTCTTTGCTGATCTCTTTTATGCATGATTTAGTATAGCCTTTTATTTCTTCTCAAAAGTTTTGGTTTGGTTTGGCCAACTAGATTAGATCTTCTTGCATTGAGAAGAGGTTCTAAGTAATGGGTTCGATCTTGCGGTGTTCAGTCCTAGTGATAGAAGGGGAGTTGATACACATGTGTTGTTGCCATTAAGGATAACAAGTTGGGATGAATTCTTATGTGCTTTTGTCTTGACTACATCATGTCATCGTTCTTAATGCATTACTTCATTCTTATGAACTTAATACACTGGATGCATGCTGGATAGCAGTTGATGTGTGAAGTAACAGTAGTAGATGCAGGCAGGAGTCGGTCTACTTGATTTGGATGTGATGCCTATATCATGATAATTTCCTTGGATAGTGTCATAATTATTTGCTTTTCTATAAATTTCCCAACAAAAATTTGTTTACCCACCGTATGCTATTTTCTTGAGAGAGATGCCACTAGTGAATCCTATGGCCCCCGGGTCTACTTTTATTATATGATCAATCTCGTTTACTTATACAAAAATACCAAAAATACTTGCTGCACTTTTTTTCTTTTATTTATTTATCAATCTATCAATCTATCATATATCATTTAATCTCACTTCTTGACCGCCGAGAGATTGACAACCTCTGAGCTACGTTGGTGAGAAGGTTTGCGTTGTGTGTGTAGGTGCCGATGTTGCTTGGTTCTACTACTCGATTGATAACCTTGGTTTCTTAACTAAGGGAAATATTTACTCTAATGTGCTGCATCATCCTCTCCTATCCGAGGATAAAAATCCAACACCGTTTACAAGTAGCAGTGTGCACCAGAGCAAGGCCAGCGATCTTGAGCCGATGCATGATGCTCACCACCCTCTACACACGGGCCTCGGTGGAGATGCCGACCTCCTCCACAGTCTAGTCGACGAGCGACCTAATGTGGACCCCCTCTACATGTTGATCCTCTCAATGGGCCTCTACGGCCGCATCCACTTCTCCCTGCGTCTATGAGAATACACCTCGGGGAGAAGAAAAATAAAGTAAGGACGAAAGGGAGAAGTACAAAACCAACACAAGACAAATAAGGAGGAAGGACTCATGGGCGTGGAGCTGGTCGATCTGGTGCGCCTCGTGCCGTATGCCTTGTTTCTTTACCGACCAAGTGTAGGCTCGCCTGTCATAGTCCCCTCTCGACACACACGTCTCCTCGAGGGTCCTTTCCAGCACCATGTCCTTGTTCGCTAGCGCTTGACGGTGAGCTTCAGTGAGTCGGTCCTGCTGCCCTTGGTGGGAAGCCTCCAGCTCCCTCCTCTCCTCCAACTGGCGGGCCGCCTCCTCATGCAGCCTGCCGCACTCTATGGACGAGTAGTTGCACTGCTGGCCGGCTACAGCCAGCCGGTGTCCAAGGGCATCCGACTCAAGGGCAGAGGATGCACAAAGCCACCGCTCCACAGTTGGCTCCCCATAGTAAAAGAAAGGAAGAAAATGAAAGCAACTACATACCTTGCGCACACTCCAGGTCTGCCTCCTTAGCGGCCAGTGATGACCCACAAGTATAGGGGAGCAATCATAGTCCTTTCGATAAGTAAGACTGTCAAACCCAACAAGGAGTGGAAGGAAATGACAAGCGGTTTTCAGCAAGGTAATTTCTGCAAGCACTCAAATAGCGGTAACAAGTTGTTTGATAGCAAGATAATTGTAACAAGTGACAAGTAGCAATAGTAACAATAGGTGCAGCAAGGTAGCCCAATCCTTTTGTGGCAAAGGACAAACCGTAATAGTTTCTTATAATAGGCAAAATATTCTTGAGGACACACATGAATTTCATCTAGTCACTTTCGCCATGTTGGGTTAATTTGCGTTTGGTACTTTGATAATTTAATATGTGGGTGGACTGGTGCTTGGGTGCTGTTCTTAATTGAACAAACCTCCCACTTATGATTAACCCCCTCCCCCCGCAAGCATCCACAACTACAAGAGAAGTATTAAGAATAAATTCTAACCATAGCATTAAACATAGGGATCCAAATTAGCCCCTTACGGAAGAGCGGTTAAACTCGGGTTTAAGTTTCTGTCACTCTCGCAACCCACCATGTAATTAGTACTCCACAATGCATTCCCTTAGGACCAAAGATGGTGAAGTGTTATGTAGTCGACATTCACATATCACCACTAAGGTAATAACAACCTTCATATCATAAAAATATTGAACGAATGTCAACTTCACATGACTACTTGCAACATGACTTCTCCCGTGGCCTCTAGAACAAAAGTAACTACTCACAAGTAATAAACATGCTCATTATCATAGAGGTATTAAATATCATATTGGATCTGAACATATAAACTTCCACCAAATAAAGCATAAAGCATCAACTACAAGATGTAATCAACACTACTAGTCACAACCCAGGTACCAATCCGAGGTTCCGGTACAAGATTGAGCACAAGAGATGAAATAGGGTTTTGAGAGGAGATGGTGCTGATGCATATGTTGACGAAGATTGGCCTCCCTAAGATGATAGGGTTGTTGGTGACCACGATGGACTCTATTCCCCCGGGAGGGAAGTTCCTTCGGCGGAATCGCTCCGCCGGAGAGCAAAAGTGCTCCTGCCCAGGTTCCGCATCGAGGCGGCAGCGCTTCATCCCGAAAGTCCTCCTCTATTTTTTCCAGGTTAAAAGGGAAATTATACCACAGGATGGTCGCGAGAGGTGGGCCACGGGGAACATTAGACATCAGACTGCGCCAGGGGGGCTGGCGCGCCATGGTGTCTAGTGGGCGCGTGGTAGCCCCTTTCAGGTACTTCTTCACTCGAGTATTTTTTATTTTTTCCAAAATAAATCTCTATAATGTTTCAGCCCATTTGGAGATGTGTAGAATAGGTATCTCTGATGTAGCTTTTTCAGGTCCAGAATTGCATCTGCCGGCATTCTCCATCTTGATGTAAACCTTGCATGTTATGAGTGAAAAGTCATTAGAATTACTCCACCAAGTGGAAAAATGCATAAAACACTATAAATAATAGTAACAATACATTATGCAAAATGGACGTATCACCCCCAAGCTTAGACCTCGTTTGTCCTCAAGCGAAAGCCGATAACGAAAATCATGACCACATGCTTTGAGAGAGAGGTGTCAATGAAAACAAAATACAGACATAGCAACATCATGCTCATTATTATAACAACAAATAAAACTTTGTAAAATGCTTCATCACAACATTTTGATCATATAACATTTATCATAAAGGTTTCTTATAAACAAGTAGTAATTCATCATAACATCGAAGTATGAAGCATAAACTCTATTGAAAACTAACAAACTATATTTTCAGTCAACTTTGTAACACAATCCATCATACATTCAAGAAGGGTCACATAGCGGAGCTTTTAAGAAAGTGTACATAATCAACCATCATTTATTCTTCTATGATTGCTAACACTCACCGCATACATATGAGCAAAAAGTTTCAATCCGACACATAGAAAGATAGGGGTTTATAGTGTCCCCTCCCAACGTATTCACCTCAAGGGTGATGTCAACAATAATAACTCATGATCACCCATATTCAGTTGGATATATATGTCTAGATCTTTCCCCACCACATGATGCTTGCCAAAGAGAAGATAAATGGAGTAGAGGAAAATACTTTGACTCTTGCACGAAAGTAAATACATAAAGGTAAAAGATAGGTCCCTCACACAGGGAAGCAGAGGTTGTCACGTGATTTTTGGTTTATGCTAAATCTCTTAGTGCAAAGGAATGTTACGTTATATTTCCCCTTGTGATGACAACCTTTATTATGTAGTTCGTCACTTTTATTATTGCCATCACAAGTTTGTACAACACTTAATTTCCCTTACACTAAATGATAAAACATGTTTACAAGCATTTTTTATTGCTTTGTGCACCGATGTCAAATTACTTG
The DNA here is from genome assembly GCF_904849725.1 of Hordeum vulgare subsp. vulgare. Lineage (NCBI taxonomy): Eukaryota > Viridiplantae > Streptophyta > Magnoliopsida > Poales > Poaceae > Hordeum > Hordeum vulgare. The sequence continues at coordinate 381,965,207 of NC_058521.1, forward strand.
AAGGATCTTACTTACTCAATCAATAGGTAGGTATGGTGGACTGTTGAAACAAGGATTTAGGTTAAAGGTTTTGGATGCACAACTAGTATCTCAACTTAGTGTGGCGTTTTGGCTAGAAAAGGTATTGGGCAAGCACCACATGTTAGAGGATCTATAACAATATAACTTCTATGTGAATGTGAACAAGCATAAATAATTACATTGTCTTCCTTGTTCACTGTTAACAGTTTCCGCATATTATAATTAATGGGGGATCACAATCATAAAAGATGTCAAGGATAGTGTATTTTAATGTAAAACTTATCTTTGCTTATTAATTCTTTCATGTGTTGCATCACTGACCAATGCTATGTTTGTCAACCTTCAACAAATTTTACCACCTATAATTTCCTTATGTGATGTCACTACTTAGTATAAGATTAGCATATGATCTTTTTTATTATTTCCTTTATTTTGATTGAAGCAAGAAAGTAAAGAATCAAAACTCAAACTATACTTTATTATACATCTCTCACTTGATTACATAGATAGATAGATAGATCACGAAACTAGCATTCGAAAGGATGGACCAAACTAGATTCTTATTTGACTAAATTGTGAAATAATTGAAGATGAAACTAAGATGGATAAAGATAATAAGAGTGATGGTGATACGATACCGGGGCACCTACCCCAAGCTTGGCACGAGCCAAGGGGAGGGCCCATACCCGTGTACTCAAGTCTCCTTCTTTGTTGGTGAAGATGGAGGTGGTGATGGTGTGTTTTTCTTCTCCAACTTGCGTCTGAGGCTGCAATTATCCTCCCTCAGACACTCATTCTCCAACTCCATCTTTAATATATTTTCACATAATGCCGCTTTGCTCTCCTGTAGAAAATGGGCTGGAGCGCCCTGGTGTCTAGTGGGCGCCTAGTAGCCCCCCTCCTATACTTCTTCGCTCCAGATTTTTATTTATTCCAAAATAAATCTCCATAAAGTTTCAGCCCATTTGGAGATGTGCAGAATAGGTATCTCCGACGTAGTTTTTTTAGGTCCAGAATTCCATGTGCCGGCATTCTCCCTCTTGATGTAAATTTTGCATATTATGAGAGAAAAGTCATTAGAATTACTCTACCAAGTGGCAAAATGCACCATAACACTATAAACAACAGTAACAAAACATGATGCAAAATGGACGTATCAGCCAACCAGCCATTAGCCTCCCAATGCAGGGCCAACAACTTGTTGATGGCGACCACTAGGAGGCCGGGAAGGCCCTGCAGATGTTAAACACTGGAGGATGTCGCCTAAAGACTAGTCCCGACTGCCTCACAACCGGCCCGAGGCTCGGGGCTACACCCAGTGGGTGGGCTATCGTTCCCCCACTGAAAAGCATGTTGAAGAAAGCAAATACAAAGCAAACACGCGGTGGCACTTACTGCCATGGACTGCTTGAGGTGGATCTCTATGGGGACCCCGACTCATAAGTCGTGATCACCGAATGCATGTGTACATTGATCCAAGGGATCAATACACAATGAACACAAATAAGCTGAATAATAAGAGTCTTACATCCATACATACCGTTTGGTACGAATAAAGACCATTGAGTTCAAGTCTTACATAGATTGGGCCTCGAAGGACAACACACCAAATGTAACTAGCAGCTGAAATCTTGATTGAAAGCGTGAACCCATGCCATCTTCCTTAACCCTACAGGGTTCCTTCATTGAAAAAATCTTATTCAAATAATCCTCTATGCTTCCCAAAAATTCTATATTGTTTCCAATCAGCAATATGTCATCCACATATAATATTAGAAACGCTATAGAGCTCCCACTCACTCTCTTGTAATTACAAGCTTCTCCATAAACTTGTATAAACCCAAACGCCTTAATCACCTCATCAAAACAATGATTCCAACTCCGAGATGCTTGCATCAGTCCATAAATGGACCGCTGGAGCTTGCATACTTTGTTAGCATTCTGTGGATAGACAAAACCTTCTAGTTGCATCATATACAACTCTTCCTTAAGGAAACCTTTACGGAATGCTGTTTTGACATCCATCTACCAAATTTCATAATCGAGAGATGCAGATATTTCTAACATGATTCTCACAGACTTAAGCATCACTACGGGTGAGAAAGTCTTATCGTAGTCAACTCCTTGATCTTGTGAAAAACTTTTTGCCACAAGTTGAGCTTTATAGACAGTGACATTCGTCCGCATCCGTCTTCTTCTTAAAGATCCATTTTTCCTGAATGGCCTTTTGCCCTTCAGGTAATACTTCGAAAGTCCACACTTTGTTTTCATACATGGATCCTATCTCGGATTTCATGGCCTCTAACCATTTATTGGAATCCGGGCCCACCATCGCTTCTCCATAGTTCGTAGATTCATCATTGTCCAACAACATGATTGATAAGACAGGGTTACCTACCACTCAGGAGAAGTACATGCCCTTGTCGACCTACGAGGTTCAATAACAACTTGATCCACAGCTTCATGAACATCATCATTAGCTTCATCTTCAATTGGCGTAGGCTCCATAGAAACAACTTTCTGTGCTGCGCTACTTTCCGGTTGAAGCAAAGGTTCAATAATTTCATCAAGTTATATTTTTGTCCCACTCAATTCTTTTGAGAGAAACTCTTTCTCAAGAAATATTCCATTTTTAGCGACAAACACTTTGCCTTCGGATATGAGATAGAAGGTATACCCAACCGTTTCTTTCGGGTATCCTATGAAGACGCATTTCTCCGCTTTGGGTTCCAGCTTTTCACGCTGAAGCTTTTTGACATAAGCATAACATCCCCAAACTTTAAGAAACGAGAACTTTGGTTTCTTACCAAACCGCAGTTCATATGGCGTCGTCTCAATGGATTTTGATGGTGCCCTATTTAAAATGAATGCATTTGTCTCTAATGCATAACCCCAAAATGATAATGGAAAATCGGCAAGAGACATCATAGAATGCACCATATCCAATAAAGTACGATTATGCCATTCCAACACACCATTGTGTTGTGGTGTTCCACACAGTGTCAACTATGAAACAATTCCACATTGTCCTAAGTGAGTGCCAAACTCATAACTCAGATATTGTCCTCCTTGATCAGATCGTAGGAATTTGATCTTCTTTATACGACGATTCTCCACTTCTCTCTGAAATTTCTTGAAATTTTCAAATGTTTCAGGCTTGTGATTAATTAAGTAAATTTAACCATATCTACTTAAGTCACTACAAGAAATATGGTCGACAACGACCCTCCTTTTTGGTCATCGAATTGTCATTATTTTCAATTTATGACCTTCTTATGACCAAAATGAGGAGGTCAACAATTGGCCGTCAAGAACGAACAAACTTGACCTTTCTAAAGTTTTGGTCACTGTTTTCATGACAAAAACAATTAGGTCATGGCCAAAATTTTGGACATTACCCATGTGCCTCATACATGTAGGATCTGACATGGCTAAGCTCATGTGGCATCATCCACGTGGCAAACATATGACATGGCAGAAATAGTGACATGTACCACACGTCAGATATGACATGGCATGGGTTGGGATGCAATAAAATCAATATAAATTTTTACAAGCCCAACGGTCCAAGCCCAAAAAGTGTGGCCTATAAAAAATTGCATTTTGTTGGGCCACACGTAATATGCAATACAATATTTCCACAACATTATTCCGATCCATCTATTGTACCAACATTATGTGATGTGCACAACACATTCAGCTACTGCACCAACTTTCATTCCCCAATGTAAAATTACACAAATAAATTTTCAAACTAAAATTGCACATCCCACACAAATGGTATTACACAAAACATAGCCTATTCAGCACTAAAAGAAGAAGTGACATCATATAACGACAGTGTGGCTCCATTGTCTTCCTCTTCTAGAATATTGAGACATTCTCACACTGAAAGGGACAAAACATCAGAGACATATTAAACATAACATGAAATATGAAAAAATGCAACAAGCGGAGCAGACTCCAAACAACATATAAGCATGCGGGGACCCCGACTTACTAGTCGAGAATCGCCGTGCTCAGTGATCCCAGAGATCAATGCTCACCGAACAGAGAAACTGAATAAAGAGTCTTACATCCAAGTACCGATTATTACAACACGTGACCGAAGGGTCAAGTTCACAAGACAGGGCCTAAGGCCAAATCACATGAATACACTAATAGCGGAAAACATAGGGGCTAAGCGGGTGCTCATGCCATCAAGCCTACACCGACAAGCATTCTGATTGGGAAGCGTCCTAGTTCGGAGGGGTGTCTCCGAAGACGTAGTCATCTCCAAACTCCGGTCCTTCCATGTCTGGTCAATAACATAACCAGTGGCAAGCCAATGATTACTTTGAATATACTCGCAAACAGCCCATGATCAAATCAACGAAAGTGAAGGATAACAATATCATGCATTTCTAGTGTAACTCATCTGGGTGAAATGATCATGAATATGCACCAAGTTAAAGAATTACTTCTGAAGAACAGGTTACAGATATCAATATATTCGCCAAGGGCTGGACCATCCGGGTTCACCCTATATGCCAAGTCACCAAACTTGGTCATATCATTGCTATCATAGAAACATCTTTCTCATCACCACTCTCTCACACACACACACACACTCACGCACACTTGGTTTATGCGGAAATATCAGGACGTAGTTTAAGCAGCATTACCCAACTGTCCTTGACCGTGGACACGGCTATTCGAATAATTCACACTCTGCAGAGGTAGTACGCTGGACCCACGAGATCCGGGAAACTTCCGTGTCATCCACGACTCGCGGTATATCACATACCCGAGGTAAGTACCCGATCAATGCCTTTCCCCTGACGATACTAGACAAAGAGATCCACTCGATTGGTACCCAGCCCACATGTTGTACGTCTTACGAGCACCAACTCTGGACACTACCAACCATGCGGGGACCAACGGTGTGACTAGAACTCATAAAAATGGCATAGTCGTCCTACCCGGCACGACCCCACCACGAGAGTGACCACACATCACTTCCGCCACTAGTAATGTGGCTCTTTGTTAGCACCGACCAGAGTAATTAACATAGCCCCGTCCCATAAGGGGTAAAGTGGTCGTACTGGTAAGGTTGGGACGGTCGACACATCTTAAATCTAATCCCATTTCTGAAACCATACTCACTCAAATAGCGGGTGCATCACTTCACCGAAAGTGACCACCTATCTCATCATCACCCTCGGGCATTAGTGGCACCCGACGGGGTTTTCATAAACTCTTGCTTTATGACAACATCATTCTCATGATAATACTACTGCTATCTTTACTTGTCAACATGGTATTAGCATGACCCTAAGGGGTAGAGTCAAGCTCAATGCAAAATACTCCGGAGGAGCCTTCGGTAAGATCAAATCAAATGATTACCGGCACTTATGATCATATGCAACGAGAATACTTGCTATTTTAACATGCAAAGTAACATATGCTCAGTCATGGTCAAAGGGCTGCTTGCCTTGGTCAGCAAAGTATCCGGGGTCTTCGAGGTCTTCCGCTCCAATTCCCTCGTCACCCGGATTTTCTATCATCGATAAAACAATAAATAAGAAATAGCTCACACAGAAACAGTCCACAAAGTCATTTTAAAAATGTTCCCTATTACTGACAAATCTAAGATATCATTTAAAAAATATTTGCCTTAGTTTTGCTTGGAGGAATATTTTTGAAAACAGCCAAGCAGAAGCAAAATTATTCCATTTTACCCCTTTTATTATTATAAAATAGAATATTTGCTGGAAAAATTTATCTAAGCATACCATTAAATATTACGCATTGTTTGAAAAATAACAGTGGAAGAATTATAGTTTTACACTAGTTAAATGTTTTTATAAAAATCTTAGAAATCAGGGTTTTAAAATAAAAAGAAAATCTGGCTAGCTCCTGGTCTGGCTCGGCCCAGAGCTGGGCTGGCCCATGGCTAGCCGACGGCCTGCCCAGGTGCGCGCGCCGTCAGGTTTGAACCTGACACGCGGGGCCCTGCAGTCAGTGACCGAGGCTAGCGCGGGGGAGGAGGCTGGGCCACTGATAGGTGAGGCTCACCTGTCGGGGTCGTCTCCTACCTCCGGCCAGAGAGGAGGAGGAGGACGCCGACGAGGTTGCCGACACGCTCATGCTCCAATGAACACGGGAATGGGTTTGCCTGACCGTCGCCTACCTGCTGGTGGTTGAAACAACGACGGGGAGGCAAGGGTTCGCCGACGACGAGGAGGCCGTGGCGGAGGGGTTTCGGGAGGTGGTTGAGGGGGTGGCTATAGACACGGAAAAGCTCGAGCGAGTTAGGGGAAAGCTTCCTGAGATCAAGGGGGTCAGTTTGGTGGGTCGAGTGGTGCAGGAGCCGTCGTGTAGCCGGAGATCGACCGGAGCTCTGAGGTGGAGGGGCCCCGGTCGATCTCGAGCACCAGGGCTCTGCTGGTCTGCTAGGGTGGTTAGGGAGGTACTAGTGATCGTGGCGAAGCTATCTGAGGGGTGCTGGAGCGAGGGGGAGGGCTATTTATAGGCTGGCGACGGTGAGCAGATTCAGGAGCACCGGTGACTCACCGTGGCACGCATGGGGGCGCAGAGAGAGGTTGGGGTTGAAACCACGGTCTCTGGATGTGGTATTGGACCGCCCGAACCATCTGCAACAGAGAGAGAGAGAGAGAGAGAGAGAGAGAGAGAAGGTGAGCATTCGTGGCCGCGCAACCTTGGCCGGTACTGGAGCGCGCGGGCACGCATCGCGCGAGCTCTAGCGCAAGAGAGGAGGGGCCCTAAGGCTTGCCCGATGCAGAGGGGTTGTCGGGGAAGAGGTTGGACATCTCGGGGGAGGCTGGAACTGGCCGAGGGCGTCGCCCCCACCTCGGTGACTCCCTGTAGCACGCCCAGTGCGCAGTTTTGGCATGCCACGGCATGCTGGTGCGCTCTGAGGCACTTTGGACGTGTCTAGCATGTCCTCGCACTTGCTGGGGGTGTGGCTAGCCGTTTGGTTCTAGTGGGAGCTTCGGCTGGTCAAAGGAGGCAAGAAATACTGGTGCTGTCTGTGATGAACTAAGGTCTAAATTGGGGTTTTTGGCCTTTCCACTTTGAACCACTGAGGGGCCAGCTGACTGGGGTTAGCTACAGGTACTGGCCACTTAATCTAAGAGTTTGAAGCAAAGGAGTTTGGTTTAGCTGTGGCTAAGGTGGCTTTTTCCTATCTGTCAAAAGGTGTTCGACAATGGGTTTAGGGGGTTGCACCCCACCACTGGTGCTGAGATTTAACACGTTTGGTTTTGGTGGTAAACCATGGAGTTACACAAAATTTGAGCTCCAAAGGACAAGTTTAGCTTTGTAAACTTGAAAACACTCCAATATGACCAGATATGTTCCTTCCAAAGGGAGTGTGGGCAAACTAAGTCCCACAAATCCCATTTTTGGTGTGAAACCCTCATTTGAGGTATTAGGCACTCCTGCAAAGTTTTACCTCATTAGACAAACTTTGCTATGTAGAGTTGCTCTAACTTGATTCTGGACAAACAGGGTTTTTGGGTTATTTGGGGTCCTTATCCACCTTTGATCAAGGTGAAACTTTATGTGGACACCAAACAAGGCATAGGGATATCACTGGAATTTTCTAGGAATTTATTGAGAATATTTCCTTTGGAAATATTTCAAAATGCCAAAACAGACAGAAATAGCTTTTATAGTTTTAATCAATAAAAATAATATGAAATGGGGTTTAAAATCCTATGTAAGTAAAATATATGTCATTCTGATCACCTCTAAATTTAATCAGATTTTTCCAAAGCAGAAAAGTATTTTTCCATGTTGGAATACCAATTCTGACGTTAGAAATGATAGGTTATTTAATTAGGAAAATAATCAGAAAAATAATTATTTTTGTGGTTTTGAAATATGAAGATAGGTAAAAATCAGATTACCAAATATGAGTAGAAGCACTGCTTGTTATCAAGGACATGTAGTGCAACTCAAGGTGGTTTTACTTTGGTCAGTAATAAGCAAAGGTTTTTGAAATCATTAATAATACCAAGGAATTTTGGGTTTTAAATCCTCACATGATCAAGCATACAAGCATACAATGTCAATCATGGCACTCACATCATTAGTTTTGAAAAAGTTTTAACAAGCTCAGAATTTTACATCACAGACAGGTGATAGGAAAAACAAGGTGTGACAGACCTATCCCCCTTACAAGAATCTCGTCCCCGAGATTCCTAAGCTAGGTGCTAAAAAGGTCTGGAAACTCAGATCAGAGATAGTCTTCACGCTCCCATGTAGCTTCGGCTTTGGTGTGGTTGCTCCATTGAACCTTGAAATACTTGATGGTGCGGCTTCGGGTGCATCGCTCTGCTTCATCCAGAATGCAGATTGGCCTCTCGCGGTAGGTGAGATCAGACTGAAGGTTAATGGCTGGTGATCAATGTCCTTGTAGGGATCGGAACGACTTGGCGCTTGGAGACACCTCTGAAGTTGTGACACGTGGAAAACATTGTGCACACTCGAAAGTTCTGGAGGTAACTCCAACTGATAAGCGACCTCTTCACGCCTTGCCGTGATCTTAAATGGCCCAATGAACCGTGCAGCGAGTTTCCCCTTAACGTGGAAACGCTTGGTTCCCTTGAGAGGTTTGACACGGAGGTACACCAGATCTCCGGGAATGAAATCCACATTCCTGCGGCGAGAGTCCGCATAACTCTTTTGTTGCGACTTGGCTCCATTCAGATTTTCTTGGACTAGCTGCACCTTCTTTTCTGCCCGGTGCAAAACTTCTGGTCCGAAAATCAGCCTGTCTCTGGCTTCTGACCAGTTTAGCGGGGTGCATCATTTCCTTCCGTACAACACTTCGAACGGGGTCATCTGGAGACTGGACTGGTAGCTGTAGTTGTATGAAAACTCAGCGAACGGCAGACGGTCTTCCCATTTGGCTCCGTGTGCTAGGACGCATGCGCGGAGCATATCTTCGAGTATCTGATTCACCCTTTCTGTCTGTACTCTCGTCTGCCGGTGGAAGGCGGTGCTGAAACAGAGCTTGGTACCGAGGGCTTCCTGAAGTTTCCTCCAAAACCTTGAGGTGAACTGCGTGCCTTGGTCAGATACAATTTCCTTGGGAACTCCATGAAGGCTTACTATGCGCTCGATATAGAGACTAACCAACTTGTTCCTGTCATAAGTGGTGTTGACAGGGATGAAATGGGCCACTTTGGTCAAATGGTCGACAACAACCCATATCGAGTCATGGCCCTTGCTAGACCTTGGTAGGCCGGTAATGAAATCCATCCCTACCTTGTCCCACTTCCATTCTGGCACCTGGAGAGGTTGTAGCAGTCCTGCGGGTCGCTGATGCTCAGCCTTAACTTGGTGACACACAACGCACTTGGCCACATACGACGCGATTTCCTTCTTCATGCGGTGCCACCAGAATCTTTCTCGGAGATCTTGATACATCTTGGTACCACCGGGGTGAATGGAGAAGGGTGTATCATGAGCTTCCCGTAGGATAAGTTCCTTGAGTTCAGCCTTGTTGGGTACGCATAAACATTTCCCAAACCACACCACTCCTTGATAATCCTCCAAGAATCCTGGGGCCTTGCCTTCTAGAATATTCTTCTTGATACCTTCGATGCTCTTGTGACCCTTCTGGGCTCCCTTGATGTCGTTTTCCAGCATTGGTTTGACTTTGAGATTATCTAGGAATCCTGGTTCCCCCAGTTCCAATACAAAGTTCTCCAATTCTTCGTATAAGGCGGGCTGCCTTTCCTTAAGCATGACGTTTAAGGTGCTGGTCTTCCGACTCAAGGCACCAGCCACTACATTTGCCTTACCGGGGTGATATTGAATGCTGAGGTCGTAGTCTTTGATTAATTCCAACCATCTCCGTTGCCTCATATTCAATTCCCTTTGGGTGAATATATACTTCAGACTCTTGAGGTCGGTGTATATTTCACATCGCTTCCCCAGAAGGTAATCTCGCCATGTCTTCAGGGCATGCACTACTGCTGCCAACTCGAGACCATGGGTGGCATAATTCTCCTCATGCAGGCGCAGTTGCCGTGACAAGTATGCCACGACCCTGCCATCTTGCATTAGAACCCCACCTAGCCCGGTCCTTGAGGCATCGCAATATATCACGAACTCCTTGCTGATATCTGGAGTGGCCAATACCGGGGCGGTGGTTAACCTATTCTTCAACTCTTGGAAGCTTGCCTCCCATTCTGGCGTCCATTCAAACTTCTTGCCTTTCTTCAAGAGCTAAGTCATAGGTCGCGCGATGCGGGAGAATCCCTCTACGAACTTGCGGTAATATCTTGCGAGCCCGAGGAAGCTCCTGACTTCCTTCACGTCGATTGGCGATTCCCAATTGATTACCGTGGTAATCTTAGAGGGATTGACTGCCAATCCACTTGCTGTCATGGTATGACCCAGGAATTCAGCTTCGTTCAGCAAAAACTGGCATTTGCTGAACTTGGCATACAGTTGGTGCTCTCGAAGCTTTTCCAATACTAGCCTCAAGTGTTGCTCATGCTCTTCTTCAGACTTGGAAAAGATTAATATGTCGTCAATGAATACGATGACAAACTTCTCCAGATATTCCATGAAGACCATATTCATGAGGTACATGAAGTAAGCTGGGGCATTCGTCAATCCAAAGGACATGACAGTGCATTCGTACAGACCGTACCGGGTCACAAATGCCGTCTTCGGAATATCTTCGGGTTGAATCTTTAGTTGGTAATATCCAGATCGAAGGTCGATCTTGGAGAATACATTTGCTCCTTTGAGCTGGTCGAACAAGTCTTCAATCTTGGGGAGTGGATACTTGTTCTTGATCATGACCACATTGAGGGAATGGTAATCGACGCAAAGTCGGATTGTCCCATCCTTCTTGGACACGAAGAGAACAGGTGATCCCCAAGGTGACGCACTTGGACGAATAAACCCTTTCCTCAGTTGCTCATCCAGTTGCTTCTTCAACTCCTTTAGCTCTTCGGATCCCATCCTGTAAGGCTTCTTATAGATAGGCCTTGACCCGGGCATGAGTTCGATGATGAACTCGATGTCTCGGTCAGGAGGCATCCCTGGTAGCTCATCAGGAAAGACGTCCGGGTATTCACAGACTATTGGCACTCGGTCGAGTCCTTCCTCTGATAGGTTGTTAACTCGTGGCACTCGAGTGGGTACTGGCTCAGAGACATACATGACTTTGACCCCTTGGTCACTTGTCATGGTAAAGGCCCTGTTAGCACAATCCAAGATACTCTGATGCTTGGCCAACCAGTCCATACTGAGGATTACTTCTAGGCCTTGCGACTTAAGCACAATGAGATCCGTTGAGAAGCTCGTCCCATTGATAACTATCCAAACCTTCCTACACCCTAGGTTGGTCCTCAAAACTGCTCCCGGGGTTTGAATTGCCATATGCCCACAAAGCAAGGTAGGTTCTAGACCACACTTTTCCGCAAACTTTTGCGTAACAAAGGAATGCGAAGCACCACAATCAAACAATACTATTGCTGGGGTAGAGTTGACGAGGAACGTACCCAGAATGTAGTTCGGGTCTTCCTATGCCTCTTCTACGGAAATATGATTAATCCGCCCCTTGCTGTGATACTGCTGATTGCGGGGATCCTGGTTCCTGCCTGGTGCTCCTTGGCCTGGATTTGGCGCATTGGGGCGCGTAGCATCGGGTTTCTTATTGGGGCACTGCCTGGAATAGTGCCTTGGTTGTCCACACCCGAAACAGGTAACTTGCGCTGAAAGGTTGGTCTTGCCCCCACCGTTGTTCGGCGGAGTGCTTGCTGGCTTGGCGCTGACTTGCTGAGGTTGGTAATTCTGGCGAAACGTTGGATGCTTGTACTGTTGTTGATAGTTGGGTCTTGCTGGGGCTGACTGCCATGGTCGTGGTTTCGAGCTAATCGGTCCTCCACTACCCATTAGCTTGCGCTTACGGGTGTCGTCCATTGCACGACGCTTGTCTTCCAACATAAGAGCCTTATTAACCAGGTCACTGAAGGTCCGACATTCACAAACAACCATCTGATACTGGAGTGACTGCTGCAGTCCTTCCATAAAGCGCTCCACTTTGGCAGCCTCAGTGCTGACATCTTCAGGTGCATACCTTGATAGAAGGTTGAACTTCTGCAAACACTCCTTGACTGATCCACTGCCTTTCCTTAAGGCTCGGAATTCTCGCTTCTTAATGGTCATCATTCTCGGAGGAATGTGAGCGGCACGGAATCCATCTTTGAACACGGCCGAAGTAATGACTTGCCCGACTCGCATGATCTGAAATCCATCCCACTAGGCTCTGGCTGTGCCTCCGATGCAGTGGGTTGCATAGAGGACTTTCTCGTTGTCGTCAGTGCAGTTGACCAGCCCGAGAAGGTCTTCAATAGTGCGGATCCAGTCATCGGCATCCAAGGGCTCAGTCGTCTCCGTGAATATTGGCGGCGTAGTCCGCATAAACTCAGAGAGAATTGAGCAACCGTTGCCATTCCCGTTCTGCAGCGGGTGGTTTACCAAAGTTTGAGCCAGCTGCCGGATAGCGGCATTGTTGGCTTGACGCTCCTCCCGAAGATCTTGAAGGAACTGAGCCATGGTCAAGCTTTCAGGGGGAGGCGGCGGCGGTGGAACATCGTCTTGCTGCACATGGTGGTCTCCAGCTTGAGCTTCCCCTCCGGTTCCGTGCTGCTGTCCTGAAGAGGTAGAGCCGGGGTTGCCGAAAGTGCTGTTGCGAGTTGCATTCACCATCCTGTTAGGGGAGTAGACAGGTCAATTTTTGCCGAAATGGTTGCAGGTGAAAGGGATGACGTTCTAGAAAAAAGGGGGGTCTGGTATTTGTGCTAGTGTGAAAGGTTTTATGACAAAGGTTTTGAAAAGAACTATTAAATTAAATTTAAAACAAGTGATGTAGTCGCTCACAAGCTACTTAAGGCAGAATGCGACTTGCATCCAACAGGTTCACACAACATCCGGGTCATAACATCCTGATACAAGAACTTTTACGTTCGGTACATCCTACGCTGCTAAGCGATCGACTGCGCGGTCTCATAAGCCGGCTCTGTTGGATTTTCGTCTTCATCTTCCTCTCCGTCTTCATCTTCATTAGTGCTTCCCTTCTTCGAGGGAGTAGGGGAAGGAAGTAGACCATCTCGACGTCTCTTGGTTGGTGAGGTAGCGAAGAGCTTGGTGTATTCTTCTGCGGTTAAATCTCGACTCTGAAGAGGAACGACCTGAAGCGGGGGTATTACTCCTTGGAAAGCAAAGCCAGGTGATATTACGGGTGCTCCTTCTTTCTTCACCTTGCGGTTCTTCATCGTCTTCATACGAAGTAGGTACTTAACTTGCTGCAGCTCTTGGCGGATCCTAGTTGAATCCTTGATCAGAAGATGCGTCAAGGTGTCTGAGGAGAGGCTGAAGTAGGTCTGAAACCTTAATGGCATCCCGTCCTCGGATGAGGGGTTGAGTGTCCAACTCTCGTCTACCGTATCCTTAACAAAAGTTAGGTGACGAGTAGCGGGCTTGTCCCTCATATTAGGAAGGATGTCGCGGAGTCGCACGAGTGCCTCTCGTGCTGTAGTCTCCACGACCAACATCAGATCCTCCATCTGTGGTCCTTCAAAGAACCAGCTAGTTTGGGAGTCATTAGCCTTCACTATCATGTCCACGTGATACTCCTTGGTGTCTGCGTTGACGCAGTGTTCATGGTAGAGAAAGACGGGCGTGCGACGTACTTGACACTTCTCGAGGGTGTCGCTTAAAAGCAGAGGAAAGCCCGTTTCCAGAAGCGTCTCGGGTACGGCGGCCATCTACAAGGTGTAGAGGAGAGGGTTAGAAATATTTAGTGGGTGCGGTTCTCGGGTCAATCTATGTGCACTAATTGTTTTGGCTATCACCCATGCTACCTAAGGCTTCCAATAGTCAGGATGGCTCTGATACCAGCTCTGTGGGGACCCCGACTTACTAGTTGAGAATCGCCGTGCTCAGTGATCCCAGAGATCAATGCTCACCAAACACAGAAACTGAATAAAGAGTCTTACATCCAAGTACCGATTATTACAACACGTGACCGAAGGGTCAAGTTCACAAGTCAGGGCCTAAGGCCAAATCACATGAATACACTAATAGCGGAAAACATAGGGACTAAGCGGGTGCCCATGCCATCAAGCCTACACCGACAGGCAGTCTCACTCGGAAGCGTCCTAGTTCGCCGGGGTGTCTCCGAAGACGTACTCATCTCCAAACTCCGGTCCTTCCATGTCTGATCAATAACATAACCAGTGGCAAGCCAATGAGTACTTTGAATGTACTCGTAAACAACCCGTGATAAAATCAACGAAAGTTAAGGATAACAATATCACGCATTTCTAGTGTAACTCATCTCGGTGGAATGATCATGAATATGCATCAAGTTAAAGAATTACTTCTGAAGAACATGTTACAGATATCAGTATATCTGCCGAGGGCTGAACCATCCGGGTTCACCCTTTATGCCAATTCACCAAACTTGGTCATATCATTGCTATCATAGCAACACCTTTCTCATCACCACTCACACACACACACACACACACTCGCACACTTGGTTTATGCGGAAATATCAGGACATAGTTTAAGCAGGATTACCCGACTGTCCTTGACCGTGGACACGGCTATTCGAATAGTTTACACTCTGCAGAGGTAGTACACTGGACCCACGAGATCCAGGGAACTTCCGTGTCATCCACGACTCGCGATATATCTCATACCCAAGGTAAGTACCCGATCAATGCCTTTCCCCTGACGATACTAGACAAAGATATCCACTCGATTGGTAGCCAGCCCACATGTTGTACGTCTTACGAGCACCAACTCTGGACAGTACCAACCATGCAGGGACCAACGGTGTGACTGGAACTCATAAAAATGGCATAGTCGTCCTACCCGGCATGACCCCATCACGAGAGTGACCACAGATCACTCCTGCCACTAGTAATGTGGCTCTTTGCTAGCACCGACCAGAGTAATTAACATAGCCCCGTCCCATAAGGGTAACGTGGTCGTACTGGTAAGGTTGGGACTGTCGACAGATCATAAATCTAATCCCATTTCCGAAACCTTACCCACACAAATACCGGGTGCATCACGTCACCAAAAGTGACCACCTATCTCATCATCACCCTCGGGCATTAGTGGCACCCGACGGGGTTTTCATAAACTCTTGCTTTATGACAACATCATGCTCATGATAATACTACTGCTATCTTTAGTTGTCAACATGGTATTAACATGACCCTAAGGGGTAGAGTCAAGCTCAATGCAAAATACTCCGGAGGAGCCTTCGGTAAGATCATATCAAATGATTACCGGCACTTATGATCATATGCAACGAGAATACTTGCTATTTTAACATGCAAAGTAACATATGCTCAGTCATGGTCAAAGGGCTGCTTGCCTTGGTCAGCAAAGTATCCGGGGTCTTCGAGGTCTTCCGCTCCGATTCCCCCGTCACACGAATTTTCTATCATCGATAAAACAATAAATAAGAAATAGCTCACACAGAAACAGTCCACAAAGTCATTTTAAAAATGTTCCCTATTACTGACATATCTAAGATATCATTTAAAAAATATTTGCCTTAGTTTTCCTTGAAGGAATATTTTTGAAAACAACCAAGCAGAAGCAAAAGTATTCCATTTTAGCCCTTTTTATTATTATAAAATAGAATAGTTGCTGCAAAAATTTATCTAAGCATACCATTAAATACTACACATTTTTAGTAAAATAACAGTGGAAGGATTATATTTTTACACTGGTTAAATGTTTTTATAAAAATCTTAGAAATCAGGGTTTTTAAATAAAAAGAAAATCAGGCTAGCTCTTGGCTTGGCTCGGCCCAGAGCTGGGCTGGCCCATGGACAGCCGACGGCCTGCCTAGGCACGCGCGCCATCAGGTTTGAACCTGACGCACGAGGCCAGCGCGGGGGAGGAGGCTGGGCCACCGACAGGTGGGGCACACCTGTCAGGGTCGTCTCCTACCTCTCGCCAGAGAGGAGAAGGAGGACGCCGACGAGGTTGCCGACGCGCTCATGCTCCAATGAACACGAGAATGGGTTTGCCTGACCGTCGCCTACCTGCTGGTGGTTGAAACAACGATGGGGAGGCAGGGGTTCGCCGGCGACGAGGAGGCCGTGGCGGAGGGGTTTTGGGAGGTGGTCGAGGGGGTGGCTAGAGACACGGAAAAGCTTGGGCGAGTTAGGGGAAAGCTTCCTGGGATCAAGTGGGTCAGTTTGGTGGGTCGAGTGGCTCAGGAGCCGTCGTGTAGCCGGAGATGGACCGGAGCTCCGAGGCGGAGGGTCCTCGGTCGATCTCAAGCACCGGGGTCCGCTGGTTTGTTGGGGTGGCTAGGGAGGTACTAGTGATCATGGCGAAGCTATTTGAGGGGTGCTGGAGCGAGGGGGAGGGCTATTTATAGGCCCGCGACGGTGAGCAGATTCGGGAGCGCCGGTGACTCGCCGTGGCGCGCATGGGGGCGCAGAGAGAGGTTGGGGTTGAAACCACGGTCTCTGGACGTGGTATTGGACCGCCCGAACCATGTGCAGCACACACACACAGAGAGAGAGAGAGAGAAGGCGAGCATTCGTGGTCGCGCACCCTTGGCCGGTTCTGGAGCGCGGGGGCACGCGTCGCGCGAGCTCTAGCGCGAGAGAGGAGGGGCCCTGAGGCTTGCCCGACGCAGAGGGGTTGTCGGGGAAGAGCTTGGACATCTCGGGGGAGGCTGGAACTAGCCGAGGGCGTCGCCCCCACCTCGGTGACTCCCTGTAGCGCGCCCAGAGCGCATTTTTGGCATGCCACGGCATGCTGGTGCGCTCTGAGGCACTTTGGACATGTCTAGCATGTCCTGGCACTTTCTAGGGGTGTGGGTAGCCGTTTGGTTTTAGTGGGAGCTTCGGCTGGTCAAAGGAGGCAAGAAATACTGGTCCTGTCAGTCATGAATTGAGGTCTAAATTGAGTTTTTTGGCCTTTCCACTTTGAACCAGTGAGGGGCCAGTTGACTGGGGTTAGATACAGGTGCTGGCCACTTAATCTAATAGTTTGAAGCAAAGGAGTTTGGTTTAGCTGTGGCTAAGGTGGCTTTTTCCTATCTGTCAAAAGGTGTTCGACAGTGGGTTTAGGGGGTTGCACCCCACCACTGGTGCTGAGACTTAACAAGTTTGGTTTTGGTGGTAAACCATGGAGTTACACCAAATTTGAGCTCCAAAGGACAAGTTTAGCTTTGTAAACTTGAAAACACTCCAATATGACCAGATCTATTCCTTCCAAAAAGAGTGTGGGCAAACTAAGTCCCACAAATCCCATTTTTGGTGTGGAACCCTCATTTGAGGTATTAGGCACTCCTGCAAAGTTTTAGCCTCATTGGACAAACTTTTCTATGTAGAGTTGCTCTAACTTGATTCTGGACATACATGGTTTTTGGGTTATTTGGGGTCCTTATCCACCTTTGATCAAGGACAAACTTTAATAGGATTCATGACTTGAAGGTCGATGAGTATGACAACCGACATGAGCCATATGAGTTGTCTTAATTTATTGTATGAGATGCAACGCCATGTGATTACTTTACTTTATTGCTAACCCGTTAGCTATAGTAGTAGAAGTAATAGTTAGCGAGATGACTTCGCAAAGACACAATGATGGAGATCATGGTGTCATGCCGGTGACAATGATGATCATGGTGCCCCGAAGATGGAGATCAAAGGAGCAAGATGATATTGTCCATATCATGTCACTATATGATTGCATGTGATGTTTATCATGTTTTTCATCTTATTTCTTACAACGACGGTAGCAAAGATAAGATGATCCCTCATTAACATTTCGAGATAAATATTCCCCTAAGTGTGCAACCTTGTGAAGGATCGTTGTCTCGAAGCACCACGTGATGATCGGGTGTGATAGATTCTAACGTTCGCATACAACGGGTGTAAGCCAGATTTACACACGCAAAACACTTAGGTTGACTCGATGAGCCTAGCATGTACAGACATGGCCTTGAATACAGGAGACCGAAAGGTCGAACATGAGTCGTATGGTTGATAAGATCAACATGGAGATGCTCACCATTGATGACTAGTCCGACTCATGTGATGATCTGACACGGGCTAGTCGACGTGGATCATGTATCACTTGGATGACTAGAGGGATGTCGATCTGAGTGGGAGTTCATTAAATAATTTGATTAGATGAACTTAATTATCATGAACTTAGTCTAAATTATCTTTACAAATATTGTAGATCCAATGGCCAACGCGCATGTCCCATTCAATTTCAACCTGTTCCTAGAGAAAACCAAGCTGAAAGATGATGGAAGCAACTATGCAGACTCGGCTCGTAACTTAAAGCTCATCCTCACTGCTTCCAAGAAGGCATATGTCCTTAATGCACCACTAGGTGATCCTCCCGTTCCCGCTGCAACCCAAGACGTTAGGAACGCATGGCAGTCATGGAGTGATGACTACTCTCTAGTTAAGTGCGGCATGCTTTACAGTTTAGAACCGGCGATCCAAAGGCGTTTTGAGCAACACGGAGCATATGAGATGTTCGAGGAGGTGAAACTTGTTTTTCAAGCTCATGCTCGGGTCGAGAGATATGAACTCTCCGACAAGTTCTTTAAATGTGAGATGGAGGGGAATAGTTCTGTCAGTGAGCACATACTCAGAATGTCTGGGTTGCACAACCGCTTGACTCAGCTGGGAGTTGAACTTCCGGATGACGCAGCCATTGAAAGAAACCTCTAGTCGCTTCCACCTAGCTATAACGGCTTTGTGATGAACTACAACATGCAAGGCATGGAGAAAACCATTCCGGGGTTGTACTCAATGCTGAAATCAGCAGAGGTAGAAATCAAGCAAGAACATCAAGTGTTGATGGTGAATAAGACCACCAATTTCAAGAAAGGCAAGGGTAAAAAGAAATTCAAGAAATACGACAAAGCAGTTGCCGCACCCGGTAAACCATTTGCCAAGAAGAAGCCAAAGAAAGGACCCAAACCTCAGACTGAGTGCTATTATTGCAAGGGAACCGGTCACTGGAAGCGGAATTGCCCCAAATACTTAGCGGACAAGAAGGCCGACAACGTCAAAGGTATATATGATATACATGTAATTGATGTGTACCTTACCAGCACTCGTAGTAGCTCATGGGTATTCAATACCGGTATTGTTGCTGACGTTTGCAACTCAAAGCAGGAACTGCGGAACAAGCGTAGGCTGGCAAAGGACGAGGTAACGATGCACGCCGGGAATGGTTCCATGGTCGATGTGATCGCCGTCGGCACGCTACCTCTACATCTACCTTCGGGATTAGTTTTAAACCTTAATAATTGTTATTTAGTAACAACTTTGAGCATGAACATTCTATCGGGATCTCGCTTGATGCAAAATGGCTACTCATTTAAATATGAGAATAATGGTTGTTCTATTTATATGAGTGGTATGTTTTATGGTCATGCCCCGCTGGTCAATGGTTTATTCTTGATGAATCTCAATCATGATGTTACAAATATTCATAGTGTGAGTACCAAAAGATGTAAAGTTGATAATGATAGTCCCACATACTTGTGGCACTGCCGCCTTGGTCATATTGGTGTCAAGCGCATGAAGAAACTCCATACAGATGGACTTTTGGAGTCTCTTGATTTTGAATCATTTGACACATGCGAATAGTGCCTCATGGGCAAGATGACCAAGACTCCGTTCTCCGAAACAATGGAGCGAGCAACCAACTTGTTGGAATTAATACATACCGATGTATGCGGTCCAATTAGCGTTGAGGCTTTCGGTGGCTATCGTTATGTTCTCACCTTCACTGATGATTTAAGTACATATGGGTATGTCTACTTAATGAAACACAAAGTCTAAGAGCTTTGAAAGGTTCAAGGAATTTTAGAGTGAGGTAGAGAATCAACGTGACAAGAAAATAAAGTTCCTACGATCTGATCGTGGAGAAGAATATTTGAGTCACGAGTTTGGCACGCACCTAAGGAAATGTGGAATTGTTTCACAACTCATGCCGCCTGGTACACTGCAACGTAATGGTGTGTCTGAATGTCGTAATCACACTTTATTGGATATGGTGCGATCTATGATGTCTCTTACCGATTTACCGCTATCATTTTGGGGATATGCATTGGAAACTTCCGCATTCACTTTAAATAGGGCACCGTCTAAATCCATTGAGACGACACCGTATGAATTATGGTTTGGTAATAAACCTAAGCTGTCGTTCCTGAAAGTTTGGGGCTGTGATGCTTATGTGAAGAAACTTCAACCTAAGAAGCTCGAACCCAAAGAGGAAAAATGCATCTTCATAGGATACCCCAAGGAAACTATTGGGTACACCTTCTTTCCTAGATCCGAAGGCAAAATCTTTGTTGACAAGAACAGATCCTTTCTAGAGAAAGAGTTTCTCTCGAAAGAAGTAAGTGGGAGGAAAGTAGAACTTGATGTGGTAATTGTACCTCCTCTCGAACCGGAGAGTAGAGAAGCACAAGAAAATGTTCTGAGGTGCGTGAACCGGCTAGAGGAGAAGTTGATGATGATGATCATGAAACTTTAGATCAATTTGCTACTGGACCTGAAGGTCCACAAGGACACGTTCCGCACCAGAGTGGTACAACAACGCTGTCATGGAAATCATGTTGTTGGACAACAGTGAACGTTCGAACTATGAAGAAGCGATGGCAGGCCCGGATTCCAACAAATGGCTTGAGGCCATGACATCCGAGATGGGATCCATCTATGAAAACAAAGTATGGACTTTGGTGGACTTGCCCGATGATAGGCGAGCCATAGAAAATAAATGGATCTTTAAGAAGAAGACCGACGCAGATGGTAATGTGACCATCTATAAGGCTCTACTTATCGCTAAGGGTTATCTACAAGTTCAAGGGATTGACTATGATGAGACCTTCTCACCTGTAGCGATGCTGAAGTCGGTCCGAATCATGTTAGCAATAGCCGCATTTTTTGATTATGAAATCTGGCAAATGGACGTCAAAACGGCATTCCTGAACGGCTTTCTTAAGGAAGAATTGTATATGATACTGCCGGAAGGTTTTTTCGATCCTATCAATGCTAACAAGGTATGCAAGCTCCAACGCTCCATCTATGGGCTGGTGCAAGCATCTAGGAGTTGGAACATTCACTTTGATGAGGTGATCAAAGCATTTGGGTTTGTACAGACTTATGGAGAAGCTTGTATTTACAAGAAAGTGAGTGGGAGCTCTGTAGCATTTCTCATATTATATGTGGATGACATATTGTTGATGGGAAATGATATAGAACTATTGGAGAGCATAAAGGCCTATTTGAATAAGGGTTTTTCAGTGAAGGACCTTGGAGAAGCTACTTACTTATTAGGCATCAAGAACTATAGAGATAGATCGAGATGCCTCATAGGTCTTTCACAAAGCACATACCTTGACAAGATATTGAAGAAGTTCAATATGGATAAGGCTAAGAAGGGGTTCTTGCCTGTATTACAAGGTGTGAGGTTGAGTACGACTCAACACCCGACCACGACAGAAGATAGAGAAAAGATGAGTACCGTCCCCTATGCTTCAGCCATAGGCTCTATTATGTATGCCATGCTGTGTACCAGACCTGATGTGAACCTTGCCATAAGTTTGGTAGGGACGTATCAAAGTGATCCAAGAGTGATCACTGGATAGCGGTCAAGAACATCCTTAAGTACCTGAAAAGGACTAAAGATATGTTTCTCTTTTATGGAGGTGCCGAAGAGCTCGTCGTAAAGGGTTACGTCGATGCTAGCTTTGACACAGATCCAGATGACTCCAAGTCACAAACCAGATACGTGTATATTTTGAATAATGGGGCAGTCAGCTGGTGCAGTTGTAAGCAAAGCGTCGTGGCGACATCTACATGTGAAGCGGAGTACATAGCTGCCTTAGAAGCAGCGCAGGAAGGAGTCTGGATGAAGGAGTTCATCACCAACCTAGGAGTCATTCCCGGTGCGTCGGTCCCGATGACTCTATTTTGTGACAATAGTAGTGCTATTGCCATTGACAAGGAGCCCAGGTTTCAGAAGAAGACCAAGCACATCAAGCGCCGCTTCAACTCCATTCGTGGATACATCCAAGATGGAGATATATATATATATATTTGTGAAGTACATACGGATGTGAATGTCGCAGAGCCGTTGACTAAACCTCTTCCGCGAGTGAAACATGATCAACACCAGAACTCTATGGGTGTTCGATTCATCACAATGTAACTAGATTATTGACTCTAGTGCAAGTGGGAGACTGTTGGAAATATGCCCTAAAGGCAATAATAAAGTGGTTATTATTATATTTGCTAGTTCATGATACTTGTCTATTATTCATGGTATAATTGTATTAACTGGAAACCGTAATACATGTGTGAATATATATAGATCCCTAGTGAGCCTCTAGTTGGCTAGCTCGTTAATCAATAGATGATCATGGTTTCCTGATCATGGACATTGGATGTCATTGATAACGGGATCACATCATTGGGGAATGACGTGATGGACAAGACCCAATCCTAAGCATATCACTAGATTGTATTGTTTGTCTGCTAAAGCTTTTCTAATGTCAAGTATCATTCCTTAGACCATGAGATTGTGCAACTCCCGGATGCCGTATGAGTGCTTTTGGTGTATGAAACGTCACAACGTAACTGGGTGATTATAAAGGTGCACTACAGGTATCTCTGAAAATGTCTGTTGGGTTGGTACGAATCGAGACCGGGATTTGTCACTTCGTGTGAGGGAGAGGTATCTGTGGGCCCATTCGGTAATGCATCATCATACTGAGCTCAATATGACTAAGGAGTTAGCCACAGGATGGTCTGTTACGGAATGAGTAAAGAGACTTGCTGGTAACGAGATTGAACAAGGTATGGGGATACCGACGATCGAATCTCGGGCAAGTATCATACTGGTAGACAAAGGGAATTGCATATGGGATTGATTGGATCTTCAACATCATGGTTCATCCGATGAGATTATAGTGGAACATGCGGGAACCAACATGGATATACAAACCTCGCTGTTGGTTATTGACTGGAGAGATGTCCCGGTCATGTATGTATGGTTCCGGAACCCGTAGGGTCTACACACTTAAGGTTCGATAACGCTAGGGTTATATGGGAATAGTATACGTGGTTACCGAAGGTTGTTTAGAGTCCCGGATGAGATCCCGGATGTCACGAGGAGCTCTGGAATGGTCCGGATGTAAATATTCATATATATGAAGTGAGGATTTGGTCGCCGGAAGTGTTTTGGGAATCACCGGTAATGTACTGGGACCACCGGAAGGGTTCACGGGGTCCACTGGGAAGGGCCACCAGCCCCGAAGGGGTACATGGGCCAAAAGTGGATGGGAACCAGCCCCTAAGTGGGTTGGTGCTCCATCACCATCAGCCCAAGGCGCAAGAGAGGGAGGGTGGGCTAACCCTAGGCATGGTGGGCTTGCCTTGGGTGCCAGACCACCCGAGGGCGCCACCTCCTCCACCCTTGGTCGTCGCCCCCTTGCCCATCTAGGGCTGCTACACCACCTAGGGTGGAAACCCTAGGGTGGGTACCCTCCTCCCTCTCCTCCTATATATAGTGGAGGGTTTTGGGGCTGCAAACAAGAAAATTCCACCTCTCCACGGTGCAGCCCTACCTCCTCACCACCTCGTCCTCCGTAGTGCTTGGCGAAGCCCTGCCGGAGTACCACGCAGCTCCACCATCACCATGCCGTCGTGCTACAGAGCCCTCCCTCAACCTCTCCTTCCTCCTTGGTGGATCAAGGCGTGGGAGACATCACCGGGCTTCACGTGTGTTGAACACAGAGGCACCGTTGTTTGGCGCTTAGATCGGAATCCACCGTGATCTAAATCGCTACGAGTACAACTCCATCAACATTGTTCTAGCAACGCTTCCGCTTAGCGATCTTCAAAGGTATGAAGATGCTCTACCCCTTTTCTCATTGCTGGTTTCTCCATGGATAGATCCTTGTGTGATGTAGGATGTTTTTTCAAATTACTACGTTCACAAACACTAAGCGGAAGGCCAGAAGAAATTGGTACTATCATTATCAACTCTACATCTTCTGGCATCAATGTTATGAACATGTGTGCCATTACTAGTTAGATTCAATAAGAATAAATCCCTCACATTGTGTGCTTGATCGTAAAAGATATTACTCATATAAATAGAACAACCATTATTCTCTGATTTAAATGAATAACCGTCTTGCAGTAAACAAGCTCCAGATATAACGTTCATCCTTAACAGAGGCACTAAATAACAATTATCCAGGTTCATCACTAATCTTGATGGTAATTGAAGCGAGAGTTGCGGACGGCAATCACATCAACCTTGGAACCATTTCCCACGCACATCGTCACTTCGTCCTTCGCCAACCTCCATCTATGATGTAGTTCCTACTTTGAGTTGCAAATGTGAGCAAGTGAACTGGTATCAAATACCTAGGCACTACAACGAGAGTTGGTGAGGTACACATCAATAACATGTATATCATATATAACTTGTTTGGCGCTGGCCGCCTTCTTGTTGACCAGATACATGGGGTGGTTCCGCTTCTAATGACCAGTCCCCTTGCAATGATACCACTCAGTTTCTGGCTTGGGTCCAGCCTTGGTGTTCTTCACGGGAGGGGCAACAACTTTGCTACTCTTCTTGAAGTTATCTTTCTTGCCCTTGCCATTTTTGTTGAAACTGGTGGTTTTATTGACCATCAACACTTGATGTTCTTTCTGGATTTCTGACTTAAGGACTTTCAGCATCGCAAACAGCTTGGGGACTAATTTATGCATCCCTTGCATGTTGTAGTTCAGCACAAAGCTTTTACAGCTAGGTGACAGTGATTGAAGAACTCTGTCAGTGATTGCCTCTGGCACGAGAACAATTCCCAACTCAGTCAGATGGCTGGCATACCCAGACATTCTGAGTACATGCTCACTCAAAGACCCGTTCTCCTCCATCTTGCAAGTATCGAACTTATCGGAGGTCTCATACCTCTCAATCCGGGCATTCTTCTCAAAGATAAATTTCAATTCCTGGAACATCTCATATGCTCCATGACGTTCAAAACGTCTTTGAAGTCCCAGTTCTAAGCCATACAAAATTGCACACTGAACTGCTGAGTAATCATCCAGACGTGACTGTCACACGTTCATAACATCTTCAGCTGCCTATAAGAGGGGCGCATCACCAAGTGGCGCATCAAGGACATAACTCTTTTGGGAAACCGTGAGGACAAGCCTCAGATTACGGGCCCAGTCTACAAAGTTGCTCCCATCATCTTTCAGCTAAGCTTTCTCTAGGAATGCATTAAAATTCAGGGGTGCTACTGCGAGCCATTGATCCACAACATAAATTTGCAAAGATTACTTAGACTATTGTTCAAGATCATGAGCTTAGTTAAACATATTAAAAACTCTCACTCAAATTGACATCCCTCTAGTTATTCGAGTGACACATGATCCAAATCCACCAACCAAAGTTCGATCATCACGTGAGATGAGCTGGTTTCAATGGTGAACATCTTCATGTTAATCATATCAACTATATGACTCATGTTCGACCTTTCAGTCTCTTATGTTCCAAGGCCATGTATATACATGCTAGGCTCGTCAAGTTTAACCCGAGTGTTCGGCATGTGCAAAACTGTGTTGCACCCGTTGTATGTGAACGTAGAGTCTATCACACCCGATCATCACATGGTTTCTCAAAACGATGAACTTTGGCAACGGTGCACACTCGAGAAGAACACAGTTTTATCTTGAAATTTTAGTGAGGGATGACCTTATAATGCTACCATCGTCCTAAGCAAAAGAAGGTGCATAAAAAGGATTAACATCACATGCAAATCATAAGTGACATGATATGGCCATGATCTTGTGCTTTTGATCTCCATTTCCAAAGCACCGACATGATCTCCATTGTCACCGGCGCCACACTATGATGTACATCATCATGATCTCCATCATTGTGCTACCATCGAGGTTGTCGCGCCAACCATGCTTGTACTACTATTGCTACCATTTAGCTATAAAGTAAAGCATTACCTAGCCCTTATTGAGTGATACGAAGGTCATACAATAATTAAAGACAACCTTATGGCTCCTGCCGGTTGCCGTAGCATCGACATGCAAGTCGATATTAACTATTACAACATGATCATCCCATACATCAAAAATATATCATCATGTCTTTGGTCATATCATATCACATCATACCCTCCAAAAACAAGTTAGACGGCCTCTAATTTGTTGTTTAATGTTTTACATGGCTGCTATGGGTATCTAGCAAGAACGCTTCTTACCTACACAAAACAACAACGATGATATGCAAGTTGCTATTTAACCTTCTACAAGGGCCGCCTCTATCGAATCCGATTCAACTAAAGTAGGAGAGACAGACACCCGCCAGCCATCTTACTCGATGTAATCGGTCTCTCGTACGTGGACGAGTAAGGTTGGTCCAGGCCGCTTCATCCAACAATACTGCTGCATCAAGAAAATAATAAGGAGGTAAGCTATCTGTATATCAACGCCCACAAACTCCTTTGTGTTCTACTCCTGATGTCATCTACTCATAGACCTAGCTCATGATGCCACTGTTGGGGAACGTTGCATGGGAAACAAAAAACTTCCTACGCACATACAAGACCTATCCATGGCGATGACCATCTACGAGAGGATTGATCATATCCACGTACCCTTTTAGATCACTAAGAGGGAAGCGTTAAGAAACGCGGTTGATGTAGTCGAACGTCTTCGCGATCCAAATCACAAGCCGTCCCGCGACCCAATCACGATATAGCGCCGAACGAACGACACCTCCACGTTCAACACACATACAACTCGATGACGATGTCCGCCGTCTTGATCCAACAATAGGGAGCGGAGAGGCAGACGAATTCTCCGACAGCACGACGGCGTGGCGACGGTGTTGGTGGAGCTGATGCGGCAGGGCTTCGCCGTGAGCTACCGAATCGATATAGAGGTGGAACGAACTAGTGGAAGGAGAGAAAGCTGTGGCGTGGCTTAGGGTTGGCTGCCTCTCTCCTCTCCACTATATATAGAGGGAGGAAAGGGGTGGCACCCTAGGGAAAAATCCCTAGGGTTGGCCGGTAGCGCCCAAGAGGAGGAGTCCTCCACCGATTGAGGAGGTGAAGGCGCTAAGGAGGACTCCTCCTCTAATTCGGACTCTCTCCCCTCCTCAAACTTTGGCGCATAGGCCATAATGCTGGCCGTCGAGCCCACCAGGGGCTAGTGCGCCACCTCTTAGGCCTCTGTGCCCCCGGGGTGGGTGACCCTCACGGTGAACCCCCGGCACCCATTCGTCACTCACGATATATACATTACTAACAATGCCAAAAACCTTTCTGGAACCCGTATACCTCTTTCCTATATATCAGTATTTGTCTCCGGACCACTCCGGAACTCCACGTGATGTCCGGGATCTCATCCAGGACTCCCAACAACCTTCGGTCAACAACATACATAATTCAACTATACCAAAACATCACTGAACCTTAAGTGTGCAGACCCTGCGCGTTCGAGAACTATGTAGACATGACCGAAACACTCTCGGGTTAATAATCAATATCGGGACCTGGATGTCCATATTGATTCCCACATATTCTATGAAGATCTTTATCGATTGAATCTCTATGTCAAGGATTCAATTAATCCCGTATGCTAATCCCTTTGTCCGTCGGTATGTTACTTGCCCGAGATTCGATGGTCAATATCCCCATACCTAGTTCAATCTCGTTTTCAGCAAGTCTCTTTACTCGTTCCGTAATACAAAATCCCGTGATTAAATCCTTAGTTACATTGCTTGCAAGCTCATTATGGTGTTGTATTACCGAATGGGCCCTAGAGATACATTTCTATCATACGGTGTGACAAATCCCATTCTCGATTCACGCTAACCCAACAGACACCTTTGGAGATACCTGTAGAGCACCTTTATAGTCATCCAGTTACGTTGTGACATTTGATACACACAAGGCATTCCTCCGGTCTACGGGATCCTCGTGATCTACATCACAAGTATCATCCATGAGGGCACGCAATGGTGTTCTTGGCACGACCCCCTATCAAGAGTGACCACGTCACTCCCGCCACTAGTAATGAGGGCTCTCAGCTAGTACCGACCATAGTAATCAGCAAAGCACTGTCCCATAAGGGGTATCATGTTCGTACATGCAAGGTTGGAGTAACGGTCACAACTTAAACCAAACCATTTTTGAAAACAACACAACCACTTGCCTTAGTACACCACTTCTTTCTCAAGTGGTTACCTAGCTCAACATCATCACCCTCGGGCATTAGTGGCACCCAACATTTTTTTGAGAAGTCTTTGAAAGCACAAACGTTTCCAACACCTTGCATAGTCCCTTCCCATTTGCGCCACTTCTACTTTAGCATCCTATCTACTTCCCACCCACACAACCCTCATAGGATGGTAGGGTCATGCCCGATGAGAGTATCAACAAGGAAATATCGAAGCAACCCATCAAGGTGGTTAGTGATTCGACATGATTCAGATGCAACAAATAAAGTGCTATATGACATGCATAAAATGGTTTCAAAGTCATGGTCAAAGGGCTTCTTGCCTGGCGCAGCAAAGTCTTCGAGGTATTCATAGCTTCTTTTCCAACTCCAAGCACTCCGTCTACTTCATCAACTATCGGCGGAAGCAACCACAATAAGTCACAGAACAAGTAGAGAAATAAATGTGCTCTATAAATATGAGTTTTATTTTTCTTGGACATCTCTGGTCAAAAGAAAAATTCCTAAAGTTTGTTCTAGTGGATTTGGATCACTGGATAATTTTAAACGGTGGAAATGGAGGAATTGATGATCCTATAAGAAGTCTACAGAAAACATTTTTCTAAAAATGAGTAAATGCACCTATTCACTAGGGCATGATTTTAGAAACATTTAGGAGGTGGTTTTTACTGGATTTGGAGTTGGGATGAATATTCTAGGTATTATCTAGTTGGAATAAGTGGAGAGATGGGTCATTTTATTTGGTTCAACAAAAACATTGGATGGAAAAAATGTTGACCATAGCCACATAATTAGGGGATGATTTTATAGACATCTAGGAGTTTGAATCACTCAATTTTGAGATGATTTGAGATCTCTAGGAATTTTGCAAAGTGGGGTTTGAAATATTCAAATTTGAATTTGAATATTAACACTACAGAAAATATCCCTCGAAAAATGTGCAAAGCACATATTTGGATGGGCTATAATTTTAGAAGCTCCTACTAATTTGAATCAACAATTTTGGATATCATATGTATTATCTAGGATTTAAGTACTCTCTCTAGAAAACTAAAAAGGTAAAAGGAATTACCAACAAAAGTAGGCTAAACTGCATGACAGGTGTTAGATAGTAGCTTATCGTACTGGGCCGGCCCAGCATCTTTGCTGTGCCAGCTAAGAATTACACAGAAGGCACACCGCCCAGAAAACGTCTTCGGCGCAGGGAGTCACAAGGGAGGAAGATCGGCTCCACTTTTACCACGGGGGGGGGGGGGGGGGGGGCTTACACGTGGGCCCCACCAGATAGATCCTTCTCCTTTCTCCCGCTTGAGCAGGGAGGAGTAGGGGAAGGCGTCGGTCGTCGCGGTTCTAGTTGCCTTGCTGCACCGGAGACCAAGATGGGGGCTTGGGCGGATGCCCTGCTCCACTCCGTGCTAACGATGGCCCCGTTGGTCGCAGGGCGGCCGAGAGCGAGGAGCCCGACGGGGAGGCGGACGGCAGCGTCGACCATTTTTGGTTAGCGCGACACGACAACGGGAGATGATGGTTGGGTTGGGAGGGGAGTTGGGACCGCCACGGTGGTCTCTGGTGAGCCTTAGAGAGGGATGGAGCAATCGTGAAGCTCAAATTTGAGCCCGACCCGAGGCGGAAGTGCCGGCAATAGGAGGAGTGATAAGGACACAGGACGAGCCGTGGCTGGCTTAGGAGGTTTCTATGAGGAATAGGGAGCAAGGGAGGGCTAGCTTATATGCCCATGGCTCGAGTCCATCATGGACGGTGCCCACGGGCGTCTTCGGTGCCGGCCTTAGTGGTCGCTGGAAGAGGCCGGGAGTATCCATGGCATTTGTGGTACTCATCCACGACATAGGGAAGCAAGAGAAGGAGAGAGGGGTGAAGCCATAGGCGCGCGTGTGTGAGTTCGGCCGTTGGCCATTGTGGGCGACCGAGAGCATGCTCGGTACGGGTAGGAGAGAGATAAAGGAGGGGGCAGGGGGTGTTGAGTCCCGGATGCCGAGGGCATCCTCCAGGAGAGGGAGAGGGTCTCGAGGCAGCCATGGTTGAGAGGTCAGCCCTCTGGAGCATGTCAGCATGCTCTAGAGCGTGACTTTGGTCGGCACGCCAGAATCTTTGATGCACTATGACGTGTGTGCTCATGTCCACTAGCTGCAGGGGGGGCAACTTACTTGGAAGGGTCATTGGATGCCCTCGGGTGTCTTGGTTGAGATGGAAAAGCTAAGAGGGAGAGAACATGGCATTGTCCTGGGATGCAAAATTGGATTTTTACCAACCAATGATTGACCTGTGGCCAGGCAAAGCTTACTAGGGGTAAAAGACATCTACTTGGGGCTGTTGTTAAAGTTTGAGAGTAAGGGGAACAGTGGAAGGGGTAAAAAGATGGTCTTTACCAAATCACCAAAAGGTATTTGATGCTATTTTGGGCATGTAAATGGAGTCTACTTTCCATGATATTTAATAGGATCAAATGTTAGGTGAAAATTATGTTGACCACCAAATATGGGATTTGGTGATGAAAGTTCCGAATGTAAACTCTATAAACCATAGAAATGGGCAGAAATGGTTTTTCTTAGATCCATCCATGCAATTATTTCCTCCCTAATTCACCACATTGTGTGGTGGCATCATTAGAGGATTAGAGAATGCCCAAAAAGTTTGGGTTCAATTGGTGAAACTTGACAATGCAAATATTACCAATTCTAGAAATCGACAAAAGTAGTTTTGAGGGGATTTCGACAAGTTTATCTATTCTCCTTGATGCACCACTTGATGTGGATGCATTATTAGGGTATTAGAGCATGTCCAAAAAGTTAGAGAATGATTGGAGAAACTTGGCAATGTAAAGTTGCTCAAGTTTGGATATGGACAAAGAGGGTTTTGGAATATTTTGGTATATCAAAATAGTTAGGATTGAGATGAAACTTGGCAGGATTATCACATTTATCACATGTGACACTCTAGAATTTTACTGGAATTATTTGAGAATATTTCTTATAGAAATATTTCAAAAGATTAAAATGAACAGAAAGGGTTTTGGAGGGTTTTGTCCAACATTTTGAACATGAACATGTGTTGGAACTCTTATATATGGAATATATATGTCCAATGAGTTTCCCTAAATTTTCTCAATTATTTTGGAAGCATGGAAATATTTTTTCTACACAAGTGATTATTTATGGCATCAAAAAGGTATTTAAATAATTAGGGAAATAACCTTTAAAATATTAATTTTTTGGTTTTGGGAAGTCTTTATGATAATAGGATCCAAATAAAATATTTGGGGCAAAACATCTTCCCTAATTTGAGGACTTTAGTGCAAACCTCAATTGATGGTTTTTTTGAAAGCTCAAATCAAATAAGTGCTTTTTGGTCAACACAATGTTTTGTAAAAATAGTTTTAAGTCCTATACACATGGTATGGTCATTGGGAAGGACTTGGATCAAGGAGATGAGTCTTGAGAGAAGAAGAGTGTGTGTGATCTGAAACAGAGTCAATCAAGCAAGCAAATAGCAATCGGTTCAAGCATCACATCATACAGAAAAAGTTTTTGTTGGCCCTAATTTGAGCTATGTTAACTTAGTAATATAAGGTAAAACACAGGGTGCGACAATCATCGGACTCTACGCCTCCTGGGCGGCTTGCCTCAGCTTCACCTGGCAGTCGGTGAACTCGGCCTTGAGCGCGATCACCTCATCCACGAGCGAACTTGGGGAACCCCCCAAGGTGCCGTCACTCGCCACCGGCCACAACCCTTGCGACTGGGTCCCGTAGACGGTGCTGGCGCCGCTCGGGGCCGACCGCCTCAGCACCGCCATAAGGGATCTGGTCCCGGATGGGGGGGGGGCACCACCACACCAGGTCCCGGAGGAGTAGGCACGAAACCGTTTGGAGGGGCCCCCGCCGGCTCGGGGACCACAACCTCCGAGACACCACCGCTTTCGGCCCCGCCTCCTCCGTCTTCCCCGTCGTTAGTCCGGCTCGCGTCGGGTTCTCCTGCATGGACGCCTTCCGGCCCCAGGGGCGCCACCTCCTCTCGTGCATTATCATTGGGGTTCATCTCCATGCTGACAGCCGCGCAAACATCATCTGTGGCTTGGGCGGTGGCTTCAGCCTGCCGCTCCGGGTCGTGCACTAGCTTTGAGCACATCTCCTAGCGCGATGGTGACGCGGGCGGGCTATCTGTCACACCGTGTTTTCTCTACCACTTTTTGTGTAATTCAAAAAATCCGAGTTTATTAAAACTTTTTCAAACTAATGTTGTGAGTGCTATGATTGTCATTGTATGCTTGTATGCTTGATCATGTGATGATAAAAACCACATTTCTCAAGATCAAATTATTTTCAAAACCTTTTTCTTACTTCTGGTTAAAGTTAAAACCCTGCTTTGAGTTGCACTACATGCCATTGATGGCAAGGAGTGTTCTCACCCAAAGCTGGTGATCTGATTCTAGCACCATTTTAGTTCACCAATACCACAAAATAATTATTTTGTGAATTACTTTACTAATTTACTTCCGTGTCCATTTCTGAGTCCAGAAATGGTATTCCTATATGGAAAAATACTTTTCTGCCTTAGAAAAATCTAATTAAATTTGGAGATGATCAGAAGGACATATATTTTCCATACATCAGATTTTTAACCCCTATTTATATTAATATTATTTGAGTAAAACCCTTAAAACCATTTGTGTCTGTTTTGACCTTTTGAAATATTTCCAAAGGAAATATTCTCAATAAAATCCTAGAGAATTCCATTGGTATCCCTAAGCCATATTTGGTGTCGACATAAAGTTTCACCTTGATCCAAGGTGATTAAGGACACCAAATAACTACAAAACCCCTTTTTGTCTAGATTGGAGTTAGAGCAACTCTATATAGCAAAGTTTGTCCACTAGAGTTGAAACTTTGCACGAGTGCCTAATACCTCAAATGAGGGTTCCACACCAAAAATGGGATTAGTGGGACTTAATTTGC